>NC_133538.1:69650048-70314568 GCF_048544455.1 Silene latifolia
TGATGAGATAATTATTTAATGAAAATTAAATAATATTAAGTTGAGACGAATTAACTGTCAATTCGTAAATTTAATATAATAAGTTATATTTAATTAAATATATATAATGTTAGCTTGGACGAATTAATCTGTTAATTCGTAATTAAATATAATCAGTTGTATATAATATCAACAAGTTAAATGTGTCATAGTGGTAATAGTGAGGGTACACATACCAAGAGGTCATGGGTTCGATCTTCACTAGATGACAATTCAACACATATTATATATTTTTGGAAAGACCAAAAATAAGGAGAATTTTAGTCCTTATTTCGGTCAGCTTGGCCGAATATTAGGAGGGATTTATCTTTCCTAATTGACTCCAAGTTTCGGTCTGTATAAAAAGAAAGGTAGAGAATTATTTCTACCCTAATGCTTTTTCTTGACCTTACCTCCTCTCTCTCATCACAAGAACACAAAAACAACTAAATTTTACAGAAAATTTTAGATCGATTTCTAGCATAATCAAAGGGCATATCTCATATCGTCTTAGGTGCAACTAATAGGCGAATATCAATTTTGATATTGTTCTTAGGCCATATTTGCTAGGACCGAAGGTTATTTCTGAATCTTTTACTTTTGTTTATGTATTTTATTTTATGACCTTAGATCATCTTTGTTAAATCGTTATAATCCTTCTAAATTAAGGGAAGTATACAGATTATTTCCCACAAGTGGTATCAGAGCTTTAGGCTACGATTTTAATTTTGATGATTTTCATAAAATTTGTATGTGAACAATAGGTTTTTCGAGAAAGAAAAAATTAGGGTTTCGAATTTTTTTGTGGTTCGAAAAATTTTTTGTGCCGTTTTTTTTCTTTCAGTTTGATGATATTTTTCCATTCTATTTTTCATACTATAGTTTATAATCAGTTAAAATTATGATATGAAGAATTGGTAGTTTTTGATTTAATGCAGATTAAGTTCAAATTAAATGGAATCGTCATGTTTATGATAAAAAGATTATTTTTGCTATATAGTTTTTGGCATATAAATTGATCATGTTTATTATTTCATATGCTAATCATGTTCTAATAGCAAAGGTAAACAATTTAGTCATCAAATCTTGTTTTAGGGCATATTGACGCAAAAAAAAAAAGGAGGCCGTTTTTTAGGGTTTACCGGAAAAAAAAAAAAAACTTTATTTTAATTTTGTTTTTGGTAAACCGCGAGAAAAAAAAATGAAAATAAATAGGAAAGTTTTTTTTGCCTTTTTGCCGAAAAAGAAAGAGAAAAAAAATTTTATGGAAAGTTTTTCCTTGTTTTTCCTATTTACCGAATTAAAATAGGAAAGGGGCTGTTTTTTTTTAAATTCAGCCGTGACAGCTGAAAAATTAAAAAATTTGTTTTTTTATGGGCCGAGACCAATATAAAAAAAAAATTGGATTTTTTTTTTTGGCCAATTAGTTATTGTGAATCGGTTCACAATTTAAAGATACCGAGTTATTTTAAGGCGGTTTAAAATTTTGACAGATAGAATTCATATTACAAGTTTAATATGGATTGAGAATGAAATTAATGTGATTAAATTGCGGAATTGTCACTTAATTTAATTTAAATAGGTGGTTTGGATAAATTAATCAACATAATTAATGTATTGTATTATGTATGTTTAATTTATTTTAGTTGATGCTTTTATTTTTGTTGAATGAATCGAATGAATGAATTTTATTTACGTATTTATTTTTGCAATCTGTTGTATTTTGTAATACTTAGTGTGGCCTTGGTTAAATTATGTTTTCGTAATGAAGGAAACATGATTTCTTATGTAATTATGAGATCTTGAATCTCCTTTATTTTAGTTTTGGGTTTTTGAAATTAGAATGTAATTATTAGGTCAATTATGTAATTTTATTTATTGTAATTTCAAAGAAGACTAAAGATGAAGATTCAAGCTCACTCCCGCTACATGGATCAAGATGGAACATCAAGACAAGCTTCTCGGGTCCAAGGATGGATTCCAAACTTGTATTTATTGTTCATTTTGATAGGATAGGCCACACTAGGATTTTTACTGTTTTTACGTTTTTTTTTTCATTCTTATTGCTTTTCATTCACATGTTAGTAATTGCATCATATTCCGCCTAAAACCAAACCACCTACTACTAAAATGCATGAAAATTGACTCATATAGGTTGTATGTTAGTTTTCATGGACATGCAGATGTCACAGTCATTAAGCCATCACCTTAGTTTAATCATTCTCGCATGCTAGATTATAGTTCACTTAAAATGAATTAAAAAGTTGATGGGATCTTCCTCTAAAACGGAAATTGAGATTAGTCTTTATAAGGAAAAACATCTATGAATCCCTTCTTTTCGGCAGAGGCCTAATATGACCCCTTCTACGTAGGGTAAGTAGTTGTCTTGACTTAGTTTACCTCAACATCATAGTCCGAAGAGTTTCTCGTGATTATGATGGACTATAGATAGAATTTACAGAAATTTATCGACCAAGAATTCTAACGGTAGAATTAGCTAAAAGGTTAGCTTATCAATTTACAGATAATTGAGTCTTGGGGTCATTTATATAATTCTTGAGGGAGGTCAATTGTATAAATGTTTTTTTGAGTCTTCGCGTTATGACATTAGTTCATTAGACTTAAAATAAAAACGATGCACATGCTTATTATTTTATTCTTCTCTCGCAGTGTAGAACACGTTTATTATCAATAATACTGTTACAACAAATGGCTGGAAATAACGCAATCCCAATGCCTAGTGCCACACTAGATCGTTCGTCCTGGCTAAAAATGTTTATGGACCAAATGAATCAGTCCACTCGACTGAAGAATGATGGGTCCAATTTTTATGACCGGGAGGCGGACTACGGAATGCCGCCATGGCCGACGGTAAGCTCGGGTATTTAATCGAGCCAATTCCGGTCAACCCAGGCCCAAATGCAGGAGTCAACGAGTCACTCGCTTATAGTGATTTCGTTATGGAAGCGAGTGCAATAAAGAACGTACTCATCTTTGCAATGGAAACCAATTTGCAGAGACGCTTCATTGCCCAAGGTGCAAACAAGATTTTCACCACGCTCACTAACGAGTTCTCAAAGGCACCGAGAATCGTTACATATGAGCATACCTGTCGCTTCTTTGATGCGAAACTCCAGAAGGGCCAACCGGTTAGCCCACACATTCTTCACATGATTGAGAATGTCGAGAAGCTGGAGTCACTGAATTGTAAAATCAGTGAGAGCATTGTCATTGACCGAATGCTTCATTCTCTTCACGATGGTTTTGCCCTTTTCAGGGCGAATTATTATATGAATGACTTGAAAAAGAGTCCTCATGAGCTACACTCCCTTCTCGTACAAACCGAGAAGGATATGAAATTTAGTGGGAGCGTGAAGCAAGATGTTCTCACGATTTACAAAGGTAAAGGTAAGGGCAAGGCTCATGGCGACCTAGCTGTAGGTAAGCCAAAGTTTAAGAAGCCAGGAAACGGTAAGAGTGCGCCTGGTGAGACTAGTGGCTCACATGGCAAGACAAAGAGCAAGGGCGGTGACATAGAGTGCCACCATTGTCACAAGACTGGACATTGGAGGAGGAACTGTCCCGTCTACCGTGAGGACATTAAAGCAGGCCGCGTCGTTCCTGTTGGTATGTCATCTTATATTCATATGATTGAGATTAACCATGCGAGTTTCGGAACTTGGGTACTAGATACTGGTTGTGGTTCTCATCTCGTGTAATCATTTGCGGGGCCTAAAGAACATCATACCTCTCGAAAAAGGTGATGTGGACTTGCGAGTCGGGAATGGAGCACGAGTAGATCCGCATCGAAGGGAACATATGTAATCCAACTCCCTAGTGGTTTTGAGTTATCTTTAAATAATCACATACTATGTACCAGATTTATCTAAGAATATTATTTTGCTTTTCGTACTTGCTAAAGACAGTTTTACATTTTCAATAAAGGATAATAGTTGTATTTTCTCTTTTAATGAAATGATTTATGGCAAAGCAGTTTCCATGAATGGAATTTATATCTTAGATCAAACCACGGAAGTATTACACATGAATAATAAGAAATTAAAGGTTGGTGACAAAGATCAAACCTATTTATGGCATTGTCGAATGGGACACATAAATGAGAAACTCGTAAAGAAACTCGTCGATAATGGGACCATTCCATCATTCGGATTTTCTGCATATGGCACATGTGAATCATGTCTCATTGGCAAGATGACTCGAATTTCCTTCATAGGTGTTGGAATGCGCGCTAGTGACCTATTAGGACTCATACATACAGACGTATGTGGACCTATGTCAATTACCGCTAGAGATGGCTATAGATATTTTATCACTTTCACGGACGATTTGAGTAGATACGGATATGTCTACTTAATGAAGCATAAAAGTGAGTCCTTTGAGAAATTCAAGGAATACCAGAATAGGGTACAGAACCAATTGGGTAGAAAGATTAAAGCACTGCGTTCAGATCATGGTGGCGAATATCTTTCAAATGAGTTTGATCAACACCTGAAAGACTGTGGAATCGTTTTGCAGTTAACTCCATCTGAAACACCTCAATTAAATGGTGTGTCCGAACGGAGAAATCGAACCTTACTTGATATGGTTCGATCCATGATGAGTCACACCGTAGTGCCTGATTCATTATGGGGTTATGCTCTTTTGTCATTTTGCTCTTATACTTAACCAAGTCCGTCTAAAGTCAGCCGACAAGACTCCATATGAAATGTGGAAGGGAACGGTACCTAACTTGTCCTTTATTCGGGTTTGGGGCTGCGAGGCTTATGTCAAGTGGAGACACGAGGATAAGCTCGGCCCGCGATCGGTCAAGACATACTTTATAGGTTATCCAAAAGGAACATTTGGTCATTACTTCTATTCGCCTACCGAACATCGAGTTTTTGTTGCGGTTAGTGCGACGTTCTTAGAGAAAGAATTTCTCGAGAACAAGATGAGTAATAGAACCTTCGAGCTGTCGGAGATTCCAGAACCAACGACCGAGGAACAGATGTAGGAAGCTGTACCTCCAACTGATGATACGGTTAATATTCCTGAGGAACCTAGGAGGTCGGGTAGAGACTCTCATCCTCGGACAGATACATTGGTATGGTCGAGGAAAATGACGTTTTACTCCTGGAAAGTAATGAACCCGCAACCTATAAAGGTGCTATGGCCTGTTCCGACTCAAAGCTATGGCTTGAAGCCATGCAATCCGAGATATCTATAAGGCACGACTTGTGGCAAAAGGTTTCACTCAAGTGCAAGGATTGCATTATGATGAGATTTTTGCACCTGTAGTCATGATACGTTCCATTCGGATAATCTTAGCGATTGCCGCATTTCATGATTATGAAATTTAGCAAATGGATGTGAAAACCGCCTTCTTAAACGGTTATTTGGAGGAAGAGTTGTACATGGTGCAACCCGAAGGTTTCATAGATCCTAAGCATCCTAAGAAAGTATGCAAGCTTAAGCGTTCCATTTATGGACTTAAACAAGCTTCTCGGAGTTGGAATCATCGTTTCGACCAAGTGATAAAAGAGTATGGTTTCACTCGATCGGTCGAAGAACCATGCTAATATATCAAGTCGAGTGGGAGCAAGATTGTATTCTTGATATTGTATGTCGATGACATACTCTTGATTGGGAATGACATTCCTCTCCTATCTTCGGTTAAAGAATGGTTGAAGAACCATTTCCAGATGAAAGATCTGGGTGAGGCACAGCGCATTTTGGGAATCCGTATCTACCGAGATAGATCACGACGGACGTTATCACTTAGTCAGGAGTCTTATTTGGATAAGGTTCTTGAGAGGTTCAGCATGACCAACTCCAAGAAGGGGAACCTTCCTATGACGACTGGGATGCAGTTGAGAAAGTCTCAGTCACCCACGACGCCTGAAGGGATTGAGCGCATGAGCCGTGTTCCTTATACATCTGCAATATATCGATCATGTATGCCATGAAATGCACACGTCCAGACGTGGCATATGCATTGAGTATGACGAGTCGGTACCAAAAGACTCCAGGTGAAACACACTGGATAGCAGTCAAAAATATCCTCAAGTACCTACGGAGGACTAAGGATTGGGTATTGACTTATGGAGGCGATACTAAGCTATGCGCAACGATTCTGTGAGATGCTAGCTTCCAAACGGATCGAGATGATTCAAAATCTCAGTCGGGGTTCGTCTTCACTCTTAATGGTCTTTCGCGTCAGGTGGAAGAGTTCCAAACAGTGTTGTCAGCAGCATTCTACCATCAATCCGAGTACTATGCCGCTTCGAGGCAAAGCAAAGGAAGCGATATGGATGCGTCAATTCTTACAAGGGCTTTTGGTAGTTCCTAGTTCGAATGACCCGATCACCATCTATTGTGACAATAGAGGTGCCATCTTCCAGGCTAAGGAGCCAAAGTCTAGCAACAAATCTAGACATGTACTTCGGAAGGCTCACCTGATCCGTGATTACGTGGAGGAAGAAGAGATAGTGATTGACAAGATTGCGACGGATGATAACATCGCGGATCCTCTCACCAAACCGTTGAATTATGATAAGCATGTAGGGCATGTTAATTCCATGGGAATTAAACATGTTCCTGAGTTGTAGTACTTGATTATGGATTTAATACATTATATTTTTCATATACTATTTACAACTTCATCGTTTTATATATAATATTTTGTTTTTCATGTGGATTGCACTGACAACATTGAACGCCACAAAGTGAACTGAATTACATTATATTTGTTTTGGTCCGTAATAGCCAATTTGAGCTGATAACTCCGGCTATTATATTGTGCAGTCGATTGATGGTGGGTTCAACGAGCCATAAGTCAAACGGTTGACTGATCGATCACAGATGCGAGATTATGACGATACCTCGTAGGACAACTTTGTGACAACGTCATGGAGTCCTAAATGTTTAATAACATTCGGTGCCAGGTCGTGGATTGGATTCCTAGAGTCGATTCTTTTGACTATCGACTGTCTCTTGAGATTAAGGCAGTTTTTGGGTGACTTTGGTTTCTTTCTCACGGTCGATCGTAACTGGAGGCTAAGTAGATTTTTTTCTGGGTCTTTTCATACTGTGCTTATATTTGCAGGATTCGAGTTGAAGGAAATATCCAACCTTTATCAGGTTTAGTTATTTCTCAGGGCCACTCGAGGAGTTGTAACTGAAATGCATGGCCATGCTCGAATGATGATTCGTTTATCAGTTAAGTTACTCTCTAGTCGGGGAAACCACTCTTGATACAGATCACTTGTAAAATACGACCTTTGTGAATACAGATTTTGCAAATTGTTTTACATTGAGTGGGAGAAATTTTAGGATATGAGAATCGGTTATCGCACATACACTTGTGAGGACAAGTGGGAGTTTGTTGGAGCTTGTGTCCTCCACAAATTAGTGTGATAACATTTATAAATCTCTTATAGGATCACAAGGGTATACTTCGTATTTTATCAGTTAATTAACGATTACCTAATAACGGTTGGCTTGCTAGAAAGTTTGACGTTATTATCATACTGATGGCGGTGATCAACTGGTCCCTAAAAGTCACACCTAAAGGATGTGTTTGAGAGATGTGATTATGGAAATGTAATCATTGATGCCTGATATGACTAAAAGGTTAGTTCATGTATTTGACTAAACGGTTAGTCAATGTGATGATGAGACGATTATTTAATGCCGATAAAATAATATTAGCTGAGACGAATTAACTGTCAATTCGTAAATTGAATATAATATGTTATATTTAATTAATGTATAAAATGTTAGCTTAAACGAATTAAGATGTTAATTCGTAATTAAATGTAATCGGTTATATTTAATTAGCTAATTATAAATATGCGATATTTATAGTTAATGTATATATTATACGATACTGTCATAATAAATTATTACAGACCGGTATTAATAAATCAACTGCAAGTTGTTGTGTGTAGACTTGTTAATACGGAATAAAATAAATGACGATTTATAATTAATACACTTTATATACAATTTTATAAACTACCAAAATAAGTATATTTAATCTCCTTATTTTTGGTAAGTAGACAAAAACCAAAAAGAGGAAAAAGAGGAGAAAAAGATCTCCCCTCATTCCCTCCTCACACGGTTCAATAAGAGGCCAAAGAGAGAGTTTTTTTCTCTCATTCCAATTTGACCTAATTCTCTCATCAAGAACACAAAACCCTAAAAATTAATCAGTTAATTTGGGATCTCATTCTAGCAATTTGAGGGGCATTTCTCGGAGCATCTTGGGTGCAACTAATAGGCGAATATCATTGCGATATTGTTCTTAGGCCGAATTTGCTAGGACCGAAGGTTGATTCTTCATCCTCTTCAATTTTGTTTATGCAATTTCTTTTATGACTAGTTTCACAATCATAATTTCATTATAATCCTTTTTATGTTAATGGAAGTATACCGATATTTCCCACAAAATCATACATGTCTCGATACACATTCATGTGATCAATACATATAAAATAATTCACTGATCTATATATGTTAGTCCCTCCGTCCCGGTCAATAGTTTACAATTACTTTATACACGATTATTAAGTTAATGAGAGAGGAATGAGTTTATAATTATTAAAAAAAATCAAAATCAGCTCGAAATCAGAAGGAAATAAAATGGTCTCCACTCACCTGAGTTTGTTTATTTACTTCTAAAGAAAAGTGTAAACTATTAACTGATTCACCTTAAATGGGAAAATGTAAACTATTGACCGGGTTGGAGGAAGTACTACTTGATTTCATTAATTTACTCTATATAAGAATGTGTTGATCATTAGGTCGTAGAGAAATGAAACCGAGAATAACTGAAGTAAAATTTGGTGGTTTGAACAACTTAAAGCTTGGAGTAACTCATAGTATTATTCATATATAATAAACTGATGATCAATTGTAATCTAACCATTACATAATATTGATTTCTTCTTAGATTCATTTTCCAAGGATAAAATTATACTTAATGCACAATTCTTTTTAAATTAAACACGGAGAACAAAAAAGCTAATTACAATGCAGAAAATCAACACTTTTTTAGCCATTTAGAGGAGTGTTGGACTCATGAAAAATTGGAAAGGTTAAAAGAATAATAGTAGGTGTTAGGCTCCGTTTGGTAAAACTAGCTGAAAAGCTACCTGAAACCTGAAAAGTTACCTGAAACCTGAAAAGGTAGCTAAAACCTGAAAAGGTAGCTGAAAATTATGACCTGAAAAGGTACATGATTTTTATTAAAACTGTTTGGACGACTACCTGAAAAGGTAACTGATATTTGGTCAAATGACGTAAAAGGACATGGCTTATTATTGTTATCATTTATGTTTTTATTATTATTAATGTGTTATTGTCGTTGGCATTGTTAGTAATTAGAAGAAAATGCAATTTTTTTCACTATAATTGCACAAGTCTTCAACATGTTTCAAAATGACGAAAACAATAATTAAAATATCACGATAACGTAAAAAAAAATATCAAACAATATATCAAAAAAATGTATTTATGGATATGAAGTAAGTTTCTATTAAACCATACATAAAAATAGTTAATTTAATTGCACCCTAAATTAAAGTATTGATATTATCACGAACGCTTTTCATTTCCGTAGAAACTGTTTAATTGGGGTTTATTTGAGATCATAATATAAAAAATTAACAATATTAGAGTAATATATAAAAAGTTGAAGGGTAAAAAAGGTAAGCAAAATATAATCAGTTACCTGAAATCCCAAATGCTACCCTAGGTAGCATTTTATTTCAGGTACCTTTTTTTGCTATAAAATGCTACTTGCCAAACACGTTCAAGAAAATAAACTACCTGAAATTTTTGTGAAAAAAGCTACTTCGATGAAAAAAGGTACCTGAAATGCGCTATCAAACAAAGCCTTACTCTAAATACTCAATGTAACTAATTATATGGTATATTAATAACATACAAAGTACGTATTCATATATTATATCTCAAATTTCATTAGTCGTACTAAAACTGAAAAGTTAACTGAAACCTAAATAAAAAATGTTTAGAAAGCTAACCGAAGGGTAGCTGTTTTTAAGTAAAAGGACATAGTAAGTACACCATATTTAATATTTAAAATTGAAGGATTAAAAATAAGAAACAAGTAACTTATTTCGCACATGCTACTCTTATTTTCGTAAATAATTTATCTACCAAATACTTATAAGAAATTAAGATAAATGAAATTTTGGTCAAATTAGCTTAAGTTTATTTTTTATAAACAGAGCTTAAATATGAGATTTTTCATAATCTCCCGGCCTTCCTCATATCAAATTAATTTCTTAGTTATGTCTGCCTTTTTTTTTTTTTTTTTGCTTTTGAGCCTATTGTTTGATAGAATAAATAACTATTGATCCAGAATAAATATTAGCAATTAGACATTATAACAGAAATTAAAAATATACTCTATAATAATGACGAGGAACAGAATAATAGGCAATTGGTTCAAAATAAATAAATGTTAGCTTTTCACATAAGAATAAAAGTTGTTAGCTCTAGAAAAAGAAGTAAATTTGATAAAAAGGGAAAATCTATCACAAGTGTCCAATTATGTCGCATTTGTCTTGGATGCAACGAATATAAATAAAGTTTTAGGCTCAAACGAACTTTAAATCATGCCAACCATGAGTGTTAGACATGGGTAAAAATATTATGAGAATTATTTGAGAAAGGTATATAATAAACGAGTATAAAACTATTTTAAGATCTCCACAAGTTGAGTTGGTTATAGTTTTGAAATTTTTTACCCGCTACAGGTAATACGACAACTAGGGAGCATGTAATTTTCTATTAAATACGGTATGAGAATACCTACAACCGTCATGTCTCCTCCCCCGTATGACGTCCTTTCTTTCAGCGGTCGTTTTTTGTTTTCGTTATGCGAGACTTGGTAGAGTACTTTAGTAGGTTAGACTTCAAGAGCAAAATTCATTATCTTTTAGGAATTTCACACACTAAATGTACTTCATCCTCTTTGCAATGATCTTCTGTATTACTTTTATACAGTCGTCAATGTTGTAGTTTGATAATGACTTTCGACATTTTAATGGTCAAACTTATAAAAGTTTTACCCCATAAGAAGCAAGGTGGAAGATGTTTAAGAAGGGAAGCAAGAGAGTATACATGATACGTTTTTTAATATAACTCATAGTGTTAAGCTCTACCACAGTACCAAGTGTGGCATGCCAGTTATGGAGGAACATTAACTCTGTAAGAACATTAACTCCGTAAGAAGATTATGCCATGGTAACGTAAACCAACGTTTTGAGCGATGCCCTAAAATACTAATTTGGTAACCCAACGATTTTGATGATGTCATAAACTACTAACTGATGTTGTCAAATATGATACTACTAGTTGCCCCTTGCTTTTAATTTATGTAATAGAATCACATATATTTTTGATTGATTGTTATTTAGACTACTAATTATATTGGAATTTAGTTTGGATTTGATTTTGCGAGAAGTTTATATGGATCAAATACTCTTAGTTGTATGTAGATAGTCAAGGTAACATTATGTTGTAAGAGATCTAGCATTTTCTCTGAACACACTAAATATATATAATTACGATACATGTTGTTTTATGTAGCATCATTCAGTATTACGTAGTTGTTGTGAAAACAATTTGCAAAACTCATAAAGGCATGTGTTCGTTATTATGGGTTCATTATAGTGTGCAACAACATGTGTTATAGATATAACGTTTTGTATTTAACTAAAAACCGGAAAAGTTAACTACATACTATATGTATATCTTGATATTATACTACTGAAGGGCAAAACTTTTATGGTAAGAGTACTAATAATTTATCGGTAATCAACTAGACAACTACGTACACTATAAATTTTTTTTTTCATTAATGATTCAACATTGTTGGATTTTTTTTATCAACTTAAGAATATAGTTTTACAGATAATTTTAATGGGCCCCCCGTACATCGCACGAGCTTTTCAACTAGTAAATATTAATTTAATTATAAAATACGAAAACGGATCTACATAATAGAATCACAACAAGAAATCAGAGCTAATTATAGTTTTTTAAACTATAATAAGTATAATTCAAATATTATACGAAATAAATTATATAATTGACCGTGACCATCCAAGAAACATTATCTTCCTAAAATAAAAGCATAATCAATAATATCCTAGAATCAAATATCTCACAATTAATGATTGAGCAAAAATTCACAAATTTTACGGGGAAAATAAAATATACTCACAATTAATGATGGAGAAAAAATACGAAAAATATATTTGTTTTTGTTAGGATAATATTTTAGGTTAAGATTAGTATAAGGACAATTGGTTTTGTTGTTATTAGAATAAGATGAGTACCCTCTTTATCCCGGTCATTTGTTGTCTTTTTCTATATTGGGGTGTCTAAGTCAATTGTTGTTCTTTCTATTTTAAGAATAAACTTGATGGGTAATTTGATTATTCACACACAATTTGTTTCACTTGTAATTTAGTAATTGGCCCCTTCCTCTTTCATTGGTCTTTCTGCCAAAATCAAAGGACAACAATTGAGGGGGACAGAGTGATGCGAACCAAGCTAATGACCAAACTAATGACTCGGAGTTGATTAATGAGCTGAACGAATTGGTTGTGAACACTCACGGTGATGGTCTGATGTTGGCTCGTAATTTTCAACTTATAAGTTCCAATTATCCTTCCTTTGTGAATTTGATAAGTGTGGAATAGAGGAGCTGATGGGGGGAGCACGCATTCCAAGGAGGACGGTCCAACAAGACCTTTTTACTTTACATTTTCAGATTATGTTTTACAATAATATCTTAGCTTAATTAGTGATTGTCTAAGTTCAATGAACTAGTAGCTTTAAGTGTTGTAATTAAGTGAAGAGTGATTGCTCAACTCTTCACCTTGCTTGGACCTTTTACACGGCTGCCTTGAGGCTATATAAAGCCTTCAAGTTCATGAATAAAATCATTCAGAAATTTGCTCAAACTTGTGTTTACAAAAATCGTTTCTTGCTTAGAAACAAAACTGGTTTTGATTGGAATGCGATTCTAATTAAAATTCTCGAGTTGTTGATAATTAGGTCTTGGTCTCACTCACTTTGATCAAGTAATAGGTCTTACTTGTTCAAAACACTATCCCTTATATACAAAAATCAGAACTGGTCGTACCTAGTACGTTCGGTTCGCCAAAAATAGTCCGTTAATCTTTAATCTTTTTTCTCTAAATCGATCGTTTTTTGTCTCATAGGCGTACCTAGTACGAACAATCCTCAGCACTGTCCAGTTCGTTCTTAATTCCGCTGCTCAATTCGTATCATTTGTGGTATCAGAGCTTCGGCTCTTGATCCTTATTTATCTATGGATTTTGATAACCCTAACTTTTTGCAGCAACTCCGAGATGCCTTGAGAAACGTGCAAGAAAGGGATGATAGGTGGCAACCAAGGCGTTTTAAAAGGGTGGCTGAACCATTCAAAGTTAACGAACTACCTGAGTTCGTTGGAGGGGCTGATCCCGAGGCTTATTTGGAGTGAGAACGGAAGATAGATCGTATGTTTGATTTCAAGGAATTGGATGATGAGAAAAGGTGCAAGTATGCAATTCTGAAATTAAGCAAAGGAGCATCTCTTTGGTTTGAAGGGTTGAAGGCCAAGAGGGTGCGCGCGGGGAAGGAAAAGATAGATTCCTGGGAGTCTCTGAAACGTAAACTTCGTAAAAGGTATGTGCCAACGACCCATAGGTTAGCTACATATCGTAAGATTGCTGATTTGAGACAAGGAAAATTAAGTGTTAGTGAGTATATTGATGAATTTGAAAACTTATGTTTGATGGGTGAATTGGAGGAAGTAGAAGAGCAGAAAATGTCTAGATTTTTGCGTGGATTGAATTATAATATTGTTAGTTCTGTTGAGTTATATCCATATTCTGATTTTGATACTCTTTGCGGCCTTTGTTTGAAAGTGGAGTCACAAGGGAAGTCTAAATATGGGGGAGGGTCGAGTTCAGACTCGGGAAAGAATAAATCATTGGACCAAAACTGAAACAACCCCTAAAACCGAAACACCTAGTAGTTCGTTTGTGAGTCCTAGCAAAGCCATGGCATCCTCAAACACTACCCCTAGGACCACGGCCAAGGAGACTAATATGTCCAAAGTCCGTTGTTTCAAATGTCAAGGTTTTGGTCATTATCAAAGTACGTGTCCAAATAAAAGAGTCGTGACCTTGAGAGAGGCGGTAGAGTGTAGGGATGAGTTGTTGGCCGAGGAAGAACAATTGGGTGAACTGTTTAATTTTAATGAAGGTGAGGAAGAGGACGAGTTAGTAGAGGATTATGAGGCACCAATTTACGACACAAATCTGGTTTTACGAACCTTGCAAGTAAAGACTATACCTACTGATTCGGAACAAAGAAATCAATTGTTTCATACCAAGTGTCGGGTAAATGATAAGTGGTGTAGTCTAATTATCGATGGGGGTAGTTGTACCAACGTGGCCTCTACTGAAATGGTGTCAAAATTGGGTCTTGTGACTACTAAACACCCACACCCATATGCGTTGCATTGGTTAGATGATGGTAGCAGCGTTAAGGTGACAAAACAGGCCCGGGTTGGTTTGGTTATGGGTTCCTATGTCGATGAGGTGTTGTGTGACGTTATCCCCATGGATGCTTGTTATATTTTGTTGGGAGGACCATGGAAATATGATCGGGATGTGTTGTATAGAGGGAGGAGTAACGAGTATGAGTTGAAAGACAAAGGGATCCGTTCTTTAGGTTCAAAACCGAAAGCAAAGGCCCATGCTGCTATGTTAATTGGAGAACGGGATGTGGAGCATGCCATTGATCATGGAGAGCAAGTTTATTTGCTTGTTGCTAAAGAAAATTCGAGTGCTAATGTTGTTTTGCAGGAACATAACCCAGTTGACGATTTGCTTGAAGAGTTTGGGGATGTGTTTCTCGATGAATTACCCGCTGGTTTGCCTCCTATTCGAGGCATTGAACATCAAATTGATCTAATTCCGGGTTCAACTCTTCCAAACAAGGCTGCTTATCGATGTACTCCGGAAGAAACAAAAGAACTTCAAAGGCAAATTGATGAGTTGATGGAGAGGGGTTATGTGCGTGAAAGTATGAGTCCTTGTGCTGTTCCGGTGTTACTCGTTGATGTGACCATTATTTGAGCATATTTAGTCCCCTAATTGAGCCTATTTTGCATACTATTATAACATTCCATGGCCATTTTATCCGTCAAAACCTTCCTATTTGCTTTTCTATCGCATTTCGTATGTTTTGTAGAAAAGAAGATAATAAGGCGGAAATTCCCGTCTTTCGTGCATATTTGGAAGCTTATTGATGATATTAGATGGACTAGTATGAAGAGGAGGCAAGAATGATGACTCGTACCAAAGAAATATGGTTCATGGCGTATGTGTGTTGATAGCCGGGCTGTAAACAACATAACCATCAAATATCGCTTTCCAATACCGAGACTTGATGATATGCTTGACGAGCTTCATGGTTCGGTTATCTTCTCAAAAATCGACCTTAGAAGTGGTTACCATCAGATTCGGATGCGTGAGGGTGATGAATGGAAGACGGCCTTTAAAACGAAGCATGGATTGTATGAATGGACCGTCATGCCATTCGGTCTTACTAATGCTCCGAGTACCTTCATGAGATTGATGAATGAGGTAATTAAATCCTTCTTGGGCATATTTGTTGTGGTTTATCTTGACGATATTTTGGTGTATAGTAGGAGTATTGATGAGCATTTTGAACATTTGAGACAAGTGTTCGAAATATTGCGTGATCAGAAACTTTATGGGAAGCGAGAGAAGTGCTCTTTTCTTGTGGAGAGCATGGTGTTCTTGGGATACGTGGTGTCCAAGGATGGTGTCTCGGTTGATCAATCAAAAATCGAAGCAATTCGATCATGGTCGGAGCCTAAAACAGTTAGTGAGGTACGATCTTTTCATGGGCTTGCTTCTTTTTATCGATGATTCATTCGTAATTTTAGCACCATAACCAGTCCTATTACGGAGTGTTTGAAGAAGGGCGGGTTTGAATGGGGTGTGGCAGCTAAACAAGACTTTGAACTGATTAAGGAACGGTTGTGTACCGCTCCTATCTTGGCGTTACCCGATTTTTCTCAACCATTCGAGGTTGAGTGTGATGCTAGTGGCGTAGGTATAGGTGCTGTTTTGATCCAAGGGAAAAGACCTATAACCTATTTTTCGGAGAAATTGGGTGGAGCTCGATTGAATTATTGCACTTATGATAAGGAATTTTATGCTATTGTTCGAGCTCTTGATCATTGGAGTCACTATCTCCGTCCTAACCATTTTATATTGCATTCCGATCATGAATCCTTGAAGTATATTAATGGGCCGCAGAAGTTGAATCATAGGCATGCGAAATGGGTTGAATTTTTACAATCATTTCACTTTTCATCCAAATATAAAGATGGGAAGAGTAATGTTATAGCCGATGCTTTATCTCGTCGTTATACCTTGCTGTCCACACTTGATGTTCGTCTTTTGGGCTTTGAAACTTTGAAAGATTACTATGTTGAAGATGGAGACTTTGGTGCAATATATCTTGAGTGCAAATCAGGAGCTAAGGGAGAGTATTTTATTCAAGACGGTTTTCTTTTTAAGGGAAATTGACTTTGTGTTCCTAAGCATCCTATCCGGGAACTACTTGTAAGGGAGGCTCACGGTGGAGGGTTAGCTGGCCATTTCGGGGTGGCAAAGACCGTGGATATCTTGCAAGAGCATTTCTTATGGCCACGATTGCAAAAAGATGTTCACAATATCGTGGGTAAGTGTGTTAATTGTCAAGTGTCGAAAAGCAAGTTCAAACCGGGCGAATATACTCCTTTACCAATTCCGGTCAGACCTTGGGACGATGTGTCAATGGATTTCATTGTTGCTTTATCACGCACTCAACGTGGTAAGGATGCTATCATGGTGGTGGTTGATCGTTTTTCCAAGATGGCTCATTTTGTTGCTTGCCATAAAACCGATGATGCTTCTAATGTGGCTGATTTATACTATCGGGAAATTGTGAGGTTACATGGCATTCCAAAGACTTTTGTGTCGGATCGGGATTCTAAATTCTTGAGCTAATTAAGGAATACATTATGGAGGAAAGTGGGTACAAAGTTGCTGTTTAGTACATCTCACCATCCTCAAACGGATGGGCAAACCAAAGTCACAAATCGAACTTTGGGTACTTTGTTACGTGGGCTTGTGAGCAAGACACAAAAGGATTGGGATCTCAAGCTCTCTCATGCCGAATTTGCTTATAACAGGTCGCCTACTCAGGCTACGGGTCATTCACCGTTTGAAATTGTATACGGTATTAATCCTTACCTTCCTCTGGATTTAATTCCGTTGCCTAAAGATGAGTCGGTGCACAAAGATGCCGAGGCCAAGTTGAAGGCGATGTTGAAGCTCCATGAGCAAGTCCGGGCCAGAATTGAGGCCGTGAATGCAGCCTATAAATGCAAGTCAAGCAAGAATAAGAAGCCAAGGCTGTTCGAGGTTGGAGACTTGGTTTGGGTGCATTTGAAAAAGGAGCGATTTCCAAGCAAACGAAAGAATAAAATCATGCCTAGAGCGGAAGGTCCTTATAAGATTGTGGGTCGAGTCAACAACAATGCTTACAAGGTTGAATTTCCTGGTGATTATGGTGTTCACGCCACTTTTAATGTTGGTGATCTCTCTCCTTACTTGGATGACGATGACCTAGCTGAATTGAGGTCAATTCCTTTTCAAGGGGGAGGGGATGATGCGAACCAAGCTAATGACCAAGATAATGACTCGGAGTTGGTTAATGAGCTGGACGAATTGGTTGTGAACACTCACGGTGATGGTCTGATGTTGGCTCGTAATTTTCAGCCTATAAGTTCCAATTATCCTTCCTTTGTGAATTTGCTAAGTGTGGAATAGAGGAGCTGATGGGGGGAGCACGCATTCTAAGGAGGACGGTCCAACAAGACGTTTTTACTTTACATTTTCAGATTATGTTTTACAATAATATCTTAGCTTAATTAGTGATTGTCTAAGTTCAATGAACTAGTAGCTTTAAGTGTTGTAATTAAGTGAAGAGTGATTGCTCAACTCTTCACCTTGCTTGGACCTTTTACACGGCTGCCTTGAGGCTATATAAAGCCTTCAAGTTCATGAATAAAATCATTCAGAAATTTGCTCAAACTTGTGTTTACAAAAATCGTTTCTTGCTTAGAAACAAAATTGGTTTTGATTGGAACGCGATTCTAATTAAAATTCTCGAGTTGTTGATCAATAGGTCTTGGTCTCACTCACTTTGATCAAGTAATAGGTCTTACTTGTTCAAAACACTATCCCTTATATACAAAAATCAGAACTGGTCGTACCTAGTACGTTCGGTTCGCCAAAAACAGTCCGTTAATCTTTAATCTTTTGTTCTCTAAATTGATCAGTTTCAGGTCTGCGCGTACCTAGTACGAACAATCCTCAGCACTGTCCAGGTTCGTTCTTAATTCCGCTGCTCAATTCGTATCACGGAGGGAGTATATGCTAATATATTGGTATTTGTTTATTATTAGTAATATGAAGTAGTATTTTGAAAGGATGTAAATATATTTATATATTTTTCTATTAGAAATAAAAAGGTAAAAATATTATTCTAATAATTCGTAAAACGTATTCTTAGATGAGTGTATCTATTTTTACCTGTTTTCGTTATAAGGTCAATACGTTTTAATTACATTTTACATTTAAATTAAGTGTAATATTAACGTCATAAATTAGTTGCATGCAATTATATAGTATTATTTTTAATAAGTGTAATAGGTAAAAATAAAAATAACTCAACTTAAAGTATCTTGTGAATGTATTCCGCTTTCTTTTTCTAACTCTTAATAATATTACATTAAAAGGCAAAATATAATTAAAAGTATAATTAGTTTATACAAATTACTTAAATTGAGGACGTATATCATGAAATATCTAAACAATATCGTATTTTAGCACGAGATCTACACTAGTTTAAACTAAGAGAAGGATTATATTTACATTTTATTATCTACTTTCCGTATTTTTGTGTTGTCTTAATTTTTGTGCCAAAAAGGGAAATAACATTTAAACTAAGAGAGGGAGTATACTTCCATTTTATCCAAAAAAAAATTGATTGTGATAATAAAACACTCCCTAACTTTTTAAGTTTTAAAGGTCGTTATTAAGTAAAATAAAGGCATGATTTAACAATTCTCAATAAAATAAATAAAAGGAGGTAGTAAAAGTCTTAAATTAAGACGGTTTAAAGCAAGATCAAGTGGTCTGTTAAAATTTAGACCTGGCAAACTTAAGCCGACCCGACAACGGAAATCCTGACCCGAATTTGACCCAAAACCGAATTTAGCTAACCCGGTATTACCTAATCCTAAGGTTTATTGTTACAAACCGATTATTTCCCACAAATGACTTGATAATAGTTGATTCGAACCTAAAATAACCCGATCCCACCCGAATTCTTGCAAAACCGAATAATTCGAATCCAAATTAACTCGATCCGATTGACCCGTCTGCCAAATCCATGTTAATTCACAAATTCTTATTTCAGACAGACACTTTTCGTCTTATTTTTCAGACGGACATATGTGACCATTTTATAGTTAAATATAAGCACAATGGTATAGGCAGTGTTACAGCTTATGATAACCGGTTTTTCAATAGTGGTCACATTTAATTGTAAGATGATTACAAAATTCCGTCTTATTATTTCAGACCAAAAAGGCATGTCTGAAACAAGACGCACCGATATTAATTAGAGACAAAGTGTGGTGAAATGGGCCCCACGCCGATTGACCCGTTTGCCAAATCCGAATTATTGCAAAAACAAATAACTCGAATTTGAATTGACCCAACCCGATTGACCCGTTTATCAGGTCAATATTAAATTAATTAATCTCCCTCATGACGTCTCCCAAACACTCTCCCACTTATTCTCTTACCTGCATCTTTTTACAAACTTGTGCAAAAAGTTTCCGTTACAAATGTTTCGTTTACTATATATAATATGATAGTACACGTTTGTCAAAAAAAATACAAATGTTTCGTTTGTGATGTTAAATAGAGACAAAGTGTGGTGAAATGGGGCCCATGCTGATGACAGACCATGAGACCAGGTCTCTGGCGGCCATAGTCAATTAGTCACACATAATTTTCGGCCAAACTACCAAATTGGTAAATAAAGTGGAGGTAGTTTGCCGGATTGGTAAAAAAAGTATCATTTGAGACAAATTGGTAAAAAAAGTGAAAGGCAGTGACAAATTGGCCAAAAATGCTACATATTGTTTTCATTTTCTTTTCTTCCAACTAAAGTGGACAAAATTACCCTCGTCCACGTAGCAAGTCCAACCCGAAATTTTGAAGTCAAACTCGCCCGACAAAAACTCAACTCGTAAACCAAAGTACGTAGTGATCCAACTCAACCCAAATTTGAGATAAACATTTCTTGCGACGTATTTAACATTTATCATAATTATGTACATGACCTAAAAATGATACCAAAATAACTCGTATCTAGACCTAACAAACGGGTTAATCGGCTCGCGTAAGTTCGGGTGCGTTACATTTTTGGATTAATTCAGGTCGGATCCTTTCGAGTTTCGGGTCTGTTTCAATATGTTGGTCGGGTC
Source organism: Silene latifolia (assembly GCF_048544455.1). Taxonomy (NCBI): domain Eukaryota; kingdom Viridiplantae; phylum Streptophyta; class Magnoliopsida; order Caryophyllales; family Caryophyllaceae; genus Silene; species Silene latifolia. The sequence continues at coordinate 69,670,762 of NC_133538.1, forward strand.
ATTTTCTGGTCAAACGGGTCGAATTATTTTGGATCCGGTCATTTTTGGGTCAATGTTCGGGCCGGACGGGTCAATTCGGGTGTCACATTAAGGGTTTTAATTTGGGTCGGATTCTTTCGAGTTTCGGGTCTGTTTCGATATGTTGGCCGGGTCATTTTCCGGTCAAACGGGTCGGATTATTTTGGGTCCGGTCATTTTCAGGTCAATGTTCGGGTCGGACGGATCAATTCGGGGTTTGAGTCACATAGAGGGTTTTAATTTGGGTCAATTTCGAGTCTCGGGTCATCATTTTTGGTCTAGTCAATTAGGCGGGGCTGGTTTTACCAGATCTACTCGTATCCGAATGACACATAATCAACCTAATTTGAATAAAGAAATTAACCCGTTCTTAGTCCTCGTAAACTTATAAATTTATAATAATAACTCACTCGAACAAGTCTGAACCCAAATAATTAACCAACCTTAAAACATATATTACATCTGACAAGGGCAAACATAAAATGACTTATTTGTCAGCTTTCGGATTATATATTAAGAGTATGGCAAGGGCAGTTTGGTCATATCAAATTATTAAGGTAGTAAGTTAAATATGGTGAAATTTTTATGGTCAATTTGTCACATTCTTGTACTTTTTTTACCAATCCGGCACAAGTTACACTTTTTTTACCAATCTGGCGATTACCTCCCACTTTATTTACCAATTTGGTTGTTTGGCCCATAATTTTCTCTCTATTTTCTGTTCTAAGACCATCTCCAAGCAAGGTCAATTGCTTGGTCATGACCTTGCTTGGTCATGGTTAGTGAGTTAATTAAGGTAGTTAATTGGTGACCAAATGGGATAATTTGTGACCAAAGGTCAATTTGTGACCTTACTTGAATAAAATTGACCAACTTTGTGACCTCCTATGTGTCCAAATTTGATTGGTGGAACAATTAATAAATAATAAAAAGTACTACATTTTCAATGATTGAGAATATTGTAAAGTGTATAATGATTTGGTTGATGACCTAGGTCGCGACCTTCTGCTTGGGAGGGTGAAAATGGGTCAAGGTTAATAAGATGAGATTAAGAGTAAAATCGGGTCGTGACCTAGTTAGCGTGACCTTTGCTTGGGGATGGTCTAAGACCATTTCAAATAAGGTCAATTGCAAGGTTATGACCTTGCTTTGGTCACCTTAATCATGATTAAGGAGCAAATTAGTGTAACCTCTTCGTGACCTCTTTGCCAAAGAGGTCAATTTGTAACCTCTTCTTACCCATATTGACCCAGTTGGTGACCTCTTTGGTGTCACCTATTGGTTGGTTGGAGTAAAAAAAAAGGACAAGAGAAAGCAATAATTTTACAGATGCTTGAATTGATGGGCAGTAACTTCTGTCAAATGTGAGAAAAGAAAAGTAGTAGTTAATAAAAAATCAAAATGAAAGTTATATACTAAATCAAAATACAAAAAAAATATGAGCATTAAAAAAACGAGTTAATTTATCAATTGTCTATAAAATGAAATCAATTTTGATATATTTTGTTCTATTTTTTTTTTTATAATCTTCCTTAATTGCTTAATTTCACATCTAAGCTGTCTAAATTGAAATTTAAGTACATATAAAATCGACTTCCTTATCAAACATACTCGAGTTACCTGGTGTGCGATGATGATGGTCCAAGATGAAGAAGATCGAAGGGGAAGGAACTTAATTTGGGGAAGATGAGAATGCCTATGTCGATCTGATGGGCAAAAATCCATATGTTGATCTGGTGGTGAAAATCGATTGATGATGGTGAAGATCGATTGACGATGGTGATGAGCCACGATTGAGTTTGGGGAAGGAGATGATGTTGAAGATGGTGAGAGTTCGGAGTTTGAAAGGGAGTCGATGGTGGTGAAGTTGGTGGTTAGTGATCTGTCGATGATGAATATGATCCGTCTATGATGAAGATGGGAAAGAGTAAATTAATTGAAGATCGATGATGAAGATGAATGATAAATTTGGCGAAATCAATTGATTTGGGGCTGACATATTAATGTGGGAAATTTATGGTCTGGGAATTTGTGTTTTAAGATGGGAAATACATTATGAATAAATTAAGATGAAGTTAGGACTGCAGGAAGGACAACTTACGAATTTTCCAGAGGAGGTTAAGTGTATGCAATAAAAGACGGGAATTCTAACGCATAAACTAACTATCTCGTTAATCTGAAAAAATGATCCCATTGAACATATTTGGCAAAACTTTTATACAAAGAAATCCTCTTTTATTTATTAAAATTTTATCATTGTATTTAATTTTTTTTCTAAGTACGAAATAAATTTAAAATACTTATCATATTGGATTAGTTATTAATTTATTAAAATATTTACAAAATCACAAAATTAACTTATTTATAATTTCTTAGTAAATAATAATTGAAAAGGTAAGAGAGATATTTTGGTGAGTAGAAAAAGTAGAAAATGATTGGAGATGATGAAAAGTGAAAAATGATTGGATTATTGACCCAGGTCGTGAGCTTCTGCTTGGGAGGCTGAAAATGGGTCAAGGTTATAAGGTGAGATTAAGAGTAAAATCGGGTTGCGACCTAATTAGCGCGACCTGCTTGGGGATGGTCTAAAGGCGGGTACTCTCTTCTCTTAGGTTAACAAACAAAATATATGTTGGGCCATTATTGACCCGGTACTGACCCGATGATTCCGGTCTGTCCATTTTTGTATGTTCATCATTTTCGGATTTTTTTTTCTAATATTTCACTTCTTTTAGAAAAAAAATATTGTTCGTTTTAGTAATACCCATACGGTAGAGTTGACAAATCTGATCCGATTCGAATCTGAGCAAATTAGACCTGATAAAACCCGAAAAAAATTTATACTATTGCGAACACGTAGTAACAGTGTTTTTCATAGGAAAAAAAAGGCAATAGTTAAGTTCGACTTGACAGATTTCTTAAAATTTACCTCCAATTACTTTTTTTTAAAGAACCTCTAGTTACTATTTTCATTCTAATTTAAAGTACTAGATTATTGAGATATCACTCTTTGTCTCTTTCATACCTCTTCAAGTGTTTTTTCTTACAATTTTATTGTCGATCGTGATCCAAAGTGACTCTTCACAATTTCATACCTACTTTTATAATAAATGTACCTATTTTGTTTTTCACCGTGATTCCTACCTATTTTATTACTCGTGATACCGTTTTACTTTAGATTGTAAAATGCTCTCAAAATAAATCTATTATGAGATCGTCTATATAAAAAACTTACTTGTCTACCAACTTTCTCTCATCCTCCTCCTTTACAAGGACTTTGTTTTCTTTGACAGTGTAACTATTTTATCTGATCTCTCTATTATCAGACCATCTCTCACAAGACTTATTTTTCACCCTAACCTTATTCACCTGAGTGAGAATCATATCCATTTCTTTCTTCATTACCTAATTTATTGTCAAAACATAGGCCTTGTTCTTTTGGATTAAAATTGTCTGAACTGAACTTAATGGAGTTGCACTGAACTGAACTGGCCTTGTTAGAGCTGAACTGAATTGAACTGATGTAAGAGTTAATTTGTGGAGACAAGAACTAAACTGAATTGAATGAAGTTGAACTTAACTTAACTGAACTGAATAAAGCTGAACTGAAATTAAGTCCAAAAGAACATGGCCTTAATATTAGACAAATTTATTCTTTTTTCATTTTCTAAGCGAAAAAAGAGGATTCTAGTTCTATTTACCCTTTTTGTTTCTCTAACTCCAGTTAGGCTTTGTTTGGTAAAACTAACTGATAAAGGTAGCTGAAATCTGTAAAGGTAGCTGAAAACCGAAAAGATAACTGAAACCTGAAAAGGTAACTGACAAGGTAGCTGAAAATTAGGAGCTGATAAGCTAGAAAAAAATGTTTGCAAACAAACTGAAAAGGTAACTGATTTTGGTGGAATGACGTAAAAAGATGTGATAATTATTTAATAGTATAGATTTAAGGGGTGAAAAAGAAAATCAAATCAAATCAGGTACCTGAAATCTTAAATGCTACTCTAAGTAGCATTTCATTTCAGGTAGCTTATTTTGTTAAATAAGCTACTTGGCAAACGCTTTTAAAAAATAAGGTACCTGAAATTTTGGTCAAATAAGCTACTTTGAGCAAATAAGATACCTGAAGTGCAATGACAAACAGAGCAAGTCTCCCTTAAGATTGAAGTATTTCTCATAATATTAAAACTAGTATAGACCCCGTGTAATTTATGCACGGTATATATGAAGTTTTACTTTTTAGTTTCTAACTTGACAATTTATTATTAATTTTTTATGCTTTAGTCATCATTATATTTTGATTTGAAAAAAAAAAACTCAATATTGAAAAAGCAATCAAGAGGATTGATGATGAGTCATATTTATATACATTTATATGTCTCCCCTCTAGTTGTTTTGAGACGGTTTTTGTGCATATATATGTTATTATTATGCCATTTATATATTAGAACTGCCGATTCTTCCGCTTTTTGGTGTTTTAATACAGATTGAATGCATTTGTGGAGCAAAAGAGTAAAATAGATCACCGCGTAGTCGGCAAGACGGAGCACGAAAGGATTTGCACAAGTATCGAGAAGAAAACATGAAGAAAGGCTAAAGCTGAAAACACTCGATCGAGTGTCTGAAGACTCGATCGAATCGTGATGGTGTAAATACTGATCAAGTGTCACAATACTCGATCGAATGTTTACTAATTCCTGCTTTCTACGAAACTTCCTTAAGTCGGTTTATTTTGTAATATAAATAGGAAGATCGTAGATTATTATTAGGGCACGCATTATTTCCGCCAAGAACTCTTAGAATACTTTAGATCTAGTTTAAACTCATCGCTTTCACATTTATTCCGCTACTTACGGTATTTCGTTAATCTTTCGTCATAAATTAAAGTACTAGTTCCATAATTGATTGTGTCCATCTTATATTACTTACTTTCAATTATGTTCTCCCTTCATCTTATTGTTGTTATTGTTATTAGTATGAGTAGCTAAACTATTCATCTAGGGTGAAAAAAGATCCAGGTTTCAGCATATTATATTCTATGGAATTTATCTTGACACTGCCTTTAATCGGGTAAGAATCAGCAAAACGACCATGATTTTCACGAGTATCACTCTTAAGTTACACAAATTATCACTTTAGATGACGACTATCCGTCTAAAGTTATAGACGAATAGTGTCTCTCTCACAAACTGAGAGTGGATAGTGCAAGTGGGTGGGAAATGAATAACCCCACTTTCCCTCCCACTTGCATTTTGTGAGAGGACCACTATCCGTCTACGGCTTTAGACGGATAGTGACCGTCTACAATGAGACGGATTGAGTTAAGTTACTACCGTCTCCATCACAAATATCTTATCTGTGTAATAAATTCACTTTCTAAAATATATGTCGTATGTAGTATAGTTTTCAAGTTACGATTGATCATCCAACAAAATTAATCGGGAACACTAATATAATAATTGTATTATGTGATATATAAAGCATATTTATAATTATTGTTTAGTCTAATCTAATCAAAATGATGTGTAACTGTTATGGTATCACATCTTTTTCATTTGAAATATTACTCCCTCCTATTCACAATAACCTTTTCCTTTTATTTTGACACAAAAATTATGGAAACACACTACCCCATCATATAATTAAACTAATATTGGTGCTCGACCATGCCCAGGCTACATCTATTTAGCATTAAAATTTATTTTCAATTAAATAAAATTAATTTAAAGTTGCATAACTCATAAATTTATCATTAATATATTTTGCTATAACATATCTTAAAATTACGAGAGAAAAATTCACTACTCCCGATTTTAATATTTCACATAAATCGATTGGTTAACTAATTGTTCATCTATATACTTTCTTTTGTTGTTAATCCTAATGATTGGGTGAGGATAATAAATAGTTTAGGCATAGATTAATTCTAATTGTTCATAACTCATAAGGATTTTTCTAAAATGTGCCCAATGAGCATATGATAATAAATAGTTTAGGCATAGGTTAATCCTAATTGTTTCATTAAGTTTTTTAAATTTTTTAAATTGTCTTAATTACAATCACCCCTTCCTTATTTTTCTCCATACATGATTGGGTGAAGAAGTATTCTAGGAGAGAGAATAGATTAATTAGGACAATTATTTCAGATTTAGATAAATCTTATCACATGCCTAGTGGGAACATTTTAGAAAAACTCTTATGATATTCGTTATTACTACTGTTACTTTTAGTACTCCCCCCGTAATTATTGTTACTTTCACTACTGCCGCGTTAATATTGATAATTTCACTACTCCCGTTGTTACTTCTATTACTTTCGCTACTCCCGCTCGCTCCTAATATTATTACTTTGACTATTCAAATGAGTGATTACTATAGCCAATGTTACTAAAATTAATTTCACTACTTAACAGAATTAGCTTTTCTATTTAGGCATGCAATTTTAAGAGGCTTATATATTTATATAAATATATTACATAATCCATTATGTAGGAAAATAAGGACTAGCCTTTATGCGGAAGCGATCGGATCGTTGTGCTCGCTAACTGGCCACTACTATATATCGTACCTGCGGCGGCTACTAGAGTTTCGGAATATGTCCACACCCCAAATCCCAAGTCTCATATCGATGGTGGACTTAGCAACTAAAGAAGTTGTTGTTTTTGTGTAATGTCTCATGTGAATATGTGTGTATAATTTCGTATACACAATATGGTCTTATAAGTTATTTGTAACCTCACATAGAGGAGTTACAATGGCATTATAAAACCCCTCATAAACTGTGACACCCATATCTACCAAAGAGCCTTAACAAGACCTTCCCTAGTAGATAAATGGGTTACCATCTCGGTTGCCCGAGGTCAGTAATAACCAAAGGTCGATAATAGAACGATTATGTAATATTACAAGTGATTTAAAACAAACAACATATATAAAAGATACAACTCGTGATAACTATCAACTAGATAAAACTATCTCTGCCATGACCCGTGATAGACTCGTCCCTCCAAGCATCCAGCTATGATCTATACACCAACCTACTAAGACTGACTGCTCACCATAGTGGATCACGGCAGACACAACACTAAAAGACAACACAACAAAACCACACAAGGTCAGTAACTAAGGTAACAAGTACAAAAGCAGACACAACACAATTACAGCAATACATGCACACCACCTTCTCCAACCAACCACACATCACTGACTGCCCGAAGGTCCAGTCCTGCCAGTGGGGGACCGCAGCCGTTCCCACCTAAGCCCCGCTCATCAATCCGGGCGATAACCCATGTTCCTTAATGTGCACATCCCTTCTGTGGCAGGTTCCATAGAAGGCAAATCATGGGCGTGAAGCCACTCCCGCAAGTGACTCCACTTAGCCGAGGACGCACCTTGAGAACCACAGACAAACAACCACAACTGACCGTACAATCAATAATCACCAACTATCAATTCCAAGACGACATTGATCAATCAACCACAATCAACCATCAACACAAACACTAAACCAACTATACAACAACATTAGACACTCTAGACAATCAACAGTACTGAGTAGGCGAACCTACCTTTAGCAAACCGCAGTGATTCCGCGTGCGATCACAAGATAACAATCAACCATCAAAACCACCTATAACAACCACCATAACCATCTATTACTACTACCATAACCATAACTGAAATCAAGGGAGACGATGACGATGATGACAACATACCTGTACAAAGCAATCCGGCGTCAAGACCGCTACCCGACTCAAGCATCCCATCCCTATGGTGTACACTCTAAAAGGCCTCAAGGAGATGAATTATGGTGAAGGATAAGTGGGATGACGACATTTAGGTTTTGGAAGAAAGGAGATAATGATTTGGGTTTCACGATTATACGATTTATAATTCCACGCTGAAATCCCGATACTCGATCGAGTAAAGCACTTACTCGATCGAGTGGCATCTACTCGATCGAGTTCCCAAGCTACTCGATCGAGTAGCCTCCGCTAGACCGAGTAACACGCACACCAAGGCTCACATCGTCACAAGTCATCACTCGTAAGGTTTCCGAAGGTCAAAGTAGGTGTCTAAGGTCAGTCAACGTCTGTTAACGGGTCCCTAAAAGGACGGGTATTACAGTCTTCCCCCCTTAAAAAGGACTTCGTCCCCGAAGTTCAACTCATCCTCCCTCCATGTCACCAAGCACAAGGAATTAAGGCAAACTACCACTATCCATCCCGACACGGCCAACACAACCGTTCTTGAATACCACCCCGACATGAATGTTCATCAACCATCATCAGCTTCTACATTAGCACACATTACACAACACGATTTCCTATTAAATGTAAAGGAACAACCAACTCGATTACCGTCACTTGTACTTATCACATGTCATTGCTCAAATGTAAACCAACACGACTAATAAATTATTCCTCCATCAATTACTTGACAATACTCAGCTATCAATCACTTGTCAACAATCATTTGTTATCAAATACCTAAAAGCAGATTACTTACGCACAACAACGTACCATTCGTTCAAATTAATTCCTTTAAATTATTTCTATTACTCAATCATGCAACAACGATTCTATTATTTAACAACTACCACTCAATTATGTAACAATTTTGTGAACAATTACTTGGAAACGAAATACAACAATCATGATAATTTAATCAACGTTTGTAAAATACCACTAAATTATACAATAACCAATACTAATTACTCAAACAACCATATACAATACTATAAAATTGTCATAATTAAGTCATTTCTCCATGCGACATTACTCTTGCCCTCTTAAAAGGAACTTCGTCCCTGAAGTTCACCATCCAAACAACTGTAACTATTACACAAGGTGATAAATTTTATTCCATCTTGACATTACGAACAAATCATATTAGACATTGGGGCTCACCATGACCACAAGACTTCCTTGACAAGACATAGATATGATTCATTTATATGCAAACCATCGTAGAAGTAAACCACCTAATTACACATTCTGTGATCCATTATCATACCTGACATCTATTAATTTTCATGCGACCATACAAAATATGCAACAAGAATTATAATCATTGTACAACATGTTACTTGAGGCAAAACGATCTAGCATGCAAAAGTGTATGAATCAAACCCATATTGTATAAACCACACCTATATATAACTTCATAAACCATATTCGACACACGAAAAATGTTGTCACTCACCCAAAACAAGGGACATTGATCACAAGAACCACCAATTTGAAGATACAAACAAATGTTGAAACGAATTAAACATCCTACAGGGGCACTCGATCGAGCTTGAACGTTACTCGATCGAGTTGACGTTACTCGATCGAGTTTACCAGTTACTCGATCGAGTACATCGAGATCAGAATGCAACTTTAAACCACTCCTGCAGTTACTCGATCGAGTGAAGGGCACTCGATCGAGTAGCCACAGGATGATATCCCCAATTAATCACCTAGCAAAGCCAAAGGAATATATATATGAGTCGAAACTTCATTTCCGATACTAACTACCTGCATAAAAGTACGAGAATCATCCAAAATACGGCCTTATGGCCACAATACAAACCGAGGTCTAACAAATGTACCAACCAAAACAAGTACTAAATACTACAAGTCCATGCAAACAAGATAGAAATAAAAGGAACATCATCACTCCAAGGTCTGCTCATCCATCATCTCATATCCACCACCGCCTCCGGATGTGCCCGCTCCAGCTGTACCGTCACCCGCAACATCACCAGTGCCAGAATCTGCTCCCACTCGCCATGGTGCCAAGCAACTGTAGGGGTAACTCTAAGGCTCTCCCCAAGTAGTCCGATCCACGCCGCAGGAATGAAAGACCCCGCTGTCATCTCCAACACCTCTCCACCACACCGGCTGGGCCACCTCGATCCCGATGCTCTGAAAATAAGCCATCTCATGGAGGTTCCAGAGTGTCAAAGTGGCAGACACTCTCTCTGTGAGCTCACTCACCCTCATCTCCGGGCTAAAGAACGAAGGGTAGAAGGGAAACTAATGCTGTGGTGGCACGTGCTGCTTTGGCTGGGTCTCAGCAACCCTCTCCTTCACCCGTCTCGGTCCCCTCCCCACTCTAGGCTGCCTATCCTCAGGTCTAGCTTGCTCCCTCTTAGTCGGCTCTTGCATTACCTCCAAAAGGTCATCATCAATGAGGTAATACTGCCGCGCAGGAGCCTCCTACTCGTCATTGGAGTCCGTTGCCACTACCGCCGCTGCAAAGGGCTCAGTTGCAGGAAGGTGCTCGGGGTTGGGTACCCTCATCCAGCTCATCCCCCAAACTCTCCAGGCCAACCCACCACCCTCCAACGTTCTCAACCATTTATGGTCGAGAAAGTACTCAAGGTCCAAGGTAGGTATAGATGTGGCCAAAGGTGTATAGGCCGAGGAGGCCTCAAAGGTGGTCAACCGCCCCGCCAACCGTGTGGAAATGGCACCGCAACTCAAGAAACGGGTCTCAGAAGTGGCCATCAATGCTAGGCTAGCAGAAACTATGGCCGGGGCACTGTAAGAGACTCTCGGGGTTCAGGTGGGTTTAAGGTAGGCAACAAGCAACATCACCTCATATGAGTTAAGCTTACTCACATCCCTCCGGTCATAGGGTAGGCAAGTCAAGGCACGAAGAAAGATCTTCAAGGTGATATGTTGCACATCATTGATTAACATGTTGCTAGAAGTGGAGGCGTTCTTACCGGTGAAGCAAGGCATGTAACTACTGGCTCCACACTTAGTCGAGATGTCACTAAGAGCTCCCTTCTCTGGTCGGGCAAGGTCAAGGTGACTAGCAAACAAGTCCATGGTCAAGATAAAACTAGTGTTCATGAGGCCAAATTGGACGGTCTTAGCCGCCGCATCATAAAGAAAAGAACTTATGAACTTCAAGGTCAATAAGGCATAGGAATGTTTTCTAAGTCGGTACAAACCGGTCAAACCCAAAGTCTCAAATATGTCCCTCACACCCGTCTCCACCCCTAGGTCCTCTAAGATATTGGTGTCGATACAACAGGTTGGTTTCATACGACATTTCTGTAACTCGACAAAAGCATCTCTTTGCTTGAAATCAGCAAAGACGATGATAGGGTACTCAGGCACAGGTGGGACCGTGGGTTCCTAACTCCCTTCACCAACCTCAAGCTCAGAAGCCCTCCCCCGCTTACTCTGACGGGTACCAACTGTAGGTCTCGGCATCTGTTTCAACATATGTCTTTGGGCACACAAACAACACTTACATACAAAATAAACTTTCATGCATTCTCATGGAAGAAGAAATGACTATTTACACACTTTCACCAAAGAATCCAAATGGCTTAAACATGATAATTCCAAAATTCACGTTAGACGGTCTTTACAGCTTCCAAAATATGAAAATTATAACATCAATTAACAAGCCCACTAACAAATTAAAGTATTAATCTTTCAAAATAGCTTCACAAATAGACAAGCATCATAAAGAATTGGGGCGAATTTCAGTTTGGGGCACTTTTAAGACGAAGTTTTAAGACAAAATTTTGAGTAAAACCAATCAAAATCAACACTAAACATGATACCTATAACATACATTACTCAATTTTCTCCCTTTTATATGCAAAAGACAACCAAAAATTCAATTTGAATCTCAAACCCTAGAAATTTTGGTCCATATAAACCCCTATATTGATTCGATTTTTCTACTTCTAGCATCAATAATCAACAATCTAGAACAATTATATCATGTTACAACAATTACAAGTAAGAACACATGTATATAAACCGAAATATCAGAAAAATCCAACACTTTATATTGTTCTAATTGATTAAAAACAAATAAAAGAATGAACATTCTTACCTTGATTGATTAGCAAATGGAAAAGACGAAATAAACAAGAAGGAAACCAAAGAAATATGCACAAATCCACCAAGTTTGAGAGCAAGAGAGATATTGAAGAAATTAGGGTTTAGTGATATGGAGAAAATAAGAAGAAAAGAGATAGGGAGAGGTATAAGAATCCGGTCTATTACCGGGTACTGTACACTTACGCGATCGAGTGGCCTCTACTCGATCAAGTTGGACCTACTCGATCGAGTTTTCGCTGGCAGTTCCAACTTTTTCGATCTTATAACTCCTCAACTAGATCGAGTAAGGTCTACTCGCTCGAGTAGGCACTCGTACTCGGTCAAGTATGGCTAGGTACTTGGTCAAAAGTTACAGCTTTAGTTAACGATTCCCGCAAAACAACTCCTCGTGTCGATTCCAAAGTACGTTTGGAAATCGTCACAGATTATTTCATCCAATCACGACACATTATTACCACTCAAATTTAACTCAACTATTTCATCCGAACATTTCACATATCATTCCATCCTATAATAAACGTTACGCAAGACGATCCGCTATACTATCAACTTACTCACATATAGAATCAACACATTACTTCACATTTTCTTACGCATTTGCAAATCCAACTATCCTACCTATGTATACACTACACTAAGCATCCACTTATCAATAAACCATCATCTATTACTCAAGTTTGCTAAAATTCCAATCATGTCACAACAATTCATCAACCAGATATACGACTTAATTTTACCATAGCACAAAAGTACTCAACAAATTCGTCCATTGCAATTCTAATTACTACTTGACAAACACTATCAACTAGTACAAGACTTACAACTCATTATTATCATAATATACAGAGACTTACAATCCCTTTATAACTAGTACGCATACAATACTTACAGCTCATTATTATCATCACATTATCCAATCCTTTCATACAACTATCAGGTTTTTCACCATCTCTACTACATCCACACACACTTTCACTCAATCACAAACCTTCACAACTTATCATTACGAATTACACGCATCAAACATTACCATAGACTCCACCACAGTTATTTCTAACTTATCTATCATACACACTATGCACATAATTCCCGACTCGATATTCCCATACCCGGTGACTGGCTTAAGCACAATAGGGCCGTGATTTTGAAATGAGGGCGCCTTCTCACCCAAAATCAAGCATCAGCTGAGGCTCCCAACATACATACACAATGTTTATTTTATTAGACTCACTACATTAATTGGGCTCATTAGTTACAGGTTCCAAAATCGTCGCTCTGATACCACTTTGTGACACCCCCATCTACCAAGGAGCCTTAAGAAGACCTTCCCTACTAGATAAAGGCGTTACCATCTCGGTTGCCCGAGGTCAGTAATAACCAAAGGTCGATAATAGAACGATTATGTAATATTACAAGTGATTTAAAACAAACAACAGATAAAAACGATACAACTCGTGATAACTATCAACTAGATGAAACTATCTCTGCCATGACTTCTGATAGACTCGTCCCTCCAAGCACCCACCTATGATCCATACACCAACCTGCTAAGACTGACTGCTCACCATAGTGGATCATGGCAGACACAACACAGAAAGACAACACAACAAAACCACACAAGGTCAGTAACTGAGGTAACAAGTACAAAAGTAAACACAACACAATTACAGCAATACATACACACCATCTCCTCCAACCAACCATACATCACTGACTGCCCGAAGGTCCAGTCCTGCCAGTGGGGGACCGCAGCCGTTCCCACCTAAGCCCCGCTCATCAATCCGAGCGATAACCAATGTTCCTTAATGTACACATCCCTTATATGGCGGGTTCCACAGAAGGCGAATTAAGGGCGTGAAGCCACTCCCGCAAGTGACTCCACTCAGCCAAGGACGCACCTCGAGAACCACACACAAACAACCACAACCGACCGTACAATCAACAATCAACAACTATCAATTCCAACACGAAACTAATCAATCAACCACAACCAACCATCAACACAGATGCTAAACTAACTATACAACAACATTAGACACTCTAGACAATCAACAGTAGTGAGTAGGCGAACCTACCTTTAGCCGCAACGATTCCGCTTCCGATCACAAGATAACAATCAACCATCAAAATCACCTATAACAACCACCATAACCACCATAACCATCTATTACTACTACTATAACCATAACTGAAATCAAGGGAGACGATGATGATGATGACAACATACCTATACAAGGCAATCCGGCGTCAAGACCGCTACCCGACTCAAGCATCCCATCACTATGGTGTACACTCTCAAAGGCCTCAAGGAGATGAATTATGGTGAAGGAGAAGTGCGATGACGGCATTTAGGATTTGGAAGAAAGAATAAAATGATTTGGGTTTCACGATTATATGATTTATAATTCCCCGCTGAAATCCCGTTACACGATCGAGTAACGCACTTACTCGATCGAGTGGCATCTACTCGGTCGAGTTCCCAAGCTACTCGATCGAGTAGTCTCCGCTGGATCGAGTAACACGTACTCTAAGGCTCACATCGTCACAAGTCATCACTCGTAAGGTTTTCGAAGGTCAAAGTAGGTGTCTAAGGTCAGTCAACGTCGATCAACGGGTTCCTAAAAGGACGGGTATTACATAAACACTCATTAAGTCACACTTAAATGTGGAGAATAATGACATACTAAATGGGGTTATTATTAGCATTCTAATAAGGATGAAGTAGTAACTCACATAGTTAATGTGGCCGTTACGAAATTCAATACTCCCACTCGGCCACACAACCGAGACAATGCTCCCACTTGGCCACTAATCCAAGGGTATAGTACACTTGATGAAAAAGTCAAGGTAATACTTCTACTCTATCACATAGATAGAGAAAACACACTCACTTGGTACACAACCAAGGTTATCACAACACAATACTCCAAAACAATCTCTTATGCTTCATACGGGAAATGAGGTGTGCGACCAAAATGTAACAAAGTAATGTTATATTAAGTTACCATCAAAACTAACATAACATTTTCATATTATCAACGGCCCAAATCATTCAAACATCATCGTTAGCATACACAGTCCATATATACTATCATAATCATATTAGTTATATACACAATATAACCCATGGCTAGGAAATTATGGTGAAGTTGAATTGATCATTCCTTAGACATTAATGAAAATCCATCTTAACTCGACTGCTTTTCTAATATGACCCGTTGAACCAACGGCATTATGATTCTCCGAAATCACGCTATAGTAGCAACATCAAATCTCAATTTCATCTCACAGCTCAAAGTCAAAGGGCATATAACAAAGTCGGACAACATTGTAACACCCCCTTCTTACCCGGCCAAGGTAATTAGGGAATGCTACCATCTCGGTTTCCCGAGGCATTGAAATTGGAGTTACAATTAAGAAACTCTTTAGATAAATAACAAGTTTAGTGATTACATAAATATAAACAAATGAATAAATGAAATACAACTCGTCTATAAATATATCATCCACCCAGTGACTATGTACTCGACTCCAAAGTCCGTAGCGCGGCCCGAAACCCGATCATGTCAACTAGCAACACCTGTACTCAACCTGCTCCCCATATGATGGGAAATATCATATGGATCGACACAGGCCACCCCGAAAATAGGTGACAATTACACAGACACACTACACACCAGTTTCAATAAATAAAGTGAGACATGACACAAAGTGTGTGATTATGCAACATGACGATGATATGAATGAAACGCTATCAAACAACCACCACGCCAATACTGGGAGACGCCCAAACGTACCCATAACCACCGGTTCTAGAGACACGTCCACGACACGACACCACACAAACAGGTATTGGGACACGCCCACATACCGGACCCAGAAGCCAACCGGATCCCCTAACAGACGTCGTGTCTCAACTACATAAGTCCCTCCATATTCAATTCATTAATGTGCGCATCCCTCTGGAGTGGCAAGCTCTAAGAGGCGACCCAAGTGTGAGATGGTCTCCCAACCGCCTCACGTCTCCTCAACAACAAGTAACCAACACAAACCGTCATATCCTCCAATATACATGACAAACACCATTTATGTACGATACCACACAATATGCCTATCATCGACTCATCATGATTCACATTCCAAAATACGATATGCAATACGACTCATATAATGCAAGAATGACAAATGTCCCACTGACAAACATACACATTATTGAAATTGAGTAGGATAAACCTACCTTTTAGCAAAATGTGCTCCTCCATAAAATCGGCACCTAATTATGATAATTAAATATAATTACTAACTAGTATAATTATTAATTAATCTAATTAAATTAAATACGTAATTAATTGATTAAATAGAAACCCGTCTTAAGCTATTCATATCCCATCTTAATACACTACTCAAAACACTCGACAAATACCTACCAACCACCACCAAAATAAGCACCACTCGCCGCTGCCACCGTGGGCCACCACCACCAGCCATGGTGGTCCACGGTAAGCACCCCACGACCACCAACAACACCCGACACAGACACCAACACCACACACAATCCCTCTCACACCACAAACTCGCCACAAGTGCCGCCACCACCGTGAGCCACCACCACCACGGTGGTCACGGCATGGCCCCTTTACCTGACCGCCACCAGCCGAGCCTACCAACACCCATAACAACAACCATATTCGACAACAACAACAACCTGCAACACAACACACACAACCAACCCGTGTATCCTCTTTTAACACCCATTTCTGACCACTTAACGCCACCCATTCCACCACCCATGACCACCACTCAACTCCCCTCACCACCTAAGAAACAACCACCTAAAGCCCAGCCATGGTCAGTCACGATTTGGGGGTTAAAAACACGTCTTAAGACGGTTTCACAACAACCACCGAAACCTTAGATCTAGGTCGGTCAAATTCTATTTGGGCGGTCAATGGCTATACCGAGGGTGGTCAACGGTTGTCAGAGGTGAGTCGGGGTCAAGGCGGGTCAACGGTATAATTTAATTAATATATAAACTAGTGTAAGACGGTCCTACCTCACGATCTCGAGGCGGAGGGACAAAAGACGGTCTTTCAATGTCTCTTTTCTTTTCTCTCTTTCTCTCTTATTTCTCTCTTCTAAAATGTTGGGTGAGGACTGTGTTGTGATTGTGAATGGATAAGGTGGGTGGATAAGGTGAGGCGGAGTATATGTAAGGGTAGTTAGTATGGTGGGTGGGAGTATATACATATGTATATGTATATGTATACGTATTATTATTATTATTATTATTATTATTATTATTTATTTTATTATTAATATTATTATTAATATTATTGTTATTATTATTATTATTATTATTATTATTATTATTATTATTATTATTATTATTATTATTATTATTATTATTATTATTATTATTATTATTATTATTATTATTATTGTTATTACTATTATTATTATCATCATCATCATCATCATCATCATCATCATCATCATCATTATCATAACTATTATTATTATTATTACTATTACTATTATTATTATTATTATTATTATTATTATTATTATTATTATTATTATTATTATTATTATTATTATTATTATTATTATTATTATTATTATTATTATTATTATTATTATTATTATTGTCTCATACATAACTTGTAAAACAATATAAAATATATAATTATAAAATACGGGGTATTACAGTCTTCCCTCCTTAAAATGAACCTCGTCCCCGAAGCTCGCCCCACTCTCTCCTTTCCTCAAGTCTCCTCAAGTCTCATCACCGATTCTCAAGTACTCTCTCGAGGTTCTTACCGTCATCATCACTCTCACACTAGTAAAGAAATGACATATGACCACGGTTAAAAATGACATAAGGCTACGGTTGTACAACCATAGCAAATCAGGGGGTAGCCTTAGATCAAGTACTTACGGCTATGGTTTCTAACCATAGCCAAAAGTGACTTTTGGCTATGGTTATGAAGATTAAACCGTAGCCTTATGTAGCTAAAAGGCTACGGTTCTATTTTAACAACTGTAGTCGTTTCGTAATTAAATTTTTTTTAAAAAAAAAAAAACATTTCCAAAAAAATGATAAAGTTTATTGAAATCAAATTTAATTGAAAACCCTAATCCTAATACTTAATCGTACCATAACATGATAAAGTTTATTGAATCCCAAAACGCAAACATCATACAAAACCAAAATTCAGTGACGAATGAAAACAAATCGTCAAAAAACAAATGATTTGCGATAACTTAAAAATTATTGAAATAAAGAATCGTACCTGAATGAGGGTTGCGAACTGGAAGGTTGACGAATTGAGACGAGATGGTTGTGGGTTGTTGATGACAAGGTGTCTGCCGGCGATAACACGATGGTTGTCGGTGAGAGGTTGACGGTGACAAGGTCGTTGTGGGTAATGATTTGGGTTTTGGGTGTCATTGACTGAATGTGTGGATGAAAATAATGAGAAGCTTGTGAATGAAAGGTCGTAATGAAGACCTGGGTTCAAATATTTACTTTTATTTTATTCTATTCTTCTTATTTAAGGCTACGGTTGCTTACAATGACCGTTGCCTTTTATTTGCTTTCATATATTTGGCTACGGTTGTTTGTCAATAATCGTAGCCTTTTACAAATGGCTACGGTTGTTTGTAACAACCGTAGCCATTTCAACTTGCCTTATGTCATTTTTATACTAGTGTCAGTATGCCAATATGATTCTCACCTCTCTCACAAGGCCCACACAAGCTCACATTTTTTCCTTTGTCGTAAATTCTCTCTTTACTCATGTGCTACTTATATGCATACTACACTCGTCTTCCTTCTTTAAATTCCCGAATGTTATATGCGCTCCCCCTAAAAGAGAACTTCGTCCCAAAGTACAACTAGCAAACCTCATAAAGTGCTATCATAGGTTCATTACCGAATTCCACAAATGGCTATGTTCCAGGTTCAACACTCTCTCTTAGTCATTGCAAATACGTAATCAAATTTCATATAGTTATAGTTCCATTGATATAATCCCCCTCTACAAGCCTCCCAAAAGGTCAAGCGCTAGGTCAAACCCACAATTCCAATCTATAATCCCATAAATAACTCCAAATTCATGTTGGTTATATGTATACGAATCTATCACAGGGTATAACTCGATTATTATTACACATCTATATCTCGTCAAATTTCACACCTTCACATGTATGCACATCAATCACGAACATGCGAACTCCAGGAAACAATCAATTAATGCAAAATTTCTCGTTATGTGACTCAACAATGTTCAACATTCACATTTCCGGACATCATGCCATGTATATACCGCGTCAAATCCACCACATGATCACACATGTGTTTCCATATCCGTTCCCGTCCATCATCAACACTTCCGCTCATACGGAAAACCATAATCACAATCATGCAAACGACCACTGTGCGGCACATAATTTACATTTTTCATCTTACTTTTACACAATAAAATAAAATTATGTCGATTAACACACACCAAACAAGATTATCACACCATTTCTGTCATCCAATTATACATGTCAATAACAACTTTCATTTAAATTTCACTCTTAAATAGTAAAAGCCACATAACATAAACAATTCACAAGGTCTCATCCATATGGGGCCAACACGTTCGTCCGACATAAACCAACCATTATAAATCATGAAATAAGGGTATACGCCCAATATTTGGGTCGAGTATTAGCAAAACAAAGGTCAAAGCAAACCACTCGTCAAGTATAGGACGCCACTCGGCCGAGTAGGCGACTTTTAGGTCGAGTGCATGGTGCACTCGGTCGAGTGTCACCTGGGCAGAAGGTTTTTGTTCCCAAATTCGTTTCCAAGCTTTCCTATTTCATCACATCAATGCTAATAGACTCCGATGGTGACTAATACACCATCAAATGACCAAATTAAAACAAACTCACGGCCTTATGGCCATCATCTCTACATAATTAAGATGAAATATCTGAGACATACTACTGACATAAACATACTATTTTATTGTTCTTTTCGCTACCGTTCTACCTCCTCCCTCACACCCAGCGATGATATCACCATATTGTCATCAATAACCACAATAGTCACATCGGTAGCCACAACACTTACAATATCTCATGGACACGGCCCTAACCAGTAACCACCCATTATTCTCAAGGAATAATAGCAACATTACTCCTCAAATGGACACTACAGGAAGATCACGATATATACCATGGATGCTTTACCTAACAATTGGGAGGCAACTTTACAAACAACATCTATACTACCACTTATAGGGTCGGAGTCCCACACAACCACTTTCACACTTCCTGCATACACACTTAAATTAAACGGTTACACTGTATAACACGAATGATCAAATATCTCAACGATATGATTGAATCCTCAAGCATTACATGCCACACTCTTACTCTCTTGACCGCGAAAACCAAATTTGGTAATACAAAATCCACCATCATATACCTCAATTACTTATCAACCCAAAGTTTCCAAGTCATGCTCAATAACAATATCCCTCAACATACAACCTGAACCTCATTCACTATCCATAAGTTCAAATGTTCGACCTAGATCACACATCACCTATTATCCACAAATTAACTCATACAACCATCTTACTCAATTCAAGACACCATACACAAGCTAAAGTCACTTTATTATACTCCAAATTTCCAAACATGAATCATACACTTACCTACTTACACGGTTCAAATCCACATCAAACGAACAAACTTACATCAATCCAAATAAAACATATGTTTCATATTCATAACTCTCAAGATGAAACACCACTCATCACACATTATTAGCACTTGCCCCCTTTACCCTCATAAGCTTGTCGACTCACTCTTGTTTCACATCCTCTCAATCATAACCACGTGCGTCACACGTCTTTACTCATCAAAACCATACCACCCACAAGGTAAACAGAGCATTGAGGCCCATATATAAGCAAAATAACACAATATTAACAAAGATTGTAACATTACAAAACAAGGAAATTATGTTTTAAATACAAAATTTAAAATTCATTCATATACATTATGGCATATAAAAAAAATTTCAGGCAAAATTTTAAGATAAGATTCTCAATTTAAGACAATACATAGTATTATTAACAAAATTGTAAGCTTGCAGCACAATAAAACCAAGTATTAAGCACAAAATTAAAAATCTGAGCATCAACACTATAATTTTCAACACATATCACCATTAACAAAGGTTGGGGCACTATGAGACAATTAAGCCATGTTTCAAATACAAAAATCAAAATTTAGTGGTGTACACATGAAATCTCAAAAAGAATTTTGTCCATTTTTAAAACGAAATTTTCGATTCAAACCATGTTATCATAGTGATAACCATAAGGATTATTGCCTGAAAACACCATTAAGCCAAGTTTAAGATAAAAGAAGGAATTAAAATTTGGTCATGGTCATATTGGATTTCGAAAAATTGAGTTAAATTTTCAAGACGAAATTTTCGTTTGAAGACGATGCATAACTTTACAAACAAAATTGAAGTCTTATTATTTAATTAAATCAAGAAAACTTTAAAACAAAGTTTTAAAATTTTATGGCCATGCCTTATATCATTGAACAACATGTGAGTCTTTAGGACATAATTAGGTAAGAATGGGGTATAAAATTAAATATTCGGTATAACTAACATACATGTCAAAACTCGAGGCGATTATAAGGCAAAACCCCTAGGTTAGTGCGACATATTGCAACATCAAGAAGTACTAAGAACTAGGAAATAATTATATCGTGTTTTGAGTGTAAGAATCGAAATCATTCATTTTAAAATTAAATTTTAAAAGACTTGGACAACATTTTAAGATAAAATTTTGATTCAAGGTAATACAGGTCGTTACTAACAAGGAAAAATCAAAATTTAAGCGCGACAAGATTCAAATGTATGAACATGAGTTAGAAATAACAACCAAACTTTAGTCCTTGTTAAACAATTAAGATTGCATCAAACACTAAATAAAATTCTTGACTCGAGAATAGATATTGTCGGGTTCATAAAATTTTTGGGCAAAATTTAACATGAAAATTTTATATTTGACATCATAAATGATGTAAAAAGGTGATTAATATCATGAATCAAACAAAACATGCGATTAATTGACAAAATTTGAAGGAATTAGCTTAGATTTAAGCAAAATCAAATTGGAAAAATAAGAGCAAGGAGAAAACCACTCAGATTGTTTAATTAGCAAGAATTAAGAGGGTAAATTGGAGTAGAAATCTTAAATACAAGCAACAATCAATAACAATGGAGTTTAAAAAAAAATTAAAAAGATTTTGGTGTTTTTTTTATGAGAAACGATGACGAAATACAAGAAATAAGGTAATAATGCAAATCTCACGAAATTCACAACCTAGAAAATGGCACTTGGTCGAGTGCTGAGTCCACTCGGTCGAGTGCCTATCTACTCGGTCGAGTGCCCTCTCCACTCGGTCGAGTGACCCCACTTCCAGAAATTTTCAAATTTTTGGGAAAATGGTCCACTCGGTCGAGTGCTAGGGTTCACTCAGTCGAGTGATTAGTACTCGGTCGAGTACTAGCTCGCACTCGATAGGGTGCCTCTCTATGGTTTGCAATTTTCGACTAAGAATTACTATTCTTATACTAGCGACTACTCTACTAACAACTATTACCGATCACACTCTAACTATAGCACTGGTGAAATTCAAACATATTTGCGGTATTAAATGATAAAGGACAGGGCTAGTGCCCCTCACACACTAACACGTAATAACCTCTTCCCAAAACATATTACACACATTACTCTTTTTCATCTAATTTTCACATATTAACATGTGCCAAATGAATAACTACATCATGTAAAAATCCTATCAACTTGTTATAGAATACATGTAATCACACCATATTTCACCTAGTCTCCACACATCGACACATAACAACTGCTCCAAAACATGTTACCCTCATCGATTATTTCATCTAACTTCCATACATGGTCACATTTCATTTGAGTGAGTAAATCATGCAAGATGTTCAACAAAACCATAACACACATATAATCATGCAACAATTCACTTCACGTTTCCCGACTCATAACCACCAACGTAGTGACCAACAGAAATAATAGGATCTAGTTTTGAAATGAGGGATCCTACTCACCCAAAACCGACCTCCTATTGTACTCATGCCGGGTTCATTTTATTAGACACACCTATGTTCATTTTGGTTCATTTCTTTAGGTTCCAAAATCGTCGTCCTAATACCACTTTGTAACACTCCCTTCTTACCCGTCCAAGAGTAGACACCTCGTTTCTGCACCTCCCGCCAACCACCCAGTGATGATTGGGCTGTATAGTTGATCACGCGGAGCGATTTATGACATTTCATAAGTTTGTTGACACGTGATAGCTCAAACAACCGAGTCAACCTCATAGTCTTCATCTACGGGCTGATACGGTCGTTTTGACAGTAATTAGAGTACATTTGGAGTCCGGCTCAAAAACCGCTTCCATTTTCTAAAACCGTCTGAAAATCGAGTCGGAATATTCTAGATTTTTATGGAGTATTATTTCTAAAATTATCTTTTATCACGGAAATATCTTCCTTACGGAATAAGGAAGCATACATCTTCCCTGATTCCAATTAAAACCGCGGAAATCTTTCTTGCTGAGGAGGAAACCACCCAAAAGAAACGCAACAGGAGCTGCGCCTATTAGGAAGGTCAAAGTTCCTGCTGCACCTCTTCCTGGGCTGGTTTTTTCCAGTTTCCAGATTTCTTTCGGATTTCTTTACTAATCCTACTTTTTCCTAAATTCCTTCACGTGATTAGTATAAATAGACGCCTCCGCCTCACATATTTTTCACGCGAGTTTCCACCCTTCCCTTCTCCCCTTGCATTCTAAGACCGCACTCTTACTTTTCGACGCCTACATGCTTGCTCTACGCGACCATGTAAGCTCAGATCATTCTGAATACCAGTCACGTTTGCATAGACCGACCAATTTGACCAACTCCACTCAATCAATCTAATCAATTTGTTTTAAATCCTTTTTCAGGGCACTTTCTCTCATACATCGAGTCGAGCAATCACTAACGACAAGTTAGTCAATCTTGTTTCGTCAAACATGTAAGTCTGAGGGTGTAAATCCCAATTTTATTTCTGTATTATAGTTTTTGTAAGAATTTATGTCATAAGTATGCTCAAAACCGTTTTAAAAACAACGCTTTAAAACCCTTTTTGACGAAACACCAGCGAAAGACCGTCGAGAAGAAACGCATAAGCAGATGCGCCTTCTGGAATAGTCGCAACATCTGTTGCGCCTTTTCCAGAGGCTGCTTCTCTGCTGCTGCTCTTCTTCTTCTTCCTCGAATATATGTTGTTCGTCCCTTTCTTTCATTTTCTCTTATATTTTCTTCAAATTCTCATGTTTTCAATTCTTTTACTTATTTCATAAAATTCTTTCCAACCTAAATCCCTTATAGTTCAATATTTGCCGGGTTTCCTCATTAATTCAAACCCGGAATTAAAAGATTCGATTTCACCATATCGAGTCATTTGAATTCGTCTTTGTACATGTTTTTAGTTTGTTTTCCAGTTTTTTCAACCCTTAACTCCGTTTTCGTTTGTTTTGTAATCCAAGTTCTCATCTTTTGCAATTCCGACATCGTAAATAACCATAACTCATAAACCTTCATTTTAATTCGTTCTCTTTCACTTTATGACGATCTTAGATGCATGTTATCTGATTAAATCACTTTTACTTGAGTTGTTTGCTAATAACAAAGTAAAACAACCAACGAGCATTAACTAACCACGGGTCTGACTTTCACAGTCAGAGCCCTGCTCTAGAACAGCCGCAACAGATGATGTGCTTCTTCCATAGGACGCACCAGTTACAGTGCCTGCTCTGGGCTGGCTTCTGTCTCTTAATTAAGTTTCTAATCGACTATTATTTGTATTATCACTTATAATTCGACATATTTTCATAATTTAATTTCTTTTCTATTTTCTTTTATTTTCAAATCCTTTTCGAGCACATTTATGACGTAAATTAAACTTAATTCAATTTTAATCTATGTAATTTATTTTATTTTTGTTCTTTATTTCTTGTATGATTTATTTACTTGGCGTTCACACGTATTTAATCTAATTCCAACTTCGACCCAATTAATTGCTAAATTGCTTGTTCACTGACTTAGTCTAATTTCACATGCTAGGTTTAAAACGTGGATGTTGCATAGCATGTATACATTTGACAACATATCAAGTATAAATAACTTCTGATCATTAGTAGAGGCCGCTATCGAGGCGGGCGGGATTAGGTGTTTAAATAAACGAGCTTCCTTGTACATACCCTCACCCCTTACTCAAGATCTCTGTGAACATCTGTGTTCCTTGGCATCACGAGAGTCATTCTAGACATAGAGTGCTAAGGGTAACGAATTTCTTAGTGTTCAAGTCACTACTTTGTGTCTTGACATGACGCGAAGTATTCGAACGGTTCCTGTAATACCCCGCATTTTAGACGGTAGAATAATATTAAAATGTGTTTTAATTGATATGTAATAATTTAATTAATTGGATAATAAATTTGTAAGACGGAAAAAAAATATAAAATAATTAAAACGGAAGAAATATGGGTCGTGGGCTTGAGTATATAGTCGGGATTGTAATTGTATATTATTACTAATACTAATATGGGAGTAATTAAAAGAAAAGGAAAAATAAAGGTAATTGCTTTAAGGAAACTTCCTCCCTCTTTCCTTCCCACACCTATATAAATAAGCTTTTGTATCTACCCATAAGCATACAAAAACATAAAAACACAATAATTGATCTAAGGCAAGGGAGAGAAAGATCTAGGGGAGAAAAATAAGAGAATTCATCCAATTATTGTTGTCTCAAGGTAAGACCGTCTCAATTTATATTTATATAGTCGTATTTAATTAAATTATCGTTTAAACTCCGTATAGACCACCGTGAACCGTGTCGTTACCCTCATTAGTTGGCCTTGACCGTGGGGATGATAGTGGGACTTGTCGTGGCTGTTGTCGACCACCGTGGGAGGCGAATTTCGCGTTTGAAGTTATGGTTGTCGTGGATTTAAGACAGGTTTTGTGACTTATTGGTTGGACGAATAAACACGGGACTTGGGTGGCTGGATAGCTCAGCTATGGGCGGTGTTAATGGTGGTGTCGGGGTAGCTTGAGGTGGAGGTTGGTGCGGTGAGCTGTCGGGTTGTGGTGGTTCTCGCGGGTTTAAGTTGTTTAGGTGGGTTGTGAGTCGTTTGATGGGTCGTGTGTGGTTGTAGCAAGTGGTGGAACCACCGTGGGTCAAGGGAGACCACGGTGGTGGCCACGGGTGGTCATAGTGGCAGTAGGGTGGTGAATTGGTCGAGTTTGTTGTTTTCGCGTCGGGTTTTCGGAGTTGTTTAGGGCTTGATTTCACGGCCTGTATAGGAGGTTTCAGGTGGTAGTTAA
The DNA here is from genome assembly GCF_048544455.1 of Silene latifolia. Lineage (NCBI taxonomy): Eukaryota > Viridiplantae > Streptophyta > Magnoliopsida > Caryophyllales > Caryophyllaceae > Silene > Silene latifolia. Next base: position 69,697,128 of record NC_133538.1, read on the forward strand.
GGGCTTTCGGGGTTGGCCGTGGTGCAGGCTAGAGCGTGGTAGGATTGGGTGGTGTTATCGGTGGCTAGGGGTGTCGCAATTGGCTGGTCATGGTGAGGGGTTTGGGACTCGGTCTTTTGGCATGTCGTGGTCTCTGTTTTGCCTTTCATCTGTTTATACGGGTTTTAATGGCCATGGAGTGTGTATGGTTGGTTTGTGTCAATAAATTAATAGGTTAGGTTACGTAATTGTTACACGGAAATTAATTAATTAAACTAAATTGTAATTAATTAAACTAATATAATAAATTGAGTAATTAATAATTAAATTGTAATATTTCGTTTAGGTGACGGTTTTGAAGTGGAGTATTTCTGATTATTTTATTGGACTGCTTTATTGGATTTGCCGCTGAGGTAGGTTATCTACTCAACTCGAATATGCGTTGGTGTGATTTATTAAGTAATGGTTAAGTTGGAATTGGATGTTTAACTGTTGAATGTTGTGTTGTTAATTTATTACCATCCATATTGTATATTGTATTGATATTTTTGAAGGCCCGGTCCAAGGGTGGCGGGTAAAATGAAGAACCGGTCCACGGGTGGCGGTATATAAAAGGGTGTCTCGGGATTTATGTTGATATTGTTTAAAGGGTGTCTCGGGTTATTGATAAGGGTGTCTCGGGTTATTTATATGGGACTCTCGGGTTGTGTATGGAGGATGTGTGGAGATTTGGAGTTGTGATCGGGATTGATCATTTACATATTTATTCTGTATTATTGTTGTACTGTTCTTGTTGTTTAGATATTCCTACTCAACCGTTGGGTTGACCGTGTATTCGTTAAACACCTGTGATGAACCAATAATTAGGGAGCAGATTGATTTCAGGTAATTGAGCAGGCTTAGAATGGGAGCTGAAGGGCGAGAGGATAGGGCATTTACTTAGTTGTCTAGATCACCTTAGAAGAACAAACAATATTTATTATTCGTATTATTTAGTTTTCCGCTGCAGTTGTATTTATTAATTTAATTATTTATTTTGGATTATGTAATAAGGCCATTTAAACATTATAATTATTTAAAGTACTGTGGTTTCGTTTACCTTTGTATTCACTACCTCGGGTGACTGATATGGTAACACGTTCATTTATCTAGGAATGCCTAGTAAAGGCTCTTAAATAAATGGGGGTGTTACAAAGTGGTATCAGAGAGTACGTTCCTCAGGCCTAAAAAAAATGAACCCAATGAATTTAGGATGAGTCTAATAAAATGAACTCGGGTAGAAACTGTTAGGAGCCCCTTAAGGCTTGGGATGAGTTAGGGGCCCCCTCACACCAAACTTCTGGCCCTTTCAGTTTTGAACCGGTGACCTTTGAGTGAATTGAACGAGTGGGGTAAATAGAGAATATCTTCTGTCTTAAGGGTCAATTATCTGTCTTACGATAGAAATTTCTAACCTTGCTGCAGGACGCGGATTGAGGTAAGTAATATATGATAGCATTTGGCCTAGGTCCGTGAGAATTGGAGTAACTATTGGGATTTGTGTTGAAATTGGGTTATAATATGCATCAAATAATGAATTGAATTATTTGGTTGAAATTATATAAATTTATTTGAATTAATAGCGGGAATTATTAATTATTAATCTTTATGAATGGATGTTGTGTGAATTAGAAATATTATGTCTAGTGATATGCGGTTATGTGATCCCTAAGCCATGATTAGTGTAGTAATCTAATGATTAAGCAATAAGTTTGTGGGTATGGCGGTTTTGGACGGTTGTGCGTCACATGGTTGGCTGGCTTTAGGCCAGTCCAGTCAACCACATGTTGTTTTGTTGCAGGTGTATTAATTAAAACCTTATGCCTAAATTCCTGAGCAAAAGCTTATGTGTGTATTTTCTTTCCTTTAACATCAGAACCATGCCTCTAAAGAAGCCTACATCTACACCTACACCCACTTCTATGTCTCAAGAGGAGATTGATCGTCTGATTGCTATGAATGAGGCCTTGACAGCTGCGTTGAAAGCTAAGGGTTCAGTGCAAGATTCAGTTAAAGTGAGTGCTTCTATTGCGAGGCACAATCCGACAAAGTATGATGGTTTGGGAGCACCTTCTTTATTGGGAGATTGGCACAGAGAATTTGATAATCTTTCTGAGCTATTGAAGTGTCCTGCGGAAATGCAAGTGGATCAGGCTGCTTATTATCTAAGAGGGAAGGCTGGTATGTGGTGGACTAGAAGCAAGGAGGCTGTGAGAGAGGCTGTTGCAAATAGTGGAAGTGATTATGTGAGGTGGTCGGGGTTCAAGAAGGTTATGAAAGTTGTGTTCGTTCCAGAGCAAATTAAGAGAAGAATGAGAGCAGAATTTGACTCTTTTAAAATGACAGATGAGATGACAGTGGAGACCTACTACAATAAGTTCATGGAGCTATATGAGTATGTTGCAGACTTAAACTTCAGTGAGGAGATGTTGGCACTTAGATTCGAGAAGGGGTTGACCACAACTATCAAGAAGAGGCTGGCAGCTGGGCAACCAAGTAACATGGATGACGTGTATTAAAGAGCTGGACATGCTGAGAGGATTGCAGATATGCTTAAGGAAAAAAAGAAAGAAAAGGGTGAGAAGAGAAAGACTGAGGCTGCAAGTGAGAATACTGGGGATAAGAAACAAAATGTGAATCCATACCGATCTTTTTTCTCCAACAATGGGCAGAATGGGAATGGAAACCGTGGAGGTTTCGGCAGAGGAGGATCTTCGGGAGGCGGTGTGCTTACTTGCTTTAGATGTGGGAAAGTGGGTCATAAGATTGCTGATTGCAGAGTTCATGTGGGAAGTCAAGGAAGGGGTTTTGTAAATGTGAACCAGAGTGGAGGCTATCGTACTCCTATGCAGAATTATGGAAATTATAATCCAAGATCTGGTGGTGGCAATTATCAGAGGAGCAACAACAATTATTCCAACCAAAATCGCTTCAACAACAACCAAAGCAATAATTTTCAGAAGATAATGAACAGTGGAAATCAGCAGAATGGGTCAGAATCAGCTAGCCAGAGTGGAGCTAAGAGCAGTGGGAAATTATTTATGATGGGAAAGGAGGCTGCTGAGGAAGATGCTCATGTTGTCACGGGTACATTTCTTGTTAATTCTGAGCCTACCTTTGTTTTGTTTGATTCGGGAGCTACCCACTCTTTTATTTCAAGTAAGCATGCTAGGACTTTAAACTTGAAAGAATATGATGAGATAAAAGACCTAGTTGATATACCTTCGGGGGATTCCATACCTTGTAATCGTGTGTATAGAGATGTGTCAGTTAAAATTGGGGAAGCTATCTTTTTGACCAGTTTGATTGAATTTCCTTTGGGTGGTTTTGAGGTAATTTTAGGGATGGATTGGTTGAGTAAATATAAAGCCTTTATAGATTGTCACCAAAAGAAAGTAACCTTGAGTGGACCTAAGGGAATAAAAGTGTCTTACAAGGGATTTGTAGTTAAAGCAAAAATAAAACTTATCTCAACAGTTACCTTAAAATCTTGTTTGAGGAAGAGAGGTGAGTTGATCTTGTGTCATGTGAGGGACACGCGAGAGGAGGTGCCTGGTGCGGCATCTATACCTGTTGTACAAGACTTTCAGGATGTGTTTCCAGATGAGATTCCAGGGTTACCACCTCAGAGGGATATTGATTTTGGCATTGACTTAAAACCTGGGGCGGGACCAATTTCTAAAGCACCTTATAGGATGGGACCTAAAGAGTTGGAGGAGCTTAAAAAGCAGTTAGAGGAATTGTTGGATAAGGGCTATGTGAGGCCGAGTGTGTCACCTTGGGGAGCACCTGTGTTATTTGTTAAGAAGAAAGATGGGAGCATGAGGTTGTGTATTGACTATAGAGAGCTGAATAATGTGACTATCAAGAATCGTTACCCTTTGCCGCGGATTGATGATTTATTTGACCAGCTGAGTGGGGCTAGAATATTTTCAAAGATTGATTTGAGGTCGGGGTACCATCAGTTGAGAATTAAGAACGAAGATATTCCAAAGACTGCATTTAGGACAAGGTACGGACACTACGAATTTGTTGTTATGCCATTTGGATTAACTAATGCACCGGCAGTCTTCATGGACTTAATGAACCGTGTGTTTAGTCCCTATTTGGATCAGTTCGTGGTTGTCTTTATCGATGATATCCTGGTGTATTCTAAGAATAAAGAAGAGCATGAGAAGCATTTGAGGATTGTGTTGCAGACCCTGAGGAAAAATAATCTCTATGCTAAGTTGAGCAAGTGTGAGTTCTGGGTAGAGAAGGTTGCCTTTCTGGGGCATGTGGTGTCAAAGGAAGGAGTGTCAGTGGATCCAAGCAAGATTGAGGCAGTGTCCAAGTGGGAGAGACCGAAGAATGTGAGGGATATTAGAAGTTTTCTGGGGTTGGCTGGCTATTATAGGAGGTTTGTAAAAGACTTCTAAAAAATAGCTAAGCCTTTGATTACCTTGATGAGGAAGGAGAATAAGTTTCAGTGGGATGAGAGTTGTGAGAAGGCATTCCTAACCCTGAAGGAGCGCCTGACTACAGCTCCTATTTTAGCCTTGCCTGAAGGGAGTGAGAATTTTGAAGTTTATACGGATGCTTCAAAGAATGGTTTGGGATGTGTGCTTATGCAGAATGGGAAAGTAATAGCTTATGCCTCGAGACAGCTGAAGCAGTATGAAGCAAACTATCCAACTCATGATTTGGAATTGGGAGCGGTGGTTTTTGCCTTGAAATTGTGGCGTCATTATCTTTATGGAGCTACTTTTAAGGTATTTTCTGATCACAAGAGCTTAAAGTACATTTATACTCAGAAGGAGCTAAATATGTGACAGAGGAGATGGATAGAGTTAATTGGAGATTATGACATGGAAATAATTTATCATGAAGGGAAAGCTAATGTGGTGGCGGATGCACTTTGTAGGAAATCTGTCCATGCTTTGTGTAGTGCCATGTCTAGGATGAGATTGCATTAGGAAATGGAAAAGATGGGCATTTCTATGATCAGGAAAGGAGATACAATTGGAGATTTGACCATTGAGCCAAAGTTGTATGAAGAGATCAGGAAAAAGCAAGAAGAAGATGCGAGAGTGGCGCGGTGGAGAGAGGCCGTGGGTGAGGCCATGGTGGAAGGCGGGAAGAAGCGGTTTCACATGGGTAGTGATGGTGGTTTGAGGTTTACTGGGAGATGGTGTGTACCCGATGATGAAGAATTAAAAAGAATGATTTTAACTGAAGCTCATTCTACTCCATATTCTGTTCATCCTGGAGGAGATAAATTATATAAAGATTTGAAGAAGACTTTTTGGTGGCCTAAAATGAAGAAAGAGGTTGCTGAGTTCGTTGCTAGATGTTTGGTTTGTCAAAGAGTGAAGGGAGAGCATAAGAGACCACAAGGTAAAGTTCAGTCCTTGGATGTGCCTGAATGGAAGTGGGAAAGCATTTCGATGGATTTCACTGTGGGGTTGCCTAAGACTCAGAGAGGAAATAACATGATATGGGTTATTGTGGATCGATTGACTAAGTCAACTCACTTCATTCCTATGAAAGATACTTGGAGTAAAGCTGAGTTGGCTAAATCTTATGTCAAAAATGTGGTGAAGCTTCTTGGTGTGCCAAAGGATATTGTTTCTGATCGTGATTCAAGGTTTATATCTAAGTTCTGGCAAGAATTGCAATCTTTGATGGGGACTCAGTTGAAGATGAGTACAGCATTTCATCCAGCTACAGATGGTCGGACCGAGAGGACTATTCAGACCTTGGAGGATATGCTGAGAGCTTGTGTGATGGAGTTTGGTGGATCTTGGGAGGAGAGGTTGGATTTGATTGAGTTTTCGTATAATAACAGTTATCATGCTAGTATTGGCATGGCACCTTTTGAGGCATTGTATGGCAGGAAGTGTAGGAGTCCTGTGTGTTGGGATGACAGGGCCGATGCAGTTGTGTTGGGACCTGAGATGATACAGGAAATGGTGGAGCAAGTGCACATTATTCGTCAAAAGATGCGTGCAGCGCAAGATAGACAGAAGAGCTATGCAGATTTGAAAAGGAGTGATATAGAGTTTGCTGTGGGAGATAAGGTGTTGGTTAAAGTGTCTCCTATAAGAGGTGTGATGAGGTTTGGGAAGAAAGGGAAGTTGAGTCAGAAGTATATTGGGCCATATGAGATTTTAGACAGAGTTGGAGAGGTAGCTTACCGTTTAGCATTACCTCCATCTTTGGATAGAGTGCATAATGTTTTTCATGTTTCACAATTGAGGAAGTATGTGAGTGATCCTACTCATGTGCTGGAGCCTGAGCATGTTGAGCTTGATGAGCAGTTGTCTTATGTTGAAGAGCCTAAGGAAATCTTGGATAGGAGAGTGAGGCTGCATTAGTGAAGGTTTTATGGTCTAATCATAAGGTGGAAGAAGCTACATGGAAAGTTGAAGCTGCTATGCGAGAAATGTACCCTAGTCTTTTTGTTTGAGTTAGTTGGTTACGGGGACGTAACCCTTTTCTTAGGGGGATAGGATGTAACATCTCGTATTTTATAACATTTATATGATAATTTAATAATAAAAGTATCTTGTGAGAGATTTGATAAGAAATTTAGTTGGAATTTATTTGAGATATTATTTCTGTTGTTTGGGTATTTTGGTGAAACTTCGGGACGAAGTTCTTTTTAAGGAGGGAAGATTGTAATACCCCGCATTTTACACGGTAGAATAATATTAAAATGTGTTTTAAATGATATTTAATAATTTAATTAATTGGATAATAAATTTGTAAGACGGAAATGAAATATAAAATAATTAAAACGGAAGAAATCTTTCTTGCTGAGGAGGAAACCACCCAAAAGAAACGCAGCAGGAGCTGCGCCTATTAGGAAGGTCACAGTTCCTGTTGCACCTCTTCCTGGGCTGGTTTTTTCCAGTTTCCAGATTTCTTTCGGATTTCTTTACTAATCCTACTTTTTCCTAAATTCCTTCACGTGATTAGTATAAATAGAGGCCTCCGCCTAACATATTTTTCACGCGAGTATACACCCTTCCCTTCTCCCCTTGTATTATAAGACCGTGCTCTTACTTTTCGACGCCTACATGCTTGCTCCACGCGACCACGTAAGCTCAGATCATTCTGAGTACCAGTCACGTTTGCATAGACCGACCAATTTGACCAACTCCACTCAATCAATCTAATCAATTTGTTTTAAATCCTTTTTCAGGGCACTTTCTCTCATACATCGAGTTGAGCAATCACTAACGACAAGTTAGTCAATCTTGTTTCGTCAAACATGTAAGTCTGAGGGTGTAAATCCCAATTTTATTGATGTATTATAGTTTTTGTAAGAATTTATGTCATAAGTATGCTCAAAACCTTTTTAAAAACAACGCTTTAAAACCCTTTTTGACGAAACACCAGCGAAAGACCGTCGAGAAGAAACGCATAAGCAGATGCGCCTTCTGGAATAATCGCATCATCTGTTGCGCCTTTTCCAGAGGCTGCTTGTCTGCTGCTGCTCTTCTTCTTCTTCTTCCTCGATTATCTGTTGTTCGTCCCTTTCTTTTGTTTCTCTTATATTTTCTTCAAATTCTCATGTTTTCAATGCTTTTACTCATTTCATAAAATTCTTTCCAACCAAAATCCCTTATAGTTCAATATTTGTCGGTTTTCGTCATTAATTCAAACCCGGAATTAAAAGATTCGATTTCTCTATATCGAGTCATTTGAATTCGTCTTTGTGCATGTTTTTAGTTTGTTTTCCAGTTTTTTCAACCCTTAACTCCGTTTTCGTTTATTTTGTAATCCAAGTTCTCATCTTTTGCAATTTCGACATCGTAAATAACCATAACTCGTAAACCTTCATTTTAATTCGTTCTCTTTCACTTTATGACGATCTTAGATGCATGTTATCTGATTAAATCATTTTTACTTGAGTCGTTTGCTAATAATCAAAGTAAAACAACCAAGGAGCATTAACTAACCACAGGTCTGACTTTCACAGTCAGAGCCCAGCTCTAGAACAGCCGCAACAGATGATGCGCCTCTTCCAGAGGACGCACCAGTTACAGCGCCTGCTCTGGGCTGGCTTCTGTCTCTTAATTAAGTTTCTAATCGACTATTATTTGTATTATCACTTATTATTCGACATATTTTCATAATTTAATTTCTTTTAATTTCTTTTCTATTTTCTTTTATTTTCAAATCCTTTTCGAGCACATTTATGACGTAAATTCAACATAATTCAATTGTAATCTATGTAATTTATTTTATTTTTGTTCTTTATTTCTTGTATGATTTATTTACTTTGCGTTCACACGTAATTAATCTAATTCCAACTTCGACCTAATTAATTGCTAAATTGCTTGTTCACTGACTTAGTCTAATTTCACATGCTAGGTTTAAAACGTGGATGTTGCATAGCATGCATACATTTGACAACATATCAAGTGTAAATAACTTCTGATCATTAGTAGAGGCCGCTATCGAGGCGGGCGGGATTAGGTGTTCAAACAAACGAGCTTCCTTGTACATACCCTCACCCCTTACTCAAGATCTCTGTGAACATCTGTGTTCCTTGGCATCACGAGAGTCATTCTAGACATAGAGTGCTAAGGGTAACGAATTTCTTAGTGTTCATGTCACTACTTTATGTCTTGACATGACGCGAAGTATTCAAACGGTTCCTGTAATACCCCGCTTTTTAGACGGTAGAATAATATTAAAATGTGTTTTAAATGATATTTAATAATTTAATTAATTGGATAATAAATTTGTAAGACGGAAATGAAATATAAAATAATTAAAACGGAAGAAATATGGGTCGTGGGCTGAGTATATAGTCGGAATTGTAATTGTATATTATTACTAATACTAATATGGGAGTAATTAAAAGAAAAGGAAAAATAAAGGTAATTGCTTTAAGGAAACTTCCTCCCTCTTTCCTTCCCACACCTACATAAATAAGCTATTGTATCTACCCATAATCATACAAAAACATAAAAATACAATAATTGATCTAAGGCAAGGGAGAGAAAGATCTAAGGGAGAAAAATAAGAGAATTCATCCAATTATTGTTGTCTCAAGGTAAGACCGTCTCAATTTATATTTATATAGTCGTATTTAATTAAATTATCGTTTAAACTCCGTATAGACCACCATGAACTGTGCCGTTACCCTCATTAGTTGGCCTTGACCGTGGGGATGATAGTGGGACCTGTCATGGCTGTTGTCGACCACCGTGGGAGGCGAATTTCACGTCTAAAGTTATGGTTGTCGTGGATTTAAGACGGGTTTTGTGACTTATTGGTTGGACGAATAAACACGGGACTTGGGTGGCAGGATAGCTCGGCTATGGGCGGTCTTAATGGTGGTGTCAGGGTGGCTTGAGGTGGTGGTTGGTGCGGTGAGCTGTCGGGTTTTGGTGGTTCTCGCGGGTTTAAGCTGTTTAGGTTGGTTGTGAGTCGTTTGGTGGGTCGTGCGTGGTTGTAGCAAGTGGTGGAACCACCGTGGGTCAAGGGAGACCACGGTGGTAGCCACGGGTGGTCATGGTGGCAGTAGGGTGGTGAATTGGTTGGGTTTGTTGTTTTCGCGTCGGGTTTTCGGGGTTGTTTAGGGCATGATTTCACGGCCTGTATAGGAGGTTTCAGGTGGTGGTTAAGGGCTGTCGGGGTTGGCCGTGGTGCAGGCTAGAGCGTGGTAGGATTGGGTGGTGGTGTAGGTGGCTAGGGGTGTCGCAATCGGCTGGTCATGGTGAGGGGTTTGGGACTCGGTCTTTTGGCATGTCGTGGTCTTTGTTTTGCCTTTCATCTGGTTATACGGGATTGTATGGCCATGGAGTGTGTATGGTTGGTTTGTGTCAATAAATTAATAGGTTGGGTTACGTAATTGTTTCACGGAAATTAATTAATTAAACTAAATTGTAATTAATTAAACTAATATAATAAATTGAATAATTAATAATTAAACTGTAATATTTAGTTTAGGTGACGGTTTTGAAGTGGAGTATTTCTGATTATTTTATTGGACTGCTTTATTGGATTTGCCGCTGAGGTAGGTTATCTACTCAACTCGAATATGCGTTGGTGTGATTTATTAAGTAATGGTTAAGTTGGAATTGGATGTTTAACTGTTGAATGTTGTGTTGTTAATTTATTACCATCCATATTTTATATTGTATTGATATTTTTGAAGGCCCGGTCCAAGGGTGGCGGGTAAAATGAAGAGCCGGTCCACGGGTGATGGTATATAAAAGGGTGTCTCGGGGTTTATGTTGATATTGTTTATAAGGGTGTCTCGGGTTGATGATAAGGGTGTCTCGGGTTATTTATATGGGTGTCTCGGGTTGTGTATGGAGGATGTGTGGAAATTTGGAGTTGTGATCGGGATTGATCATTTACATATTTATTATGTATTATTGTTGTACTGTTCTTGTTGTTTAGATATTCCTACTCAACCGTTGGGTTGACCGTGTATTCGTTAAACACCTGTGATGAACCAATAATTGGGGAGCAGATTGATTTCAGGTAATTGAGCAGGCTTAGAATGGGAGCTGAAGGGCGAGAGGATATGGCATTTACTTAGCTGTCTAGATCACCTTAGAAGAACAAACAATATTTATTATTCGTATTATTTAGTTTTCCGCTGTAGTTCTATTTATTAATTTAATTATTTATTTTGGATTATGTAATCAGGCCATTTAAACATTATAATTATTTAAAGTACCGTGGTTTCGTTTACCTTTGAATTCACTACCTCGGGTGACTGAGATGGTAACACATTCATTTATCTAGGAATGCCTACTAAAGGCTCTTAAATAAATGGGGGTGTTACAGTTCCAATTTTCCATAAAAATTGGTGGCTACTCCACAAATGCAGGCTTGTCAAACCTTTCACCGGTTTCAATGCCATTCAAATCGGTAACAGCCAATGACGTGCTTTAGTATCGCGCCGAAGTTCTGTGGGAGAAGTGCCGCCGCCTCGAAACCAACGCGCGGGTGCGTTCGGTGCGTGTGGTTGTGTCCACGCCAAGGTAATTAGGCAATGTTACCGTCTCGGTTTCCCGAGGTAGTGAAATCGGAGTTACAATTAAGAAACTCTTTATATAAATAACAAGTTTAGTGATTACATAAACGTAAACAAATGAATAAATGAAATACAACTCGTTTATGACTATAGCATCCACCTAGTGACTATGTATTCGACTCCAAAGTCCGTAGCGCGGCCCAAAACCCGATCATGTTAATAAGCAACACCTGTACTCAAACTGCTCCCCATATGATCGGAAATATCATATGGATTGACACAAGCCACCTCGGAAATATGTGACAATTACGCAGACACAAAACATGCCAGTTACAATAAATAGAGTGAGACACGACACAAAGTGTGTGGTGTGTAAAATGACGATAATATGAATAAAATGCTATCAAATAATCACCACGCCGGTACCGGGACACGCCCAAACGTACCCACAACCATCATTGGAAGGGACACGCCCATGACACCATACCACACAAATAGGTACCGGGACACGCCCAGACCTACCGGGCCCAAAAACCAACCGGGTCCCCTACCAGACGCCGTATCTTAACTACACGAGTCCCTCCGTACTCAAGTCATTAATGTGCACATCCCTCTTGGAGTGGGAAGCTCCAAGAGGCGACCTGAGCGTGAGACAGTCTCCCAACCGCCTCACGTCTCCTCAACAGCAAGTAACCAACATAAACCGTCATATCCTCCAATATACATGACAAACACTATAAATGTAAGATACCACACAATATGCCAATCACCGACTCATCATGATACACATTCCCAAATACGATATGCAATACGACTCATATAATACAAGAATGACGAATGACCCACTGATAAACATACACATTATTAAAACCGAGTAAGATAAACCTACCTTTTAGCAATCATGCTAAACAATAAAGCAACTGGATACAAATGTGCTCCTCCATAAATTCGGCACCTAATTACGATAATTAAATATAATTACTAAATAATCTAATTACTAATTAATTAAATTAAATTAAATATGTAATTAATTAATTAAATAAAACCCCGTCTTAAGCTATTTAAATCCCGTCTTAATACACTACCCATAAAACTCGACAAATACCTACCAACCACCACCAAAATAGCCACCACTAGCCGCTGCCACCGTGGGCCACCATCACCAGCCATGGTGGTCCACGGCCAACACCCCACGACCACCAACAACACCCGACACATACACAAACACAACACACACTCACTCTCACACCACCAAATCGCCATAAACCCCGCCACCACCACCATGGTGGTTACGGCTTGGCCCCATGACCTAACCACTACTAGGCGAGCCTACCAACACCCAAAACAACCACATTAGACAACAACATCCTCCAACACAACACACACAACCAACCTGTGTATCCTCATTTAACACTCATTTCCGACAACCTAACGCCACCCATTCCACCACCCATGACCACCATTCAACTCCCCTTCCCACCCACGACACAACCACCCAAAGCCCAGCCATGGTCAACCACGGTTTGGGGGTTAAAAACCCGTCTTAAGACGGTTGCACAACAACAACCAAAACCCTAGATCTAGGTCGGTCAAATCCCATTTGGGCGGTCAACGGCGGTCCCGAGGGTGGTCAACGGTGGTCAGAGGTGAGTTGGGGTCAAGGCGGGTCAATGATATAATTTAATTAATATATAAACTAGTAAAAGATGATCTTACCTTACGTTCTCGAAGCGAAGGGATAAAAGACGGTCTTCCAATCTCCCTTTTCTTTTCTCTCTTTCTCTCTTCTAAAATGTTGGGTGAGGATTGTGTCGTGATTGTGAATGGATAAAGTGGTTGGATAAGCTGAGGTGGAGTATGTATAGTTAGTATGGTGGGCGGGAGTATATACATATTTATACGTATTATTATTATTATTATTATTATTATTATTATTATTATTATTATTATTATTATTATTATTATTATTATTATTATTATTATTATTATTATTATTATTATTATTATTTTTATCATCATCATCATCATCATCATCATCATCATCATTATTATTATTATCATTATTATCATTATTATCATTATCATTATTATTATTATCATTATTATTGTTATTATTATAGTTATTATTACGATAGTTTTAATGAGTTATTGATACACAACTAATATGTATTCAAATTTCTCATGTCTCATGTAAAAACCAAATTTACATGTTATCATATATCACTAAGATAAAATTGAATCTCTTATGTAAAACAAATTTACATGTACACGTATATCACAAAGATATAAATCTTTTCGTAAAAATAATTTACGATAATTATTGGAGTATATCCCAAAGATATAAGCCTTTTATGTAAGTTATAAAATATCATGAACAACAACTGTAAATAAGATATTTCTTTTCTGTGTAGTACAAAATTACACAAGTTTCACAAGTTAAAACAAACAAAACGGATTAGTGGGTCCTCACTTTATCTTGCTAAACAAATATATATATATATATATATATATATGTATATATATATATATATATATGTATATATATATATATATGTATATATATATATATATATGTATATATATATATATATGTATATATATATATATATAGATGTGGACATGGCCACCCGCGCGTTGGTTTTCGAGGCAGCGGCACTTCTCCTACGGAACCTTGGTTTGCCAAAGCACGTCATGGGCCGTTACCGATTTGTGAGGCATTGAAACCGGTGAAAGGTTGAATAAGCCTGCATTTGTGGAGTCGCCACCATTTTTTATGGAAAATTAAAACCGTTCGTATACCTCGTGCCATGTCAAGACACAAAGTAGTGACATGAACACTAAGAACTCGTTACCCTTAGCATTCTATGTCTAGAATGACTCTCGAGATGCCAATGGACACAGATGTCCAGAGATAACTGAGTAAGGGTGAGGGTACGTATTAAGAAGCTGTTTAATTCGAATACCTATTCCCGCCCGCCTCGATAGCGGCTTCTACTAATGATTAGGGAAATCGTTTATATTTGATATGTCGTCGATGTAATGCATGCAATAAAACAAACATAGATTAATCCTAGCATGTGAGATTAGACTAAGTCGGTGAACACGTGATTTAACAAACAATTCGGGTAGGTTTAAGGTCGATTAATGATACTAGACTCAAGTGGAAGTGATTTAACAGGTTACATGCATACTAATATCATCAGAAGTCAGATTAAAGACTAAGTTTAAATAAATTATTACGGCGATTTACGTAATTATAATCATACGAAGTCGGATTTATAAAGGTCGAAACTTTAAACTTGAAAACGGAATTAAACTTGATGAACTGGAATCAAATAAAGAAAACTATGTACAAAAGACGAACTCCAAAGACTCGATATGGGAAAATCGAACCTTTAAAATCCGGGTTTGAATAAGATGACGAAAACCCGCAAATATTGAATTATAAGGGATTTAAGTCGGATTAAGCGTTATAATAAAAAAATGATTATTAAAACATGATTTTTACATTGACATGACAAAGAAAACAAAGAAAAAACGAAAGAAAATAAGAAAATTGCAGAAGGTCGAGTTAGAAGAAGAAGAGCAGGAGCAGCGGCAGCCTCTGGAAGAGGCGCAGCTGCTGCTGCGTTTCTTCTCGACGTCTGACCTCCGCTGTTTTATAAAAACGATTTTAAAAGATTGATTTTAAGACAGTTTTCGAACGTGCTCTTGATATAAATCTTACATTAGATGATACAAAATAAAAAGTACAATAAATAAATGGGATTTACACCCTCAGACTTACATGTTTGACGAAACGAGATTGACTAAATTATCGTTTTAGTGATTGCTCGACTCGAATATGCATGGAAAGTGCCCCTGTTAAAGGATTTAGATTAATTGATTAGGTTGATTAAAGTGGAGTTGGTCAAATTGGTCGGTCTATACAACGTGACTGGGACTCAAAATGATCTGAGCTTATGTGGTCGACTGATCAAGCAGATAGGAGTCGAAAGCAATAGCGTGGTCTAGAATGCAAAGAGAGAGAAAGAAGGGGCGGAACACTCGCGTGCCAAACATGGAGACCGAAGGTCTCTATTTATACTAAACCTATGGAGGAGTTTAGGAATGACACGAATCTGGAAACAAATCACGGAAATATTCTGAAAAGCGTGGAAAGAGGGCTGGGGAAGAGGCACAGCAGCCACTGCGACTTTTGGAAGAGGCGCAACACCTACTGCGTCATTTTTTAGAGGTTTCCTCCTCAGCAAGAAAGATTTACGCGTTTTTTATGGAATTTCGGTAGATATAGACTTCCTTATTCCGTAAAACACAATATGCGGAAGATATTTCCTTAAGATATTAAATTTAAATTAGGAATAACTGTCCAGAGAATTCTAGAACACTCCGGAATATTCCGACTCGGCATTTAAACGGTTTTTAGAAAATGAAGCGGTTTTTGACCCGGACTCCAAATGAACTCTAAATACTGATGACGACCATGAGGTTGACTCGGGTGTTTGAGCTATCACTTGTCGATGAACTTACGGACTGTCATAAAATCGTTCCGCGTATCAAACATGCGGCACAATTATCACTGGGTGTTTGGCGAGAGGTGTAGAAATGAGGTATCTACAATAAATAATTAGGAGTAGCATATACCAAGTCTAACATGGTGTCGAACATTAGTATTTCTCATACCCATAAATTTTCTATCCAAACTACTAAAAGTCAGACATTTAAATTTTACATATGAGGATAAATTTTAAGTAAGTTATTAAATATCACTTAGATATTTACCAGTTACACGTAAAATAAAACTTATGAGACATACTCATAAGATTTAGGATATAACTTAAAATCACTAAGAAATTAAATTATACATATAAAACACATTTATATGGTTAACATTCATATCATATGAAACATATTCATACAATAATTAAATTACTCATATAACTTATACTTCCTCCATTCAACTCCACTCTACAACTTTGGTTTTTGTTCACTATTCACTAACTAACATTTAATTACAATTTTCTCTCAATATATAAAGTAAAAATATATTCATGTAGGATCTTATTTGATTCGTCTTTACGTATACATTAAAAATATCTAACTTTTAAATTTTTTGCAAATACGTAGCTAACGATATTTACTGCGTAAAATACGCGTTGATAAACGTAAAAAAATAAAGTGGTAGAGCGGAGTTGAATGGAGGAAGTACGGAGTATGAAACAAATTAACATGCTCATAAATCAAGCTGAATGACATGAACATAATAACACTCATTTGTATTTAACGGAGTATCCAAAGTACCATATGCAATTATACATAGGGAAGACAAAAAATAAAATTAAACATTGCCATCCTAATCCCGTTCCCTTTCCTGTTCCTCTTTGCAATTAATTCAAACAGAAAGTGACAATCCGCCATACTTCAAAAGCAAGTTCACAATTGACAAACATATTTCCCAACAAAAGGAAACTTATTCACAATGTATAATTTCACGGGTCTGATGAAAGAGCGACTCGAATTGGGATTGACATACACGCACCGCTGTTTTAGGATTCAATTGCAATAGACTTGGACACATATTTGGTCAATCATTATCAAATTGGTTCAGACGCCTTCTCAATACTCGTCACAGAGGAGATGATCACTAGTTGTAACGGAGATGATCACTAGTTGTAACAGACTTACCACCACCACCACACCTCAAACGACTTTGGGCAACACAAATTTTATGTCCAGTCAACAGTCAACAAATGACTTGCTGCACCATGTTCAGGGGCGGATCCAGGATTCAAATGTACGGTGGGCTAGAACTTTACTCATTGGTAGTTTTTTTTCTAAAATGCTATAGAAGATTTGGAGTTGGTAATTTTACGCGTTTTACCCTAAACGACTACATTTTAGCGTATTTTTCGTGAGACTTGAATTAAAAATAGAATTAAGTTATGAATTATGAAATTTTAGAGATATTATACTACTAATTACTTTAGTATTTGTGCAATAAATAAGTTTATTCCCTCCGTCCAGGTTAATAAAAACCAATGAAAGAGTAAGAGCCAATTCTTAGATGACAAGTTGATCAAATTGAGTGTGTAGGATCAAATTGTCAATAAAAAATATTCCTAAAATATAAAGGAGAACAATTGACTTAGACACCCTAAAATAGAATAGGCAAACAATAGACCGGGATGGAAGAGCATAAAACTATTTTGAATTATTTCGCCGATGAACCATTAAAGATATATTATGTCGAGATTGTATTTTATGTATCACTTTTCGTGAAATTTGAGCCAAGACATATATTTTAGATACAAAGGCCTCGACAAAGTATAAATATACACCCCAAAATAATATTTTATCTGGTAAATAGACTGACTAACGGAGTAAGGAATACGCCTAAAAATAAGAGAGTATAATAAAAACATAGAAAGTTTACAAATTCTCTTTGCTGGGATTCGAACTCCCGGACAAAAGATTAGTGGACAAGTATTCTACCACTGGACCAAGTGTGGTTTCCTGCAATAATATTACACGTTCTTATATATAGGTTTTTCTTCAGAAAAAAGGTAGGGCTCAAGCCCATATAGCCTTTGGGCTGGATCCGCCCCTAACCATGTACTTCAGAGGAGGAGAGGGTGAATTAAGTACCCTTTTTTAAAAATTGTAAGCTTTTAAGGCGAAAATAGCGTTCTCGTTCGATACTGAAACAATACACAAGCGAATTGAACAGTCTTGGAGACTTTCAAACAATACAAAATGTGCTGTACTATTTTGGTTGTATGCGTAAAACAAGAACTCTACCAATAAGCAAGACATAAAGGAAATAAAGATAAAGGGCACGAGACACAAGATTTTTAACGTGGTTCGACCTACTCTCTAAAGGTCTACGTCCACCCTCTCTCTTATTAATATTTTCCTTATAACCAAATTTGATTACAAAGAAAATCCCCACGATCAATCCCGACCGTGCAACTCGAGTATAACCCCATACCCCAAAAGCACTCTCTCACAAAAAGAAGATTACAACACAATTTGTCTCCTTATATGGTTCAATGATTATGAACGATGGAGAACAAAAATAGCCTTATGTATATAAGAAATTAAGCACACGGGAATGGTTCACAAGACACGAAAAATATTTTGCAAAAAACTAGACTTTAAAACACACGTGAAAAGTGGATTACAATATAAAGCTTTAAGTAAAAATGAATGATGCTCTCCTTTTTCATAAAATCGGATTTGATATTGGCAACTGAAAATATATAGGAAGATTGTTTGGTAATCAATCCTATATTTTTGGCAAAAGATAACGCATATAATATCTTTATAATAAAAATATTCCATAAAATATTTTGACTTGTTTTGCAAGACAAAACCTCAAAATAATCTCAAAGATATTTTTTCTTAATAAAACCAGAAGGTTCTTATAAAAATATCTTTACCAAACTTTTATATATCGTAAAATATTTTATTCGAAATCTTTTCCAAATAAACCACTCAGATCTGAACAGTCTTAGGAATTGTTCTGAATATGATCAAGTGAGCTTAAGAACTATACTCTTACATAGTTTCTAAACAAGGACCGACACTTGAATATAGCAGCTTCCATCCTCTTTAACTGGTGTAGTCCTGACATGCAACATTAACATTCTCGCCAAAACATTAATTGAGAGGGAACTAAGGATTGGGAACTTGTCATCATCAAGAACTTTAGCTCAATAAATTCCTCCTTTGATGATGGCAAGTTCCTTAGAAAAATATTTCCCCCTCAACAAAGCAATGAAAGCATATAGTATCCAAGACAAATAACACAAGACAAATTATAAAAATAGGAAACATTCTCACGAGATCAGTTAGAAGGTGCATAAACCAAAAATCTAGAAAAACACAATAAGATCCTCACCATAGTCAAAGGTCTAATACTAAGTAGCTACTAAGTGAAATACGTCCCTACATCTTTCCCCCTCTTGACATCATCAAAAGGAGAAAGCAGTGCAAAAAGAGGTGACGCAATGACCATAATTAGAGATACAAATAGCAGCTACCGGACACAATCTAAAGACATCATCATAACAAGCAAAAGACTATCTAAGAGAGTATCAATATATCCTAGCAATAGTAAGGTGAGGCAAAATAATAAAGGCATAGAAGGTAAGAATAAAGGATGGGCTAGTCTTTGAGCAAGGCAAGGATTTGGTCAAGTTTGGCATGGATGGTGGCACACTCGGCAGTGAGCTTTTCTTCAATATGGGTTTCAAGACGAGCAAAAACCTTGTCAACCTTCCCTGAGAGAACAAACCATAGCATCCGTCATGACATTCATCCGAGAGTTGAGGACCTCAATTCCTCTTGTGGCAGCATTGTTAACGTGGGTGGACGGTGGGTAGGTTGGGTAGGGTAATTGTTTTGCCATAAATAATTGCATAAAGATACGATATGATAACTTCTCAAAAATAAGTCAACTTATTACTAGTCTAGATAAAACACCAACTAGAGTAAGCAGATTGCACTAAGTACAATAATGTTAGGACACATTGTCAAATCAAAACGCCTAAGTCTCAATTCTAGTCAATCATTTAGGGGACCAATTTAAGGACGATACGACTATGAGCTACTATTTAAGAGACCCAATTCTAATCGGATTTTCTAAAATTGTTCTGTAGCCAAAGGTTTAGTAAAAATATTGGACAACTGATCTTCAGTTTTACAAAATTTTAAGCATATATTCCCTTTTTCTATATGATCACAAAGAAAATGATGACGAATGTCAATATGTTTTGTCCTGGAATGTTGAACGAGATTTTTTGAAATATTTATTACGCTAGTGTTATCACAGAGAATAGGAACACAATAATGGTTATACCGTAATCCCCAAACTGTTGTCTTACCCATAAGATTTGAGAACAACATTGAGCAGCAGCGACATATTCACTCTCGGCAGTAGATAGAGAAACCGTATTTTGTTTCTTAGAAGCCCAAGAAATAAGACATGGTCCTACAGAAGTAGCAACACCAGAGGTACTCATTCTCTCAACCGAACAACCTGCATAATCTGCATCTGAATATCCCGTGAGAGTGAAATTGCAATCCATAGGATACCATAGATATAAGTCCCGAGTTCTAATCAAATATCTAAGAATACGCTTTACAACTGTCAAGTGTGATTCTTTAGGATTTGACTGAAACCGAGCACACAAACACACACTGTAAAGAATATCTGGACGACTAGCAGTAAGATATAAGAGTGAACCTATCATACCTCGACACACCTATTCATCTATACTTTTACTTTTCTCATCTTTATCGAGCTTTAATGTAGAACACATGGGTGTAGAGAATGGATTCGCTGTAGTCATACCAAATTTCTTTAGCATCTCCTTGATGTATTTTCTTCGATGGATCATTATTGCATGTGTGGTTTGCTTGATTTGAAGACCCAAAAAGAATACAAGTTCGCCCATCATGCTCATCTCGACCTCCGTGATGCGTGTCTAATATATGATGTTTTGCACCTCATTTCACACGCATTTCAGAGCTCAATTGAGTAGTTTATGCTACTATTTCCCTTGTTTCGTGTATTTCTTCCTTTTTGTGTGATATTGCAGAAATATGAAGATTTCGGCGGAAAATGAGCCAAATTCGTCCCTAAGCGTTTAACATTGCATTTGACATGGAGTAAAGACTCGGGAAGCAAACTTGGTGCATATTTCAAGGCCTGAAAGACATATCTGCGAGAGTTTAGAAGCGAACTACCAGCTACAGTGGTCTATAGACTGACCTACATGGTCTATAGACTGTCAGAATGCTTCTCGACATTGCAGCCTGCTTCAGATGGCTATATCTCGAGTTCTAGAGCTGACAATTGGGTGATTCCAATTGGAGGTGAAAGCTTATCCACTTAGTTTTCCAACGCCGCATAGAACGCCTGATTTGACCAAGTAACAAAGAAATGGCAGCTGTTTTAATATTGGTGCGCGCTGCAGGAATCGTCAGAATGCAATTCTGTACAGCGCATGCGGTCGATCGACTGGTCCAAGTGGTCGATCGACCATCCCACGAGCTGTTGCGCAAGTTAAAAGATCGAGAATTCCAAAGCCCATTGTGATTAGGTTTAGGAATAGAGATTACGCAGGATTATTCCTATATAACATAACCTTAGTTTTCAGAATAAGGATCCAGTTTTTATCATTCAGTTCTTAAATACAATTTAACATTCGCTAGTTTAGATTATTTCTGCCAATAAAGTTTACTCTTGCATTCGGTTTTGATCTTTCCTTCCTGTTCTATACGGTATTCTTCTGTTCCTATATTCCGTTTTATTGCTTTCGTTCGTAGTATAGAGTTGCTAGGTTAGATCACCCGAAGCTAAATTATTGTTTTATGTTACTCGTTTATTTAGCTATTTCAATTATGAATTTGTCTATTTTATTAGTCAATTTTATCGTTGTTATTACCTTCAGTATGAGCAGCTAAATCACCTTGCTAAGATTTAGGGGATCTATGGCGTAGATGGCAGTAGAATAGGTAACCCCGCATTAGGGCTTGGTCGATCGACTGGCTTAACTAGTCGACCGACTGGGGTAGCTGGTCGATCGACTGACTTCGTGTCTGATTAGCACCGTATAATTCGTTAAGTGCAATATTTAATAATGAGACCGAGAGGAGACTTGTCAGATGCTTAGTTTTGACCAACCCGTAGATCGAAAGATAGGGAAGGGCATTAATTAACGAGTTGACACGACTAAATTGCTGAGATCGAGAGATAATGTAATTTAGGCTTTAGGAATCACTAATCGGGGCGAGAGCTAGCATTAGTGAGACTTAGGGACTGGTAGCATAGGCCGAAAGGAGCTACTAGTTAACTTGGACTGAGAAGACTTGTTTTACCCATCCTACACGACTGTATTTCGGACTTACCTAGGATTTTGTACCATCGCAGTTATAGTGAACCGACCGTCTTAGCATTTCTTTTATCATTGTTTGCATCATTTGCTTATATTATTCGTTTATTTAGTTTATGTCATTAGATTTAGTTAAAATTCTCATCAAAACCCCCTCACTGTTACCGTTAAGACTAGAATTGAAAGCAACTATAAATTCCCTACCTCCTTGTGGTTTGACCCTCACTACCACTTGCTAGTTGTAGTTTGGTTTTATAAATATTATTTTTGATACTCACTTCGACAGGTATCAAATTTTGGCGCCGTTGCCGGGGAGGCAGCGCTAGTTTTAGTTGTTTTTTATTTTAGTCTGTGTTTCGCCTCAAGGGAAGACTGAGTACCTTGAGGCAGTTCTTACCATTTCCTCTAGTGTTTTTTTGTTAGGTCCTACAGGTCCTATCTATAGTACTTCAGAAGGGTGCACCCATGTTCCATTCTCAGGAGCAGCAGGTGTCGTTTTGTGGGAGATGCGGCAGAGCGGGACACACATCTGACGCATGCAAGAACCCTAAGGAGAAGATGTTTGCTTTTCATCAACTTCAGCTCGACAATTCGTATAATTACGATCCTACTTCACTGCATCAACCATATGTGCCTCCTTATGAAGCCCCACCACCATCCACTCCGTCACAGCAAGAGTCAAATAATGAAGTTGCAGAGTTGATAAGTCTAGTGCAGCTGCTTATGGTAGAGGTACAGAAAAGTAATGCGGCAAATGAGGTCTCAATCATGGAGCTGAAATCTCAAATTGCTACATTAGAGAAGAATGCAGCTGAGATACCGAGTCAATTTCACTCTCTGAATCAGCGTATTGAGACCGTACATGTAATGACGCTTAGGTGCGGGTCTGCTCTCGATGAACCCGAGAAAGCTGCTGAAAAAGGGAAGAAGAAAAAGGGCGAGAAAAAGACGATCAGCAGTAATCACGGTCGATCGACCAGATCTGATCTATCGACACCCGCGAAATGACACGGCAAATCTGTTGAAACCAGTCGATCGACTGAGGAAGCAGCTGATGACGAACCATTCCATCCTCCAATGCCAGATAACTTGAGGGATTACTTGTTTCGGGGTACTACAGCTCCGAAATCATCGAGGCAAGATCCAGATGCTGATGGGTCCATTCCGATTCCAAAGTATGACCCTATGACAGTCAATGGTTCATTCCTGAGACGGACTGAAGAAGGGTCAAGTTACAACAAAGACAAAGTAGTGGATTTTCAGCCTATATCCACTGATGCCGGTATGAGAGACCTAGAGGAGAGAGCAAAGCTACTTCTGACAGCTCCTTATCCGGAAAGACTAGTGCCAACCAAAGATGAGGTAACGTTCGATAAATTCAAAGATTTAGTGCGTAGTCTTAATGTGCAAGTACCTTTCTTAGAGCTAGTTAATCAAGTACCTGCATATATGAAGTTTATGAGACAGTTGCTAGCTAAGAAAAGGTCTTTGAATGTTGTCGAGTCTGTCCAATTAACTGAGGAGTCTAGTTCATATTTAACTCACAAAGTCGCCCGTAAACCGTCCTCGACTCGGGTAGTTTCTCTGTCCCCTGTAATATTGGTACCTTCTCAATTGAGAAGGCACTATGTGATTTAGGGGCTAGTGTCAGTGTTATGCCCTTGAGTTTGGCTAAGAAATTGGGATTGATTAGATTTGCTATTACTGACATGACTGTGAAAATGGCAGGCCGTTCTGCAGTTCGGCCAGTAGGGGTCTTAGAGAATGTGCCTGTACAAATTGAAAAATTCTTTTTCCAAGTTGACTTTGTTGTTTTGGATATTCCTGAAGATGTCAACACCCAAATTATTTTGGGAAGACCGTTTCTGCACACTGCTGGTGCAATAATTGATGTAAGGGAAAGAACTTTGATATTTAAGGTAGGGAAGCACTCTATTATGTTTGCCCAGTCCCCTAGGAAGAAAGACCCCATGTGGTCCATGACCTGTAATATGATTTTTGAAAAGAAATCTTATTTTTGCTTTCGATGTGCATGTGCCCCTTTGTGCCTATTCTGTTATGACACCTCCGCCCCAGAATGGGAGCAAATTGAAGGAAGATTCTTCTATTTTGACTGTTGCAGGAACTGGTTTGGGGAAGGAAGAACCGCTCGCTGCTTGAACTGTGAAGGAGCCAATTGTTCAGAGAGGCGGTCTAGGATGTCATAGCTATGGCACTGACGAGGAGCCAGATGAGGAGCCAGTCAAAATTTCGGAGTCGGATCTTGAGTGTGAGGAGCTAGAAGATGATGGCCATGCTTGGGAAGATGCTAGAGATGATCCATTGAGTATTCCAGTCGGAGTAGAGTAGAGTCCAGCTTCTGAGATGAGCACTGCGGAAGCTACTTCATGTAGACAGAAGCCTTGGTCGGAGATTTTCCACAATTTCCGTTGATCTATGCGTTTCTTAGATCTTTTAAAAACTATTTTACTGCTTTTAGACTATTTATCGTTTTTCGTGTGCGCGAGACTTCGCTTTAATAAGTTTGCTTAGGATTTATTTAGACTTTAGACAGTTACTTTAGGTTTTGCGCAATTTCGGGCGCGTTATTATGTGTATTTGCAGGTTCATAGACCATATTAGCTCAATTTATTAGGCTAATTCGAAGAAAATCAGAACTTACAGCGGGTTTCCCAGTCGATCGACTGCCTCCTATGGTCGATCGATTGGGCTGCAAATTCCAGGAGCTTCAGTTCCTGTTCACTCTGGTCGATCGACTGGTTGATGTGGTCGATCGACCATGTTCGTTGTTGTACCTGTTTTCGATCATTCCCCTGCTGTGTTTGGTCGATTTGCGGAGTTGAGGGAGTCTTTTCTCCACTTTATTCTCCAACTCACTTCTGTTTTTTTCTGTTTCTTTATTTTACACATAATTTTGCGTTTCATAAATTGTTTTATCGGAATTACGTGAGGTATTTTCTGTCCTTTCAGGTATTTATTGGTAGCACTGCTGGCTACTGAAACCTCCTAGCTCACGCTGGTTTGGGGAGGTTTCCTTTTGCTGCGCTTAAAGTCTTGTGAGTTTCTGAGTCCTTTTCATGTCTTTTTAATTAATTTTAACGCAAAATCCCATTTCCCTTTTATTTCATTACATGATTTTGCACAATGGGGACATTGTGTGATTCGGTTTGGGGAAGGGTTTTGCATTACATTTCATTTGCTTGAATTCACGTTTAGATTTTGTCTTGCATTGTTGTTTATTTTCCCTTATAAATACAAAAATTCAAAAAAAAAAATTGAAAAATTTCAAAATTTCAAAAATATATCATGTTTATTTTAGCATATAGGTTGAGTCGGAACGATAGTATTTCAATGATGACATTGCATTTGCAGCTGTTTATGCCAAAGCCTTGCTTAATTGACATGTTGTTGGTAGAATCATTTTCATAGTCTACGAGTTTTCGTTATATTTCTTGCTGAACTTGAGACTTGACTTAAATTTTGGCAAACTACTTATATTCTGAGGTTTAGAGCTTATAACTGGTGACATTCATGACCAGTTTATCTAGGATTGTGAGTAGTTACTCCTTGCATATCATGTATCATTAATTTGCACATTTATGAAATTCAATTGCTTTTTGCCTGCATACATTCGGGTTAGTGGTTGGTGTCACATGCATGGAGGTGCTTACAATTTTCCCTTAATTCATTTTACCCATTGAACTCCACATTAGCCAAATTTGCCTGTTGACCCTTAGCTACATCCAAATTTAGCCTGCCTTGTCAAGCTAGTTTAGATTGTTTTGCGGTATATAATTTATTGTGCCAAGTTTGGTTTGTATCCAGTGATTTGGAGTTGGTATTTAATGAAGAAAAGGAGGATGAAAAAAAAAAGAAAAAGAGAAAAAAAAGCGTGAAAGAAAAGGAAAAAAAAGAGAAAGAGAAGTTGAAAAAAGAAAAATTCGAAAAAAAATGATGGAAAGAAAGATTGAAAAAAAGAGATGTTGTTTGATGAGACGGTTTCTGCTCCTATGTTCTATCCTATATCATTTGAGGAGTATTTTCAGTTCGGTTTGGTGAGTTTTGTGCCAAATGAAGGGCACATGCTTAATTCATAATCGGATGAGAAATGGATGTTGTCATATGGTTTTGTTTAGGTACTAGCTTGATCACCTATATCTCTACATTTTCATAAATATTTTGCCTTTTCTCACCCATTGCCTCACTTTACCATATTTTTGTAAGCCCTCGGCTGTGACAGGACCTTGTTTGGTTGGAATGTATGTACGGTATATTGAATTGTCTATCATATTAGTTGCATGCATGATTATGTGGGTCGTAGTCTAGGTGAGCGGCTATTTCTCATCCTCTCTTACATATATATGCTTACCCTTTGCTTCATGAGAGAAGAGTGACCCATGAGAGTCCAATTTTAAAGGTCTTGCAAGGTCGACGGTTCAGTTTTATTTTTAACGGCTATATAACTCGTTTGAAAGATTCATATTACTAATTGATTGTTAGTTGTTGCATTAAATTGGTTTAGGCTTTACATGTTGCATTTCGCTCTGAGATTGAACTCGTTCCATTAGGTTTTAGGATCGAGTCTAGTTCTTGCTTGGGGACAAGCTGCGGGGTAATATCCGTATACTACCCTATAAAATTAGGACTATAACGCAAAATTTACATGTGATTATGGTCATAAAACGAAAAACATGATGAAACGATAAAGCAATAGAAATAACCTTCGGTCCTAGTGCAAAATGGCAATGAGAGATCAAAGTAGATCTCCTCCTAAATGATGCACCCAAGATGGTCCGAGAAATGCCCTTGTGCTAGAAGGAATCCCCTAATTGCCTTGCAATATTGAGGGGATTGTATTGTGAGTTTGTGTTGGATGAGAGATCCGAATTTCGAGAGGCACAATTCCCAAAACCCTAGTTTTCATACAAATGAAAATGATTAGGTTAACAAAAGAGGGGATGGCTCCTTTTGTCTATGTTTAGCTCGGCCAAACCGAGTGAGAGGGAGCTCGTGGGCTTTTTAATTTCCTCTTCACTTAAACTCGTGGTACGACCCGAAATGCGCTGAATGTATATGACACGGTTTAATTATAAATCGTCATCGGTTATCGGTTATTAAAGCATCAACTAATAAGACGGGTTAGTTGAATTATTAATACATGTCCGACAAAGACAATATCGTATAATTATATTCAATATACATTTAATTAAATATAAAACGTTTATATTCAATTTTACGAATTAACTGCTTAATTCGCCTTAGCCATTATTATTTAATCCGTATTAAATGAAATATCTCAACATCACATTTTCGACTAATTATTAGTCAAATAACTCAGACTAACTGGTTAGTCAAAATTGGCATCTACATGACTGTATTTTCATACCGTCACATCTCTCAAACGTATCCTATAGGTGTGACTTTTAGGGACCAGTTGATCACCGCCATCTGTATGACAATAACGTCAAACTTATCTAGCAAGCCAACCGTTATTGATAAACGTGGATCAACTGATAATAATACCAAAAGTATGCCCTTTGATCCTTTTAGAGATTTATAAGTCCTTGCACTAATCGTTAAGGACACCGGCCCTAACAAGCTCTCACTTGTCCGTACAAGTGTATGTGCAATGACGTTATCCGCACTAACTGGAGGACACAAGCTCCAACAAACTCCCACTTGTCCGTACAAGTGTATGTGCGATAACCGATTCTCATATTCATTTAAAATTTCTCCCACTCAATGTAAAACAATTTGCAGATCTGGATCCGCAAAGGTCGTATTTTACAATCGATCTGGATCTAGAGTGGTTTCCCCGACTAGAGAGTAACTTAACTGATAAAAACGAATCCGTATCCGAGCATGGCCATGCATTTCGATTCTGACTCCTCGAGTGGCCCCGAGAAATATCGAGTACCACGATAGAGGCTGAATATTTCCGTCAACTCGATCTCCTTCCGATCTAAGCACAGCATGAAATGACCCAGAAAAAAACTACTTGGCCCCCTGTTACGGATGACCGTGAGAAAGAAACCAAAGTCACCCAAAATCTGCCTTAGTCTCAAGAGACAGTCGATAGTCAAAAGAATCGACTCTGAGGATCACCATGGAAGTCCTATCCACGACCGGGCAACGAATGTTATAAAACATTTAGGACTCCACGTCGATGTCACAATTGTGTCCTACGAAATATCCGTATAAATCGCCTCTGTGATTGGTCAGTCAACCGGTTGACTTATGGCTCGTTGAACCCACCATCAACCAACGTCACAAACTAATTGCCGAGTTATCGGCTCATGTGGGCAATTAAGGTAAAAAAATATAATGTTCGTTCAGTTCACTTTGTGGTGTTCAAAAATTGTCGCACAATTCCACATGAAAAACAAAATATATAAATATCAAAACGATGATGTTGTATAGAGTACAAAAGGGAATGAATCTGATCCATAAGAGAGTACTACAACTTAGGAACACGTTTAATTCCCATGGAATTAACGTGCCCTTCATGCTTATCTTGTCGTAATGCTTTAGTGAGAGGATCTGCTATGTTATCATCTGTAGCAATATTTTCTATCACTACTTCCTTTTGCTCCACGTAATCCCGGATTAGATGAGCTTTCCGTTGTACATGTCTAGACTTGTTGCTAGACTTTGGCTCCTTAGCTTGGAAGATGGCACCACTATTGTCGCAATAGATGGTGATCGGGTCATTCGAACTAGGCACTACGGATAGTCCATGTAAGAATTGACGCATCCATATCGCTTCCTTTGTAGCTTCAGACGCGGCATAGTACTCGGACTCGGTCGTAGAATCTCAGAATCGTTTGCTTGGAACTCTTCCGGTGATGAGCGCCATTAAGAGTAAAAACGAATCGACCGAGATTTCGAGTCATCTCGATCCGTTTGGAAGCTAGCATCTGCACAGAATCTTGGGTTGCGCATAGCTTTTGAGGGCCTCCATAAGTCAATGCCCAATCTTTAGTCCTCCGTTGGTACTTAAGAATGTTCTTGATGACCAACCAATGTGATTCACCTGGATCTTTGTTGGAATCGACTTGTCATACTCAATGCATATGCCACGTCCGGACGTGTGCATATCATGGCATACATGATTGATCCTATAGCCGAAGCATAAGGGATCCTTGCCATGCGCTCTTTCTCTACCGGTGTCTCTGGTGCCTGAGACTTGCTCAAATGCACCCCTGGAGCCATAGGAAGAAACCCCTTCTTGGAGTTAGTCATGTTGAATCTCTCTAGGACTTTGTCTATGTAAGACTCCTGACTGAGAGATAACATCCGTCGTGATCTATCTCGATAGATACGGATGCCTAGAATTCTTTGTGCCTCACCCATATCTTTCATCTGGAAATGGTTTTTCAACCATACTTTCACCGAAGATAAGAGAGGTATGTCATTCCCAATCAGGAGTATGTCGTCAACATACAATATTAGGAAAACAATCTTGCTCCCACTCGACTTGATATATAGACATGGTTCCTCGACCGATCGAGTAAAGCCATTTTCTTTTATCACTTGGTCGAAGCGATGATTCCAACTCCTTGATGCTTGCTTAAGTCCATAAATGGAACGCTTAAGCTTGCACACTTTCTTAGAATGTACTGGATCGATGAAACCTTCGGGTTGTACCATGTACAACTCTTCCTCCAAAAAGCCGTTTAAGAAGGCGGTTTTCACGTCCATTTGCCAAATTTCATAGTCATGAAAAGCGGCAATCGCTAAGATAATCCGAATGGAACGCAGCATGACTATGGGTGCAAAAATCTCATCGTAGTGCAAACCTGGCACTTGGGTGAAACCTTTAGCAACTAGTCGTGCTTTGTAGATATCTTGTTGACCTTCCACAGAATGCTTTATCTTGTAAAGCCATTTGCATTGAAGGGGACGAACCTTAGCAGGTAAGTCAACAAGATCCCACACGTTGTTCTCATACATGGAGTCCATCTCGGATTGCATGGCCTCAAGCCATAGCTTTGAGTCGAATCGGTCATGGCACCTTTATAGGTTGCGGGTTCACTACTCGTTAAGAGTAGAATGTCATCTATGTCATGTTCCTCGACCATACCAATGTATCTGTCCGGAGGAATAGAGACTCTTCCCGACCTCCTAGGTTCCTCAGGAATATTAACCGCAGCCGGGATTGAAGGAATAGGTTCCTCTAATAGTTGCTCGGTATTTGGTTCTGGAACCTCCGACATTTCGAAGGTTCTATCACTCTTTGCATTCTCGAGAAATTCCTTCTCTAAGAATGTCGCACTAGCCGCAACAAAAACACGTTGTTCGGTTGGCGAATAGAAGTAATGACCAAGGGTTCCTTTATGATAACCTATAAAGAATGTCTTGACCGATCGCGGGCCGAGCTTATCCTCGTGTCTCCACTTGACATAAGCCTCGCAGCCCCAAACCCGTATAAAGGACAAGTTAGGGACCGTTCCCTTCCATAGTTCATATGGAGTCTTGTCAACAGCTTTAGACGGACTTGGTTAAGTATTAGAGCGGTGACAAAAGAGCATAACCCCATAATGAATCGGGCAACACGGTGTGACTCATCATGGATCGAACCATATCAAGTAGTGTTCGATTTCTCCGTTCGGACACACCATTCGGTGAGGTGTTCGGTGGAGTTAAGCGTAGGGCAATCCCACGATCCTTTAGGTGTTGATCAAACTCGTGAGAAAGATACTCGCCACCACGATCTGAACGTAGCGTTTTTATCTTTCTACCAAGTAGGTTCTGTACCCTATTTTGGTATTCTTTGAATTTCTCAAAGGATTCACTTTTGTGCTTCATTAAGTAGACATAGCCATATCTACTTAAATCATCCGTGAAAGTGATGAAATACCTATAGCCTTCTCGTGCGGTGATTGACATAGGACCACATACATCCGTGTGTATGAGCCCTAATAGGTCGCAACGCGCATTCCAACACCTTTGAAGGAAATCCGAGTCATCTTACCGATGAGACATGATTCACACGTGCCAAATGATTGAAAATCAAAGGCCGAGATAGCTCCATTTTTAATGAGCTGTTTTACGCGTTTCTCATTAATGTGTCCCATACGGCAGTGCCATAGATACGTTTGATCTTTGTCACCAACCTTTAACTTTTTATTCATTACGTGTAATATTTCGGTGGTCTGATCTAAAACATAAATTCCGTTCATGGAGCGCCTTTATAGTAAATCATATCGTGTAATGAGAAAATGCAAGTATTATTCTCTATTACAAATGAAAAACCAAGTTTATCAAGTGCAGAAACTCAAATAATGTTCTTAGAAAGACTAGGTACATAATAGCAGTCATATAATGACAACTCAAATCCGCTAGGAAGCTGGATCACATATGTCCCCTTTGAGATGGCAGCCACTCTTGCTCCATTCCCAACACGCAGGTCCACCTCACCCTTTACGAGGGGTTCGATGTTTCGGAGCCCCTGCACATGATTACACAGATGAGAACCACAACCAGTATCAAGTACCCAAGTTCCGTAACTTGCGTGGTTAATCTCAATCATATGAATAAAAGTAGAAGAGAGAGAAGACATACCAACAGGTTTAACACGACCTGCCTTTAAGTCCTCATGATAAACAGGACATGTACGCCTCCAATGCCCGGTCTTGTGGCAATGATGGCATTCCATGTTTTCATTCTTGCTCTTTGTCATGCACGATGAGTTGCTCGACTCACCGGGACCACTCTTACCTCGAACCCGACTTCTTGAACTTCGCCTTACCTCTGCTAGGTTTGCTCGAGCTTTGCCCTTACCTTTCCCTTTGTTTGACACAACGAGAACATCCTGTTTCAAGCTCCCACTGAACTTCATGTCCTTCTCGGCACGTACGAGAAGGGAGTGCGATTCATGTGGGGTTTTCTTCAAATCATTCATATAGTAATTCGCTCTAAATTGCGAAAAACCATCGTGGAGTGAATGAAGCATGCGGTCGATAACAATGTTCTCGCTGATGTTACAATCAAAGGTCTCGGCTTCTCGACATTCTCAATCATGCTGAGAATGTGTGGCCTAACCGGTTGGCCCTTCTGGAGTCTCGCATCAAAGAAGCGAGTGGTATGCTCATAGGTCACGATTCTCGGTGCTTTCGAGAATTCCTTAGTGAGCGTGGTGAAAATCTTGTTTGCACCATGGGCTATGAAGCGTTTCTGCAAATTGGGTTCCATTGTAAAAATGAGTACGTTTTTAATCGCACCCGCTTCCATACAGAAATCATTAAACTTGGTGATTTCAAACTCTAGCCGTGGGACTGGGTTTCGGGAGGGGCTCTAATAGATATTTGAGCTTCCGTCGCGGCGAGCATTCCGTAATCCGCCTCCCGTCCGCGAAGTTTGATCCATCATTCTTGATCGAGTAGACGATTCATCCGATTCATGAAGATCGAAGCCAGGACTCACGGTCCAATGTGGCACTTGGCATTGGGTTATCGTAGAACCAGCCATTTGTTATTAGCAGTTTAAATGTTCGTGATCTACACTGAAAAAGAAAGAAAAACAAAAACGAAATAAGCAACTCATCGAGGTGATTTAAGTCTATTAAAATTCATTTTAATCGTGTAGACTCATTGCACTTGTATTATTGATCTTCCTCAAGAATGATACAAGTGATCCCAAGACTCAATTTCTGTAAATTGATAAGCCAACTGTTTAGCTAATTCTTCCGTAAGAACTCTTGGTCGATAGATTTCTGTAAATCCTATCTATAGTCCACCATAGTCACAGGATCGTACGAGTGACCATAGTGTTGAGATAAAATAAGTCAATCGGTTCCAACTTACCCGACGTAGAAGGGGTCATATTATGCCTACCGACGAAGAAGGGACTCATTGGAGTTTGACCTATAAAGACCGTTCTCAATTTTGGTTTATACGAGGAAGATCCCATCAACTTAATTACAATTCATTTTAAGTGAACGAATAACTAGCGTCTGCGTGAATGAATCAATTTAGGTGATGGCTTAAAAATCGTGTGACATGAGAATGTCAATGAAAACTAACTCGTGACCTCTAAATGTGTCAGTTTTCATGCAATAATTAGGTGGTTTGGATTTTTAGGCGGAATATGATGCATATTATCGTTACGAATAATAAATAAATGAATGCAATACGTAAATAAAGAATCCTAGTGTGGCCTATCCTAATAAAAAGAACATGAAACAACTTTGGAATCCACCGTTGGACCCGAGAAGCTTGTCTTGATGTTCCATCTTGATCCAAGTAGCGGGAGTGAGCATCCGGTCTCCATCTTTGGTCTTCTCAAAAATTACAATTTAAAATTTACAAATATAAACCTATTTACATTCTAAATAAAAAACTGTAATTAAAAGAAATAAAAATGGAGATACGAGATCTCAAAATACAACCAAGACCGTGTTCCATCATTACGGTAACACGTTCTACTAAGGCCACACTAAGTTACAACCGTTTGCAAAATAAAATAAATACGTAATTAAAAGCATTCAAAACAATTAACAATAACGATAAATGAAATGCATCAACTAAAATTAAAATTATTCGTGACATAATTCCGTAATTATGTTAAATTTTTATCCAAACCACCAAAGATAATTAAAATTACATGACAAAACCGCTTTAGTCAAGTTAATTTTAATCCGAGATAATCCGTTACAATAAATCGTTTTAAAGTAACTTTATTTTACGTGGGTGAACCGTTTCACTATCAAGCGAGAGCATAAAAAACCGTTTTATGCAACAAAAAGGGCCGAAAAAAAAAACCGAAATTTTTTTTTTTTTTCCTTCTGAACTGCTGTAAGTGAACAGTACCAGTACCCAATTTTTTTTTTTTTTTTTTTTTTTTTTTTTTATTAATTGCTGTATAAAACCGAGAGCATCAAAAACCCAAAAAAAAATTATACGGCTCAAAATCGTGAGCAACTAAAGATCAAAACAAAACGGTTTGATAAAACACAATTGCAATTTATTCTAATCCGGATTAAAACAAAATTACAATTGACATGTTCTTCACATATTGTTGTAATTATCGTTTAAAACAACAATTCGCAAAGAACAAAACGAAAACAAACAATAGATCGAATGATCTAACAAAATGTGTGGCACGCAAAACGATGCAATAACGAAAACAAGAAAAACAGGCCGTGAACAAGAGGCCACACGGTTTTCAAGAAAATTTTCGAGACAAAAATTGTGCCACACTAAATTTTATGCAATCATTTTGATAGATCTTTAACGTATTGCGATGAATATCGATTACAAAACAATATGCAAAGATCAAAATGAAAACAAAACAAAACCAACCATCACCGTGTATACAAGACACGGATCCCAAGGCACAAAATCAACAAAAAAACGCAGCAAAAAAAATAAATTGCCGAGCCAAAAAAAAAATTTGTGCCGTGAGGAAAAAAAATGCAGCCGAGACAAATTTTTAACCAAAAATTATCGATTCAAAAATCGTTTGATGAAAAACACATATAAAAATTTACGTGGCCTCGCTCTGATACCACTTGCGGGGTAATATCCGTATACTACCCTATAAAATTAGGACTATAACGCAAAATTTACATGTGATTATGGTCATAAAACGAAAAACATGATGAAACGATAAAGCAATAGAAATAACCTTCGGTCCTAGTGCAAAATGACAATGAGAGATCAAAGTAGATCTCCTCCTAAATGATGCACCCAAGATGGTCCGAGAAATGCCCTTGTGCTAGAAGGAATCCCCTAATTGCCTTGCAATATTGAGGGGATTGTATTGTGAGTTTGTGTTGGATGAGAGATCCGAATTTCGAGAGGCACAATTCCCAAAACCCTAGTTTTCATACAAATGAAAATGATTAGGTTAACAAAAGATGGGATGGCTCCTTTTGTCTATGTTTGGCTCGGCCAAACCGAGTGAGAGGGAGCTCGTGGGCTTTTTAATTTCCTCTTCACTTAAACTCGTGGTACGACCCGAAATGCGCTGAATGTATATGACACGGTTTAATTATAAATCGTCATCGGTTATCGGTTATTAAAGCATCAACTAATAAGACGGGTTAGTTGAATTATTAATACATGTCCGACAAAGACAATATCGTATAATTATATTCAATATACATTTAATTAAATATAAAACGTTTATATTCAATTTTACGAATTAACTGCTTAATTCGCCTTAGCCATTATTATTTAATCCGTATTAAATGAAATATCTCAACATCACATTTTCGACTAATTATTAGTCAAATAACTCAGACTAACTGGTTAGTCAAAATTGGCATCTACATGACTGTATTTTCATACCGTCACATCTCTCAACTTCCTCCTCAAGATCACTTTTATTATCACTTGAGATGGCATTCAAGGCTAGTCCCTTAGCTTTGGGTTTCCCTTCGGCATCATTATCAAGAGTTATTTTGTGTGCCATAAGAGATCCCATTAAAGCTTCATAGGTCAGAATGGTTAAATCCCTAGCCTCTTTAATGGCCGAGACCTTTTGTCGCCATTTCTTGGTAAGACTTCTTAAAATTTTACGGAGACCACAATTTCAAATTGTCGACCAAGATTTGAAAGTTCGTTAGTTATGTTTGAAAAACGTGAAGACATACTCTTTATTGGCTCATCCTCGTGGATTCTAAAGGACTCGTATTATTGCATTAAGAGATCAATACGTTGTTTCTTTACTTGCACGGTCCCCTCATGGGCTAGTGCTAGACTATCCTAGATTTGTTTGGCCGTTTTACATCGTCCAATACGATTAGTTTCCGATTCGCCAATTCCAGATTGCAGGAGTGATATGGCCCTAGAGTTCTTCTCCGCCTTTTTTTAATCATCTGATGTGTAGTCCTTGGGTGCTTTTACACTAGACACACCATTAGCATTGGTGTGGACAAGGCCCTCGGGAACTGCGTCCCCGGGATCCACACTAGGCATAATCGACTCGAGGTTCCTTCGAATCGAATTAAGACAAATTAGAGTCGCCACCAAGTTTTTTGGGAACTTGGAACCGTTCAAGTCAACTTTACACCTTTCATCGAAAAGCATAAAGCCAATCGACTACGAGTGATTAAAGATAAAGACTTGTACCCTATATCTCTCGATTAGAATGACTCTCGTAATCCAATGGTATTTAGACGGATCCGCAAACCATAGATCTTGAGTAAAGGGGTGAGGGTACGTGTTAGGAAGCCCATAAGGACACCTAACCCCGCCCGTCGATAACGACCTCTACTAAGTCAAGTGTCGGATTTCAAACAAGGTCATAACTACTACGATATATGATATGCAAACATCGTTTTCAAAACCCTAACATGTGAAGTTTCTATGTCGATTTAGATGCAACTACACTAACTTTATCAAAGTTGTAATTTAGCATGTGGGTTGATTGATCTAACAACATACAAACAAAACAAACAAGGCTTGATGGGAATGGGGGAGCCGTTGGGATCTACCCTATTACAACCCAGGCATTTCATGCCGACACAACAATAAATTAAAGATTCAACTCGATCTAAAATACAACGCTATACACAAAACCGTACACGACACATTACACGGCCAATTCGGCCTAGGGAAACGTGCACAAGGGGGGTGGCCCACAGCTTACATGACTCACGGCCTTGGGTCACTCCTCGTGATGCGTGCTTTCACTTAATCTTATCGAATTAGACATAGGGCCACACACCAAAGCATGCATTAGCATAAATCGGGCCATGTTGCTTTAAACAACATGCGATTTACTACGCTCTTACATGCATTGGGGCACAACCATCTAACCAAACAAGACTAAGGTTTTTGAAGAAGTTTTGACTCTATAGAAGTAAAACTAACTTGAAAATTACAAACAAACTACCAAACACGACTCGATAAACAAAGTAATTACAAGATACGAAATAACGAGATAAAGATGAGAAAACAACGAGAAAAGGGACTACAAGGACACGGCCAAACACGGCCTACACGATCTAGCATACCCTAATCCTTAGGTTAGATTCATTAGGTTAGATAGATGATTGCGAAACGGGATAGGAAACAAGTTAGAAAACGAGTTAGAAACAACGTTGATCGATTGGAAGGATGTCGCGCAAAGGTGTATTCTACACGGCCTAAGGGGTCAAATTAGGTCAAGTTCGCTAATTAAATTAACTCATCGAGTGTTAATAAGAAGGTGCTAATCACGCACTCTTATACTAGCGAGAAATTAGGTGAAAGAGAGAGATGCATTCAATTAAGTTACAGAATTGTTAATCGGTTTTAAAAACTATGTCGATGTACCCTAAAGTGTCTAATTAGGTTATTAAACTGATCTAATGTCATCTAAACGAGTTATATGTTAAAAATCAGAGGTCATATTAACATGTAAATGGTCCAGGGGTAGGTCGAATCACACGAGAGAAGAGAGGGGTCAAAAGCGAAGAACGAAGTCAGAAATCGTTTTATTAATGCCCTACCTTGAACACGAGGATATGTAAATGAGACGGGGGTGTACGACCGAATGATGTAGCGGTTTCTTTCCCATCTCAAGTCAACGCGGGTGTTCATGGTGGTACTTTAACTCATACTCGGACTAAACTAGTTTCATAGTTAATAAGAACAAACGATAAACAAACAAAACGAACTATAAGAAAACAAACATAAAAAACGAAATAAAAGGGAGAAAGAGAAGGATTTGATGCAACCTCAACCTACATGTATCGTTGACACCGTCTTGGGTCGTAATCGATCGTAGATTTTATCTCGAGAGGCCGTCGTCGACGAAGAAACAAAGCAAACAACACGTTTTTTGCAAATCTGGACAGCAACTTTCAAACAGCGATTTCTCTCTCGTTTCATGATAAAAATTCGATTTAAAAGATGTTTTGAAAACTAGAAAGAGAGAAGAACAGAGATCTTAAAACAATCCCTGCTCATTTTGAGTTATTGGGCACGAAAAACGAGCACAAACAGAACTGGACAGACAGGGAAAAGTCGCGAAAACAGAGTGTATAACACTCTGTTTTTCGAGGGAATTCGTGTACTCTCAAGGGCAATTTGGCTCGTAAATCTTTGTCTAATGTGTAGATGGATGTTTTATGGTTAATGTGGAACAAGAAAATCGAATTTTGATGGGGGTTTGAAGGGTGAACGAATGGTTTCAAAGAGGACACACAAACTGATTCTCTGTTTGTATGTCGGTTTTGTCTAGGGTTTTTGGGAGGTAATTAAGGTTTGTTTCTGGAGTTTAAAGCTTGTATGAGAAGGTATTATGTATGGAGAACTTAGAGGAATGAATGTATGGTAAATGGGGGGTATTTATAAGGAGTTAAGGTAGGGTTTTTAGAGGGGAGAGGCAGACGGGCTCATTCACGCATAGCTGCTGTCCAGCAGCTTTTGTGAGGGTTTGAGAGGGGTTTTCTTGGTGGTTAAGCTAAGGTAATATGGGTAGGATACTAGGGTATGGGTTAAGGTTAATGGGCACGGGTTTTGGTGGTATTTGGAGCGGGTTTTGGGCTCGGAATTTGAGCTGCAAAACAGGGGGGCTGCTCGTGTTTTTGTGCGGGATGTTGGGGAGTGTTTGGGACGGGATTTGGGCCGTGGTTAAGGGGGTTCGAACTGGGGTTGGATGGGTAGAGGCTTAGGTTGGTTAGTGTACTCGATATTCGTGCCAACTCGTAAAGAAAACGGGCCCAAAAACCGAGCTATAATCGAGCTCTAAAACACGTGTTTAAAACGATTTCTTTTCGATTTTTAAATCGATTTTTCAAAACAATTAACACATTAAAATAAATGATTTTTCAAATCAAATATACTCATAAAATGATTTTTCAAATCAATTATTTATTTTATTTTCAATAAAATAAATTTGAGAAAATAAATTCAAAATAAAGCAATAAAATGAATTTATCTTAAAAAAACTTTAATTTAAATATCATTTAAATTAATAAAATACTCCGTCGACAACGCTCATTCTACATCGTAAAACGAACCCAAATAATGACAATGACAACTAAAGAATACATGTGTCCTATCATCATCGGGTGTTTGTCGGGTTCTCTATAAATTCCAATATCGACGGATACGGGTATCTACAGAGCCCCCACTTTGACTGAGGCTTGGACAAGGCGAAAGTCAAAGTATACCCCAGGTCCCTCTCGACCTGAGGATTCTTCGGGTCGTTTATAGTCCATTAGACTTGCGTACATAAGCTCGCCAGCCATAAGAAGAGATCATACCTGAAACTTTGTTGGGGATTGACTCTTGCCTCTGCTGTGTCAAATTATCGTCATTGGTCGTCGACCCACAAATTGCATATATGGTGGATTGAGCCTTATCCTTAGGCGCCTACGTATCCGTTTCTGACAGAATCAAACCCGCGTCGTAGTTCGATGCAGAAGCACGACCCATGCCCAAAGTTTATCATCTGCTGGCGTTTGTCCAAAATTCAT
Source organism: Silene latifolia (assembly GCF_048544455.1). Classification (NCBI taxonomy): domain Eukaryota; kingdom Viridiplantae; phylum Streptophyta; class Magnoliopsida; order Caryophyllales; family Caryophyllaceae; genus Silene; species Silene latifolia. Next base: position 69,736,444 of record NC_133538.1, read on the forward strand.
CATCTGCTGACACTTGCCCAAAGCTTATCATCTGCTGGCGGGTGTCAAAATGGGACGGGACTTTCCGAGGAGGTTGCCGCCACTTTCATCATTTGCTTTTAGCTACGGAATTCTTCCATTTCATACTCTTGTATTGAATTGAATTCTTGGTGGATGTCATCCTTTTCATCTTGATAATGGTCTCTGAAGCCAACGGCTACAGAGCCCCCAGTTTGCAATGGCTCTAAAGTCGAAGACTTTAGAGCCCCCAGTTGAAGCATATCCTGCTACATTTGAAACACAAAAACGTACTAGCAATAATCATCACATAAGCACATTTGGATCATCGATTTTAAAATCGGATCATTTGAAAGATTGGGTCATCGACCCGAAAATTGAATTTGAAAATTTTGAATGATTGGGCCATCGACCCGAAAATTGAATTTGAAAATTTTTGAATAATTGGGCCATCGACCCGAAGTTTAAATTTGACATCACTTGGTATGTTGGGCCATCGACCTTTCAAAAATTGAATTGGAAAATTCTACTTGGATCATCCATCCACAATTCGCAAAAAGTTTTTGGAATTTTGAATTTTTGAAATTTTTGAAATCGAACCTTGATGAGTGAGCATGAAACACGACTCAGACACTCTGTATGACTTGTAAACAACGTGGGCGTAGCCCGCTACCATAAAACAAAAAAGAAAATAAAACCGTAAGTGTGCACGGGTTTTAATTCAATTACGGACTTGTTGGGGGTAAAAATGTAAATTGGCCAATCTGGCGCACCAAAAGATGGTAAATGGGAATCACAAGGTCGTCTGACTTGGGACGGAGATATCGTATGTCATGGGCGTGCTCTCGAGGGCACATGGGAATCAAGATCACTTGGCATTGACAAGGAGGATTAAACTCACAGAGCAACAACGTTGGCTTCGCCCAGACACTAAACACAGTCTGATTTTATGAGAACACTTAGACATCACATATCACTCTTGTTGGGAACATTCGGTCACTCTTCTTCTCGCCTCCTTTCTTTTCAACGAGTTTTCATCATTTCCTGCCACCGCCTTCTTTCTTTTCAGCGGGCTTTTTATTATTTTTCTTCCACGCCTTCTTTCTTTTCAGCGGGCTTTTTATTATTTTTCTTCCACGCCTTCTTTATTTTCAGCGGGTTTTTCATATTATCTGTTCCCAACAAAAACCCACATCTATCTGACTGAGCATCTTTGCCTACACCATTAGATAAAGCTCATTCCGAGACTTGACACTACTCATCTGAACCTATATCCTTATCCTAGCTTACATCGAGTACTAAGACCGACCCAAACAAAGGTGGCTTCATTTGGACTTGGTTAAGACCCGTAATAAACCGACAAGATGACAACTTGGTTGATGAGTGGATTGAATCCCTTGTTCAGAAGGACGGCCTACGTATTCGCGAGGAGCGAAATCAAATCCGACGTAGTTCGATCATGGTGCATAAACATGGCATGTTGATTGTGTGTACACACTCGAAGGTTTCACCTAAGGTATCATGTCATATCCCATTCTAGCCTGTAAAGTACCGTTTATATCCCGTGTTTGGGGTTAGGTGTAAAAGGCTTGGATCTTTTGGGATGTGGAGCTTGGTAATAACAAATTGGAATGGTTAACCATCATTCTGAAGGTTTGTTTTGTGGTGCTAGGGCCAAGGGTTATGGCTTCTGATGTGGTTGGAAATGGTGTCTCGGGTTTGATGAAACCCGAGTGAAAATGGGTTTGGAATCGATGTGGGTTCAAATTTCCATGTCTGGATCCTAAAGGCTTGGGTGTACTAACACAAGAGACTGATTCTCAGAATCCCTAACTATTCCCTCGTAAATGCCTCGGGAAGGACTTAGAGGTATGGATGACTGCTGATGGCACTACCTGCCCATTTTGGCTTCGCCTTTGAACTTCGATCAACATTCAGACATTTCTTTTTCTTTTCTTCTTCTTTTTCCTTTTTTTTTGTCGTTTTTCTTCTTCTTTTTCATCTCTTCTCTTTTTTCATTTTTCATTTTTTTCTTTTGCTTTTTTTCGTTCTTTTTCATCTTTTTTCTCTCTTCGAAAATGATCTTCTATTCATTCTCTTATTCATAAATGGATACACCTTGAAAACTGGGCTTCGCCAACTAATTTGGGTAAGAACGAACAATTCCTTGTTAGAACGGGTTGATATCTTCTCTCTTCGAGATGGGATGATTTTGTTGTGGATGGGTTTGCCTTCCATCATCGATAGGGAAACCAGGAGCTAGTCCGGGTTCATCATAGAATCATCTAAAGGCTTGTGTTAAGCATTGGTTTTGATGGAGGTTTTCTACCTCCAGACATGGAATAGGTAAAGGAATCAAACACGGGATCCTAGTGTACCTTCCATTTTGAAACGGGATATATTTCTACCCCAGGGATGCCTTTGAGTGTGTGGTGCATTTTATCATGCTTTCAGAATGATTGAGGATTGGAAACAAGACAAATTTGGAAACGAAACTGGAACTTTTTATTGGAATGAGAAATGCTTAACAGACTCGAAGAAACGATTCCTAGGACACACCCTAGGTCATCGTGGAACAAACGACTCAACTTCAAGAAAAGAAAGTCCTGGACTCGACTCGACTAAGATAAGAAAACAGATCCCGACTCATAATTTTTCAAATCTGGTCTTGAGCTTTCCCTTGTTCAGCTGTCAGCTTAGATGCTCGGTTCTAGTCCTTGATCCCTTTGATGGTCGGCCTCCATCCCGAGGTAGTCCTCTCGAGGATCTACTTGATGATGAAGGTTGGTGAATCGAATTGTCCTTTATTAACTTCGTTAACGAGAGGAGTACATTCTAGAGCGAGACTCCCGATTTGAATTTCATTCTTCGGGTTTGGCAAGAATTCAAAGCAATCCACAAATATTTTCCCCATGAACACCCCTTTCAAGTGACATGGGCGGATAAGATGGGAATAATCGACATTGTCTTCGACAGAAACAAAGTTGGCGTGATCGCCAAATGGATTGGTGATGTTATTGGGTTTAACAGTTGGGATTGGGAGTGTTCCATTCTCAATCATGTCTTGGATTTCGTGCTTCAGTCGATAGCACCATTCAGTATCATGGCCTTTCCCTTGATGAAAGGCACAGTAGGCATTTGGTTTATACCATTTACCTTGTTGATCAGCGGGAGGGTCCGGAGTTGGACCAATAGGCTTTAGCTTTCCTTGGGCTGTGAACCTTTGGAGAGCGTATGTATAAGTGCATCCGATATCGGTGAATGCCCTTGGTGTTTGGCGCGGCGACTTCTTCGTTTGCCCTTCTAAGAGATTGATGGCTTCATCAATATGGGTTGTTGCTGGGGCCTTGCCCTTAGACGATGAGGCCCCTTGGTACCCTTTCGGCCTTTCAGCCTCTGCCCTTATGACATCATCTTCTACCTTTATCCCGATTCTTATCAATTCTTTGAAAGAGCCAAAATTCTGGTATTTCAGAGCATTGCGGTAAATAGGTCGTAGATTCTTTACGAACTTATCGACCATTTCAACTTCATCGGGCTTCTTGGCTAATTTCACGCTTTCAGCGCGCCATCTTGCAAGGAATTCAGTAAAGCCTTCTTTTTCTTTCTGTGTCATCACCTCCAATGTTCTTATGTTGGTTTGAATCTCGACATTATCAGCATAGTGCTTGCAGAACTCCACCATAATATCTTCGAAAGTGGGGAAGTTCTTAAGGTCAAGATTGTAGAACCACGCCTTCGGGTGTTCATCCAGAGATTGAGCGAAAATTTGAGAGAGCATGTCAGGTACTCCCTTGGTGCTAAGTACCCCTTATAGGCCTTAACATGGTGGACTGGATCTTGTGCCCTTAAACTTTGGGATATCAGTGAGTACCATGTTTGTGGGCAACTTATCCGAATGGGGCATAGGCCCTAGCATTTTCGTAGTGGATGTTCTTCCCCGGGAGAGTTTGAGACGGTCTTCAATGAATTTGAACCGTTTCTCCGGATCGATCGGAGAGGTGGGGTAGATGAAGAGGAATCTTCACCCAGCTTGGATTCGATCGCATCCATTCTGGTTATCATGAGGTTCACAGCCTCAGTGAGTTTGTTAACAGCATCTTCCATTGCTTGACGTCGGGTTTTTGGCGGCCTTTCTACAAGAAAACCCCGAACTGAGTCAATATTCGAATGCAAGAGCCCCTTCACACTTAAGGACACGACACCAATTTGACTCAAATAAAGACTCGACTTGAGACTGACTAACCAAAGGTTCGACTCACGGTTGGATTTAGACCTCGATTTATTTTAGACTTGACAAGACGACATGACTCAAGTTGTCATAGCTCGATTCTAAACTGGACTTGGTGCGACTAAACCCGTGATTGGACTAACATAGCCCATAGGTTCGGGTGAAACGCCCTAAATGGCCTAGCTTGGGCGTTTCTGTGGACTATCCTAGACCAATTGGTCGACCAACATGACTCAAAGCCCAAGAGGTGAGTTTGGGTGACCCAACAGGGTCGTGTTCTAGACTCTTGGAACGAAAAAACACCTGGCCTAACACGGCCAGGACCCGGATACGACTCGATGCATTTCATGCTTGGTTAAGGTTCGAGAGGCATTTTGGATTGATTTTGAAAAACGAAGGATTGATTTGAAAGTGAGTTTTGAAATGGGCAGCATGCCGGCTATAAAAGCTCATTTTGGGCCGAAAAATCTAGTCCTATTTGGGCAGCATTCCGCGTTTTTAAAACCATGCTATTTTGAAAGTAAGTTGTTCAAAAGTTCGGTTTTGAAATCGATATGGAAAATTTTGAAAAGACTCGGGAAAACACCTTGCACATTGTCATTCTCATGTTATAAGGATGTATGCTCCTAGACATCTCTAAGTCTCGGCAAGTCTTCTACAAGAAGGTCTATGCCCTCCATCCTTTTGCGGTCTTATAGAGCAAGGGCCTTTAGGTAGAGTACCTAGAAGAGCATCCCCACCATCAAGAACCACGCGAGGCGGAGCGGAAGCAAGCAATGTGCGAGTTCATGGCATAGTGGGACGTCGCCCCCCACGCATCACAAAGAAACGCTGGGACGGCCCGGGAAAATCCTTAAGGGTTTATGCATGAATCGCAGCACTATGAGTAATGTTTCACTTTCCAATACTTTCTTTTCAAGTTTCACCTCGGAGGAAAAGACCCTAGAAACAAAGTGTAACTAGTCCTCTTTTCCCCAGCAGAGTCGCCAAATCGTGGACAAGGCCCTCGGGAAGCTGCGTCGCGGGATCCACACTAGGCATAATCGACTCGAGGTTCCTTCGAATCGAATTAAGACAAATTAGAGTCGCCACCAAGTTTTTTGGGAAATTGGAACCGTTCAAGTCAACTTTACACCTTTCATCGAAAAGCATAAAGCCAATAGACTACGAGTGATTAAAGATAAAGACTTGTACCCTATATCACTTGATTAGAATGACTCTCGTAATCCAATGGTATTTAGACGGATCCGCAAACCATAGATCTTGAGTAAGGGGTGAGGGTACGTGTTAATAAGCCCATAAGGACACCTAACCCCGCCCGTCGATAACGGCCTCTACTAAGTCAAGTGTCGGATTTCAAACAAGGTCATAGCTACTACGATATATGATATGCAAACATCGTTTTCAAAACCCTAACATGTGAAGTTTCTATGTCGATTTAGATGCAACTACACTAACTTTATCAAAGTTGTAATTTAGCATGTGGGTTGATTGATCTAACAACATACAAACAAAACAAACAAGGCTTGATGGGAATGGGGGAGCCGTGGGATCTACCCTATTACAACCCAGGCATTTCATGCCGACACAACAATAAATTAAAGATACAACTCGATCTAAAATACAACGCTATACACAAAACCGTACACGACACATTACACGGCCAATTCGGCCTAGGGAAACGTGCATAAGGGGGGTGGCCCATGGTTTACATGACTCACGGCCTTGGGTCACTCCTCGTGATGCGTGCTTTCACTTAATCTTATCGAATTAGACATAGGGCCACACACCAAAGCATGCATTAGCATAAATCGGGCCATGTTGTTTTAAACAACATGCGATTTACTACGCTCTTACATGCATTGGGGCACAACCATCTAACCAAACAAGACTAAGGTTTTTGAAGAAGTTTTGACTCGATAGAAGTAAAACTAACTTGAAAATTACAAACAAACTACCAAACACGACTCGATAAACAAAGTAATTACAAGATACGAAATAACGAGATAAAGATGAGAAAACAACGAGAAAAGGGACTACAAGGACACGGCCAAACACGGCCTACACGATCTAGCATACCCTAATCCTTAGGTTAGATTCATTAGGTTAGATAGATGATTGCGAAACGGGATTGGAAACAAGTTAGAAAACGAGTTAGAAACAACGTTGATCGATTGGAAGGATGTCGCGCAAAGGTGTATTCTACACGGCCTAAGGGGTCAAATTAGGTCAAGTTCGCTAATTAAATTAACTCATCGAGTGTTAATAAGAAGGTGCTAATCACGCACTCTTATACTAGCGAGAAATTAGGTGAAAGAGAGAGATGCATTCAATTAAGTTACAGAATTGTTAATCGGTTTTAAAAACTATGTCGATGTACCCTAAAGTGTCTAATTAGGTTATTAAACTGATCTAATGTCATCTAAACGAGTTATATGTTAACAATCAGAGGTCATATTAACATGTAAATGGTCCAGGGGTAGGTCGAATCACACGAGAGAAGAGAGGGGTCAAAAGCGAAGAACGAAGTCAGAAATCGTTTTATTAATGCCCTACCTTGAACACGAGGATATGTAAATGAGACGGGGGTGTACGACCAACTGATGTAGCGGTTTCTTTCCCATCTCAAGTCAACGCGGGTGTTCATGGCGGTACTTTAACTCATACTCGGACTAAACTAGTTTCATAGTTAATAAGACCAAATGATAAACAAAAACGATAAACAAACAAAACGAACTATAAGAAAACAAACATAAAAAACGAAATAAAAGGGAGAAAGAGGAGGATTTGATGCACCCTAAACCTACATGTATCGTTGACACCGTCTTGGGTCATAATCGATCGTAGATTTTATCTCGAGAGGCCGTCGTCGACGAAGAAACAAAGCAAACAACACGTTTTTTGCAAATCTGGACAGCAACTTTCAAACAGCGATTTATCTCTCGTTTCACGGTAAAAATTCGATTAAAAGATGTTTTGAAAACTAGAAAGAGAGGAGAACAGAGATCTTAAAACAATCCCTGCTCGTTTTGAGTTATTGGGCACGAAAAATGAGCACTAAGAATCGACAGAGACGAGGAAAAGCGCGAAAACAGAGTGTATAACACTGTTTTTCGAGGGAATTCGTGTACTCTCAAGGGCAATTTGGCTCGTAAATCTTTGTCTAATGTATAGATGGATGTTGTATGGTTAATTTGGAACAAGAAACTCGAATTTTGATGGGGGTTTGAAGGGAGAACGAATGGTTTCAAAGAGGACACACAAACTGATTCTCTGTTTGTATGTCGGTTTTGTCTAGGGTTTTTGGGAGGTAATTAAGGTTTGTTTCTGGAGTTTAAAGCTTGTATGTGAAGGTATTATGTATGTAGAACTTAGAGGAATGAATGTATGGTAAATGGGGGGTATTTATAAGGAGTTAAGGTAGGGTTTTTAGAGGGGAGAGGCAGACGGGCTCATTCACGCATAGCTGCTGTCCAGAAGCTTTTGTGAGGGTTTGAGAGGGGTTTTCTTGGTGGTTAAGCTAAGGTAATATGGGTAGGATACTAGGGTATGGGATAGGGTTAATGGGCACGGGTTTTGGTGGTATTTGGAGCGGGTTTTGGGCTCGGGATTTGAGCTGCAAAACAGGGGGGCTGCTCGTGTTTTTGTGCGGGTTGTTGGGGAGTGTTTGGGACGGGATTTGGGCCGTGGTTAAGGGGGTTCGAACTGGGGTTGGATGGGTAGAGGCTTAGGTTGGTTAGTGTACTCGAGATTCGTGCCAACTCGTAAAGAAAACGGGCCCAAAAACCGAGCTATAATCGAGCTCTAAAACACGTGTTTAAAACGATTTCTTTTCGATTTTTAAATCGATTTTTCAAAACAATTAACACATTAAAATAAATGATTTTTCAAATCAAATATACTCATAAAATGATTTTTCAAATCAATTATTTATTTTATTTTCAATAAAATAAATTTGAGAAAATAAATTCAAAATAAAGCAATAAAATGAATTTATCTTAAAAAAACTTTAATTTAAATATCATTTAAATTAATAAAATACTCCGTCGACAACGCTCATTCTACATCGTAAAACGAACCCAAATAATGACAATGACAACTAAAGAATACATGTGTCCTATCATCATCGGGTGTTTGTCGGGTTCTTTATAAATTCCAATATCGACGGATACGGGTATCTACAATTGGTGGTAGTGATACCTAGGGGACCATTTTCGATGATTACCGAACATTCATAATCTGTTCCTTGTATAAAATGAATCATATGATTTTTCCACTAGCCATAGTCCGTGCCATCAAAGACAGGACATTTGACAGATTTGGAATTCATTGAGAAAAGAAAAAATTAAACTGAGAAACTCAAAAGGATCAAACTCTTTGCGGTAAGGCAATCAAGAGCACGAGGCTCTGATACAAATTGTTGTGTTTATCGATCCGGTACTTACGAGGGGGAGGGGGTGAATTAAGTACCCTTTTTTAGAAATTGTAAACTTTTAAGGCGAAAATAGCGTTCTCGTTCGATGCTGAAACAATACACAGGCGAATTGTACAGCCTCGGTGACTGTTCAAACAATACGAAATGTGTTGTACTATTTTGGTTGTATGCGTGAAACAAGAACTCTACCAATAAGCAAGAAATAAAGGAAATAAAGAGAAAAGGCACGAAACAAAAGATTTTTAACGTGGTTCAACCTACTCTCTAAAGGTCTACGTCCACCCTCTCCCTTATTAATATTGTACTTATAACCAAACTCGATTACAAAGAAAATCCCCACGATCAACCCCGACCGTGCAACTCGAGTACACCCCCGTACCCCAACAACACTCTCTCACAAAAAGAAGATTACAACACAATTTGTCTCCTTATATGGTTCAATGATTAAGAACGATGGAGAACAAAATTAGCCTTATGAATATAAGAACTTAAGCACACGGGAATGGTTCACAAGACACAAAAAATATTTTGCAAAAAACTAAACTTCAAAACACACGTGAAAAGTGGATTGCAAAATAAAGCTTAAAGTGCAAATGAATGATGCTCTCCTTTTTCGTAAAATCAGATTATATATTGGCAACTGAAAATATATAGGAAGATTGTTTGGTAATCAATCCTATATTTTTGGCAAAAGATAACGCATATAATATCTTTAGAATAAAAATATTCCATAAAATATTTTGACTTGTTTTGCAAGACAAAACCTCAAAATAATCTCAAAGATATTTTTTCTTAATAAAACCAGAAGGTTCTTATAAAAATATCTTTACCAAACCTTTATATCTCATAAAATATTTTGTTTGAAATCTTTGCCAAATAAAATCAGTTACGATTTATTTATACTGTTTTGTGAACCACTCAGAACTGAACAGTCATAGGAACTGTTCAGAACATGATCAAGTGAGCTTAAGAACTATACTCTTATATAGTTGCTAAACAAGGACCGACACTTGAATATAGCAGCTTCCATCCTCTTTAACTGATGTAGTCCTGACCTACAACATTCACATTCTCGCCAAAACATTAATTGAGAGGGAACAAAGGAACGAGAACTTGTCATCATCAAGAACTTTAGCTCAACAAAGTGTAACAGAGGAGCATGACGAGAAGCCCACGTGCTTATCGTTTACCGTCACAATGTTCATACGTCGGAGCGTGACACACACTCGCTGACTGTAGATCCGAGTACGACGGACTCCAAACACACATCTGGCTTGAGATGTGATTTCAGAAACCACCATCCATGACTGAGTTGGAGAATCCATGTCAACGGTGTAACGTTAAGCTATCATAGTAGAGATCTTTACGGTTGTGTGTCATTACCCTATTCGTCAACACTCACACAAAGGATGACGTATTTGGATGAACCCGGCTTCAAAAGCACGGTTTGCCAGGATACTCGATTTGGCCACACTGACCAAAGAAAAAGAAACTAATTGGATTTTGTTGAATTTTTTTACAACAATAAAGCGATTCATTCATATAATATATTGTACTTTACAAGAGTGTTGAGTTACGAAAGTACATCTTCAGTAAATAGTTGCTAAGTTGTGAGCAATTCTATCCTCGTTGATGATACAAAAGCGAAAACAACACTTATTAAACTTATGGCTATACTCCTTAATATTGTCTATTGTATTGCAAATATGTACTGGAACATTAGCTTTCTGATTAAGAGCTTTAACAAGTTGCTGAGAAGGTATGAGAAATATAGGTTCCGAATGGTTGTGTTCTAATGCCCATTGCACAACCATGAGCAATGATGCCGATAGCACATGAATTAGTGTTCATGACTTTGTCGTTTTTCCATATATTTCTTGAGTGTCCACGGAAAACCAAGCATTTCCCGAAATTCCATAATGCTTACCTCGAATTGCTGCAACTTGTATTCGGTGAGCATCAATATTGGTGCGCTGTAGTCGAGTTCTGCTATGTGGTAGTTTCTTATTGATCCTTGTATCGTCAAATAAGAGTAGTTGTTGATGTGCAAGCTCCTTACTTCGATTTTGTTGAATTTGTATAATACCCATAATTCATGCCTTCACACAGAAAGCACATTGGTTTGGAGGATCATGACAACAGTCACATAGACTAATATTAGGTAGGGAAGTACGACTGTTTAATCCGAAACAAATTCATAATATACCCGACTGCCCATAAACAAGTGACTGATGATAGAAAAAAGGACAATGGTCATCAAAAACAAATTACTACCGATATGTCTTTTTGTCATCTAATAGTCAATGGTAGAAGATGAAACAATAATTTTTTTGTAATCCCATATTGACGCATTTGACTAAATATCATAAACCAACAAATTGTACTCCGTATAATTCTACAAAAGCTAGAAATGAAATGGAGGGACACTAGCAAAACACATTTACCCTGATACCTTTGTAGGAAAATATGGACTAACCTTTATGCGGAAGCGATCGGATCGTTGTGCTCGCTAATTGCTCACTACAATATATCGTACCTTAGGCGGCTACTAGAGTCCCAGAATATATCCACGCCCCAAATCCCAAGTCTCATATCGATGGTGGACTTAGCAACTAGAGAAGTTGTTGTTTTTGTGTAATGCGTCATGTGATATGTGTGTATAATTTCGTATACACAATATGGTCTTATAAGCTATTTGTAACCTCACATAGACGAGTTACAATGGCACCATAAAACCCCTCATAAACACCCATTAAGTCACACATAAATGTGGTGAATAGTGACATACTAAAAGGGGTTATTATTAGTATTGTAATAAGGATGAAGTAGTAACTCACATAGTTAATGTGACCGTCACGAAATTCAATACATTAAATCAAATCGAAATAATTATGAAATATTATATTCTTTGGAAATCTAGCTTGATTTATTTACCTTTTAATAGTTTCCAAAATATAACATACTTATATTATACTCCCTCTTATTCTATATTTTCTTCCATATTTCCTTATTCGATTATTAGGGTTTTCGTCCTTATTTCCTTTTTTGGGACGATATGTGTGGCCCAAATTCAATGGCATGATGGGTTGTTTGTTTTGTGTGGTCCAAATTCACTTTCTTATTTCTTGTGCAAAAAGGAAAGAGGAAGAAAGGGTAACACCCCCATTTATTCAGGAGCCTATGACAAGACATTCCCAGATAAATAAAGGTGTTACCATCTCAGTTGCCTGAGGTAGTAAGTATAAAGGCAAACATAACAATAAGGTACTTTAAAATAAATAATATTTAACTGGATTACTCAAGAGGTTTTATTACAACTCAAATGAACTGTTTAAATAATTTAAATTACAAAGCAGCAGAAATAAAATAAATAGTGTCTGAATATAAACTAGGTGATATCTAGACTCAGACGATGGTCATACGTCCCCAAGCTCCCTCCAAGCATCCAGCACACCACAAAAGCTAACCTGTCAGTCAATCTTCTCCCCAATAATTGGTTCATCACAGGTGTTTACAGAATACACAGTCAACCAAACGGTTGATTAGGATAACTAAACAGCAAAATAAATAGATATAATGAAGCCGGCAACATAAAAGACAATAACAGAAACCGTGTGCCTCATAGCCGTGATACACGACACACCCAAATATCACAAACACCGCTCAGGTCCACGGTCACTCCAACACCACCGTGCCTGGCCGAGCACAATCGTGCGGGTCCACGACACTTCCACATCCTCGTGCCTGGCCGACCAATAATCACAATCACAATACCAATCTTTTCCAACGATGTCAACAGAGAACCAACTCAGCAGTGATAGTAATATAATTATAAGATGCACATAAGACAACAATTGCAACAATAACGCATGGTGGAAAAATTCTATAACAACAGTGCAATAATAAATCGTCTTATGCCAACGATGCAATAATAATTCATCTTATGGCAGCAATGCAATAATAATTCATCTTATAACAATAATGCAATAATAATTCATCTTATAAGAAATTCATCAATTAGTTAATTTAACAAGCAAGAAAGTTGAGTAGATATCCTACCTTTAGCAAATCTTTAAAATTCAATCAATTAATCTACTAGAAGGCTTCTTTCACAAATTCACCACCTAAACAACAATTAGATTGTATACAATTATAAACTATTATTTTTTTGATTAAACTAAGATGTAAACTACCCATAACAATCACCCAAAATCGCCCCAACCGACTCTCCCATACACGGCCAACTGACGGTGGTCAACTCGTGGTCAAACAGGTCACGGCTGGTCACGATGAGGTCAATGAGAGCGGCCAAGGTCAGTCTTGGTCAAACATAAACAATTGATGTAAGGCGATTAGATAACTTACCACAATTAATTTAGTACGACGTGAAAACTTCGTCGTAAAGTTATCTCACAAAATTTACTCTTTTCCTCACAAGTTATAAGTTTATGTTTTTGATGTGGAATAAAAAGTGATGATTGTAACACCTCCATACACCAATGTGCCTTACCAAGGATCACCCCAATGTATGAAGGTGCTACCATCTCGGTTTCCTAAGGTAAGTAGATCAAATAAACAATAATAGAACGTATATTAAATAGTCTTATACTTTACATCGTTAAACAACGTGATAAAGATACAACACAAACAACCACATGAACTACTAAAAGCGAGTGACGGCGACATCTACATCAGTATCATGATGACTCGATTCTCTTCCAAGCCCCGCAAGCATCAATACTAGCTGTACCTGCTAAGCCAACTGCTCACCATCAGGGAATGGATCACCACAGTTTTGAAAACACAACACAGGGTCAGTTCACTGCATAACCAAAGTAAGATAGGTACAATAAAGATAAGCAGCTGTTCACCATCCACCTCCAATTCCCAATCTCATCACGTAACTGACTACAGACTGAAGTGTGTAGCCCTGCCAGTGGGGGACCGCAGCCATGCCCACCTAAACCCCGCTCATCAACGAGCGATAACCCTGTTCATTAATGTGCACATCCCCTCTTATGACGGGTTCCACAAGGGGCAAAACTAGGGCGTGAAACCACTCCCGCAAGTGACTCCACTCAGCCGAGGACGCAACTCGCAAAAATCATCAACACCGTAACCATACTCCAATCCACCAACACCAATCAATCACAATATCAATCGTATAAACAATTACAACACATATCTTAAATTAATTAAATAGTAAATTGAGTATGGAAACCCTACCTTATCGCTAATCCATGGAAGCGCATCCAACAACTAGCCAGGCAAGACTCCGAGGCGAATCCTAAAAGTAGTAACCATATCCTATTATTAGACTACCCCAAAAACCTATTGAAAGACAATAAAGAAATAACGACTTATCTTGAGACGCGGACCGAAGTCGGCAACGATGCCATCCCGACTCGAAGACTCCAGGCATGAACCATCCCCCCCCCCCTTCTTGGGTTAGTGTCTAGGCTAGATGAGAGAGTGTAGAGAGGTAGGTGATAGATGTGAGAGAGAGAGAGGTTAGGGTTAGAAATATAAGAAACCGTTGAGAAATGAAATAAGGTTTACGATCTCGCGTTTTATAACAACGCGTTAACAGCCGTAGTACTCGGTCGAGTATCCTCATACGCGGCCGAGTAACCCTGATACGAATAGAGCAGCGGAATTGACTTGACAGCGGAAACTTAACAAACTAGACAGTGTTGATGACTGTCCGTTTGTTGAATAATTCGAATTGGCAGCAAAATCACACGAGTCAAATAGGTACATGGACTGTTCGTACTAGGTACACCCAATCCTCAGAACTGATTGATAAAATAACGAGAATAGCAAAACTAGCGGACTGTTTGTATTTTTGGCGATCCGAACGTACTAGTTATGACCCATTCTGGTTTTTGTGAATAAAGGGATAGTGTTTGAACAAGTAAGACCTATTACTTGATCAAAGTGAGTGAGACCAAGACCTATTGATCAACAACTCGGGAATTTTAATCAGAATCGCGTTCCAATCAAAATCAGTTTTGTTTCTAAGCAAGAAACAAGTTTAACACAAGTGTTTTTCTGAAAATTCTAAGATGGTTTTGTTGATAAGCTTCAAGGCTTTATATAGCCTCAAATAAACTGAAATGAGCAACCAAAATGTGAAGAGTTGAGCAATCACTCTTCACTTGATTACAACCATTAATGCTACAAGTTCAATGTATCAAGACAACTACTAAATAGGCTTAAGATTTTATTCTAACAACATAATCTGAAAATACTAATAAAAACGTGAAGCTTGGACCGTCCTTCCCTTGGAATGCGTGCCACAATCAACTCTCTTGCACCATACTTATCAAATTCACATAGGAAGGATAATTGAAGCTCATAGGCTGAAAACCACGATCCACAATCAGACTATCACCGTGAGTGTTCAGAACCAGCCCATCAATTAACTCCGAGTTACTACCTTGGATCGCATCATCCGCCCTTTCTTCAAAAATTATTGTCCTCAATTCTTGAAGTCATAGCCCACCGGGATCAAAAACCAGTATGAGCAGCATATAGGCAAATAATAGGAACAAATCCTCATACAAAAACAATCCATATTCGATGCCAGACCCCAATTTGTTTTGCCCTTCACTTTCCAAAAACTCCTTGTACAAAAATGAACAAAACGACTCTAACATAACCACAATCCACCCTTCCATTTGAATATCGACCAAATAATAACTTGGTTGATTTTGAAACTCAATGGGATCAATGATGCACTTGTTTTGTTTAGAAATCAGGCCAAACCCAACACCAAAATCCAACGAGTAAAAAGATATCTCGGAATCAGCAACTACCACTTTCTCATTACCATAATCGTCAAAATTTGGAGGTCGATTGAAATCAATGTAAGACCCGACATTATAAACATCATGTTCCCCATCCTTATACAACAACGGTTCATCATGATCATCAAAGAGCGGAGGTAAATCAAGATCTAAGAAATAACCAGCCTCCTCATGAATTTCTTCATAAAAGCATACACCTTTTGTGTGATTGAAAATGTTTAAAGACTCCATCTTTTTTTTTTCGGATGAACGGTAATTTATCCGTGAACAGTAGTTTTTTTTTTTTTTTTTTTTTTTTTTAATAATAATATGATAATTTTTAAATCATGACCCGAGGATCGTCTCAATTTAGGAAAATCAAGAGCCGAAGCTCTGATACCATATGATACGAATCGAGCAAAAGCGGCGGAATTAAGAACGAATCGATAAAGTCTTTGAGGACCGTTTCGTACTACGTACGTGCAGACCTGAAATGATACCATATGATACAAATAGAGCAGCGGAATTGACTTGACAGCGGAAACTTAACAAACTAGACAGTGTTGATGACTGTCCGTTTGTTGAATAAATCAATTGCAAAGCAAAATCACACGAATCAAACAGTACGTGGACTGTTCGTACTAGGTACACCCAATCCTCAGAACTGATTGATAAAATAACGAGAATAACAAAACTAGCGGACTGTTTGTATTTTTGGCGAACCGAACGTACTAGGTACGACCCGTTCTGGTTTTTGTGAATAAAGGGATAGTGTTTGAACAAATAAGACCTATTACTTGATCAAAGTGAGTGAGACCAAGACCTATTGATCAACAACTCGGGAATTTTAATCAGAATCGCGTTCCAATCAAAATCAGTTTTGTTTCTAAGCAAGAAACGAGTTTAACACAAGTGTTTTTCTGAAAATTCTGAGATGGTTTTATTGATAAGCTTCAAGGCTTTATATAGCCTCAAATAAACCGAAATGAGCAACCAAAATGTGAAGAGTTGAGCAATCACTCTTCACTTGATTACAACCATTAATGCTACAAGTTCAATGTATCAAGAAAACTACTAAATAAGCTTAAGATTTTATTCTAACAACATAATCTGAAAATACTAATAAAAACGTGAAGCTTGGATCGTCCTTCCCTTGGAATGCGTGCCACAATCAACTCTCTTGCACCATACTTATCAAATTCACATAGGAAGGATAATTGAAGCTCATAGGCTGAAAACCACGATCCACAATCAGACTATCACCGTGAGTGTTCAGAACCAGCCCATCAATTAACTCCGAGTTACTACCTTGGATCGCATCATCCGCCCTTTCTTCAAAAATTATTGTCCTCAATTCTTGAAGTCATAGCCCACCGGGATCAAAAACCAGTATGAGCAGCATATAGGCAAATAATAGGAACAAATCCTCATACAAAAACAATCCATATTCGATGCCAGACCCCAATTTGTTTTGCCCTTCACTTTCCAAAAACTCCTTGTACAAAAATGAACAAAACGACTCTAACATAACCACAATACACCCTTCCATTTGAATATCGACCAAATAATAACTTGGTTGATTTTGAAACTCAATGGGATCAATGATGCAGTTGTTTTGTTTAGAAATCAGGCCAAACCCAACACCAAAATCCAACGAGTAAAAAGATATCTCGGAATCAGCAACTACCACTTTCTCATTACCATATTCGTCAAAATTTGGAGGTCGATTGAAATCAATGTAAGACCCGACATTATAAACATCATGTCCCCCATCCTTATACAACAACGGTTCATCATGATCATCAAAGAGCGGAGGTAAATCAAGATCTAAGAAATAACCAGCCTCCTCATGAATTTCTTCATAAAAGCATACACCTTTTGTGTGATTGAAAATGTTTAAAGACTCCATCTTTTTTTTTTCGGATGAACGGTAATTTATCCGTGAACAGTAGTTTTTTTTTTTTTTTTTTTTTTTTTTTTTTTTTTTTAATAATATGATAATTTTTAAATCATGACCCGAGGATCGTCTCAATTTAGGAAAATGAAGAGCCGAAGCTCTGATACCATATGATACGAACTGAGCAGCGGAATTAAGAACGAACTGGACAGTGCTGAGGACTGTTCGTACTACGTATGTGCAGACCTGAAATGATACCATATGATACAAATAGAGCAACGGAATTGACTTGACAGCGGAAACTTAACAAACTAGACAGTGTTGATGACTGTCCGTTTGTTGAATAAATCGAATTGGCAGCAAAATCACACGAATCAAACAGGTACGTGGACTGTTCGTACTAGGTACACCCAATCCTCAGAACTGATTGATAAAATAACGAGAATAACAAAACTAGCGGACTGTTTGTATTTTTGGCGAACCGAACGTACTAGGTACGACCCGTTCTGGTTTTTGTGAATAAAGGGATAGTGTTTGAACAAATAAGACCTATTACTTGATCAAAGTGAGTGAGACCAAGACCTATTGATCAACAACTCGGGAATTTTAATCAGAATCGCGTTCCAATCAAAATCAGTTTTGTTTCTAAGCAAGAAATGAGTTTAACACAAGTGTTTTTCTGAAAATTCTGAGATGGTTTTATTGATAAGCTTCAAGGCTTTATATAGCCTCAAATAAACCGAAATGAGCAACCAAAATGTGAAGAGTTGAGCAATCACTCTTCACTTGATTACAACCATTAATGCTACAAGTTCAATGTATCAAGAAAACTACTAAATAAGCTTAAGATTTTATTCTAACAACATAATCTGAAAATACTAATAAAAACGTGAAGCTTGGACCGTCCTTCCCTTGGAATGTGTGCCACAATCAACTCTCTTGCACCATACTTAGCAAATTCACATAGGAAGGATAATTGAAGCTCGTAGGCTGAAAACCACGATCCACAATCAGACTATCACCGTGAGTGTTCAGAACCAGCCCATCAATTAACTCCGAGTTACTACCTTGGATCGCATCAAACCCATACTCGGTCGAGTATTATCACTTATCGGCCGAGTATCCTATACTAGGTCGAGTAAACAAACACGTAGGTCTCCTTTCCTCTCCTATATCCATTGCTACGGTCTCCTCTGGTCAAACGGTCGGTCAAGGGCTCCATAAACAGGTGGGTATTACAGTCTTCCCTATTAAAAGCAACTTCGTCTCCGAAGTTTATCCCACACTTCCCAAAAACAACGGGTAACACACCTAAGGAAAGACCCTATCGCCTCACGACAAAGAGAGCGAAACAAAGTTTAAGACATAGATGATACTAGGTTTGAAACATCTTGTCATAGCTTCGATGACCACTAAATCCCTATATCGTTACCGTATACAACTATCAAGTTAATTACGTAGCAAAGTTTGTGACGACGCAGAACGTGAAAGTTCAAATAACGATGAAGCATAGAAGAACTTTGTCCACTTGTTAGCAGTTTTACCGCGTTGTTATCTACCCCTCTAAAAAGGAACTTCGTCCCCGAAGTTCATTCTACCCATCCACCAAACCTATACGTATGCAAGAAGACAATAATCATGGAACATATATCATGTCACAAGACAAGTATGACACGCCCATAATGTATGTAAACAACTACCCTGTTCATGCAATTTAAGGAGACAAGACATGCAACGTAAATCAAGAGATGTTAATAGCACGTATATGGGCTATGATGATACCATTGCCATTTAATCAACACTGATTACCGCCAATACCCACATTCCAGATCTTATATTGCCAATACCGTCTCACTCCGATTTCGATCATATATCATTATCATATAAACAAGGTGCATATCATGAAGTCCGAACACGACACTAATAACAATTCCAAACCACGAGGGCTGCAATAACCGGATACTTGGTCGAGTATCAAGGAGTACTCGGTCGAGTACGCGATACTCGACCTAGTATCGGCATGCTCGGCCGAATATTCAAGGGCAGGATGCGATTTTCGGCACCTAAAACACACAACACCAAAGTTTTAGTCCTTCATACAGAAAGATGTCTAACACCGACCCAAGGTCCTGATTCAAATGACTCAAACTTAGTGCGGAAAATAAGTGGCGGCCTTATGGCCAATTACAACATCCCAACATAAAATAGTGCGATAAAGTATAGCAATATCCAACAACAAACCGAGAAACAAGTCTAGAAATAAAGCGGAAATCAAATATCCGCAACCTCCTCCATCTCCTCACCACCTCCGGTGCCAGATGTACCTGCTCCAGATGCTCCTGCTCCCTGAAAAGCTCCAGCCGAGTAGCCTCCACCGCCTGTCCATCTCCCTACCTCATCCAACTGACTGTCGTAGTTAGCTCCCCATGGTCCTGCGAGGCAACCAAACTCAGTCTCCTCTGGTGGTCTCCAAAAGGTGGGATCAACTCCGTAGCTATGGAAGACCCCAGTATCAACCCCGGGTCCTCTCCACCAAACGGGCTGCGCCAACCCTATCGCTATACCCTGGTTGTAGGCTATCTCGTGCATGTTCTGGGGCACCAAGATATTGGAGATCCGCTCAGTCAGGTCAATAACCTGCATCCGAGGGTCGTGGACGGTGAGGTAGGGCGAGTACTGTGGAGGGTAAAAGCTCGGTGTAGAGAAAGAAGGCTCAGTCTCAGCCTCAGCCACCCTCGATGCTCTCCCTCTACGGCGCTCACGGGTTGGAGGAGCGATCGGCTGCTTCTCCGTCACGGTGACAGGCTCAGGTAAGTCTAGGAGGATGGTGGGGTCGATCAAGTAAAACTGAGGCTCAGGTTCTGGTTCCTCACTCTCCGGGTCATACTCTGCCAGATGGTCAATCGCGGGTAAGTGCTCGGGATCGGGGAGCACCATCCATCTGGATCCCCTCACTCTTCACGTATACGACCCATCCTCTAACTTCTTAAGCCACCTGTTATGACACCAATACTTCTCATCCATCGTAGGGACGGACTCAAACAATGTAACACCCCCATTTATTCAGGAGCCTTTAGCTAGACATTCCCAAATAAATAGAACTGTTACCATCTCGGTATCCCGAGGTAGTGAATAACTAAGTCCAACTCACCAAAGTACTTTAAATTAAAACTTAATGATTACATGTTTATTACAACTTAACCAAATAAAACTTAATATAAAAAAAATTGCAACTCGCAGCGAAAATAAATAAAGTGATTAAATATTTTATGTGGTCTAGACTTCTAGGTAGATTGGCCAAGTCCTCACGCATTCCCATAAGCTCCCAAGTAAGCTAATCTTTAGTACCTGTCAAATCTGCTCCCCATTAAGGTTCACCACAGGTGTTCACGAATACACTGTCAACCACGAGGTTGAGTAGGAATAGCTAAACAAATACAATAAATGAATACAAGAACAATATTAAATGCAAATGCAATTTATGCTCATGATCAATCCTCCGACGCTCCCGTTCATCCCGCCAATCCCTGGCCGGGGTAGTCTCATCATCCCAACCAAAGTTGAGGTAGTCTCATCATCCCAGAATAGGTCTTGCAGAACAAGTTCTGCGGTATCCAATGCAAGTGCTCATGATATGAAAATGCAAACAATTGAGCAACACAATTTCTTACCATCTCAGACACGAAGCTGAGGAATCCAATAATCAATATAATCATCTCAGTCACAAGCTGAGGTAGTCAATGATTAAATCATCTCAGTCACGAGCTGGGGTGGTCAATAATCAAATCATCTCAATACAACCAACCAACAATCATATATCATCCCATCACAATTCCAAATAATTCAACCAGTACAATCAGATAATATCATTCAAGTAAACATTAAAGTGATTGAGTAGCTATCCTACCTGGTAAGCAAATACTCCAATTACGTACTCCAATTATGCAATCCAATCAACAAATAAAGTTCCTCAATAAAATCGTCACCTAATACAAATAATAATTACTAATTACTAATTACATCATGTACTAATTATAACTTAATTAATTATAGTCCATTAATTACAATTCACGCCACAATACAAAATTAATCTCGTCTTTAAAAAAATCCGACTCAACCTATCAATTATCAATTAATCCAATTACTAATTATATTATATTAACTTTATATAAACATACGTGATTCAATTAAATAAAAAACCCGTCTCAAACTATCCTAAACAAGTCCTAAGAATTATGGTCATAACCCATCTTAACCCTTAGTCAAACCCGCACAATAGACGTTGGTCAAACCCGCACAATAGACATCGACCAACAACACAATATACACGACATAATCAATCCAACACCACCCGTGTACCCACTATACGGTCTAATATCTACCACCTCCCTTCCACCCACAACCACAACCTGACACCGCCTACCAGCAACTCCCACGTCAACCCAGCAACACCACACACGATCTCCCCACCTTGCCTTAACACCTACAACCAACAACAGCCAATAACAAGCTACACATAACGACATTTAGCAACACAAACATCCTGGAACAACAGTACACCACCTCCGGCCACCCTCGACCACCTACCATGGTCGACTAACCGCCACGAACACAACCAACCCTCGCCCAGGTCACGACTTCCTCGACATTATCCCACAACCCCTGTTTATACATGGTGCGACTCACCATTTCGGCGAGACACGACACCAACCACCACCTGTAACCACCCCGACCTCCCACTAGGGTCGACCTACCACCACGAGCCCAACCCAGCCAGGTCTAAGTTCAAACGAGTCACAACAAGGGTCAACATCCGGGTTCAGTGTGTTCCAAACACCCAGTAATTACCCCACCCCCTGACGGTCAACAACGGTCAAAAGGAGGTCCGGTCAACCCCCTGGCGCCCCACGGTCACGGTCACGGCTTGTCCTATGGTGGCCTAGTCTACGAGTTATAGCAAAGCAATAAATTGATTTTGCTAATTTCCTCCTTCTTTCCGTCTTTTGGTCTCCCTTCTCTCTTTAATCAATTATTTTCAGATTCTTATGAAGAATAAAGTCGTTTATTGTTGTAGGTTATCTTCTATTTATATAGGTAGGTTAAGCTTATATGAAAATCAATTAGGAAAAATATGTAATTACCATATTATTATTATTATTATTATTATTATTATTATTATTATTATTATTATTATTATTATTATTATTATTATTATTATTATTATTGTTATTGTTATAATTGTTATTATTGTTATTATTATTATTATTATTATTATTATTATTATTATTATTATTATTATTATTATTATTATTATTATTATTATTATTATTATTATTATTATTATTATTATTATTATTATTATTATTATTATTATTATTATTATTATTATTATTGTTCGGGTGTAATTCAGAGCGATTATTTGTTACCACCCGTGCTTGTAGAATGACGTCTTTGGTTGAATCCTCCTTGCGGTCTCCTGAAACAATGAACAAACTGAGGGCTCGGCGTTGGGCCGAGCGAACTCACTCCGACGCTCAAGTCAGTAAACTTAGGGAGATAAGTTGTTGTTACTTGGTGAAGTATATATTGTAGAGAGATAAGGAAGATATTACCAGATGAATAGTGATTCTTAGGTTAAATTGTGGATCTCCTCCTCAATGAGAGTTGAGGAGTATTTATAGACTTTCACCTTTTGTCACGTAGTGGCCAAGTGGCCAAGTGGCTAGCAGGTGGAAAGACTGATCTACCCCTCGGCCGAGGGACCCATGGCAGGCCGGCGGGCCCTGTTGACTTACCGCCGAGGGGTCTTGGATATGAGTTCGCGGATGTGTGCCTCGGCTGGCCGATTGCCCCCGTAGGACCCAAGAGACAGCCGACAGTGCGTTGTTAGGGTGTCTAAGCCGTTGACTTGCTTGTGGATATCTTTGACCTTGCTCAATATGTTGATAGTCACGGGTGTGAGAATATGCCCCATCAATTTGCCCCAGCGTAGTCTATGCCGTGGTATGGGCTCCGATGTATGTTGAGCGTATATTCTGCGCAAGTAAAAATTTCTGCCCCGGCTTCTTCTTCCTCGGCTTGATCGTATTATGGCCGTACCATATCCCCCCTCCACATGGTTGTGTAATGGACATCCGATGTGGAAAAGGCAATGACACTGGCTGAGACCAGGGTGGAGAGTGCCGGTTGTTTCTGATTGCCCCCTGGCCGGTGCTTTCTGGCTTGGTTGATCATGTGGCCGGCGGAGAAAGGGATACTTAGGAATTTGTTGAGGAAGATGAATAGGCAGAGAGATTTGAAGGGGCGTGTTGAAGACGCTTGGTCACTGTTGCATTGATTGACGTTCAACTATTGCAACGACTGACATTCCGTGGTTGCATGTCTGACACATGTCTGTTCGCTGATTGGCTGACGTTTCATGGGCTGTGCCCTGATTGGTCCTTCTTCATGGGCCTTCCCCTATAAATAGGGCAGTTAATCCCTGAAATTGGGCACCAATTTCATTTTCTCAAAAATTTTCTTCTCTCTAAACTTTCAAGGGCTTCTTTCTCTTCTAATCTTCAGAGTCGTTACTTCGGCTAGCACTTTTCTTCAAGGTAAACAACTAAATTTCTCTCTCTTTAACTTGTAAGTTTTGTTGTAAACATGTCTTCTACTGGTGCCGGACCTATTAAGCCTGCGTCGGGGGGGTTCCCGTCGCGTCTTGATGAGGAGGAGATGCTAGACGCCATCCCGATAAGGTCTGGGGGCCCTAGGTCTCCGTCTCCCGAAGTCGATCCAAAAGCTTTGGAGGGTTGGGAGGATGATGATGTTGATGATGACTGTGAGGAAAGGATTCCTTCTGGTCAAGAGAGGCCGCATATCTGGATCACGGCGAGGCTCGCATGATCGGGTCCGACCGTGCCTCGGACCAATAAATTCGCCCGATTGTTCGGTGGAACTCTTTTCGAGGGTCATTTCTACTTCGGTGAGGGGTACAAAATTGTTATCCCCGGGAGGGTCAGCGGTTCTGTTGCCCTCCTCCGGTCATATCGGCGTATATATCGGGCACCGGAGTATGGGCTCCAGTTTCCTTTGAATAAATACGTCACGGCCATCATCAAAGCTATGAACGTCGCCGTGGCTCAACTGCATCCGTTGGCCATTAGGACGATAGTTGGCTTCGTGTGGCTCTGTCTTTTTAAGGGGAGGTACCTACGATTAACCTATTCCGCCGGCTTCATCATCTTCGGGCATCGACGCGGGTAAGGTGGGGTGGTACGGCGTGCGGATGGAGCCGGGCGTCCTCTCTGTTGATAAGCTTTCTTCCTGCAAGGACTGGAAGGGGCGGTGGGTGTATGTCGAAGTGTCGGATGACTATCCGCCGCCTTGGTCCTTCCAAAGACCAAGTCAACTTGCGGTGCGAGAGTAAGAGGGAGCGTGAAAAATGGGTCTCCCTGCAGTAAGCTCAAGATGGATGCCGTAGGGTTCCTCTTGGTGCGGATGAGGAGCGGGCGATGCATTTGTTTGAAGGCGAGAAGGGATGGGTGCCCCGACTCGGATTATTCTTCAGGATGAGCTGCTTTGCCGCGTCGGCCTCATACCGGCCCTCAACCAGGGTGAGTAGGGTTGGTGTGAGGCCCATCTTTGCCTGTTACGCTCCTGTTTTTAGAGCTTTGTTTTACTTCTTTTATGTAACTCTTGTCTAGTTTCTTGCAGACCGGTTTGGCCAGGATCTGTCTGAGAGGACCTTGAGGAGGTTAGGGCTTGATAAGGACAAGAACGTCGTTGAGCGGCACCCTCAGGCTGACGCGCGTGATCGTAGACTGGCTCCCAACGAACTTATGGACAAGCAGCTGAAGGCACTGGATCCGTCGGCGGCTCATGCACGGGTTCTCGGAGGCGTGCCGAAGAGAAAACCAAAGGCAGCGTCCAGGTTGGCGACGGCGTCAATCCCAAATCCCTCTTCAACCCCAACGGCCCAGAAGGAGCATGTGGAGGTCATCGATGTCTCCGAGGAGGTGGTGACCGTTGCGAAGGGCCCTCCTCCTCCGAAGAAGAGAAAAGAGCCACCGCGGCTTCTACCGATTTTGGGGAAAAGAAAGATTCACCCGGTCCTCCATCTAAGAGGGTCCAGACTGGTACGGACCTAACTCCGTGGTTCGACTTAGCGGTTCATTATGCATTCCCGATGACGGGCTCTACGATGTGTCAATGAATCTTGACATGGATGCGCTGTGTGAATTTTTTGTAGATCCACTGTCGGCGCCGCCGTTCTTCGAACGACAATTAGAGAAGCGACCTAAGAAGGCGGGTGATAGAAATGTCACCGTTGACTCCTTACTCAGGAAGGTTCCCCCGCCGAGCTTGTGGCGGAGGGTACAAGAATATACAAGAGGTTGGCGAAGTGGACTCAACTAGCCGGCTCCCACATTATGGAGCAAGAAAAGGTCGTGGCCCAAGTCGGGCCCTTGATCGAACGGCTTAAACTTGATCTTTCCGCTGCAAAGGAGAAGCGGGAAGGCTAAGCTTGACCTCCTTCTTTGCCGCTCGGAAGCGTGCGGAGGAAGCCGAGAAGCGCCATCGGCCGAGAGGGCCAAAGTTGAGGCTGCTGATGCCACCTCTGCCCAGTTGCTGGAGGAGCGGGATAGGTATAAGGGTGGCTACGACGCCGTTGTTGCCAAGAGGGACGAATGGAAAGATCTGTATTTGTCCCAGTCGGAGGCACACAGGGATACAAGGGATATCCTTGCCCAAAAGGAGAAAGATATTGAGACGCTTCAAACCGAGATCATGCCTAACATGTGCGCTCAATTCTGGGATCAGGCCGAGGAAGCGACTAGGGAGGCAATCAAGAAGCTCATTCCTGAAGGCTCCTTCCCGTGGGCAAAATTTGAACAGCTTCTGGATGAGATGGCCGAAGCCGCAAAAAAAGCGGCTGCGGAAAAGGCGGAGGCGGCGAAGGCGGCTCAGATAGCCGAGGCCAAGGCGGCCTACGATGCGAAGGTGAAAGAGGCCGAAGAGGAGGCTGAGAGGCTAAAGGCACGTGAGAATGACGAGCCCTCTTCTGGGCCGGCCACCGAAGAAGATGCTGCTGCTGATGATGCTGCTGCTGCCGATGGAGGGCAGCAACTAGCATAGGGAGACGGGCGGTCGTCACCAGACTCACCCGGCATCTCGGATAGTTGTAGCTGTTCGGGGGCTAACTATTGAGCCTTTCCTCCCTGCCATCTTTTGGCGCCTCAAATGATCATGTCTGTAACCTTTTGCTTTTCTTTTCCTTGTTTATGTAAAACTTTGGTAGGTTGCGTTTTGGCTTATCCCTATGGGGACGGCCGTCGTCTATATTCTCCTTACTTGTGACCTGTTATCTTTAATGAAAGTTTGCTTGTTTTGCCTCTGGCTTGGCCGAGGTCTTTTCTTGTCTTCTTGCGCTATTAATTGAGCGCTTTTTCATTTTTACCTTCCGCTTAGCCGAGGCAGCTAGAATGCGTATCTCAACTGCGTTTAACGTCTTTTTCTCGAACATGTTAGCGTGTTGGTCGCTTCCTCTTTCACACTCGGTCTAGCCGAGGCGTCAGATTTGCGCTTCCCAACCGCCGTTGTGAACATGTTAGCGTGTCGACCGTTGTGTCCCCTGCCAGGCCTTCGGTTTGACCGAGGCGACTAGGAGTTACGGCGCGACAGCGTATATTGGCGTATCGACCGTTGTGTCCCCTCGCCAGCCTTCGGTTGACCGAGGCGACTAGGGGTTCTGGGCGCGACAGCGTTCTTTGACGTATCGACCGTTGTGTCCCCTGCCAGGCCTTCGGTTGACCGAGGCGACTAGGGTTCTGGCGCGACGCAGCGTTCTTTGGCGTATCGACCGTTGTGTCCCCTGCGCCAGGCCTTGGTTGACCGAGGCGACTAGGGTTGGCGCGACAACGTTCTTTGGCGTATCGACCGTTGTGTCCCCTGCCAGGCCTTCGGTTGACCGAGGCGACTAGGGTTACTGGCGCGACAACGTTCTTTGGCGATCGACCGTTGTGTCCCCTGCCAGCCTTCGGTGGGCCGAGGCGACTAGGGGTAACGCGCGCAAGCGTTCTTGGGGTGATTGCCGGCTTGGGCGTGGCGTCTACCTCGATATGACTGCGGAGGGGATAAACACTTTGATGGAAAATTTGGGTGACTCTTCATTAGATGTAAACATGCGTTGGGGTGCCAACAATTGTTTTGGACACCTCCGCCGCTACACAAAATATTTCCTGAGATTGTCAGTGTTCCAATGGCTCATCAGAGGCACACCCTCCATGTCGGTCAGCCGGTATGTACCCGGCCTCATTTCTTCAACCACTTTGTAGGGACCCTCCCAGTTGGCCGTTAGTTTACCATGAATGTTTCCTTTATTGATGGCGGCCGACTTTATTAGGACTAGATCCCCTACTTGCAAGTCCCTTTTGTGGACTCTTCGGTTGTAAGTTCTTCTCATTCGGTTTTGGTATACCGCCAAGTTGAGGCGTCCTGTATCTCGGCTTTCTTCAACCAGGTCTAGGGAGGTTCTTAAGCCTTCCTCATTTTCAACCGGGTTAAAGGTGGCCGTTCTGAATGTCGGCACCGTTGCTTCAATTGGCGTGGGGCGCCGGACTCAGACTAAGTGGAACCGACTGCACCCGTTGCTTCTTTCTCCGTGGTTCGCAGGGACCACATGACGCCGGGTAGTTCATCGGCCCATCTTCCCTTTAGGTCTTCAACTGTCTTCTTCAAACCGTTGAGGATTATTTTATTGGCCGCCTCTGCCTGTCCATTGCTCTGTGGGTGACAGACGGAGGAGTATGCAAATTTGATACCGAGTTCCTCCAGCCAGCTCATTATTGTGTCACTCCAAAACTCTCGGCCGTGGTCGAATACCATGACTTGGGGTAACCCAAAACGAGTTATGACATTTTCCAGCATTACCTTTCTTACTTACTGCCGTCGTCGTCTTTGCAGTCATTCTACGGCTTCAACCCATTTGGTGAAGTAGTCAACGGCGACAATCAAGAACTTTCTTCCACCGGATGCCGTTGGAAATGGCCCTAGTAGATCCATCCCCCACTGTGCGAAAGGAAGGGGATTAAGTACCTGGCAGCTGCAGAGTCTCGGGATGGCGCATGTATCACCGGAGCATGCATTTGTGGTTGTTGCACTTTTTGGTCTTGGCTCGGAATCCGCAAGCATGGTGGGCCAGAAGTAGCCGGCTCGGAGAGCTTTGTGGGCTAGTGTTCTTGCCCCCATGTGATGGCCGCAGATGCCTTCGTGAATTTCTGTCAATATTAGCTCCGTGTCGGCTGGACCGACGCACTTCAAGAGTGGCCTCGTCACGGACCTCCTGTACATTTCCCCTTCAAACACCAAGTACCTTGCTGCGATCCTCTTTATTTTCTGCGAGAGACTGCGGTCCTCCGGTAGTTCATTTGTCAGTTTGTATTTCATTATCGGAGTCATCCGCGTTGTCTCGGTCTCTATGTTACCCACCATGCCGACGGCCCTCGTAATGCTCTTGGCATTCCGATGTCCACCAAAGACGGTTCGGCTGACATTCTTGATGGTTGAACTGGCGAGTTTTGAGAGAGCGTCGGCTCGGTTGTTCTCAGACCTGGGAATGCATTGTATCTGAAAAGATTTCAACTTTGAGGTGTCAGCTTTTACCCTTTCCAGGTACCTTACCATTCCGTCGTCTCGAGTCTCGTACTCTCCTCTGATTTGATTAGCCACTAAAAGTGAATCTGTTTTCAAAATGATGTGCTCCGCCCCTGCGGCCATAGCTAGCTCGACTCCGGTTATCACCGCCTCGTATTCGGATTCGTTGTTTGAGGTCGAGAAGGTAAATTTCAAGGCGTACTCGAACTCGTCCCCGTTTGGGCTGATGATAAGTATGCCGGCTCCTGAGCTGTTCGTCGTGGAGGACCCGTCGGTGTATACCTCCCATACTCCGGGGTTTTTCTCTTCTTGGTATGTGCATTCGGCCGGGGAAATCCGCCGATTCTGTCCCTTTATCGAGGGCCTCGCTTGTGCGAATGCCGGCCGGATAGCTCTATCGCCCATTTGATGAGTCTGCCGGATTGCTCAAATTTTTCCAATGCTTTTTCCAATGGCTGGTCGGTTAGGACCGTCACGGGATGTGCGTCGAAGTAGGGTTTCAGTTTCCTTGCAGCGACGACGACAGCAAAGGCTGCTTTTTCAATCAGCGGGTAATTTCTCTCGGCGGGCAACAATGTATGGCTGACAAAGTAGATTGGTGTGCTGCTTGTCCTCTTTCTCGACGATCACGACACCGACCGTGGCCGAGGTAATCGCTATGTCTGAGATATAGTGTTTTCCCCAGCATCGGCCTGGACAGGGTTGGGAGAGTCTGAAGATGAGCTTTCAGTTGTTTGAAAGCTGTGCTCTGCTCCTTCCCACAGACGGCGCCAATTGTTCCGGGTGTAATTCCAGAGCAGTTATTTGTTACCACCCGTGCTAGTAGAATGACGTCTTTGGTTGAATCCTCCTTGCGGTCTCCTGAAACAATGAACAAACTGAGGGCTCGGCGTTGGGCCGAGCGAACTCACTCCGACGCTCAAGTCAGTAAACTTAGAGAGATAAGTTGTTGTTACTTGGTGAAGTATATATTGTAGAGAGATAAGGAAGATATTACCAGATGAATAGTGATTCTTAGGTTAAATTGTGGATCTCCTCCTCAATGAGAGTTGAGGAGTATTAATAGACTTTCACCTTTTGTCACGTAGTGGCCAAGTGGCCAAGTGGCTAGCAGATGGAAAGACTAATCTACCCCTCGGCCGAGGGACCCATGGCAAGCCGGCGGGCCCTGTCGACTCACCGCCGAGGGGTCTTGGATATGAGTTCGCGGATGTGTGCCTCGGCTGGCCAGTTGCCCTAGCCGGGACCCAAGAGACAGCCCGTCAGTTGCGTCGCTTGTTAAGTTTGTCTAAGCCGTTGACTTGCTATGGATATCTTTGACCTTGCTCAATATGTTGACTGGTCAGTGGGTGCAGAATATGCCCCATCAATTATTATTATTATTATTATTATTATTATTATTATTATTATTATTATTATTATTATTATTATTATTATTATTATTATTATTATTATTATTATTATTATTATTATTATTATTATTATTATTATTATTATTATTATTATTATTATTATTATTATTATTATTATTATTATTATTATTATTATTATTATTATTATTATTATTATTATTATTATTATTATTATTATTATTATTATTATTATTATTATTATTATTATTATTATTATTATTATTATTATTATTATTATTATTATTATTATTATTATTATTATTATTATTATTATTATTATTATTATTATTATTATTATTATTATTATTATTATTATTATTATTATTATATAGCTATTACTATACTAATATTATTCAAGTACTTTCCGAGCACACCACCCACTAATACACGGTCCAATACTCAAGCCTAACTCCGTCTTTGCTTACTTATTTTATTCACTTAATTGACGTCTTATTTGTAATTATTATTAGAAATGCCATTAATTAATTATTTTAATTACATAAATTATTCACATAAATTATTATCAAAATGCGGGGTATTACAGTTTCCCCCCCTTAAAATGAACTTCGTCCCGAAGTTCGCCCACAACTACTACTACAACACTTATAAACATCCTCATAACTAAGCACCATCCAACACAATTATGCATTTTACGATTATCAATCATGTCAAATCTCATCGCATGAAATCAGAACAATAATTCAAAACATTCATAGTATTACATTCCTTCCGCCTAAAAATAAACTTCGTCCTCGAAGTTTCAGAATATCAGCAATAGGAATAATCAAATCATTATTGTAATGTCATAAAACATAAAACACACATTGTAATATAAAACAATTATTGTTTCCAACACGAATTAATGGTTAAATGAATAACAAAACCTTTAATTTACTTCCAAATAGCAAAACCTATATTCGAACTAATTTTTATTTAAACTTCAACTTCCTTACTTAACTATTTGCGAATACATTGCCAAGATAAATAATAATCTATAACAAAAATACGCATAATTGTTTAGTTAATCTTTTCTTAATAATGATATCTAACTTAAACATGGATGCAATTATTGTAATCATATATATAGGCTTAGGGAAACACATTTCGCTTATGACTAGACATGATAATCTACTTCACACAATTCACAATATTATAATATCAAGAACAAAACTATCATCTGCTCAAGACTAAGGAAATCATGCTATAACTAAAAATCATAAATAATTAATAACATAATTAATTCTTGAAAACTTATACTTTTTAGAAAATAAAGAGAGTTAGTAAATCATAAGCGAAATAATAAAGTCAAAAACTCATAAGGTCAATTTATAATGCATTTTACAAATTGTTTGGTCGAAACAAAAATTTTACAGCAACTTGTCAGAAACTTAGGTCAATTTGTAAAAATCACTATTAATTGTCAAAAAATTAAATTGCGACATGACTTAACAATTTGAAAACATACATGAGTCTATTAAATAGTGGAGTTTGAATCATACCAAATTAATAAGTAGTTTTAAAATGGCAATTTTTACAAAAACATGGAACGAAAACATCATTGTACAGGAATATTCTAACCACTGTCCACTAAAATATTTATTTCTCCCAAACTGTATATTATTTAAACACGAGACTAGTGGCATATGAAAGCTAATACACAAGGATATCATACATAAAAATTTCGTACAAGGATTTTATACGGGCGGTAAATGGCAGCCAAAACAATCAAGGGTAAAATCTTGCGAAATCAACCAAAATCACATTCTTCACAATTCCACACAATAATTAATACTTTACATGTTTAATCATATTCACACCTTCCACATACATGTCAACATACTTTCCCCATATCAACATGCTTATAACAATGCTTAAAAGAAACCATATCACATCCTTCCTCCGTAAAACAAGGTTATGTCCCGGTAACCGCAATCATCAATGAAAACTACATTTAAACAAGGCAACAAGAACTTCCAAGGCAAAATAAACATTATTCATTTTAAATTACCCCACACTGTAATATCTCTCAAGGTAACCGGTTCAAAACCGAAAGGGCCAAGGTACAAATTATGGACGTCTCCTTAACCGCACTAAAAGGGGCTCCTAACAGTTTCTACCCGGGGTTCATTTTATTAGACCCATCCTATGTTCATTATTATTCATTGGTTAGGCCTGAGGATCGTTTTGCTCTGATACGACTTTGTAACACCCCCATTTATTCAGAAGCCTTTAGTTAGACATTCCCAAATAAATAGAACTGTTACCATCTCGGTTTCCCGAGGTAGTGAATAACAATGTCCAACTCACCAAAGTACTTTAAATTAAAACTTAATGATTACATGTTTATTACAACTTAACCAACTAAAACTTTATATAAAATAATTACAACTCATGATGAAATAAATAAAGTGATTAAATATTCTATGTGGTCTAGACTTCTAGGTAGATTGGCCAAGTCCTCACGCATTCCCATAAGCTCCCAAGTCAGTTAATCTTTAGTACCTGTCAAATCTGCTCCCCATTAAGGTTCACCACAGGTGTTCACGAACTCCGATTGCATAAGATTGGAGAAATATGCACACAAAACATCGTTAGTTGCTCCAAAAATGATATCATCTACATAAATTTGAACAACTAATAAGTCCTCTTTCACCAGTTTTAAAAATAGTGTTTTGTTAACGGAACCTCTTTGAAACCCATTTTCAAGATGGAAATTTGATAGTCTATCATACCAAGACCTAGGTGCTTGTTTGAGACCATAAAGTGCCTTATCTAATTTATAAACATGATTAGGAAATTTACCATCGAAAAAACCGGGAAGTTGTTCAACATATACTTCCTCTTGCAAATAGCCATTAAGAAACGCGGTCTTAACATCCATTTGGAAGAGTTTGATACCCATATGAGGAGCAAAGGAAATAAGGAGATGAATGGCTTCAAGTCTAGCCACGGGTGCAAAGGTTTCGTCATAGTCGATCCTTTCCTGTTGATTGTATCCTTGCACCACGAGTCTAGCCTTATTTCTCACAATTACACCTGCATCATCCAATTTGTTTCGAAATACCCATTTCATTCCTATGACGGAGCGATCTCTTAGTCATGGTTCCAAATGCCACACCTTGCTTCGCTCAAACTGATTAAGCTCCTCCTGCATAGCAATAACCCAATTAGGATCTGTTAAAGCATCATTAACGTTGGATTGTTCTAATTCAGACAAAAATGAATAATGAGCACAAAAGTTTTTCAATGAAGATCTAGTTTTGACTCCCTCATGGATATCAGTCAGGATGTTATCCATAGGATGTGAACTTTGATGCTTCCAACGTCGAGGAACAAATGTTTCTGGTTCTGGTGTAGATTGAACAGTCATGGGTTCTGTTCGATTCTGCTCGATAATCGTATCTGTAAACTGAACAGTACTGGGTTCTGTTTGATTTTGCTCGACATTTGTATTAGTCTTTTTCAAAGTATCTGAGCTACTGGAAGCCTGATCTGTGCCTGCATTTAACTGTCCTTTCGTATGTTCACGTTGGACAGTATTCGTTGGACTATCCTGATTGAACAGTTCTGTGTTCTGTTCAGTTCCCCCTGAATTTGTGACCTCTTTAGCACCGGTTCCTTTTAATGACGAAGGCCCCTCTTCTAATTCAGGAGGATCATCCTTCACAAATCCAATCTTAAAGTCATCATCATCCTGCAGTTCCGCATTGAGCACGTTAGTTTCATCGAAAATTACATGAACACTTTCTTCAAAACACACAGTTCTCTTGTTATAACCTTTATAGGCCTTGCTTTCTTTATAATATCCTATAAAAACCGCCTCATCACTTCTTGGATCAAATTTTCCCAAATTATTTTTGCCATTGTTATGAACATAGCATTTAGATCCAAAGCAGCAGAAATGTGAAATATTTGGCTTTCGCCCATATAGAAGCTCATAAGGCGTTTTCTTATGGAAAGATCTAATAGCAACACGGTTACGAATATAACAAAGCTGTATTCCCAACTTCGGCCCAAAAGTTTCTGGGTAACTCGCTACAAAGCAACATGGATCTAGTCATGTCTTCCAATGTTCTATTCATTCTTTCCACTACTGCATTTTGTTGCGGTGTCCTACAAGCAGAGAAATTATGATCAATACCGTGTTCCCTGCAAATTGATATAAACGAATCATTCTCAAATTCTCTTCCATGGTCGGTTTTAATGGAGATCAATTTGTGACCAAGTTTGTTTTGGAATTTCTTTATTAAGGCATGAAACTCTTCGAAAGTTTCACTTTTAACATGGAAAAATAAAGTCCAAACAAACCGTGAGTAATCGTCCACTAGAACACACACACATAAAGACTTCACCTCGGCTTCTAATCGTCATCGGACCACATAAATCCATGTGAATGAGTTCTAGAGGATTGGTGGTGCTAACGAACATTTTACATTTAAAAGAATTTCGAACATGTTTGCATCTAGCACAAACATCACAAACTCCTTCAATTTCAAACTTCATAGAAGGTAGACCTTCCAGTAAATCGAGTTTGTAAAGTTTGTTTAGAGATGAAAAGCCAACATGTCCAAACCTCTTATGCCATAATATAGGATCGTTTTGCATTACAGACAAACACTTAATGGTTCCCCTAGGAATGCTTCCTAATTCATCCACATAAATGTTGTTAACTATATTAACTTGAAGAATAATTTCATTAGTACTTTCCTTGATTACGTAACAAAGGTTTGCATGAAACTCGACTTTATTTCCTTTGTCGCATAATTGAGAAATACTAATCAAATTGTGTTTGAGACCCTTTACAAGCAGCACATCATCAATGAAATGTGACAGAGACTTAAAAACATTGCCAATACCAATTACTTCACCTTTTTTATTGTCTCCAAATGTCACATTTCCACCATCGTAGGCCGATAATGAGAGGAATTGGTTTCTATTACCTGTCATATGTCGTGAACATCCGCTATTAAGATACCAACAGTTGCCTCCTCTCATATGGCCCTGTAAAAGAGATTAGTTACATGATTTAGGAACCTAAACAAGTTTAGGTCCCTTCTTATGACGAACGGTGTCTAAGATATCTTTCCTAATCCACATTTTCTTAACAAATTTTATGTTTTGATCCAAATGACTTAACCGTTTTTCACAAGCATTAAATACGTGTCCGGTGTGTCCACAAAATTTGCAAATGGTATATTTAGGTAATCCCACATAATTATGCTTGCGAAAATCTCTCTCAATGGGTTTAGGTCTCTTAGCAAATTCTGCACTAGCGTCATTCTGTTTTGAACAGTCAGGAAGAGTGTTTACTTTCTTTTCAGGGACCCAAATAGTACGGTATTGAGAACCATTTTGTCTTAAGTCGGAACGGGAGTCATAACCTAATCTGAGTTTAATAGTGTTCTTAGATTGATTAACCATAAAATCAATGACCGCATTCCCACAAGCTCCCAAGTCAGCTAATCTTTAGTACCGGTCAAATCTGCTCCCCATTAAGGTTCACCACTGGTGTTCACGAATACACTGTCAACCACGAGGTTGAGTAGGAATAGCCAAACAACCACAATAAATGGATACAAGAACAATATTAAATGTAAATGCAATGTATGCTCATGATCAATCCTCCGACGCTCCCGTTCATCCCGCCAATCCCTGGCCGGGGTAGTCTCATCATCCCAACCGAAGTTGAGGTAGTCTCATCATCCGCACGAGTCTGTCGAACCAGTTCTGGGGTATCCAATGCAAGTGCTCATGATATGAAAATGCAAACAATTGAGCAACACAATTTCTTACCATCTCAGACACAAAGCTGAGGAATCCAATAATCAATATAATCATCTCAGTCACGAGCTGAGGTAGTCAATAGTTAAATCATCTCAGTCACGAGCTAAGGTAGTCAATAATCAAATCATCTCAATACAACCAACCAACAATCATAAATCATCCCATCACAATTCCAAATAATTCAACCAATACAATCAAATAATATCATTCAAGTAAACATTAAAGTGACTGAGTAGCTGTCCTACCTGGTAAGCAAATACTCCAATTACGCACTCCAATTATGCAATCCAATCAACAAATAAAGTTCCTCAATAAAACAGTCACCTAATACAAATAATAATTATAATTACTAACTACATCATGTACTAATTATAATTTAATTAATTATAGTTTATTAATTATAATGCACGCCAAAATACAAAATTAATCTCGTCTTTCAAAAAACCCGACTCAACCTATCAATTATCAAAAAATCCAATTACTAATTATATTATATTAACTTTATATAAACATATGTGATTCAATTAAATAAAAAACCCGTCTCAAACCATCCTAAACAAGTCCCAAGAATTATGGTCAAAACCCATCTTAACCCTTAGTCAAACCTGCACAATAGACGTTGGTCAAACCCACATAATAGACATCGACCAACAACACAATATACACGACATAATCAATCCAACACCACCCGTGTACCCACTATACGGTCTAATATCTACCACATCCCTTCCACCCACAACCACCACCTGACACCGCCTACCAGCCACTCCCACGTCAGCCCAGCAACACCACACACAATCTCCCCACCTTATCCTAACACCTACAACCAACAACAGCCAATAACAAGCTAGACATAACGACAACACAAACATTCTGCAACCACAGTACACCACCTCCGGCCACCCTCGACCACCTACCATGGTCGACTAATCGCCACGAACACATCCAACCCTCGCCCAGGTCACGACTCCCTCGATATTGTAACACAACCCCTGTTTATACATGGTGCGACTAACCTATAACCACCAATCCGGTGAGACAACGCACCAACCACCATCTATAACCACCCCCGACCTTCCACTAGGGTCGACCGACCACCACGAGCCCAACCCAGCCAGGTCTAAGTTCAAACGAGTCACAACAAGGGTCAACATCTGGGTTCAGCGTGTCCCAAACACCCAGTAATTACCCCACCCCTGACGGTCAACGACGGTCAAAAGAATGTCCGGCCAACCCCCTGGTGCCCCACGGTCAAGGTCACGGTCACGGCTTGTCCTATGGTGGCCTAGTTTACGAGTTATAGCAAAGCAATAAATTGTGGTCTTAAAGTATTACCTTGAGGCAATAAATTGATTTTGCTAATTTCCTCCTTCTTTCCGTCTTTAAGTCTCCCTTCTCTCTTTAATCAATTATTTTCAGATTCTTATGAAGAATAAAGTCGTCTATTGTTGTAGGTTGTCTTCTATTTATATAGGTAGGTTAAGCTTATATGGAAATCAATTAGGAAAAATATGTAATTACCATATTATTATTATTATTATTATTATTATTATTATTATTATTATTATTATTATTATTATTATTATTATTATTATTATTATTATTATTATTATTATTATTATTATTATTATTATTATTATTATTATTATAATTATTATTATTATTATTGTTATTATTTATTGTTATTATTTATTATTATTATTATTATTATTATTGTTATCATTATTATTATTATTATTATTATTACAAATATATTGCTATTACTATACAAATATTACTATACAAATATTACTATACAAATATTATTCAACTTCGTCTTATTTGTAATTATTATTAGAAATGCCATTAATTAATTATTTTAATTACATAAATTATTCATATAAATTATTATCAAAATGCGGGGTATTACAGTCTTCCCCCTTTAAAATGAACTTCGTCCCGAAGTTCGCCCACAACTACTACCACAACACTTATAAACATCCTCATAACTAAGCACCATCCAACACAATTATGTATTTTATGATTATTAATCATGTCAAATCTCATCGCAAGATATCACAACAATAATTCAAACATTCATAGTATTACAAACAACCCAGTACCCGATGAAGGTGGAGCCTCAAAGTCAGTCAATCTCTGAGCCAAGAGAGTCACTATAGCCCCGCAAGAAAGATGACGACTTGGAGATTGTGCCATGAGGTCCAAACTAGAGCATACGACCCCGGGAGCACTATAGTAAAAAGGGGTCCCTCGGCGAAGGTTAAGGTAGGACATCAATAACATAACCTCGTGAGATTTCAACTTACTCACATCCTCCCTCCCAAACAAAAGGCAAGTCATCATCCTAAGAAACATACAGAGGGACACGTGTTGTACCTCATTGATCAACATGGCACTCGCACTAGGAACGGGTCGGCCAGTCAAGTAAGGTAGGTAGTGGGGTGCTTTACTGTTCTTTGCCACATCACTAATGTACCCCTCTTTCTCCCTCTCTAGACCAAGGTGGCCGGAAAACTGATCAAGGGTTAGGTCTTGATCCCCGTTCATGAGGCGAAAAGAAACAATTTTCCTCTTTACATCATACACAAAGGAGTTCAGAAACTCCAGGGTCAGATACGGGTAGGACTTCTTGCGTAGGTGGTAGAGTCCCTCTATTCCCAAAATCTCAAATATGTGCACGATGTCCCCTTAACCACCAAGTTCTCCAAGATGTCCGGGTCTAAACAACGAGTTGGCCTCATGGGCCGACTCATCAAGGCCACAAAAGAAGCCTGCTGCTTAAAGTTAAAGAAAATTACCGATGGATAGTCCTCCACCGAAGGAACAACGGGTTCTTGGCTAGATTAAACCGTTTCCAAATGAACATTGGTGCAAGTCCGCTTCTTAGCTGGAGCTTTTGCTTTCGGCATGCTGCAAAAGGATGAATTTAACAAAGATTTTCCAGAAATTTTGCCATAGTAGGGACTGTTTTTCGAATTACACACTTTTAAGACGAAGTTTTAAGACGGATTTTTCTCACAAAATGGTGACATAAGACTCAAGAAAAGAATTGTTATCATCAACTAACTCCCAAGGAACATCCTAAGGCAATCTAAGTGACCACAAATCAAAACTTGAAGCAAACCCTAAAAAAACCCGTGTAACATAAGATGGGCAATTTCAAGCATTAAACCATTTGAAAACATACCTAGACGGTGTTTAAGAGCAATTAGGGCTCAAAATATCCAAGTAGAAGCATATAAACTCGGCCGAGTATGGCTTACTCGGTCGAGTATTCGGTCTGCTCGGTCGAGTATTCGGAGATCAGTAGCAGGTGTAATCTCTCATTCAAAATACAAAGTGTAACACCCCAATTATCCGGCCAAGATAATTGAAGCATTACCATCTCGGTTCCCCGAGGTAGTATT
The DNA here is from genome assembly GCF_048544455.1 of Silene latifolia. Taxonomy (NCBI): domain Eukaryota; kingdom Viridiplantae; phylum Streptophyta; class Magnoliopsida; order Caryophyllales; family Caryophyllaceae; genus Silene; species Silene latifolia. The sequence continues at coordinate 69,776,032 of NC_133538.1, forward strand.
TCAAAACTTCAATCAAAGAATATTTTATTAATGTAATGTTTAATGAATTACATAAACGTAAACAAATAAATAAAAGTACAACTCATGACATCTATACTCTTGTAGCCAACTAGACTCGTCTCGTGACTCATCAAGCTCGTCCTGTCTCCTGCGTGCTATCCAAACAACCTGTACTTAACCTGCTCCCCATATGATTGGAAATATCATATGGATCGACACATGCCACTCCTGAAATACGTTACAATTACACAGACACAACCAACGTCAGTTTCATTAAATAAATAGTGTGACACGGCTCGAGTGTGTGAACATACGACATGACTATAACGTGAATCAACCACTATCAAGCAACCACCACCACGGTACCGGGACACTCCCAAACATACCGACAACCACATTGGTACCGGGACACGCCCACACATACCGATAACCACAAATAGGTACCAGGACACGCCCAGACGTACCGGGTCCGGAAGCCAACAGGATCCCCTGCCAGATGTCTTGTCTCAGCCACATGAGTCCCTCCGTAACTGAAGCCATTAATGTACACATCCCTCTTGGAGTGGAAAGCTCCAAGAGGCGACTTAAGCGTAAGACGGTCTTCCAACCGTCTTACGTCTCCAAAACAACAACAACACAAATCCTCCAACATATACAATCACAACCGTCACAACATAAAATGCATGACAGACAATATACACCATGACATGCCAAACATGCCATGGATACAATTTCCTAAAATATCCCGACTCGTCGAGTCGTCGAAACCAACAACATGAAATATGACTCACTCAATGCAATTAAATGATAAAATACTCATTTAATAAATAAATACAATAATGAAACTGAATAGGATAAACCTACCTTTCAGCAAATCCGCATAAGCAATCCGTCACACAAGCTAGGCCCGTCTCGTAAAACTGTCTCACACAACCCATCTCCTAAAATACGATAATAATACAAATACGTATAAATACACTAATCTAATTATACAAATACGTATAAATATACTGATCTAATACATATACGACTAATTAAATACCCGGCTTATACGACTACCCAAAACCCGACTCAACCCAACCACCACTTCCTCTCCCCACCGCGACCAACACCTAGCCACGGTGGCCAGGTCAGCCCCTCGCCGCCACTCACCTCACGCCCCAACCACAACACCAAGCAACAACATTAACAAACACACCATACACGGCCACCACACTGACAAACCTCCACCACCATGGCCACCACCACCATGGTGCCGCCCTGACCACGGTGGGTCCAATTATGGCCACCATAAGGACAGCCACCACCAGCAACATGTGAAAAGCATGGAGAGATTTACTGATTTGGATTTTAGTATGGAATATGTTGGCATATTAAGTGTTTATTATGTGGCTTTCAAAAGGGTAGTGGTACATGCGTATATGATCATGATGATGTTAATGTTTGGTTGTTGGTAGTAGCATGTGATTAAGGTCATGCGTCTATATATATGAATGTCGTGTTTAGTTTTCATGTGAGTATGATAAAATTTCAACTATGTACTGGTTTTTAGAAGTATTGAGTTGTTATTGTTGCCTTATGCATGTTCAAGTTGTTTTAGTTTAGAAAACTTGATTTGTCTGAAGACTGATTATAGAAGGGTTGTCTTAAAACTATCATAACTCGAGTTCTAGGAATGATATTGCTGTGATTCAAATTGTAGGTGATATATTATTTTCTTACGATTCTAACGATTGGTCACACGCCCAAAATGAGCAAGTAACGTGTGAGATATGACTATTTTACGAAAACTTGTTATTGCTGAGAACTGTACCGATACTCGACCGAGTGTCCTTACTCGGCCGAGTATCTTTCATACTCGATCGAGTATTCTATATTCGGCCGAGTAATCTAACTGTGATAATCCTGTTTAGCTTCTAGAGTCGTGAACTCGGCCGAGTAGTCTCATTACTCGACCGAGTATCCTGTACTGGGCCTAGTATGCCATGTACTCGACCGAGTACCTCAGTGGGCGACTATTTTGAGTCGGTGGCTATGTTCTTACCTTTGTTTTGAGTCAGTGGCAATGTTCTTACATTTGTTTTAAGTCGTAGGGTATGTACACATGTATGTTTTGGGTCTTAAAGCGTTCTTTTATATATGTGACGGTCTTGATACGTAAGTTACCAAATGATATAATAGGCAGAATGCCGGCGTATGAGGGTTATGTGTTGGATAGGAAGGACATGAGTTATATGTGGTTATGAGGGATAGTGGAAAAAGAAAAGGGAAGAATGATGAGCTAATCGAGGTAAAGAGCATGTTTTATGAGATATGGTGAATGATATAGGCGTGTGTTGAGTAATATAAAAGTAAGTGTTTATGGGCAAGAGTGATATAAGTGTAAAGAAATGTGAGAATGAATGATTGAGATAAGGGATGTGAATAGTGACAACTTGAGAGGTGTAAGGATTTATAGAGGGAGATGGTTAGAATTGTGTTGGTTAAGAATATATCGTTAATGAAAGGTTGTTATAGAGAGATTGGGAAGAAGGGTATATAGTGAACTTGGGTGGAGCTATGTCGCGACGTGGATTTGTAGAAAATGACTAAGATTGGGAATTTGACTTATCAAGAGGTGAGCCTAGTGTATAATTCTTTGGGCAATTAATGGTATGAGGTGAATGGTTGGTTTTTTAACGGTACGAAAGGGATATATAATAAGATGGGAGAGGATCAGTGATAAGAAAGAATGAGAAGATATTTATATGAATTAATGGAACTTGAGTTGTGGAGCAAAAAGAAGGTAATCGGATTACTAAAGAGTTAGGTAGAAGAAAGAAGAAGATGAATTATTAATTGGTATCATTGAGTGAAAAGGGGAAGAGAGGGATGGAATTATGCTCAGAAAACGTTGATCAAAGTTATGGGACATGAAAAAAAGGAATCATGGAAAGGCAAGATAGCGTCATGAGAGGCTATGAGTAAATAGTTATAGAGGAGTTCAGGACGACATGTTAGCCGTGAGTTTCAAGGTATTAAGGGAGTAAGAAGCTGGCAGAGTGTTTGCACGATCTGAGATTTTGGTGGAGAGTTAGGTGACGATACGATAAAGGATAGAATTGGAAATAATGTGAGGTAAATTTTGTTGGTGGAGTTGATATTCGTTATTGAGATAACAACCAAAGAGAGGAAACGATTGTTACATTAAGAAGTGATAGTAAGAGAGTAGCCACATGAACAATGGTGGTGTTGTGGTGTTGTCACTAGGGGTTAAGGGTGATGATAAATAGGAAAGACAGATATTCTAAAGAGGTTGATTGTTGTAGAGGCCGGATTGTTATGTATGGTTGTGAGGGGTTATAAAATATGGTTATAGGAGGCGGATGTTAGAAGTTGAGTATTAACGGTATGGTTACATTTGTCAGGAAGGAGTAGTTATGTGAATGGGAGAATGTGATAGGAGGGATATACGAGTTAAGCACGGGCGAGAGGTAACCTCTATCAGGCGGAAACTTACGTAATCAGGATTGGCTAGTTACATTGGTGATGTAAAATAACTTGGACGAACTAGATTGAACAGTGCGACCGTCTATTCAGGATGGAAAACGTGTAAATCTGACAGTTTGTTTGACTGTTCGTCTAAGTATTCTAGGATTAACGCAGCGGAATTTAACTTAATTGTTGTAAAACGTAAAAAGTAAAAAAGTAACCGGGATAGTATGGTGAATCTCACTCTCCGCCTCGCAAGGTACGAACTCGAAACACTCAAATGATCAACCTCGCAAAGAAGATCTGAAAGCCAAAACTCGCAAGCCTTGAACTCAATTGTTCTCACACAGGGAACGATTTTTATTAAAACTCATGATCTGAAAAATAAGGTTACAATGAAGTCCTATTTATACTTCTACCTAGCTTCACTAATAAGCTATCTTTCCTAATCCTACTCGATTTCAGAAATCTGACTCGAGATCTAATTCCTTAGCTTTCTCCTCAAGCTATCTACTCCTTTCCTAAACTAACTAGAAAAGTTATTAAACTAATAATAATTAAAATACAATCAAAATTAGGGTATTCTAATTAAACTAGGATTAGGAAATAACAAGTTTTCCTAATATGACTAGAATTAGGATAAGCTAACCTTTCCTAATCTTATTCGAAATTAAATAAAATAAGCTAAAATTAACTCTACACGGTTTAGGAAACCATGTCTCCACAGCTCGGACTTAGAATTCGTGTTACTTGCATGCCAATTAATCCAGCTCCCTTGCTTGTTCACCAAGTAACTCGTGCTTCTTTTTTTGTCTGAGTATGCTCCTGCATCACACTCCCTTTCTTCAAAAAGAATCGACCCAATTCTTGGACCGCGACCTCCTGGATCAAATATGAACCTTACAAATCTGGACGCAAGTTCGTTCATAAGAAATAGCAATGCACTCGAGTCATCTTTGAGCTCATCATCCTCGATGCAAACTTTAAGCTCATTCATCTTGTTTGGTTTCAGACCCCTGTCGTGCCTTATTAGTTTGTGTCTTCCACCCCTCCTCCCTCCGTGCACATGCCTTGATAGACTACTACAAAACCCATTGAGGAACAAGCAATGTAAACAAGACAGATCCTCAAAGTTGCAGCATCCTTTTGTACTTGAAAATCAACCAAATAATAAACTTGCCGAATCTGAAACTCGTTAGAACTAATTGTACTCTCGATTGGCTTCTCAAATAATTCAAATTCCTGGCTAGAAACAAACAAATGACAAGGCTCCTTGACCAAAGAAACAACTGTATCCCTATCACCATAAACATCAAATTTTGGAGGCCGATTGAAATCAATTGAAGAACCAACGTTGTAAACAGCACGTTCTCCACCCTTATGCAACAACGACTCATCATAATCATCAAAGAATGGAGGTAAATCCAGATTTAAGAAATAGTTACCTTCCATTTGAATTTCTTCGTGAAAGAATAAATCTTTGTGGCCTTCCATCTCGATCATCCCCATAAGACCGTCTTAATTTAAGGAAATCAAGAGCCGAAGCTCTGATACCAATTTGATGTAAAATAACTTGGACGAACTAGATTGAACAATGCGACCGTCTATTCAGGATGGAAAATGTGTAAATCTGACAGTTTGTTTGACTGTTTGTCTAAGTATTTTAGGATTAACGCAGCGGAATTTAACTGAATTGTTGTAAAACGTAAAAAGTAACAAAGTAACCGGGATAGTATGGTGAATCTTGCTCTCCGCCTCGAAAGGTACGAACTCGAAACACTCAAATGATCAACCTCGCAAAGAAGATCTGAAAGCCAAAACTCGCAAGCCTTGAACTCAATTGTTCTCACACAGGGAACGATTTTTATTAAAACTCATAATCTGAAAAATAAGGTTAAAATGAAGTCCTATTTATCCTTCTACCTAGCTTGACTAATAAGCTATCTTTCCTAATCCTTCTCGATGTCAGAAATCTGACTCGAGATCTAATTCCTTAGCTTTCTCCTCAAGCTATCTACTCCTTCCCTAAACTAACTAGAAAAGTTATTAAACTAATAATAATTAAAGTACAATCAGATTTAAGGTATTCTAATTAAACTAGGATTAGGAAATAACAAGTTTTCCTAATAAGACTAGAATTAGGATAAGCTAACCTTTCCTAATCTTATTCGAAATTAAACAAAATAAGCTAAAATTAACTCTACACGGTTTAGAAAACCGTGTCTCCGCAGCTCGGACTTAGAATTCGTATTACTTGCATGCCAATTAATCCAGCTCCCTTGCTTGTTCACCAAGTAACTCGTGCTTCTTTTTTTGTCCGAGTATGCTCCTACATCAATTTGATTATGGGTCCTTAATATGTGTAAATGTTTGTGTGAGATTCTGACCTCACGAGTCATGGTATGGATAATATTCATAAGGTTGGTATCTGCTGCGTCATGATCTAGTAGAGCAGTTTTAAGAAAGTCTTGTGGTCAAAGAAGTTGTGCTGAGTCAGTGTTATGAGATTGTTAAAGTTGCGATGACTATCGATGTTGTTGTTGTGTACTGTGCACGGTAATTCGTGTTGTGATACGAGTATTTTTCGTGTTGTCATAGATTGTTGTTTGTTTACTGCTATTTCCTGTCAGTGTCGGTCGGGACATATAGACCGTTGTTTTGTTTCCCGATATTTCTTACCAGTGTCGGCTTGGGAGTGAGAATATGTTAGAAATCTATATCTCATAATACTCGACATATTCTTATATATTCCATTTAATTTAGTCATAAAATTAATTAGATCTTATGCATGCAAACATAAGTAAATATAGTGAAGAAATCATCATTCTTACATTGGAAATTTCGGACTATTGGGCACAAGTGAGTTCTCCTACTCACTTGTTCTTGAGCTCTCCTAATATGGATGAACAAAGGATTCAAATATAGAATCCCTCCCAAGGAATAATACCCAAGATAACCTCTTAATAAAATTAATATTATTGATACTAGAACAATATTAATTTTGAATAAAATTGACCCAAAAATATGGTTTTTGGTCTCTTAACTTCCGGTTTAAGAGAATGGAGAAGAAGAAATAATTTATCTCTCTAAAACTCTATATTTTAGAAGATATTTGAATGAATAATACACTAAGATGCATATAGTGTATATTAGACAAATTATAGAGAAAAACCCTTGGCTTTTCTCTATGACAAAACCGGGTAGGGTGGGGTGGTGTTGGCCAATGCATGATCAAGTTGCTCTTCACAAAAACAACTAGGTTTGCATGGCTAGCAATTAGGTAAATGATTATGTTTTCCACTTAAAATTAATCAACACAATATTTAGCCTAATACACCCCTTATTTCGGTCCATTTAAGATAAAATGGATTCCATTTTATCTTTGTCAATTTGTCAATTTGTCACATGTCACAAGTCATGTAAAATTGTTATGCATTTTTAACATATTAAAAATCAACGTATTAATAAAAATACGTCATGTACAAAATCGACTTTAGTAATTCATAATTACTTGTACCAAAATAACTTACCAATTATAAATCACAACGTCTTGTATTTATAATGAATTATTCATTCTAATGCAATTGTTTCCTTAAACAATAATTTCATCTAAGTAATAAAAAAATTCGATCACTTAGACCGTATCTCATTTAATCAAATTATAATGAGATACGTAAATATTACTTCCAAAATTGTCCGTCAATTTTAAGTAATTTAATTAACCCGTATCGTCATACGATCAATTAAATAATCAATTAAGAGTGTTACCCTTTAGGTATGACCTAAGGGGATCAACTAATCACCACCGTCGCACGACAGTAATGTCAAACTCTAGTCAGCCAATCATTACCGATATGTGTGGACCAGTTGACAGTAAAATATTACTTCCCACATGTATTCTTAAAATGAGATTTAAACATGTGATCATCATGATCGACAGTTGTGATCGCATTATTGTCGGCGGACACATATTCCAACAATATCCCAATTGTCCTCGACAAGTGTGCGTCACCAATTATCTTGTCCTATTACTATATCGCACTCAATGCAAGGTGTCTTTCAGATCGTACTTGCAAGTGATCATATCGAGAGTGGTTTCCTCGATCTGGAGAATAACTGATTGACCGGAATTATCCACCATGGATATCTTCCGAGTGTGGCCACGCATTTCCAGTTCATTACTCCTCGAGTGGCCCTGAGATATTTTTATAACCCTGACTAGGAGTGGACAATCCCTATCGCACTTATTCCCTTCGACTAGCCACAACCATCATAACCCAAAATATGCCCATTTGACCCCATTTACGAAGGTCGTAGTAACACAAATCAAAGTTAATCTGAAACTGTGCCATCTTAAGCGAACAGTCTTTAGTCAAAAGAATCGACTCATTAGAATACTATAGTAGCTCTCGCCACGACTAGGCTATATAAATTTGCCAGAACTCTATAAGCGGTCATAAGGCACGACAAGGCGTTCCCAACAGTTTGCCTATGTGATCGACTAATCATCTCACATGACTTCATGGCACTTAAACTTGCCATCAATCGCATCACACTCTAGTCACTTTGAGACGTCACCTCATACAAGTAACTATGGGCGAATACAATGCTAATCCGTGTTCACTTTAATGGGGTTGAATTGTCTCTACAACCCGTTTGGATGTAACAAAGTATAAGGTGAGTTAATAATAACTCAAACGACAAACGTCGACATCACATTCGGGTAGTCAATACCATATTACAACCTTGTGATGTATATTGAAAGTGTGTAAACACTAGTTGATTGCAATAGAAGTTTAACATACCAAGTGTCCATGTGTTCAAACTTCTTATATTGCATTTTCCTTTATATTCATGTTATCTTTCATAGCATGAACCTTACCAAGTACACATATAGGTTCCTAACCTAGGTTTGGGTTCTTTATCTTGAAAGAACTTTCTTGTTGTTTATCACATAACCAACGAATTGTGGTGGATGATATAACTTACACTGGTCAAGTGTTCTACCAACTTACAATGCACTAGGTATACGTTTTGTAGAGTCTTGCAACAATTGTCAAGATGATTAGCCTAGCACTTCTCATAAGTCTTAGCATATTAGAAAATATCAGTTTTGAGTAACTTCTTACTTCAACTAAGTATTTTTCAAAGCCTCTTATTTCTCCTTTTAGCTTGAATAGCTTAGGATTTTCATAAATCCTTACGTGTGTTCGAACTTCAAAACGTGCAACCTCTTGGCACATAACAAAGTCTTTTGTCCATCACTGGAATTGCTCATTAGTTCTCCTTGAGAATTCATGACGATTCTTCTATGGCTTGCCAATGATTCATCATGCTCTTATGCATAGGATTCATTATTGGACATGTGACTGATTATTCTAATGGCGGAAACATTAATAACTAATAATCATGTGATCAACCATTCTTAGGTTTAATGAACGACCATGACTGCTAATGGCAATTCCATTTTCATTGACATGAATAACCTACGTTTCTCGTTGATTCGATGTGTACATCTCAATACCTATCCAACATCTCATGATGTGATTGGATTCATCATAGTCCATTTTCATCCAGAATTGAAAACTCAAATATACTTCTTTGTGAAAGATAGTATTAGCTCGTCATTCTCAATGAGTAATGAGTTATAAATTTTTACAAGATGATTGCTCCCACTAAATTCCATGTTTTCACATGATAATTTCCAACTCCCACTTAATTTCACATGTTTCGCATTTGACTACTCAATCGAAATATTTCAAGAATTGAAATATATTTTGCTTTGCCAAGTTATTAAGATAAAACCATATATGTTCTCAGCATATCCTTTCAAAATACCTATTTTGAAAAGGTTTCAATCTTAAACTTATGGAAAGAGATTTTAATGTCTAACTCATTCATTTTATAATGATGCGTAGCAATGTCATTATTTAAATGTGAATTTCATTTAATATACGTCCTTCTCAAAATACTCTTTTCTGGAAGGAGGTTTAACCATTTCATTTTCATAATGAGGTTAAGTAATGACACTAGCGTGGTTAACAATTAATTTAGCTTTTGTAGATATCGCCATATCTTTCTTTGCAACTTTTAGTCATAAATCACATTTACTTTTGAGGATGCAACTTTGTTTCATTTAGGCTCTTAAGTAAATATCAATATTGAAACTATTTGTCAAAAGTCGCTCATAAACTAGCCGAATCTCTTGTTAAGACTTTACATTAGTCATTCTTCTTCCAAAATTTTCTTTTGGTCTCCTCGTGTAGTTATCTTGAGAACATATTCTTTTGATTACTTCACTTGGTCTCTTTTGTCATGTATATTTCATCTATTCGAGACCATAGATCTCATCTATTCATGTACACTATCTATATAGGTATACAAATCATTCTTTCTTGCATAGATCTCATATACACAAGTACACAAATTTGCTTTGTGTTCTTTTTGTCTTCATTTTTCTCCCACTCTATCTTTAGAATAAATACACTAGAGATTCAAAGATAGCTTATGAGACACAAATAATGATTTTTTGAAGTATAAGGAGGACTATCTCATAGGTTGACTAATAGTTTTAAATTTGATAAGTGTACTTGGCGATTGACATTCCTTTAAGAGAGTTCATCAACTCAATCATCATTTTATAATTGATCATACACAAGCCTTAAGCTTGTGGACATATAATGAATCCCATCATTATAGTTGTCTATTAGATCACTTTAAGTGGATGATCATATGTTTCTATGTGCAAGCATATATAGACGACTTTTTAGAACAAGAAAAATACGATAAAACGGGTGACTTGGGTTGCAAACCAAGCCCCTATAATCCAAAATAAAACAATTGTTTAGAAAGGATCAAACATTTCCATGTCGAACACGGAAATAAAAAGGTTCTAAAAATCCGAAACATAAATTAAAATAAGACAATAAAAAGCCAAGCTTCATGGAAGCTACTCCTAGCTTCTTGATGGTTTCTCAAGCTTGCTTTTCCTTTCCCTTGCCCATGCTTGGTGGAGGCCCTATTTACAATAAAAAGAGGATACATTATCACAACTTTGTATCACAATACCATAGTTGAATTAGAAACATAAAAGAAAGGATAGTCATTTACCTACTGGAGTGATCTTTCCAGCTTTGATGTCACCAAGATACTTGGAACAATTCCTCTTCCAATGTCCAACACCATTACAATAATGGCATTTGTCAAGAGGACCCTTCTTGGTCTTGGAAGTGCTAGCTTCAAAAGTCTTAGCCTTGGTGAAAGTGGGAGCTTGCTTCTTACCCTTCTTCCCATTCTTTTTGAGGTTCCCCTTGCTCTTGGTGCTTATGTTAAGCACATCCTTAGGTGGGTTAACATTTAACCCCATGTCTCTTTTGGCTTGCACAAGTAACTTGTGCAACTTTTCAAGAGACACGTCCTTGTCTTGCATGTTAAAATTCACCCGGAATTGAACATATGCCTTGACTTTGGATAAGGAGTGTAGAATCCTATCTACAATGAGCTCTTTGGGGATTTCAACCTTTTGAATCTTCAAAGTCTCGACTAGCTCCATCAATTTGATCACGTGAGGGCTAACCTTTTAGCCCTCCTTAAAGTCGAGATCAAAGAATGCCGCGGCCGCCTCATATTGGACGATTCTCGGAGTTTGTGAAAACATTGTCACAAGCTTTGAATAGATTTCATTAGTGGTGCCCATTTTAAAGGCTCTCCTTTGGAGATCCTCCTCCATCGCAAAAATCAACACATTTTTCATTGCGGCGGACTCCTTGTGGTAAGCCTCATATGCTTCCCTAGTAGCGGCACTCGACCTAGCATTAGGTTCGGGTGGAGAGGCCTCGGTGAGGTAACGAAGCTTGTCGTCACCTTGGGCGGCTAATTTGAGTTGGGCATCCCAATCGGAGAAATTTGACCCATTCTTTTCATGTTTACAACGATCCATGAAGGATCGGAGCCATGAAGTATTAGTGAGAGGTGTGGCGGTGTTTGGAGTGGCCATTTGTTATGAGAAATAGATGCGATCTACAAAACGAAATTGAAGGAATAAAACATATGTCGTTTTCTAAATAATAATACTTGCAAAAATTAATTTAAACAAGTTTTATTGCATTTATCTAGTGACCTCTACCCAACTTGATAAATGATTCCAAGATCCAAATTCATATTAACTTGGGCACGGTGTGGCCGATTCATCCCTTATCAATATAACTCAGTGGATTAACGCTTTAATCGATTCTACTTTTAGAACTCTTGGTCGATGAAAAATTACATTAACATTTATCTTTAGCCCAAAACACATCCGACAAGGGCACGGTGTAGCCGATTCATCCCTTATCAATACTTTTGTTGAGTTCAACCCAAATTTCGAATAAATGTGTCCATGATCCAAATCCACATTAACTTGGGCACGGTGTAGCCGATTCATCCCTTATCAACATGAATTCGGTGGATAGACATTTATCACCCACTTCCCCTACGTAACAAGGTTTGTACCCCGGTGTGGCCGAGTGCACTCCCTCACGAAATAGGTTTTCATGGTTTCTACTTTTTGGTAAGGCTATATCTCAATTGATTATTTTAGCGAGAGGTCATGTCAATTTATTATCTATCACTTAAAAATAAGTGAACTAAAGCGGTGAACTGCGATAATTATAATTGACACGGTCGATAAACTCGATTAAAAGATGATGCATGTTTTAGTTATGGCGATTTAGCGATGCATGCGACATATAAATAAAATGCAAAGCATAAATTAAATCCTAGTATGGCCTTCCTAAAATAGTAAATCTAATAAACTATTACAAATTCGGAAACCAACTCCATTGGTCCCTTGAACTTCGGTTTTGGCACGCATCTCGAGGTAACACCGTCTTTAATGGATCGCCTTCTTGAGTGGCACCGTCTTCAAGGAACTCCGGAATAAATAAATTACATAACAAATTACATAATTTCCTATTATACATTTGTAATTAAAATAAGATAAATCTATTAAATTACAAAACGGTGATACGAGATCACAATAAATTATAACCGAATCGATATTCCCATACATTTCGGGTAATACCAATTAAAAACTAAAGCCATACTAAGTAAAATTACATAATTCAAAAATTACATAAAATAAAATTATGACAATCATAAATAAAATGCAGCTCTATAATATCTATGAACATGCCCAATTTTATGCTAAATCGCCTTTAAGGAGCCAATATCGTATATTAATCGGTTTTTACGGATTTGCGTGATTCAATCTTTTAAAATCACAATAAATTACATAAAATCATATTTATGTATTAGTTAATTACCCTAACCATCTTAGGACTCAAAATTAGTCTACACTAACATTTGACAATAATTAACTTATATTTCTTATTATTATTCATAAAAGGACTTAAAATTACAATAAAAGCCATAAACTTCAAATAAATCATAAAAATTTTAAAAAAATTCAAAATTTGAAATTTAAACTCATGAACATTCTGGAAAAATACCATGACACTCATAATGTTCAAAAACTTAGGTTAAAAATTTAGAAATTCATCTAGGAAAAACAATGTTGCGGTTTATCGGATTTATCAAATAACAACCATAAAAATATGAGAAAAATTATATTTATTAACTTTTCACTTTTAGATCTAAAATATATGATAAAATGCAACATATGACGTTTTTTCCTTAGTCATGAAGTATGTTTTAGCAATTTATACTAATTAAAATCACTATTTATGTTATTTTTCATCAAAAATTCATAAATCATGCATAAAGACTTCATTATAGCCTATTATTTTATACACATCTAGTAAAATTTCATTTGATAGCATACTAAATTTCTATGACAAGATTCGAAATATTTCTCATATTAACCTATTTTGTCATTTAAATTCGATTTTATCATGAAAAATCCATATTTTGGAGCATAAGAACTCATAAAATTATGAACATTTACAGGTCATCTAAATATAATATATGTGAAAACATATCCAAAAACCACAGGAAAAAACGAAGTTTAGCTAATTTTAGTCCGAAAATGACATTTTTATCATAAAATCACATTTTAATGCCATTATTATATAAAATGAACAATAAAAATCCATAAATTAACCAAAATATCCTAAATACATTTTAGGACCAGAAACTTTAACATACATAATTGATTTCGTGATATATCATAATAAACACAAATTTATAAGTTTTATATGTTAATCGTATAACTCGAAAAAACTATAACCGATTTGCATGCAAACAACCTAAGGCTCTGATAACACTTGTTAGAAATATATATCTCATAATACTCGACATATTCTTATATGTTCCATTTAATTTAGTCATAAAATTAATTAGATCTTATGCATGCAAACATAAGTAAATATAGTGAATAAATCATCATTCTTACATTGGAAATTTCGGATTATTGGGCACAAGTGAGTTCTCCTACTCACTTGTTCTTGAGCTCTCCTAATATGGATGAACAAAGGATTCAAGTATAGAATCTCTCCCAAGGAATAATAACCAAGATAACCTCTTAATAAAATTAATATTATTGATACTAGAACAATATTAATTTTGAATAAAATTGACCCAAAAATATTGTTTTTGGTCTCTTAATTTTCGGTTTAAGAGAAGGGAGAAGAAGAAGAAGTAATTTATCTCTCTAAAACTCTATATTTTAGATGATGTTTGAATGAATAATACACTAAGATGCATATAGTGTATATTAGACAAATTATAGAGAAAAACCCTTGGTATTTCTCTATGACAAAACCGGGTAGGGTGGGAAGGTGTTGGCCAATGCATGATCAAGTTGCTCTTCACAAAAACCACTAGGTTTGCATGGCTAGCAATTAGGTAAATGATTATATTTTCCACTTAAAATTAATCAACACAATATTTAGCCTAATACACCCCTTATTTCGGTCCATTTAAGATAAAATGGATTCCATTTTATCTTTGTCAATTTGTCAATTTGTCACATGTCACAAGTCATGTAAAATTGTTATGCAGTTTTAACATATTAAAAATCAACGCATTAATAAAAATACGTCATGTACAAAATCGAGTTTCGTAATTCATAATTAGTTGTACCAAAATAACTTATCAATTATAAATCACAACATCTTGTATTTATAATGAATTATTCATTCTAATGCAACTGTTTTCTTAAACAATAATTTCATTTAAGTAATAAAACAATTCGATCACTTAGACCGTATCTCATTTAATCAAATTATAATGAGATACGTAAATATTACTTCCAAAATTGTCCGTCAATTTTAAGAAATTTAATTAACCTGTATCGTCATACGATCAATTAAGTAATCAATTAAGAGTGTTACCCTTTAGGTATGACCTAAGGGGATCAACTGATCACCACCGTCGCACGACAGTAATGTCAAACTCTTGTCAGCCAATCATTACCGATATGTGTGGACTAGTTGACAGTAAAATATTACTTCCTACATGTATTCTTAAAATGAGATTTAAACATGTGATCATCATGATCGACAGTTGTGATCGCATTATTGTCGGAGGACATATATTCCAACAGAATAGAGTATGATATAAAAGAGAGTTGGGTATGGTTCTATTGTTGTCATAGTATAGTAATATTCTGTTAATGGGACACAGTTGTGAGAGGCTGTTAGAGTACTTTTAATCTTGTTTTAGATAAGGCGTTGGTGGACATAGTTGTGGCAAGAGATTTTGGAGCATGTGTAGTATTGAACTGGAACTACATGTGGTTTAGCATCTTTTCTTGGGACAGTGAGTACGGAGTTTTGGGACTTAGTATTATGTCAAGTTAAGGGCGAGTTTTGTGGTAATAAAAGAGACAAACTTGAGAAGCTAATGTGAGTGTGTGTAATAATCATGGATAGTAAGTTAAGATCGTGAAGATGAGTGTATATGTATATAGAAGTATGTCGTTTTGCGGTAATATGGAAGAGATGGAGTAATGGTGATACTGAGGATTTTATGTTATATGTTATGTGATTACAGAGTAATTGAAGGCAAGAGAACTATGAGAGAAAGAGAGCCCTGGATATAGGAATGGTTGTAGGTCTTGAGGTTATAGTGGGTGATCGTTGACATGCGATGGTAATGAGGTTTATGGGAGGTATAGCGAAGGACCTTGTATTAGTGAGTTACGAGGGCGTAACATCTATCTTAAGAGGAGTAGAAAGGTAAAAGAGAGTTTGATGGTTGTACATGTTATAGTACAATTGGATGTTTGAGTGTTGGTATAGAGTAAAGGATGGATTCGTGTTGTGGTTGATTTTATTACAAGTAATGGCAGTGCTCGTAGTAGTAGGATGTTTAGGAGTGTGAGTAAACTTCAATAGTGTTAACGGATTGTGTGATGATGTTTATGTGTCTGAGTAAACTTCGAGGACGAAGTTCGTTTTAAGGGTGGTAGAATGTAACATTCCGTTTTGATGGTTGATTTTGGCCGGTGGACTGTCTTGGTAATTGAGGGTGCTAATGTGCGTTATGGAAGTAAGACAGAGTTGGAAACACTTATGTTGTGGGTATCCGATAGTACTATATATGGAGTTAACATTGAGAGATTATGCTGTAGTTGAGACGATATCATGAGTCATATGGTGGAAGTAGCGTGGTTAGTGGAGTTAGTGTTAGGTGTCCATGTTTTATAGGTTGGATTACAACTTCGGGGATGAAGTTCTTTTTAAGGGGGGAAGACTGTAATACTATGGATTTTATAGGCTGGTACTCGACCGAGTATGGCCAAATCGGTCGAGTAAAGTGTGTTGGGTATTATGTTTGGTTACTGCTAAGGAATACTCGGCCGAGTATGGGTAATACTCGACCGAGTAGAGGATACTCGGCCGAGTATACTCTATACTCGACCGAGTATCCGGTCTGACGGGTGTTATTTTACGTGGTTTGGTTAAGGTGATTAGAGATTATATAAATTATGTTTACAGTTTCTAAATCCTTTCTACCAAAACCTAACGACGTTAATCTCTCTCTCTCTCTCTCTCTCTCTCTCTCTCTCTCTCTCTCTCTCTCTCTCTCTCTCTCTCTCTCTCTCTCTCTCTCTCTCTCTCTCTCTCTAATCACCCTAATCACTCTCAAGGCTAATTGGTCGATCGCAAGTATACACTTCCGTCTTTTGTCTCGATTTCATTGGTAAGTTTCTATGCCTTGTAATCAGTTAATAGGTTGTCTGTTAGGGTTTCGCCTAATTACTGTTTTGGGTTAAATTGGGGGTTTAGGGTTTGGTCATCATATATGTGTTGATTGTAGATTAACATTGTTGTAGGTGACGATGTGGTATTTGTTATGCATATTGTATGATTGATTGCAGCATAGCGGATTGCGAAAAGGTAGGGTTTCCCTACTCAGTTACTGTTAATTGATTTACGAATGTTGTGTGTGTCTGTTTTCTGCTGATCATCGGAGTATTGGTGTGGTGGTGGTGGTTGTGACGATGTTGTGATGGTTGTGGTGGAGTCACTTGCGGTGGCTTCACACCGTAGTTCGCCCTCTGTGGAACCCGCCACGGGAGGGGATGTGCACATTAAGGGACAGGGTTATCACTCGTTGATGAGCGGGATTTCGGTGGGGATTGGCCGCGGTCCCCCACTGGCGTCGTGGGCTACCTGTTGCGATGGGTAGTTTGGCAGGGCTACACACCTCGGTGTGTAGTCGGTTACTGTGTGAGATCGGGAGACCGAGGATGGAGGATGATCAGCTGATTGCTTTATACACTTGTCTTAATTTGATTCTTCAGTAACTGACCCCGTTGTTATTTTATAAAACCTGTGGTGATCCATTCGGGGGTGGTGAGCAGGATGTAACAGGTGATGCAGATGTTTAGCTATGGGACAGTCTTGGGGAGTTACCACTTCGAGTCTATCTTCCGTTGTTACGAGTTTAGCTATCTTGATTTCAGTTGTATTGAGTTCCTTGTACTTTTACTTTGAGTTGGTCTGAGATAATGTAATCGCTCTCTTATACTTTAATAAATGTGTTTTGGATTGTTGCTTTTGATATACTAACCTCGGGCAACCGAGATGGTAACGGCCTTTCATCCTGGGGTAGTCCTTGGTAAGGTACCTTGGTATGATGGGGTCTTACAACGACGATCTCCGAGCTCCGCGACTTTGGCGAGGTGATGTCAGATGATGGCATGGAGGAGTGGCATCACTTGGTTAGGAGGGTAAGCCCCTGATTCAGTATAGCTTTTGTTGTTGTATAAGAATACATTTGTCCATATCATTGAAAATCTTTGTTTATTGAAATGCAGGTGGCGCCGTCTCGACACGTGGCATTGTGGATGGTGGCCAACTGGCTACCGATTACAGCCAACGAGGCACTTGCTGGCGGCCGAGGACGACAGGTATGAACCTTTCATTTACTTTGATTTCTATTGTAATTTTCTCACATTTTGTTTGAATTAATTGAAATGAGGCATTTCTTTATCATTTGTAGAGGGAGCGCGACCTGGAGCGGGAGCTGGCAAAGTCCCAGAAGGAGACGGCTCGCCTGTTGAGGGAGTTGGAGGTCAGGGACGCCGAGATCACTGCCCCCGAGGCTAGGGTCATCGAGCGAGGTAGCGACCAGGAGTAGTTGTCTTTGCTTGTGTTGTCGTCGGCTGTGTTGTATATATTTTGTACAATTAGGACTTCATCTTGGATTTTTGGACTCGTTTTGGGCAAAAACCCCCAGTTTGATGTACGTATGGCATTTTGATTGTATTTACGATGACCTGAGTGCCTTTGCTGCTTGGTTGTTTGTTTATTCCTGCAGGTTAGCTTAGAAGAGGTTTGGTAGATGACGGTTTACGCCGTCATGCTGCCGAAATTTACATAGAATCACACGTAAACACATAATATATACATGGCGTAAATTAGCGCGAAATGAGGAACAGACCTAAAAAATTTGCCCAGAAATGAGCAGAAATGACGAAAACGCCAAAAAAATGACCGGACGGTAGGGAGGGCTACCCCCTAAAAAAACGAAAAAAAGAAATGTATAAGTTTGGAGTGAAATGTGAAACGGGGAGTGAAATAATTCCCCCAAAAAAGAAAATAAAATGAAATGGTAAGTGTGCTTATTTGGCGAAAATGTTGATTTCGTCTCGAAAAGCATGCCCGGAAAATTAGGAAACATAAAATATGGTAATTTAACGGAATTACCAAAATAATAACCTATAAGAATAGGAAATTATAAGGAAAAAGGAATTAGCAAAGATCCAACGCAGAAAAATCACAGAAATCCTCTGAGGAAGAGGCGCAGCACGAGCTGTGATCCTTCGAAGAGGCGCAGCAGGTGCTGCGCCATTTCCTCAGTTGGTCAGTTCTGACGGAATTTAGGAAACAACTTTTAGTATAAATATAGACGTCGAGGGAGCATTTATTCACATAATTCTCCCATCTTTCTTCCGTCTATTATATAAAGACTCTCCTATTTACATATAAAAATTTAAAAATCATGGATGCCTTGGAAAACCGTCTCAAGGAGTGGACAAATGAATTTACAAACGTTGAGAAGCATAATATGGGTGCTTTCAATTTGGGGTCGATTTTGAGTCTCAAATTGGTGAAGGTTGTGAACCCTTTCTTGGATGCTTGTCTCGAATATTGGGACCCTAACTTCCATGTATTTGCCTTCCCTGGAGGTGATATCTGTCCTTTTCCTGAGGAACTTGCTGCAATTGGAGGATGGGGCCCAGAAAATATGCCTGCCATACCCTCTAGCTCTCAAGGGTATAAAAGCAAATTTAGAGATTTGCTTGGACGGACTAAAGCTGAGGTTGACCGTCTTGTGACCTCAAAAGGAGTCTGTATGCTTGACTTTATTGATCGATTTATAAATAGGGAAGACCCTTCTATCTCTTATGTAGCGAGGCGTAGGGCATTCGGGTTTTGCCTATTGCATGGTTATGTCCTCCAACGGCATGTTGATAAGGAAATGAGAGGAGATCCTCGTTATTTGAGCTTGATTGAGCAAATGGAGCTGCGCAGGAGCCCAGCTTGTCTGTGTCTAGGAGAGATCATTTTGGGGCTGGATAATAGGAAAGCCAACTGCCAGCTTCCTTACTTGGGAAGTCCTATCATTTTGCAGGTAAGAACCTTCACGTACAATACCAACCGTTTTTTTCTTCTTTTTTTTTTTCCTGTTTTTTTTCTTTTCTTTTTCTTTTTTTCTTTTCTTTTTCTTTTTTTCCTGTTTTTTTTCGGTTGGATACAAATTCCCGTCCTTGGTAGGTTTGGCTCATGTAGCGTCTGCGTTGATCGAGCCCCCAGCTAATGTTTCAGGATATCATGCTAGGCCGATTGCAATGAGGACCAGACTTTATATGGTGGACTTCACTTGGGTTTGCAACTTTTGGGAGAACAAGTTGAAAAATGAAGGTGGTCCTTTGATCAGATGGGTCGTGCCATGGTGGCATCTAAAGTCAGTCACTGAAGTGTCATCCTTAGATCCTACTCGGTCAGTACGCATTCCTGGCTTAGAATTCATGGTATGCATCTTCCCGGAGAGATTGATGAGGCAGGTGGGCCTTAAACAGAAGATTCCCAAGCTTGATACCGTTCCTCAGACTGCAGTGGCACATACTACCGAGAGTCGTAGAGAGTGGGCCCTCAAGTGGGATTAGAGAAACATGTGGTTCCTACATTCTTCTGTTAGTTCATTGTGGGTCACTAGTAGAGAAATGGCCTTTGGCTACGGTTAAAAAAGACTTTTGGCTACGGTTCCTCAACCGTAGTAAATCAAGGCGTTGCCTTAGATCAAGTACTTACGGCTACGGTTATGAACCGTAGCCTAAAGTGACTTTTGGCAACGGTTATTTAAGATTAAACGTAGCCATAAGTTGATAAAAGGCTACGGTTCTATTTTAACAACCGTAGCCGTTTCTCAATTAAATTTTTTTTAAAAAAATCCCAATAATTTTTTTTGGTAAATTTAAATTTTTTATTAATATAATAATTAATTACAAAACCAATTAACATACAATTCCCATTACAAGTCAACATCAATACTCAAAGCTAAGCAAATTAAGCATATTCTACTCGTACACATGCTTAATTAGCTGATCAAGTACCATAGACTTGATTTTACACATCCAACAATTCTTACGCACAATTTTGATGCACAGCTCCTACTACTACAATAGTGAGTTTAATGCTCGACAACACCTTCTCAATCTGCCAGATTTGATAGACGAGCCTCTCCAAAGTGTTTATGATCCTCCTTCAAGCTAGAGACTTCAACCTATAAAGAGCCTCTGCAATTCATCAAGCATGGGAAAAATCTAAACTTTATTGCAGAAGGGACTTTAAATGTTACATTTCACAACACAATACATACACTAAAAAAGTAGCTACATTTCAGGCGAGACTGATAAAGAGTGTTCTTGAAAAAATTGGTCATACAACCATAAAGTTCAGCACAAGTCCACTATCACCATTGATATTAACTTTGTATATGCTGGCAAAAAGAGCAATCCAATATTCTATTCAGCTCCTAAGTGAGAATATTTATTTTTTAGAAAATAGTGAAACGGTAGTGTATCTCCCCAAAGTCGTTATTATAAGCACCATGAAATTTCGCAAAACACCTTTCAGGCATCACAGTTCATTTTTCTGATGGTGTATTTCTTTCGGGCCTAAATGAGCACACTGTTAATTTTCATGCCAATCCCACTATCACATTCTGATAAAGTTATAATTCCTTTCTGAAATCCTATAGTATTAGACCCTTATCCACCAGAAACAGCTACCTACAGGCGTTCCGCTGCCTCTGATACTATCCTATTTGTTAGAAAATGTTCATATATAACGACTATAGGAGAATATCATTTATCTAAAAGTGACACTGACGACTGCAATAAATCAGGGAAATTTACCCAAATGAACTGAAGTTTCAACAGCACATAAATATGGTATAGTACTATGGTTAAAAACAATTCAAGGTGTGTACACTGAGTTTACCTTCTAAAGGAGTTCCAATTATCAGAGGTAGAAGCAGAATGTCTGAAGCAAACAATAGCTCCAATTCCAAAAACCCCACAGGATTTACTAGTTAACGCGGGCTCATTTTTTAAGGTCTCCGATTGCTTTGACATGTAAAACTGAGGAAAGACTCTTGATGACTCGGGCTGACAGCAGAACCAGTTAAGGGCACTGGCAGTAGGCAGTACAACAACCTGCAAATCATTCACAAAAAACTCGTTCATTAACTCCTAGAAACTGGCCCTTTCAATCAGCACTCAGGGTGCTCCCCATCCAATCAATCATTTTTTTTAACTCAAAAACAATCCCTCAATCCAATATTCTATAAATAACTTGCATTCTTCCGCTTGCTCTGATTACGTGTAATCCTTACAAGTCAATGGAAGGAAAATAGGTCGAGGGAAACAGCGACAGAAAATGTAACAATTACCTCATGAAGTCTTAAGGGATAAGTAGCAACACTGCAATAAGGGATAAAAGTACAATTTATGTAACCAACTTCCTTAAGGGTAAATATTTCCAGTATCTTAATCGATAACCATTAGGAAACTAAGCACATAGTAAGCAAAGCTAACAACCAAAATCATGGAGTCTTGATTAGCATCGCCAATGGCAATCAATTGTTATATATTTTGTTAAACTTGACTGAGAACCCAATTAGTGAAGCAGCAAAAATATGATATGCATCTACCTCAAGGAACTTGAAGTTTAACCTTTCTACCGTTCTATCACCGACTCACCCTTAACCTCAAACAAGAATCCAAATTTCAGACTAAGCAATTTCTAGACAATAACATAATGTTCATAAACATAATTTATTCTCTATCTCATTAAACATATCAATTCACATTGCTCAATCAACACACAAATATACAAGTCAAGGTATAAACTTTACAAGTGAGAGTACCTATGAGAAGACGAAGACGCAACAAGGCTACTAACAGCCAGATACTTGAGACTGCCACTTTCGTCTGAACCTTCCGCCATTTCCTCTCACGACATCCCAAATCCACATAACTTACTAAACCCTAAGAATACAGACGACCTAACACATAACAACCCTAACATCTAATCTCATAAATTCATTCAATTAAATTGGTAATGATGAAAAAGGTATTCAATTAACAATAACAAAGTGAAATTGTAAATCACTTGTTTTAAACATGAATCAAGATGAAACTGTGAAACGATTAAAAAGGGGAAAACTGCACTCATTTGCTAGTGTGGTCGGTGACGACTTCAGTGACGACAATCCTAATTCGTAGGCGTATAACTAATCGAAGTCACTTTTATGGAAAAATATACCCATGATTAGAAAACTAAATCCCTAACAAAATACCAAGTAATCAAAAACACAGTTTAACCATCCCCAAATTAATTAGGATTCTTAATTGAAAATCCCTAACCCTAATCCCTAACATGATTAAAATAAACTAAATTCCTAAACCCTAACATGATTTAAAAATTGAATCCAATGATAAATGAGCATAAATAAGGGAATGCAAAGGAATTGCAATGAATTTTTGTAGAAAACAAATAGGAAAACGCATACCAGAAGCGACAATATCGGGTCAGGTAGGTGACGAATTCTGGTAAGGTGGATTTGAGGCGGCTGATGGTGAACGTCATTGAAGGCGAATAGGCGGATGGTAGGGTTGTGTTATAGAAGGTTCTTCTCTCTCTCTCTCTAGTCTCTTAACTGTTGATGATAATAGTGTTTTTGTTTGGGGAATAGGTGATTTGCGATAAGGTTATAAGGGAGAATAGAGATTGGCGCGAGGTTCTATGTTACTCCGTATTATAAAATGGCTACGGTTAATACAGCCGTTGCCTTTGGCGTACTTTTGGCTACGGTTCTAGAGGTGGACCGTTGCCTTATCTTTTTACTTGTATATTTAGCCACGGTTGGTTTCTAATGACCGTAGCCTTTTGTAATAGGCTACGGTTAGTTTTAGCGACCGTAGCCTTTGGTACTTGCCTAATGTCATTTTTCTACTAGTGGGTATCATATTCCTGTTTGCAATGGAGGAAGGCAACTACTCCCGAGGAGCGCGAGAAATTGAGGAAGCGCGAGCCCGTTGACTACAAGATTCGTGAGGTAGCAAAGGAGAACCAGAAGTATTTGACTGAGGGGGGGGAAGAAGCTGGATTCCGAGTTGTTCATCCGTCGATGAAACCGAAGACTTCTCCTGCCGCAGAGATGGTGGTTGATCGAAATGGTAAGGCTAGACCGCGAGAGAGACCTTTGATGATCAGTTCCGAGATAGCACAGGAATGCCCGGCTCGTGGTCGAGACAAGAAGTATGATAAAAATGACAAAGGCAAAGGAAAGATGGAAGAGTAGCCTAAGTCGTAGCATTATTTATTATTATTATTATTTTTAATAGATGGTGGGGTTTTTAGGATCCTAGCCTATTTATTTTTCAGCATTTTTATATTATGTGGCATATTATTATTATTTATGGATGAAATGAATAAAAGATTAATTAGTTATGAAATTGTTATGATTTCCTTTCCTTTATTATTCTTGTCGAATTTCAAATGCAAATGCAAATGTCCTTTTTACATTTAGAATAATGGGTTGTATCCTGCGAATGATTGCCTACGTATTCATTTAAAAAAATGAAATCAAACCCTTGCGCATAGTTCAAGTAAATGTTAAAGAATAATTGTTCTAAGCAAGAGCTTGTAGCGAACTAGAAAATGAGCATGAGCTTTACTTACTCGTAAAATACAATTCAATTTATTTGATGATACGAGGATGACGAATTGTCAAAATGCAAGAGCAAGTTGACATAAGCTTTATTTCAGCGAGCCAGGGGCCATTTTTATTTCGTATCACATGAGCGGCACGTGGGTGTTACACGAGGCGCGTTTCTGTCCTATTCTAGGCATAATATCGTTTCAGT
This sequence comes from Silene latifolia, assembly GCF_048544455.1. Classification (NCBI taxonomy): domain Eukaryota; kingdom Viridiplantae; phylum Streptophyta; class Magnoliopsida; order Caryophyllales; family Caryophyllaceae; genus Silene; species Silene latifolia. The sequence continues at coordinate 69,800,387 of NC_133538.1, forward strand.
TGGTCGAGGTTAGTTGGGTTGGCAAATTCGTTCCCATCTAGGTATGTGATTCTAACCGCACCCCCCGGGAGTATGAACTTGACCAAGAATGGTCCTGCCCAATTGGGTTTGAACTTTCCTCGTGGATCGACAGGTAGAAGTGGTCTAACTGATTTGAGGACTAAGTGTCCTTCTTTGATGTTTCTAGGCTTAACCCTTTTGTTGAAGGCTCATTTGATACGTGCCTGATTTGTTTGCACATTATATAATGCGCGCAGCCTACGTTCATCCAAGAGGATGAGTTCTTCATATCTATCTCTTTTCCAATCGGCTTCTGGAATTTGACTTTCAAGCAGAATGCGTAAGGATGGGATCTCTAGTTCAACTGGTTGTACAACTTTCATGCCGTAAGTCAAATAGAAAGGAGTAGCCCCAGTGGGAATCCTAACGGATGTACGATATCCCCATAAGGCGAACGGTATCTTATTGGGCCAATCTCGATAATTATCGATCATTTTCTTGAGGATTGTGACAACATTCTTATCGGCTACTTCCACCGCGCCATTAGTTTGTGGCCTGTATGGCGAAGAATGGTGGTGCTTGATTTTGTACTTGGCTAGCAATTGTTCAGTCTCAGCCTGGAAATATGATCCATTATGACTGATGATTTCGTGTGGGCAACCATATCGGCAGATGATATTGGTTTGTATGAACTTTGCCACGTTTTTGGCTGTGAGACTAGTGTAAGGTGCTGCTTCTACCCATTTGGTGAAATAGTCGATCGCCACCAAAATGAAACAGTGACCTCCTGTTCCGGCTGGGGTGATCTTCCCGATGATGTCGATTCCCCAAGTAGAAAATGGCCAAGGAGATGTCATGCTGTAGAGTAGTGAAGGAGGGACATGTTGCACATTCCCGAAGATTTGGCAGTTGTGACAATATCTGACATATTTGATGCAATCGGATTCCATTGTGGTCCAGTAATATCCCAGATGCATGATTTTATTTGCCATCATTGGTCCACTCATGTGAGGGCCACATTCTCCATCATGGACTTCTTCCATCACTTTCTGTGCCTGTGAATGATCAAGACAACGTAAAAATACACCAAGAGGTGTTCTTTTGTTCAATTCTCCTTGCATGAGGAGATATTGAGAGGCGAGTAAGTGTATAGCACGTTGTCCTCTCTTATCCACGTCTGGTGTATATGTACCATTGAGCTTGAAGTTTAGAATGGCTTGAAACCAAGGCTCCCCTGGGTTTTCTTCTTCATCTATAATTTGGTGCACATAGGCTGGTTCTGACCGTCGTTCAATGCATAAATGCATTTCTACCATATCGTCTGGCATGTTAATCAGTGATGCGAGTTTTGAAAGAGCGTCTGCAAACTGATTTTCTTCTCGAGGTAAATGTAGATAAGTCACTTGATCGAAGAATTGGGCAACTTGGTCTATCCTGACCTGATAGGGTGCTAGACTTTCACTTCGAATTTTCCAAGATCTCGTAATTTGGTTGATGATTAAAGATGAATCTTCATGAACCCGGAGATTTTTGATGCCTAAACCTACTACTACTTGTAGTCCAATAAGGGAAGCTTCATATTCTGCTGCGTTATTTGTCACCTCGAAGTCGAGTTTGACCGATAGTGGTGTATGCTCACCTTCAGGAGAAATGAGCAATACTCCTATTTCAAACCCTCTTGGATTCGATGCTCCATCGAAATAAAGGTCCTAAGAGTTTACGTTGGTGTGTAGTATATCCTCGTCTGGGAATGACCATGTGTCTACTATTTGGGCGTCGTTGATGGGATTCTCTGCGAAGAACTCGGCGACGACACGTCCTTTTATAACCTTCAGAGGTACATATTTGAGATTTAACTCTGAAATCATTAATGTCCACCTTGCCAAGCGTCCATTGAGAACGGGTTTTTTAAAGAGGTATTTAACAGGATCCATTTTGGAGTACACCTTAACGGAGTAGCAAAGCATGTAATGGCGTAGCTTCTTTGTTGCCCACACAAGAGCGAGGCATGTCTTTTCGAGTGGTGTGTACTTGCATTCATACTCCAAGAACTTCTTACTAAGGTAGTAGATAGCTCTTTCTTCTAATCTGACGGTTTGTGATAGCATAGCCCCCATGGCTGTTTCGCTCACTGTGAGATATAAACCAAGACGTTGATCTCGTTGAGGAGGCATGAGCACTGGTGGTTTGGCTAGTATCTCCTTGATTTTGTCAAACGCTTTCTGACAGTCGTCATCCCATATGGTATGATCTGTTTTGTTTAGCTTTTTGAAGATGGGTTCACAGATCATGGTAAGTTTCGATATGAATCGGCTTATGTATTGCACCTTGCCTAAAAATCCCCTAACCTTCTTCTCTGTCTGAGGTTATGGCATTTCGACTAGAGCTTTGATTTTGGAAGGGTCGATTTCTATTCCTCGTTGACTGACAGCATATCCCAGAAGCTTGCCTGACGTTACTCCGAATGCGCATTTCTGAGGATTGAGCCTCATGTTGTACTTTCGTAGTCTTAGGAAGAATTTGCGAAGGTTATCAATGTGCCCCTTCCTATCTTTGGACATGACAATCATATCATCCACATACATCTCTACTTCTTTATGCATCATATCATGTAGAAGTGTGGTTGCAGTGCGTTGATACGTAGCTCCAGCATTGATTAAACCGAATGGCATAACAGTATAGCAATAGGTCCCCCATTGAGTAACAAAGGCGGTCTTATGCATGTCTTCTATGGCGATATTGGTCGGATTATATCTTGCGTATCCGTCCATGAAGGATAACAATGCGTGATATGCTGTATTGTCCACCAATATGTCGATATGTGGTAGAGGAAAGTTGACCTTGGGACTCGCTTTGTTTAAGTCTCTGAAATCAACACAAACTCGGATTCTTCCATCCTTTTTTATGTACGGGTACTATGTTGGCCACCCAGTTTGAATACTCGGAAACTTTGGTGAACCCTGCTTTGAATTGTTTATCGACTTCTTATTTGATCTTAAGAGCCCATTCTGTCCTCATTCGACGAAACATCTGCTTTACAAGTTTGAAACCTGGTTTGATTGGAATTTTGTGTTCTGCAATATCCATGTCGATCCCTGGCATGTCTTTGTAGGACCAAGCAAAAACGTCTTTGAACTCCTGTAGGAGGTCTATGAAATTAACCCTTTTTGTTGGGCTTAGGGTTGTCTCTATCCTAAGTTCTTGAGGTTCTAATTTGGTTCCTACGTTGGTGGGTTCAGTGTTCTCTATAACTGGTGCCCCTTCCCCTTCTTGTAATATTTCGTTAGCTCTGTAAGGAGGTAGTTCGATTGAGTCTGGGTCTGGATCATCCTCATTATCATCGTAAATAGAGTTGCATTTAGAATAACACAGAGAGTAAGCAGAATCTGATTTATTCATATTAAATTTTGAAAATAGTTTAAACAAAGAAGCAATCTGTTCGGTAGTCAGTGGCAGTAGAGGGACGGCTGTTGGGACATTTCCCAAGCTACTGTTACTACTTGATACTATGCTAGGAGAAACAAGGGGATTGGGGGTGATGACAGGAGGAGACTCTCTAGGAACTTCACTAGACTCCGGCTCTAATTCCGACTCCGACTCCGACTCTAACTCGAATTCGTTGTCTTCTGGTTCTCCTTTGAACATCTCTCCTTCTCTAGTGGTGAGTTTGAAGAGTCTTCCTTGGTTGTTTGTCCATTAGATCGACTTTCTCCATCCTTTTTGCTGATTCGAACTAGTTTCGGTGATTAACGCGGTAGGGTTGAAATGGTCATATTGAAGTATCATGGTAATGAACTCGTCCTGCGCAGCTCTAACAAATCGATCTTCTCCAAACAGAAGGGAAACAGCCTGTTCGTCTAAGCAAGGTGCTTGACGAGTCTTGACGGTAGGAACCGTTTCTGAAGGAATGAAGTAGCAATTATGAAAGATCTCGATTCCAGCTAGTTGCCTTCCTTTGTATTGCCAAGGTTTGGGAAACCATGAAAGTATTCGTGATTTCCCTCTCTAACAAAGTATCCATTTAGGGTAGGGAGTTAGGGTCGCATTTGGATTCCCACGTTCTTGCGGTTTTGAAACTGTGTGAGCATCTCTAGAGCTTCTTCTTTCATGGGTTTGTATCCCAATCCTAATGGTATCCTTTGAGAGCTTCCTTCCTTATAAGGTGCAAAGGTATTTCTTCGGACAGGATTTAATGGCATTCCCGGGAAGTATCCATGAGACTTGAGTATGTGGTTAACCACTAAATTGGAATTTGGATTAAAGTATAAGGGTGCCAGTTCGCTTTCTACGAGGTTTATGCTATGGAAGCCCCCAAGCTCTTATACTGGATCTATAACTACTTGGTTGCTTGACATCTTTTTTATCACTGCCTTGATAGGTGACGAAGTGATCGTCACTACTTTGCCATCTAGTGGAATCTTGATTTTCTGGTGGAGGGTGGATGGTACCACTTTGGAAGCGTGAATTCAAGGCCTTCCCAAAAGTATGTTGAATGATGCTTCGATATCCACTATTTGAAAGTTAACCTTTCGCTCAATCGGCCATGTGGCTATGGTGAGGTTGACTAGTCCTACTACCTTACGTCGTGTACCATCGTATGCGCGAACACCTTGGTTGGTAGGGGTCCAATCCGACTCTTTCATGCCCAACTTATATGCCGTTTTTAACGGTATGACGTTGAATGCGGAGCCATCATCTACCAAAGTCATTGGCACATTCTTCTTTAAACAAATGACAGTAATGTATAGAGTCAGGTTGTGACTTGCGCCGAAAGGTTGTAAATCCTCATCTGAGAAAGTAACCGGGTTACATAGCTTAGTTGAATCTTGGAAGACCAAGTTGACTACGTCATCAGGTGTAGAGTTATGTGCCACGTTTAATTTAGCCAAGGCTTGCAGTAGAGCTTGGAGATGAGGAAATGAGCTTGCAACTAGTTGCCAGACTAAAAGATTAGCCTTTGTCTTCTAGAAATGTTTTAGCAAATGATCAGTAGATGTATCTTCGCCATCATTTGGCGTGACGACGTTGGTGTTAGTAACTGGACCATTAGCTATGGGACCATTTTGAGAAACATTTTGATATGGACGCCCTGAACGAGTAAGTTGGTGTTTATCTTGGTCTTCACTGTTTTTGACTATGTCCTCACTAATCTTGACTAGGTAGTGTTTAGTGAGGTATTCGTCTTCATCATCATCGGCCCATATGCCGTTGACTGTAGCAAGTTCTCTCAACCTGATGATTTCAGCTTCTAAGTGGATTATTTGATTGATTAGGCTATCAACCACGGTTACCACTTCTTGCATTGTAGAATTTTGAGAGAGATTCAGTGGCATGCTCTCCTTAGGCATGGTGTTTGGATTACGGAGGGATGCTACTACATTTTCCAGTTCTGAGACTTGTATATTCATACTCCTTGCCCATGCAACAAAGTCATCTATGATAGGAGAAATGGTGGAGTAATTCACCTCATCTTCTAATGCATGGATCTCATCTTCGATTGGAGAAATGAGGTGCGAACAATCTAAGGTAGATTCTTCACTTGTAATCATCAGAACTCGAAGAGGATTCTAAGTATTGTTAGGCTTACCTCCAGGAGGTATGGGTAGGCGACCATCTTCGATCATATCTTGAAGGACATGTTTTAGCTTGTAACACTTCTCTGTATCGTGTCCCTTACCTCTATGATATTCGCAGTATGAATTTTTGTCCCAGAACTTGGACTTCTTTCCCAGAACAGGTGTAGGCCCTATGGGTTGGAGCTTACCTTGTTTCATCAACCTCTTCAAAGCATTGGAATATGTGTCACCAATGTTTGTGAACTTCCTTTGGGGGTTATTCTTGACGATTCGAGAAGATTAACCTCATCAGTCTTACTAGTAGAGCCATAAGAACGACTCGTCGAGCCTTGGCATCCACGACCTACCGTTTTGAACAAGAATCCTTTACAGATGTCATCTTCGATTCTTGTCCCTAGCACAGTTAAGTCCTTGAAGGTCTTAATGTTTTGGTACCTTAAGTGATTTGCGTAGATGGGTCTTAAGTTATCCCCGAATTTTTCTACAAGGGTAGCGTCATCCAGACGCTCGACAAGTTGTGTACTAGTCTTCCTCAACCTACTTAGGAAGTCGGTGAAACCTTCTTTCTCATTTTGGGTAAGAACCTCTAGAGTGTGCATATTGACTTGGATTTCAACATTATCCGCGTATTGTTTAGCGAACTCGATTGCGGCGTCATCCCAGGTGGCAATCTTCTTGTGCTCTAGAGAATAGAACCATTGCTTAGGAATGGTGTCGAGAGATGAAGGAAAGATCCTTAAGAACATCTCGGGTTTGATGCCTTTGATAGACATGTAGTCTTTGAAAGCACGAATGTGATTCAAAGGGTTTTCATGTCCCTTGAACTTCGGGATATCAGTCATGTTGAAGTTGTTGGTAATTTGGCGCTCACGGCCTCATACTTGCAATTGTTTTCTCTATAGATATCATCTCCTTTAAGGTACATTAGTTGCTCCTCCAAGTATTAGAGTCGCTTTTCAGCTTCAGTAAGACCTACTGGAGGGTTGATTTATGCTTGTCCAACATAGGGGTGTAGGTTATCATTCACACATTCACTAGGAACTTCATCTTCTGCATGAGGTAGTCTAGTTTCTACCGCAACAATCCGGCTTTCAATAGCATTAAGGAGTTCATAAGCTTGTTCTTGACTCGTTTGGAGACGAGCGAGCGCGGCTAGGATTAGATCATTACAATTTTGGGGTTGTCCATTGACACTTGCGCGAATAAGTCCAGACATCTTGGAAACTGGATAAAAGATCGACGACGAATCAAAACACAATCGACCACTCTAGCACACTTACTCGAAGAAAAGACTCGAATTGTGAAGTGGGAGTGTGCCACTTGTGTCAAGTGAGGTTTGGAAATGGCAAAGTTTTGAAATGTTTGTCCTAATCAACCGTAGTGTAGTTGTAGGAGTGTTGACTCGAAGTGAGGCTTTTAAATGGGTTTTGAGGCTTGAATTTTGACTCGATATTTTGACAGGGTTTCGACTCATTTTGCGCTAATTTGGGCCATTCCTCGAAAATATTTACATTTTGAAAGTGGTTTTTTTTTTGATTTTACAAAATTCGTCATGGTTTTGTTTAGAAAATAGTGATCACATATGATACAAGCATTATAACGAGCATTATAACGGTATGCTGAGTGCATTATAACGAGCATTATAACTCTAAGTGAGGCTTTTAAATGAACACGGATGTTCACAGAGATCTGGAGTACGGGGATATGGTACGTATTAGGAAGCTCTTTTGATCGAACACCTAATCCCGCCCGCCTCGATAGCGGCCTCTACTAAGGATTAGGGAAATCATCTATACTTGATATGTTGTCGATTATATGCATGCAATGCAACATCCAATAAATTAATCCTAGCATGTGAAAATTAACTAAGTCGGTGAACATGTAATTTAGCATACATTTGGGTCGAAGTAAGGATTTAAGGTTGATTACATGTGTGTGGACAGCGGGGGTCCCACGGGGCCGTTTTGGAGGAAGAGAACAAGCGTTTGCATTTTTGTTGGAGTCGCCACCAATTTTTATGGGAAATTGGAACCGTTCGAATACCTCGTGTCATGTCAAGACACAAAGTAGTGACATGAACACTAAGCAATCGTTACCCTTAGCATTCTATATCTAGAATGACTCTCGTGGATGCCAATGAACACGGATGTTCACAGAGATCTGGAGTAAGGGGTGAGGGTACGTATTAGGAAGCTCTTTTGATCGAACAGCTAATCCCGCCCGCCTCGATAGCGGCCTCTACTAATTATTAGGGAAGTTATCTATACTTGATATATCGTCGATTATATGCATGCAATGCAACATCCAAGTTTTAATCCTAGCATGTGAGAATTTAACTAAGTCGGTGAGACACGTAATTTAGCATACAATTAATGTCGAAGTAGGATTTAATGCTCAATTACATGTGAAGGCATACAAATGATACAAGATACAATGATAAATACAATAGGAAAATTAAGATAATGAAAATTACAATAATTACAATGGATTAGGCGATTTATGTCGAAAATATCTTTAAAACGGATAATTTGAGAAAAAGAATAAAAGAATAACTCAACGAACAAGTCAGAAGATGATAGTACGGTTAATAGTCAATTATACATAAGCTAATTAAACTAGGTCAAGCAAAAACGGAGTTCAGAGACAGAACTCAACCTGGAACAGGCGCAGCATGACTGCGCCCTTTGGAAGAGGCGCAGCAGTTGTTGCGTCTGTTCCAAGGGTGAGTTCTGGCTGTGAAGCCGGAACTGCAACTCGTTAATGTAAATCAGTGATTTTAATGGTTAATTAATAATATTTACTCGGATGAAAGTGATTATCAGGTTAATTACATATGAACGACGGTCATGAAAGCAACGAAACATGGATTTGACGGAATTAAGACGAATTTATTTACATGGATGAACGATTGATTAATGACATGGGTGAACAAAATAGACTAAACATGATGAATAAATGACAAATTAATGACAAATACAACAAAAGACAGATGAAAATATATCAAAGATCGAATTCCAGAAACCCGATATGAACAAATCGAATTTCTACAACCCGGATTGAGTTTAATGACGAAAACCCGCAAATATGAGATTATAAGGGATTTAAGTCGAATTTAATGACGAATTAAACATGTGAATGAATGATAATTATATACATGTGAAATTAACAAGTTATTATGTCAAAGAATAAAGAAACAAACGAAAACAAATAAGAAAAGAACGAATTACAGAGGACGAAGGAAGAAGAAAGGAAGCAGGAACTGCAGCAGCCTCACGAAGAGGCGCAGCAGGATTTGCGCTCCTTCGAAGAGGCGCAGTAGTTGCTGCGTCCTATCTCGACGGTTTGTCTTCTGGAAATCCGTAAAAAGAGGTTTTAAAGAACGGTTTTAGAAATCTGTTTTAAGAGGTATTTTCGACGTAAACCTTACATTAATGATACAAAAAGTAAATAACAATAAGTAAAAGAGAGATTTACACCCTCAGACTTACATGTTTGACGAAACGAGAAGGACTAAGATATCGATTAGTGATGCTCGACGTGAATGTAAAGAAAGTGCCCTCGTAAGAGGAAAACGATTAGATTAATTAAGTTGATTGATGTGTAGTTGGTCAAATTGGTCGGTCATGCAAACGAGGCTGGTACTCAGAAGGATCCGAGCTTACGTGGTCGAATGTTCAAGCACGTTGACGCCAAAAAGTAAGAACAAAGGTCTAGAATGCAAAGGGAGAATAGAAGGGCGGACACTCGCGTGAGAAATATGAGGTGCGAAGGCTCCTATTTATACTAATCACGTGAAGGAATTAGGGTTTCGGAGAATCTTTGGAAGTGAATCTCGGAAAGATATGAAAAAGATACGAAAATTACGCAAAAAAGGACCTGGGAAGAGGCGCAGCAGCCACTGCGTCTCTTGGAAGAGGCGCAACACCTGCTACGTCTGTTCCTAAGTGGTTTCCTCCTGCGGAAGAAAGATTTCCGTGTTTAAGTTATGGAAGGACAGAATAATTTGGTTTTCCTTAATATTTTATGTGAATATTACGGGAAATTGTTTACCAAAGGATAAAGATTATGAAATATTTATAAAATATGGAATAGAAATATCCGGAACGTTTCAGAACATTCTGACTCGAGATTTAACGGTTATCAGAAAATGAAGACGGTTTTAGGCCCGGACTCCAAATGTACTCTAATTATCTTGTCAAAACGACCATATCGGCACGTAGATGACAACTAAGAGGTAGACATTAGTATTTGAGCAATCACTTGACGATAAACTTACGAACTGTCACAAATCATTCCGCGTAGCAAACATGCGGCCCACCGGGTGGTTTGGCGGGAGGTGCAGAAATGAGGTATCTACAGAGCCCCCACTTTGACTGAGGCTTGGACAAGGCGAAAGTCAAAGTATAGCCATCAGGTCAATCGAAGATTATAACCTGACGACTATGGCGACGCGAGGCGGCTCAAGGGGTCTGAGCCAAGGACCTGTCGTCGGGAACATTTTAGAGTCTGTCGAATATCGGGGAGGGTCGTTTAAAGTCCATTAGACTACGTAAGTAGGCTCGCCAACCATAAGAAGAGACCATACCTGAGACTTGTTTCTCGAGATGCTTCCGGAGGTGCATAGGAGCTAAGGTTAAGACCTAAAAGATATATGAGGCTTGTGCTAGGGTGTGGGACCCTAAAGGAAAGCATCGGTGGGAAGGAGGTCAAATATAAGTTCAACTTAATGGGTAATCCAGGTTTGAGTGTAGGAACTCTATTGGTTTGGGAACTTATGGAGAACGACATCTTCGTCGCACTCTGAGGGGAAGCAAGAAATGTTATGAGTAGCAGGACACAGGCGGGAACTGCTGGGAGAAATCCGTTCGCGTTCAGCTTCGAAAAAACTTCGGAAAGGAACAGGGGTTGATTTTGACCTCCATGTCTCGAGAGGGAAAGTATATCCGCTTACTCTCGTTGGGGAACATAATCGGGAATTAATCTCCATGTCTCGAGAGGGAAAGTATATCCGCTTACTCTCGTTGGGGAAATATAATGAAGGCGTGTCGAAACACCTGTGAAGGAATAAATGCTCGTTGCGACAAGCAAGGGTCTTGGAACCAATAAATAATATGCAATAGTCTGCTTCTGGCTTGAAAAATGCGGGCCGGAACGAAAGAGAATCGTCAAACGGACCAAAAGGATAAAACAACATCGGGGAAGAGGCGCACCAAAGATGGGCCCACAAATAACGAACTCATAACGAATTTTTGAAAACTCGTATGGAGGGAACATGCGTCTCTTGGAAGAGGCGCAGCGCCTGCTGCGTCTATTCCCTAAAGTGTATTTTCTGCGTAAAAACGCGAGAATCAGAAGGGGTTGTGTTCATTTGTTCGAAACATAAATCCTCTCTTTCTCTCTCAAATCCTAACCATTTTCACCAAGTTTTGATCCAAAACCTTGCATTAATCATGACTAATCGAGGTATGTGTCTCATTCTTGCATTAATCTTCTGTATTTGTCCAATTTTGGATCGAAAAAATTAGGGTTTATGACCCAATCAATCGAAAATTTGGGGCTTTTCTCCCAAATGCATTTGCCTTGTCAAATTGACATTAGAAACGGATAATTGGTAGTATAAGGAACATAACCATGTATTTGTTTCGAATTTTCGTTGAGTTTTGAGCATTTGAGTGAATTTGAGACGGTTTCACAGCTAAACCGTAAATTGTTTCGAAAATAGCCTTAGGATTGTCCATTTGCGATGAAACTTGATATTTGGGATCCTTGGATGATGGGTAAACTTCCTACCATCTCGGAATTTTGGTTTGTGACGGCTTTTCAGGACACTTTTCTAGGGCATAATCGCCGTTATAACGAAATGCTGCCGAAATTTCGACTTGAACCCAGAACTAAGCTTCAAGTTAGGCTTGACTTGACCCTAATTACCACATGAGCGATCGGGTTTGTGAGAGTATGGCCAAAGATGACGAGAAAAGAGCTGTTTCAGGGCTTCCAAAGGCTCGAAAACTCCTTAACCAAGGCTCGCCGTCACGTGACGCGGCCTAAATTTGCTTTAATGTTGCAGGTGATGAGGCTTCTACTTCTGGAAGGACTCCTATGGAGATAGACATTGTTTTGGTCGAGGAGGCTTTAGAGCAGGCCTTCACCGCCGCGGTGATGGCTGCTGGGGACGAGGTCCATGAGGAGGAGGCTGTTGAGGAGGAGAAGGCCCCGAGACGGGTCAACGTTGGACGAGGAGGTCGTCAGCTGAGGGGAGCACCCGCGTGGGCTGAGACCTGGGAGAGTAGGCACTTGTTGTGGGCCGCAGAGGGTCACCTGTCCTACAGGACGGTGAAGAGCTTGGTAAATAGGAATTCACTACTCATCACCCATCTTCTTTCATTCATTTGTTCATATCTCGTCCAATTTTTTTTTCAAAAACTAAAGATAGCTTCTGTTTTAAATCATAATAGGAGGCCGGGAACATTAGGTCGTTCTCGGGTTACACGACAGTGATGGAGTGTTACGAGCGGCTGTCGGCGGAGGAGCGCGCCATGATCGAGCGTGGAGCGTTTGGTGCCTTGGTGCAGGCTTGGAAGGATATCGCGAAGAGGAAGCTACAGGCTAACCTTAGCCTAGTCCGTGCTTTCTTGGACCGATTATGGGATACGACTTCCACGTTTTACATGCCTTTTGGTGAGATGGGAGTCACTCTGGAGGACTACGGCATGATTTCTGGTCTGCCGTGCGGGACTGAGGCTGTGGAGTGGCCGGAGACTGCCATGAGGGTGGACTCGGCCGAGGCTAGGAGGTTGATCGGCTGGAACTTGTCGCCGAGGGCTGTCACTGTGCCGGGTTTGGTGACCAGCTCCTACGTTCGAGACTACTTTGCGGGAAAGATCCCGGTGACGATTGACGGGAGGGAGACGGCTCCTCCTCCCTGTACAACTGAGCAGAGGGTTCGTTTATGGCTCTGGTGGTTTCTGTCTTCGATCTACCTCGGAGACAAGGGAGAGAGGCTGTCGATGAAGCTTCTTCCCTTCCTTTCTGACCTGAGCTCCCTAGGGCGTTGGGACTGGGTCACTGCTGGTTTTGCGGTCCTCATCCGCTTCATGAGGGCCTGTGAGATCCCTGAAAAAATCTCCTTTTTTGAAATATAAGTAAATAGGTGGAGTCGCCAGTAGGTTTTATAAAAAACATACAAAAATAAAGTTAACGGAAAAGGCCCCTTTTGATCCCTGGTATGGGGACTGCTCCGTCACCGCCGTCGAACCAAAGATTGCGGATTCGGGGGTAAAGGTACGATCAGGGAAGGTGTTAGGCACCCGGATCGCCCATCAAACTGACGGCCTCTACTATTTATTTATAATATTATATATTTGACGAATTAACTAAGACAGAAAAAAGAAAGTTAGTAACAAACCTTAAACAATTATTTACAAGAACAATTAACTAGGTTAATTAACACAATAAATAGAGAAAATAATAAAAGGACAATAAAAAGAATTAGATAAAAAGAAAGAGTAAATAAAACTTATTTGATGTCGGTACCCTCAGGCCTATGTGGATGTTTGACTATTAATGAATTTCGACTTTGTCGTTAACTATTGGCTCTTATGCGCTTATATGAAATTGGGACAATTTATTTGTGAGGATGGATTTGAAACTGGGACGACTGTCTGGGAGTATTGAATTTCTGGTCTTGAATTGGATGTACGGTATTTGTGTTATTTGTGTAAGTCTCGTCTCTTCCGTGGAATTGTTTGTTCCGTCCCCCCTTTCCCGTGGATATGTGGGAGTATATTTATAGTATTTTGCTATTGGAATTTGTGTGGAATTGGAGTTTGACTTGCTCTCTTATTGTTGCTGTCAGGCGACGATCTTGATTGAGCACCTTGGTTTTTGTTTTTATCCTTTACCAAACTTTCTAATCTTCTTAATTTTTTTATTTTAATCAATTCCTCTTACTATTCTGTACACAATTTGTACGTAATCATGCTATGGGCCGACACACATTATTAATCTTTCGAGTACTAACAATGGGCCTATTCATAGGAATATGGTGAGCTATGGGCTAGTGTTATTAATAAAATGGGTTGACGAAATGAATGGAATATGTGGCAGGCTCAAGATGGTTTTTGGGCTATTTTAAGTAATTTCTCGGTAGATAAGCGTAAAGAGCCTTTAATTATAACATTGTCAATTTTCATTTAGTCATTAGATTTGAGCCTCATCATCGGGTACCCTTAAGACTAGGTAGACATTTTGAGGTGTCTACAGAAGCCCCCACTTTGACCGAGTCTGAGTAGGACGAAGGTCAAAGTAGTCCGGTCGGGACAGATAAAGGATAAGAAACGTGCACTGGGCCTCTTATATTACCCATCCTGGAGTAGCTGCGATCTGGAATCGGCTTAGCAAAACTTTGTTTTACTAACTGAGGTGGTATAGCCAAACTTTGTTAAACTTATGCGGAACTAGCATGACAAAACTTTGTTTTGTCAACTGAATGGAGTTGGTAAAACTTTGTTTCACCAATCTGGCGTGGCAAAACTTTGTTTCGACGGTCGGGAATCTGGTAAAGCAAAACTTTGTTTTGCTGGTCTGGAATCTGGAATAGCCAAACTTTGTTCAGCTTAAAGGTGAGATCGTGAAATCTGATTTCCCGAACTCGGTTGCGTATAAGGGCCCGCCGACCAAGGGATGCTTCTTAGTTTTGCAGGTGAACAAAACGTGAAATTGTTTAGCTTCGCAGGTGAACGAAGCTGGACTGGTTAGTTTCGCAGGTGAACGAAACTGGATTGCTTTGCAGGTGAACAAAGCTGGATTATTCCGCAGGTGAACGGAATGAGATTGCTTAGTTTCGCAGGTGAACGAAACCGGATTTGCTTAACTTCGCAGGTGAACGAAGCTGGATTAGAACACAAAATTTGATTTTATGAACTAGGACGCGTGTCAGAGCCCGCCGACCAAGGTATTTCAAAATTTTATTTTGAAAAAGGATTGCGTGTTAGAGCCCGCCGACCAAGGAATTCAAAATTTTATTTTGAAAAAGGATTGCGTGTTAGAGCCCGCCGACCGAAGGAATTCAAAATTTTATTTTGAAAAAGGATTGCGTGTTAGAGCCCGCCGACCGAGGAATTCAAAATTTTATTTTGAAAAAGGATTGCGTGTTAGAGCCCGCCGACCAATAAGTTTGAAAATTTTGTTGTAAAAATTTATTTTATGAAATAAATTTGGAAAATTTGCAAAAGTTTTATTTCGCAAAAAAGGCAAGTTCAAAAAAATTTTATTTTAAGAACTCAGATGCATGTCAGGGCCTGCCGACCAAAGGATTTGAAAATTGTAAAATTTTGTAAAATAGTCTAAAATTATTTATAAAATTTGAATTTTGGAGAATGAGTGAGAAAAGTAAAATTTAATTTACGAACTTGGATTAGAAATTGCAAATTTCCATTTTGAAAAGAAGAGACGAGTGTTAATTAGTGGAACTTTGCTAACCCCTAATTTGAGTGGACCCATCTCATTAACTTGATAATATGTTGTGTCTAACAATTGAGTAGTTAGCCTTATCTTCAACAAATTGAAGCTTAGGATAGAAAAATCAACTTTTGCTTTTATTCAGCCCACCGATCAAACTTCACCTTTAATTTCTGATTGATTTTCTTCAATTCCTTTTCCACTTATCGTTTTACTTCGATTCGTCTATATACTGTTGCTCACTACAGAAAACAAATCAGTACGGTTCTCTAATACGGAATGAAATCAGCGTCGATTGCGCCATAGCCATTATCCCAGCTCTGTACTGGTGATGAGGTGACTGCTCGCCCCTGATATGGGATGCGATTAGCGGTTTTCTGCCGCCATAGCTGTTGTTTGAGCCCCCGACTGGCGACTGATGATGGAGCACGATCGAAGTAAGTGCTTCTTTTTTTTGTCGATTGATTCCGAATTTATACTCTTTAAATGATTGTCTTCACATTTTCCATTAATTTTCAAGCATAATATCCTGATGTGGGACATAATTGACAAAAGAATCGTGCCGTTGTAGCCATCGTCGAGCAATAGAATGTTGTGAGTTGATGATGAAGGAGCTGGCGATTGTCGACTCTGCTAGCTCTGAGATAGAGTGAAATAAGCGGAGGTGTGCCGTAATTTGAACCCCCGATTGGTGACCGGATGACTGATGAAGGAGCACGGTCGATCCTTGTTTGTGACATTTGATCGGATTTCTTGGCACCACTCCGATCAAGTTGTGAGTATTTCCGTCTCTTTATTGATCGATTCATGTTTATGCCTCTTTTCTTTGTTTTATTTCTTTACTGGTCAAGTCGTTTGCTTGATTATAAGATTGAACTGATAGTTTTACTGGTCTTGCGAATCAAGTTGTGTGCTTGATACATAGCTTCTGGCCAAATTATGGGTGCTTCCCCTTTCTTAGTCGATTGATGTTGAATCTATGATCTCTTTTTTTTTTGTTTTTTATTTTTGGTTTTATGGTTTTACCGATTTCTCGAATCAAGTGGTGTGCTTGATAATACGACTGAACTGATTCCACAATTATGCAAATAATTTATGATGTAAGACGCAAGTAGTATATCTTTGAAAATGCAAATAGGATGCTTATGAATTATGATGCTAATGGTGCAAGGCTAATGTACTTACGACAATTGAGACAAACCTAGATAATTGACAATGCATTCCTTTCCTTAAACAGACCATAGACACATGACACATCTCCTTACTAGTCCTGTTAATTTTTTTTCAAAACGAGCTATTGAGCATGACCTGGGAAAGGGATAAGAGTATTCGAGTTCAGATAGGAATCCAATATTTGGCCCTGCTCTTTTTTTTTTTATAGAAATTCAGCTTATCGATTTCAGAACTATTGAATCTGGGTAGCTATTCTATAACTCTCATGGATAAGAATTCATAGCTGGTAACTCCACATTTGATATGGAAAAGGATTTCTATTAGCTCCACATTTTCTGTAGGTCCTTCCATCATTTTGTATTTGGCCGTCTTCTAAATGCAGTCAAACCTATGTGCAATGAGTGTTCACTTATGCCCCTGGTCTTAACTTGGTCTTAACTGACTCTTCACTCTATGTTTTGTGGTAGCCCCCTGTTCAGGTATTTTCTTCTGTCTTTTTTTTTTTTTTTTTTTTTGACCTGGTGTGGGTCATGATTGTGCCAACATTTTTTCTTATTTTTTTTTTGCCTTGGATTTTGAGATTTGTAAAATGAGTTTTGCCCTCTTTACAGTAACAAGCTCGACTAATTACCCAAAACTAATACTATAGAAATAAAATACTTTTGTGACCGTATAAGTGTAGTGTACACCCACCGAATTCTTAGATGCTAAACGAGGGTGATTAATGGAATGGAGTAGAAGGGTCCATGGTGTTAGAAGACACTGGAGACCTGTGTGCCTCTCTCACTCACCTAAATGAATGAAAGGATCGTCCCAAAAGGTATGGAGACAATGTAACTGTGGAATTGACTCGTCTGAGAAATGAAAAAAAAGTGACTAACATCTTGGACTGGAGCTTTTTTGTCTTTTTTTTTTTTTTTACTGGAACTTTTTTTTGTCTTTTGAATTTTTGAGACTTTTGACATTTGATTAAATTGCAACTTTTCCTGGATTTTTTTTTGTCTTGTGAATTTTTGCCTTTTGACATTTGAATTTTTGAGTCTTTTGAGACTGTAGTTGTGTCTATTTGAGATCATAATTTCTCTCCTTGAATATTTGAGAGTCTTGAAGTTGGATTTTCTGCTTGAACTTGTATCGGTATTTAGACTCATGTCTTAAGTTCATTCTAAGGGACTTGTGGTCACCTATCTTGTTTTAAGGGCATGGAGTGTGCGCTCCCGTGTTTCATTTGGTAAGTTTGGGCACGGGTGTACTAGGAATATGGTTTTAATGTTTTTGAGCTAGTTTTTTAGCCTCAGTGGAAATGGATGGACAATTGCTAAAACGGTTGATCATGTGAGTTTGTGCTCATCTGATAGTCATTTGAGATATGGAAAATTGACGAATCTGATAGATAGAGAGTTTTGCTCATTTGGTAGTCATTTGAAATATGGGAATTTGTGAATCGGGTAAAAAGATGTAGTCTCCAAACCTATAGGTCACCTAGATAGAGACACGACGATCAAGGAATTATCACACCACAGGAGATGGAAAAGATGGTCAAATGCACGCCCTCGTTTAGGCTGATTCTAAGAGGTCGATTAATCTACACTAAAAAGATACGACCTAAAGTATTTCAAGTCTATTCTACTAGTTAAGGGTAAAAAGTAGAACAAGTGACTAATAAAAAAGACATATGCTCTTCTTTTTATTTATGCAAGTCAAAGAGGACTAGGATGGTCCTATCATAATTAGACACTTATGTAAACTAGTGTTTTCTTTTTTTTTTTTTAGGCAATGTCAGGGACACTCGTATGAGATTATATGACTATAAGAGTGCATTTTCTTATTCTATTGACATTTGTTCTTACTCTTAGTTTTTTTATATATATGCAGCTGAGAAAGGACTTGGATGGTCTTAATTTAAGCAAATTTTGATGGAAACTACATGTGAGCTGGTATTGTCTAGTCTTCTTGTACCCTTCTTTTATTCCCAAGCTAGAGTGGCTAAGAAAATTTGTTTACTCCTCCCTATCCCGGATCATGACATCTTAGCTTTTAGCAAAACATTTTATTTCTTTTATAACAGGACTAGAATGGAGTTAAATGGTGAATGCACATGTATCTAATGCTAGCTAAGACCTGAATGTGAGAATCTAATTTTTTTTTACACTTTCTGCAATACTGTGCTCAGCACAACAATAATGCTGTTGTACTAAACCTACTATATGCAAATGCAGGCCTATATGAGACACCGTCTAAGAATAGAATTTACTATGTGAAGTGCGTGTGTCGAACTACCTATACTGAATGCTTAAATGGACTGAGTGTCACATGTAATCTAACACTAATATTTGACACGTGCAGGACTTGACGGACTATGATGCAGACGCTTCAATACTACTATACATATTACTATATGCTGATGCTCAGAGATATATGTGCAGATGCTTATGAGATGAAACATGAAGTGGGCAAGGCTAGTGAGTGCAAATGCATACGTACAAATCTCAGGTGCCAATTTATAGACCAAATTTGTTAATGTGTATATACGTACGCGATGCCGACACCTACTGAGACACATCTATACCAACGCCAATGCATATTAAACTACCTTTTTTTTTTTTTTTTTTTTTTTTTTTTTTTTTTTTTTTTGTGAGTGTGCAGGACCGACGGACAGAATGACGGACTGACCTGTGAACTAGCTAAATGCAAAACCTATGTAATGTCCTATGGTGGTATAAGTTAAGGCTAATTAATGTACAAGTTAGTATCTAGATGCAGATGCTTGTTTGAATGACACTAATGAAGTACCATTTTTTGACGCAACAAACAGAGTTATATTAACTATATGACGTAATTATGACTCATGCAACGGCACGAAAGTTGCAAGATTACAAACAGGGAATAATGCACACATGATCCTAATCAAAGGTTCTACGGGCTCTATGGTTAGGTTTGTGGGTAGGAAATTGGGTACTCACAACATTAAAATACCCGAGGGTATCTCTCGCTTTTGTGCTCCCCCAGTCATATGGACCAGACGAGTTGCCAAAACACGACGTTATGAGGTGGAAAATACGTGTAAGGCCTAGACGGTCGAATGGACCTTCTAAGTATACAACGCACTTACCGAGGGTAAATTAGGGTAGCTTAAATGGCATAATATTGACTTACGGAGAGCCTATGCCTTTTTTGTCTTAGAATAATTTACAAAATAAAAAAACAGGACAAGAACATGTGATCAATATTCAAACGTTAGTTTGTTGGCAAGAAAGCGCTACGACAATAACGACACATTATCACTGCTGCTTCTAATTATGTACGTACATGTTACGATGGTAAGAGTCTACGCAATAAATCAAATACTAAAGCTCCAGTTGCATCCTCTTATTAAGTCCCCAGCGTAGTCGCCACTGTGAGATCCCTGAAAAAATCTCCTTTTTTGAAATATAAGTAAATAGGTGGAGTCGCCAGTAGGTTTTATAAAAAACATACAAAAATAAAGTTAACGGAAAAGGCCCCTTTTGATCCCTGGTATGGGGACTGCTCCGTCACTCCGGTCTGAACCAAAGATTGCGGATTCGGGGGTAAAGGTACGATCAGGGAAGGTGTTAGGCACCCGGATCGCCCATCAAACTGACGGCCTCTACTATTTATTTATAATATTATATATTTGACGAATTAACTAAGACAGAAAAAAGAAAGTTAGTAACAAACCTTAAACAATTATTTACAAGAACAATTAACTAGGTTAATTAACACAATAAATAGAGAAAATAATAAAAGGACAATAAAAAGAATTAGATAAAAAGAAAGAGTAAATAAAACTTATTTGATGTCGGTACCCTCAGGCCTATGTGGATGTTTGACTATTAATGAATTTCGACTTTGTCGTTAACTATTGGCTCTTATGCGCTTATATGAAATTGGGACAATTTATTTGTGAGGATGGATTTGAAAGCTGGGGACGTATCCTGGGAGTATTGAATTTCTGGTCTTGAATTGGATGTACGGTATTTGTGTTATTTGTGTAAGTCTCGTCTCTTCCGTGGAATTGTTTGTTCCGTCCCCCCTTTCCCGTGGATATGTGGGAGTATATTTATAGTATTTTGCTATTGGAATTTGTGTGGAATTGGAGTTTGACTTGCTCTCTTATTGTTGCTGTCAGGCGACGATCTTGATTGAGCACCTTGGTTTTTGTTTTTATCCTTTACCAAACTTTCTAATCTTCTTAATTTTTTTATTTTAATCAATTCCTCTTACTATTCTGTACACAATTTGTACGTAATCATGCTATGGGCCGACACACATTATTAATCTTTCGAGTACTAACAATGGGCCTATTCATAGGAATATGGTGAGCTATGGGCTAGTGTTATTAATAAAATGGGTTGACGAAATGAATGGAATATGTGGCAGGCTCAAGATGGTTTTTGGGCTATTTTAAGTAATTTCTCGGTAGATAAGCGTAAAGAGCCTTTAATTATAACATTGTCAATTTTCATTTAGTCATTAGATTTGAGCCTCATCATCGGGTACCCTTAAGGCTAGGTAGACATTTTGAGGTGTCTACAGGGCCATGGTTCGTCCGGAGTTGATGGAGAAGGGGACTTCTCCTGGCGCTGTCGGACCTGGACTACTGCTGGAGGTATGAACCTTCATTCAGACCAAAATCAATTCCTTTCTTTATCCAAACACGAAAGATCGTTATTGACTATCTTGCTTTATAGGCGTGGGTGTACTCCTACTTTCCAGGCCTCGCGCCCAAGAGGACGGAGCCGCTGGAGAACGCCTATCCCGTGGTGAGGGATTGGGTGATGTGCAGGACGAAGAGCAAGCGTTCTTCTCACGGTGTCTACCGGCGGGACGTGAACGCTCTTCAGCTAGACAGCGTAAGCATCTCACTTATATTAATTTTGCTTCTATATTGCTTTTAATCGATCATAAGAATGATTCCTTGTTTGTCTTGTCCCAGTGGCTACCCAGGCCTTGGGCGGAGTACGCTGACGCGCCTCCTTTTGTGGTTGAGGTCCTTCGACCTAGGAGCTCGAGCCAGCTGCTGTTGAGGACGTCGATGGGTCCTGTGTGGTACTTGGGCGAGCGCTTGGCTCGTCAGTGCTGTCGGGACGTGTTGACGGTTCCCGTCGATCCTCCCAGGACGATGTTCCGGGAGCCTTCTGAGGCAGAGAGGGAGGATGACTTGGCTGGCGTTGGTGGTGACGCCCTCCTTCTTCCTGGCGAGAACTACACGGCGTTCCTCTACGGGAGGTTGGCGTACTGGCCGGTAGTGGTGAGCATCTTTACTCTTCCTCTTTACTTGATTTTTTGAAACTACGATGAAATATCACCGATTAATGAGAAACATTTGGTTTTGCAGGAGGTTGAGGCGGCGGGCATCGAGCCCCCAGAGTACCCCAAGACCCTCGAGTACACTGACGCGACCGGGAGGACGACGATCTCCGAGCTAAGCGACTTTGACGTGGCTGTGACAGATGCTGGCCTGGACGACTGGCAGCATCTGATTCGGAGGGTAAACCTCTAATTTTGTGTGATTTTTGTGTAAGAACACATTTGATTGAGTTTGTTCAATTATTGAGGACTTCTTTTTGAAAATGCAGGTTGCACCGTCTTGGTTCGTGGCGTTATGGAGGGTGGCCAATCGGCTGCGAGCTACTGCCGTCGAAGCACTTGGCGGTGGTCGAGGCCGTCAGGTATGAACCTTGTGTCTGTTTTATTTTTGACGTTTGATTTCCAACTTTTCTTGTAATTGCTTGACGTGAGCCAATTTAGTTGTTTACAGGGGGACCGCGAGCTGGAGCGAGAGTTGACCTAGTCTCGGGAGGAGACAGCTCGCTTGTTGAGGGAGCTCGAGGTTCGAGACGCCGAGATTGTTGTTCTTGCGGCGAGGGTTGCAGAGCTGGAGGCGACCCGTAGTAGTTTTGTTTTAGTTTTTGTTTGTTTGTTGCCTGTATTTTGCATAGTTGTATATTTTGGACCTTCATTTTGAACATTCTGGACTTTGTTTGGGGCTCGAGCCCACAGTTTGTTGTACATTTCCCCTTTTTTGGTTGTATATAAGATGGCCTGAGTGCCTTTGTTGCTGGGCTGTGCTGCTTGTATCTGCAGGTTAGCTTTGAACAGGTTTGGTAGATGACGGTTTACGCCGTCATGCCGCCGAAATTTACATAAAAATCACGCAAAACATACATATGGCCTTGATTAGCGCAAAACGAGCGACTCAAAAGAATGCAAAAATGCATCCATTTTGCCGGAAATGACCGGACGGTAGGGAGGGTTACCCCCTAAAAAAAGAAAAAAAAAATCTATAAGTTAGAAATGAGATGATTAAAAAAAGAAATGAAATAAATTTAAATTTTGAAATGAATTATTTCTTCAAATGAATTGTATCCAAATGAGAATTATTTCCTAAAATGAATTTGTACGAGTGTGGTGAAATGATGAGAATGTCGATGTCGTCTCGAAATGCATGCCCGCGGAAGTTAGGAAACCCGAAATATGGTAACCTCCACGTATTTACCAGAATAATAACCCGTAGGAATAGGAAATTATTTGTCATGGAATTAGGAAAGATCCAACGCGGAAAATCACAGAAGTTAAGCTGAGGAAGAGGCGCAACATGAGCTGCGTCCCTTTGAAGAGGCGCAACAGGTGCTGCGCCTGTTCCCAGGTTGTTCTGTTTTGGCGGATTTTTGGAAATAGAAATTAGTATAAATAGAGACGTCGACGGAGCTTTTATTCACACAATTCTTCCGTCTCTTCTTCGTCTTATTACTTAAAACTCTTTAAATAATCCTTCGTCATGAATACTTTAGAGGTTCGCGTAAAAGAGTGGACCAACGAATTTTCCAACATGGAGAAATATGATATGGGCGCCTATAATCTTGGATCACTGCTGAGTTTGAAGCTTATCAAGGTTAATAAACCGTTCTTGGATGCTTGTCTTGATTATTGGGACCCGAATTACCATGTTTTTGCGTTCCCTGGAGGCGATATTTGCCCATTTCCTGAAGAAATTGCTGCGATTGGTGGGTGGGACCCTGAACACTTGCCTGCCATTCCTTCTACTTCGCAAGGGTACAAGAGAATATTTAGAGACTTGCTTGGGTTGACTAGACTCGAGGTGGACCGTCTAGTGATCTCGAAGGGAGTGCGAATGTTGGACTTGATTGACCGATTTATTAACAGGGTTGACCCCACTGTTTCTTATGTTGCCAGGCGAAGGGCATTTGGGTTTTGCTTGTTGCATGTGTATGTCTTCCAAGGGCATGTTGATGAAGACTTCAGAGGTGATCCCCGTCTTTTGGGCCTTGTTGAGCAAATGGAGCTGCGCATGAGCCCAGCTTGTTTATGTTTAGGAGAGATCCTATTGGGTTTGGATAATAGGAGAGCCAATCTTGACCTACCGTATTTGGGAAGTCCCGTCATTCTGCAGGTAAAAGAACATTTCTTTCTTTTTCTTTTCCTTTCTTTCTTTTTCATTTTTTTTTTGATGTCTAATACCCGCTTTTGGTAGGTTTGGCTTATGGAACGACTCCGATTGGTCGAGCCCCCAGTTCATGTTCCTTCCTATCATGCTCGTTCAATTGCGTTGAGGACCAGGCTTTACATGGTGGATTTCACCCGAGTCTACAATTATTGGGAGAACAAACTGAAGAGTGACGATGGCCCGTTTATTAGGTGGATCGTGCCGTGGTGGCATCTCAAATCTGTCACTGGAGTGTCTTCTTTGGATCCTACTCGGTCCGTGCGCATTCCTGGCCTGGAATTTATGGTGTGCATTTTCCCGGAAAGGCTGATGAGACAAGTTGGACTAAAACAGACAATCCCGAAGCTTGATATTGTCTCGCAGATTGTTGTGGCGCTGACTACAGAGAGCCAAAGGGAGTGGGCCATTAAATGGGCTCAAAGAAATGTATGGTTCTTGAACTCTTCTTCTAATGCCTTATGGGTGTCAGATTCTTATCTGCGATGGAGGAAAGCTACTACTCCGGAAGAGCGTGAGAGATTAAGGAAGCGCGAACCCGTTGACCACAAGGCGCGTGAGGTGGAGAAAGAGAAAGAAAAGCATTTGACTGAGGGAGAAGAAGAAGCCGGGTTTCAAGTTATTCATCCTTCGAAGAAACCAAAGACTTCTCCTGTCGTAGAGATGGTGATTGGCAAGAAAGGGAAGTCTAGGCCTCGAGAAAGACCTTTGGTGATTAGGTCCAAAGTGGCGCAAGAGCGTCCGACTCGAGGTCGTGACAAGAAATATGACAAGAATGACAAGGGCAAAGGGAAGATGGAAGAATAGCCCGAGTCTTTATATATTATTATTTATTATTATTATTATTGTTGTAATAAAAAGGTGGGGTTTTTAGAATCCTAGCCTATTCTATTTTTATTATGTAGCGTACTATTACTATTAGAAAATGAATGAAATAAAAAAGGTTAAATGGTTATGAAACCGTTGTGATTTTCTATTTATTATTCTTGTCGAATTCCAAATGCAATACAAATGTCCTTCTATTTACATTTTAAAAAATAATGGGTTGTATCCTGTAAAGGATTGCCTTCGTATTCACTTAAAAAAATCAAATCAAACCCTTGCGCGTAGTTCGAGTAAATGTAAAAGAATAATTGTTCTATGCAAGAGCTTGTAGCGAATTTAGAAAATAAGCATGAGCTTCTGCTTACTCCGAAGGTGTAAATTTAGTTTATTTGATGATAAGAGGACGACAAAAATTGCCAAAGTGCAAGAGCGAAGTGACATTAGCTTATTTCAGCTTGGCTGGGGGCCGTTTATTTAGTGCCACAAGAGCGACACGTGAGGTTACGCGAGGCGCGTTTTTGTTCCTATTCTAGGCATAGTACCGTTTTAGTTGGTCGAGGTTTGTTGGGTTGGAAAACTCATTCCCGTCTAGGTCTGTGATTCTAACCGCACCCCGGGAAGTATGGACTTGACTAAAAATGGTCCGGCCCAATTAGGTTTGAATTTTCCCCGTGGGTCAACAGGTAGAAGAGCTCTAACCGATTTGAGTACTAAGTCTCCTTCCTTGATGTTTCTTGGCCTAACCCTTTTGTTGAAAGCTCGTTTGATACGTGCTTGATATATTTGGACATTATGCAAGGCGCGTAGCCTACGTTCATCCAGGAGGATGAGTTCTTCATATCTATCCCTTTTCCAATCGGCTTCTTGGATTTGACTTTCGAGTAGAATACGCAAGGATGGTATCTCTAGCTCGACTGGTTGTACTACTTCCATGCCGTAAGTCAAATAGAAAGGGGTAGCCCCTGGTGGGCGTCATAAGGAATGTACGATATCCCCATAAAGCGAAGGGTATCTTGCTCGGCCAATCTCGATAGTTGTCAATCATTTTATTGAGAATTGTGACAACGTTCTTATTTGCTGCCTCTACCGCGCCGTTAGTCTGTTGCCTATAGGGCGAAGAGTGGTGATGCCTAATCTTGTATTTGGCTAGCAATTGCTCAGTCTCAGCTTGGAAATGTGATCCATTATCACTGATGACCTCATGTGGGCAACCGTATCGACAGATGATGTTGTTTTGTATGAACTTTGCCACATTTTTAGCCGTAAGACTAGTGTAGGAAGCCGCTTCTACCCATTTGGTGAAATAGTCGATTGCCACTAGGATGAAAACGGTGACCTCTGTTCGGCTGGGGTTATCTTCCGATTATGTCGATTCCCCAAGCAGAAAATGGCCAAGGAGATGTCATCGTATAGAGCAATGAAGGAGGGACGTGTTGTACATTCCCGAAGATTTGGCAATTATGGCAATGTCTTACGTATTTGATGCAATCGGATTCCATTGTGGTCCAATAATATCCCAGACGTGTGATTTTCTTTGCCATCATGGGCCCACTCATGTGAGGACCGCATTCTCCATCGTGGACTTCTTCCATCACCTTTCGCGCCTGTGAATGGTCAAGGCAACGTAGGATTACACCAAGAGGTGTTCTTTTATATAACTCTCCTTGCATGAGAACGTATTGGGAAGCTAATAGGCGTATAGAACGTTGTCCCCTCTTGTCCATATCAGGTGGATAGGTACCGTTGAGCTTGAAATTCAGGATTGCTTGGAACCAGGGTTCCTGTGTGATTTCCTCTTCATCGGTGATTTGGTGTACATAAGCCGGCTCTGACCGTCGTTCGATGCACAAAGGCATTTCCATCATGTCATCTGGCATATTAATCAAAGATTCAAGTTTTGCAAGAGCATCCGCAAATTGATTTTCTTCCCGAGGTTGGTGTAGATATGTCACGTGATCAAAGAATTGGGCAACTTGGTCTATTCTGGCTTGATAAGGTGCTAGGCTTTCGCTTCAAATTTTCCAAGATCCTGTAACTTGGTTGATGATCAGTGATGAATCCCCATGTACTCGGAGGTTTTTAATGCCTAAGCTCACTGCCGCTTGTAATCCGATGAGACAGGCTTCGTATTCGGCAGCATTGTTTGTCACCTCGAAGTCGAGTTTGACAGTGATTGGTGTGTGCTCGCCTTCAGGAGAAATGAGCAACACTCCTATTCCAAATCCTCTTAAGTTTGATGCCCCGTCAAAGTAAAGGTCCCAGGAGTCTACATCAGTTTGGAGTATATCCTCGTCCGGAAATGACCAAGTGTCTATTGTTTGTGCATCATTGATGGGATTTTCTGCGAAGAATTCGGCAACGGCGCGCCCTTTTATAACTTTTAGAGGCACGTATTTAAGGTCAAATTCTGAGAGCATCAAAGTCCATCTTGCTAGGCGTCCGTTGAGGACGGGTTTCTCGAAGAGGGATTTGACTGGATCCATTTTGGAGTATATTTTGACAGAGTAGCTAAGCATGTAATGGCGTAGCTTCTTCGTGGCCTACACAAGAGCGAGGCATGTCTTTTCGAGTTGTGAGTATTTGCACTCGTACTCCAAGAACTTCTTACTAAGGTAGTAGATAGCCCTTTCTTCACTTCCTACGGTCTGAGCTAGCATGGCACCCATGGCTGTTTCAGTTACTGTGAGATATAAACCAAGAGGTTGATCTCGTTGAGGTGGCATGAGCACTGGTGGTTTAGCCAATATTTCCTTGATTCGGTCGAATGCCTTTTGACAATCATCATCCCACATGGTGTGGTCTGTTTTCTTGAGCTTCTTGAAGATAGGCTCGCAAATCATGGTGAGTTTCGATATGAATCGACTTATATATTGCACTTTTCCCAGGAATCCTCTGACTTCTTTTTCTGTTTGAGGTTGTGGCATTTCGATCAGAACCTTGATCTTGGAAGGGTCTATTTCTATACCTCGTTGGCTAACGACGTATCCTAGGAGTTTGCCGGATGTTACTCCGAACGTGCATTTCTGAGGATTGAGCCTCATGTTGTATTTTCGTAGCCTTGCGAAAAATTTGCGAAGGTACGCAATATGCCCTTCTCTATCCTTGGATTTGACAATCATGTCGTCTACGTATACCTCAACTTCTTTGTGCATCATGTCATGTAAGAGTGTAGTTGCGGTGCGTTGATATGTAGCTCCGGCGTTGATCAATCCAAACGGCGTGACCGTATAGCAATAGGTTCCCCATTGAGTGACAAAGGCGGTCTTATGCATGTCTTCTATGGCCATCTTGATTTGGTTATAACCTGCGTACCCATCCATGAAGGATAGTAATGCGTGGTCTGCAGTATTGTCTACCAATATGTCGATGTGTGGTAGAGGAAAGTCATCTTTAGGACTGGCTTTGTTTAAGTCCCTAAAATCAACACAAACGCGGATTCTCCCATCCTTTTTGGGTATAGGTACTATGTTGGCTACCCAGTCAGAATACTCGGAAACTTTTATGAACCCGGCTTTGAATTGCTTGTCAACTTCTTCCTTAATTTTGAGAGCCCATTCCGTTCTCATTCGTCGAAGCTTCTGTTTTACAGGTTTGAAGCCTGGCTTAATCGGGATTCTATGTTCGGCGGTATCCATGTCGATCCCTTGCATGTCTTTGTAGGACCAAGCGAAAACGTCTTTGAACTCGTTTAGGAGGTCTATGAAATCGGCCCTTTCGGCAGAGCTCAAGGTAGTCCTTATCCTAAGTTCTTGGGGTTCTAGTTCGGTTCCTACGTTGATGGGTTCGGTGTCCTCTATTACTGGTTCCCCTTCCCCTTCCTATAGTATTTCTTTGGCTATGTAGGGAGGTATTTCGATTGAGTCTGGGTCTTGGTCATCCTCAGTATCATCGTAAACAGAATTGCACTCAAGATAACACAAAGAGTAAGCAGAACCTGATTTATTCATATTAATGTTTGAGTAAAGTTGAAACAAAGAAGCCATCTGATCCATGGTCAGTGGCGGCAAAGGGACAGTGGTGGGGACATTTCCCAAACTACTGTGACTACTTGAGGCTAAGCTAGGAGAAACAGAGGGAATGGGGATGACGACAGGAGGAGAATCCCTAATGACTTCTCTGGTTCTCCTTTGAACATCTCTCCTTCTCTATTGGTGAGCTTGAAGAGTCTTCCTTGATTGTTGGTCCACTTGATTGATTTTCTCCATCCTTTCTGCTGACTTGCGTTGGTTTCTGTGATTAACGCGGTGGGGTTAAAGCGATCGTCTTGAAGTATCATGGTAATGATCTCATCCTGCGCGGCCCTAACAAATCGATCTTCTCCGAACAATAGACTAACAACTTGTTCGTCTAAGCAAGGTGCTTGACGGGTTTTGACGGTAGGAACCGTTTCTGGAGGGATGAAGTAGCAATCGTGAAAGATCTCGATTCCGCCTAGATTCCTCTCGAGATAATGCCAAGGTTCGGGAAATCCGTGAAAGAGTTCTAAGCTTCCTTCCTCAACAAAGTACCCATTTAGGGTAGGGAGATAGGGTCGTATTTGGACTCCTACATGCTTACGGTTTTGGACTTGAGCGAGCATCTCGAGAACCTCTTCTTTAGTGAGTGTGTACCCTAGTCCAAGTGCCATCCTCTTTGAGTTGCCTTCCTTGTATGGTGCGAAGGTGTTTCTTTGAGTATGGTTCAAAGGCATTCCAGGGAAGTATCCCTGGGTTTTGAGTATGTGGTTGACCACCAAGTTGGAGTAGGGATCATAGTATAAGGGTGCCAATTCGCTTTCTATGACACTTATGCTTTGGAAGCCCCTAAGTTCGTATACGGGATCTGCAAGGACTTGATTGTTCGACTTCTTTTCGATTATTGCCTTGATGGGTGACGAAGTGATCGTCACCACTTTGCCATTTAGTGGGATCTTGATCTTTTAATGAAGGGTGGATGTTACCGCTTTGGAAGCGTGAATCCAAGGTCTTCCTAGGAGCATGTTGAAGGAAGCTTCGATGTCCACTATTTGGAAGTTAACCTTTCGCTCAATTGGCCTTGTGGCTATGGTTAGGTTAACAAGTCCTACCACCTTTCATCGTGTACCATCGTATGCACGCACACCTTGATTGGTAGGGGTCCAATCCGACTCTTTCATGCCTAATTTGTATGCCGTTTTGAGGGGTATAACGTTGACCGCAGAGCCATCATCTACCAAGGTCATTGGCACATTCTTCTTTACACAAATGACGGTGATGTAAAGAGCTAAATTGTGACTAGCGCCAAAAGGTGGCAAATCTTCAGCTGAGAAAGTAATAGGATTACTTAGCTTTGGTTATTCTTGGAAGACCAAGTTGACTACATCTTCGGGTGTCAAGTTATGTGCAACATTTAGTTTGGCCAAAGCCTGTAGTAAAGCTTGGCGATGTGGGAATGAGCTTGCTACCAATTGCCAGACTGAAAGATCAGCCTTTGTCTTCTGTAATTGCTTGAGCAAATGGTCAGTGGAGTCCTCTTCGTTATCATTTGGTGTGACAACGTTGGTTGGACCATTTGGAGTAGTGTTTTGATATGGACGTCCCAAACGAGTTAGGTGGTCCACATCTTGGTCTTCACCATTTGGGACTATTTCCTTGACTAGGGAGTTCTCAATGAGATACTTGTCCTCATCATCGTCGGCCCAAACTCCATTGATTGTAGCTAGTTCCCTCATTCTCATGATTTCATCTTCTAGTCGTATGATTTTGTTGACTAGTTTATCAACCACGGCGACTATTTCTTGCATAGTAGTATTTTGAGAGAAGATTAGTGGCACATGCTCCTTGGGTGTTACGTTGGGATCACGTAAAGTTGTCACCACATTTTCTAATTCCCAAACTTGTCTATCCACACTCCTTCCCCATGTGATGAAGTCGGAAATGGTAGGGGAGATAGTAGAGTAGAACCCTTCATTCTCGATTGCATGGATTTCATCTTCAATTGGAGAAATGAGGTGTGAATAATCTAAGGTAGATTCGTCACTTGTAATCACTAGAACTCCAAGAGGATTCTGAGTGTTGTTGGGTTTACCTCCTGGCGGTATTGGTAGTCGGCCATCTTCAATCATGTCTTGAAGCACATTTTTCAACTTGTAGCATTTCTTTGTGTCATGCCCTTTGCCCCTATGGTATTCACAGTACGAGTTCTCGTCCCAGAACTTGGATTTCCTTTCGGGTTCTGGAGTAGGTCCAATGGGTTGAAGTTTGCCTTGCTTCATTAACCTTTTTAGAGCGTTGGAGTAAGTGTCCCTAAGATTTGTGAATTTCCTAGGTGGGGTACTTTTCTTGGATGGCTCGAGAAGGTTAACTTCATCGGTATTGCTAGTGGAGCCGTATGAACGACTTGTTGAGCCTTGATATCCTCGACCAACCGTTTTGGTCAAGAGCCCTTTACGGATGTCATCTTCAATCCTTGTCCCTAGTACGGTTAAGTCCTTGAAAGTCTTGATATTTTGGTATCTCAAATGGTTGGCATAAATGGGTTTGATATTATCCACAAACTTCTCCACAAGGGTAGCCTCATCCGGGTGTTCAACTAGTTGGGTACTAGTCTTCCTCCACCTACTTAGGAAGTCGGTGAATCCTTCATTGTCATTTTGGGTAAGAACCTCTAGAGTGCGCATGTTAACTTGGATCTCTGCATTATCCGCATATTGCTTAGCAAACTCGATTGCGGCATCTTCCCAAGTAGCGACCTTCTTGTGTTCTAAGGAGTAGAACCATTGCTTCGGGATGGTGTCAAGAGATGAAGGAAAGATCCTTAAGAACATCTCGGGTTTGATGCCTTTGATAGACATATAATCCTTGAAGGCACAGATGTGGTTCAAAGGGTTTTCGTGCCCCTTGAATTTAGGGATATCCGTCATATTGAAGTTGGTTGGCAATTTGGAATTGACGGCCTCGTACTTGCGGTTATTCTCCCTATAAATGTCATCCCCTTTAAGGTGCATCAATTGCTCCTCTAAGTATTGGAGTCTTTTCTCGGCTACAGTTAGTCCCATGGGAGGATTTTCATCCCTGGATTCATCCGCGGAGTCACCTATTACTTCACTTTCATGAGGAGGCAACCTCCCCTCTACGGCATAGATCCGGCCCTCGATGATCTCAAGGCGATCATGGACTTGGTCTTGGGTAACTTGGATTTGGGCTAGCGGGGCTAGGATTCGATCATTACCATCTTGAAGTTGGTGGAGGTTTGTTTCGCTGGATCCAGGCATCTTGAAAACTGGATAAGAGATCGATGACGAATCAAAACACGATCGACCAATCTAACACACTTGCTAAAAGAAGAAATGTTTTGACTCGTAAAGTGGGTGTGTGCCACTTGTGTTGAGTGAGCTTTGAAGGAAGGACAAGAATTTTGAAAATGTGTATCCTAGTCAACTATAGTGTAGTTGTAGGAGTGGACTCGAAGTGAGGTTTTGAAATGGGCTTGTGACCCGGATTTTAACTCGACAACTGGACAGAGTTTCGACTGGGTTTTGCGCTAATCAAATGGCCTTTTTTTGAAATTTTGATTAAAAAAAGGATTTTGATTTTTACAAAAATCATCATGGTTTCGTTTAGAAATGGTGATCACGTAAGGTACAAACATATATACAAGCATTATAACGGGATGCTGAGTGCATTTAAAAGGGTTTTGGTTTAAAGAGTGGGTTGCCATACCGAACCATCAATCCCGAAGTCTGTGGAGAGGCTCGTACCAAACAAGAGTAAGGTCGATTGCTAGTCCATATCCTCAAGTAGTGAAGGCCTTTGATACAAACAAGAGTAAGCATCATGGTATGGATGACGTCAATCTCTATCCATCCTTAGGCCCAAATAAGAATTAGGACCGTTTAGACGGGACGATTGGTCGAATGGGTTAGGTTGGGCCTAGGAAGGCCGAATAAAACGGTCTAGGAAGACCGAGTTATGAAAACCGACAATTGTCTTGTAGAAATTATTCCCTAACCTTGTTCAAGTTTCACCCTTGGCTACACGTAAGTGTATTGTCCCCAGCGAAGTCGCCAAACTGTGGACAGCGGGGGGGCCACGGAGGCGCTTGGGAGGAAGAGAACCAGCGTTTGCATTTTTGTTGGAGTCGCCACCAATTTTTATGGGAAATTGGAACCGTTCGAATACCTCGTGTCATGTCAAGACACAAAGTAGTGACATGAAAACTAAGCAATCGTTACCCTTAGCATTCTATGTCTATAATGACTCTCGTGGATGCCAATGAACACGGATGTTCACAGAGATCTGGAGTAAGGGGTGAGGGTACGTATTAGGAAGCTCTTTTGATCGAATACCTGATCCCGCCCGCCTCGATAGCGGCCTCTACTAATGATTAGGGAAGTTATCTATACTTGATATATCGTCGATTATATGCATGCAATGCAACATCCAAGTTTTAATCCTAACATGTGAGAATTTAACTAAGTCGGTGAGACACGTAATTTAGCATAAAATTAATGTCGAAGTAGGATTTAATGCTCAATTACATGTGAAGGCATACAAATGATACAAGATACAATGATAAATACAATAGGAAAATTACGATAATGAAAATTACAATAATTACAATGGATTAGGCGATTTATGTCGAAAATAACTTTAAAACGGATAATTTGAGAAAAAGAATAAAAGAATAAATCAACGAACAAGTCAGAAGATGATAATACGGTTAATAGTCAATTATACGTAAGCTAATTAAACTAGGTCAAGCAACAACGGAGTTCAGAGACAGAACTCAACTGGAGAACAGTAGCAGCAGATGCGCCCTTTGGAAGAGCGCGCGATTCTTTGCGTCTGTTCAAGGGTGAGTTCCCCGTAAAGCTTGAAGCGCAAATCATTAATGTAAATCAGTGATTTTAATGGTTAATTAATAATATTTACTCGGATGAAAGTGATTATAAGGTTAATTACATATGAACGAGGGTCATGAAAGCAACGAAACATGGATGAGACAGAATTAAGACGAATTTATTTACATGGATGAACGATTGATTAATGAAATGGGTGAACAAAATAGACTAAACATGATGAATGAACGACAAATTAATGACAAATACGACAAAAGACAGATGAAAATATATCAAAGATCGAATTCCAGAAACCCGATATGAACAAATCGAATTTCTACAACCCGGATTGAGTTTAATGACGAAAACCCGCAAATATGAGATTATAAGGGATTCAAGTCGAATTTAATGACGAATTAAACATGTGAATGAATGATAATTATATACATGTGAAATTAACAAGTTATTATGTCAAAGAATTAAAGAAACAAACGAAAACAAATAAGAAAAGAACGAATTACAGAGGACAAAGGAAGAAGAAATGAAGCAGGAACTGCGGCAGCCTCACGAAGAGGCGCAGCAGGAACTGCGCTCCTTCGAAGAGGCGCAACAGTTGCTGCGTCCTTTCTCGACGGTTTGTCTTCTGGAAATCCGTAAAAAGAGGTTTTAAAGCACGGTTTTAGAAATCGGTTTTAAGAGGTATTTTCGACGTAAACCTTACATTAATGATACAAAAAGTAAATAACAATAAGTAAAAGAGAGATTTACACCCTCATACTTACATGTTTGACGAAACGAAAAGGACTAAGATATCGATTAGTGATGCTCGACGCGAATGTAAAGAAAGTTCCCTCGTAAGAGGAAAACGATTAGATTAATTAAGTTGATTGATGTGTAGTTGGTCAAATTGGTCGGTCATGCAAACGAGGCTGGTACTCAGAAGGATCCGAGCTTACGTGGTCGAATGTTCAAGCACGTAGACGCCAAAAAGTAAGAACAAAGGTCTAGAATGCAAAGGGAAAAGAGAAGGGCGGACACTCGCGTGAGAAATATGAGGAGCGAAGGCTCCTATTTATACTAATCACGTGAAGGAATTAGGGTTTCAGAGAGTCTTTGGAAGTGAATCTCGGAAAGATATGAAAAAGATACGAAAATTTCGCAGAAAAGGACCTGGGAAGAGGCGCCGCAGCCACTGCGTCTCTTGGAAGAGGCGCAGCACCTGTTGCGCCTGTTCCCAAGTGGTTTCCTCCTGCGGAAGAAAGATTTCCGTGTTTAAGTTATGGAAGGACAGAATAATTGGGTTTTCCTTAATATTTTATGTGAATATTACGGGAAATTGTTTACCAAAGGATAAAGATTATGAAATATTTATAAAATATGGAATAGAAATATCCGGAACGTTCCAGAACATTCTGACTCGGGATTTAACGGTTATCAGAAAATGAAGACGGTTTTAGGCCCAGACTCCCAATGTACTCTAATTACTGTCAAAACGACCGTATCGGCACGTAGATGACAACTAAGAGGTAGACATTAGTAATTGAGCAATCACTTGACGATAAACTTACGAACTGTCACAAATCGTTCCGCGTAGCAAACATGCGGCCCAATCATCACCGGGTGGTTTGGCGGGAGGTGCAGAAATGAGGTATCTACAATGTGAAAACAGACAAACGATAATAAAAAGTAAAATAAATAAGAATAAAATAAACATTAATAAAAAATTACAATAATTACAATGGTTCAATGATTCACGTCGAAATACGTTTAAAGCGGATAATTTTAGAAAAGAAAAGGAAAATAATTAAAATTAGGGTTAGAAAATGGACAGATTAGTGGTGATATTACGATTAATAGTCGATTAATACATAAGCTAACAAACTAGGTCAAAGCAGAAACAGAAGTTCAGGGACAGAAATCACCCCGGAACAGGCGCAACAATGATGCGTCCCTTGGAAGAGGCGCAGTGGTCACTGCATATTGTTAATGTTCGTTGGTGAATTTAATGATCGATTATTAATGTTCGACTCAAGTAGAAGTGATTTAACGGA
The DNA here is from genome assembly GCF_048544455.1 of Silene latifolia. NCBI lineage: Eukaryota > Viridiplantae > Streptophyta > Magnoliopsida > Caryophyllales > Caryophyllaceae > Silene > Silene latifolia. The sequence continues at coordinate 69,835,754 of NC_133538.1, forward strand.
TTAGTTACATGTGAATTGGTCATAAAAGCGATAAAGAACGAACTTAAATTTATTAGAACGAACTAAAGTGAATTATAGACTAATCACAAAATAGGCTTATTAATACAATTTAATTAGGTTTGCTATGTTAAACTATTGATGAGGATGGTGATAAACAGATGAAAGATGTACAAAAGGCGAATTCCAGCGACTTGATATGAAAAAATCGAATCTCTAAAACCCGGGTTTGATTTTAATGACAAAAACCGGCAAATATTGATTTTTTGGGATTTAAGTCGGAAATTTAAAGGGTGATAAATTATTATGAATTATGTATTATAATAATGCGAGTGGAAATAATAAGAAAATAAGACAAAATGAAGCAAAAGAGACGAATCAACAAAGAACAAAGGGAGAAGAAGAAAGGCAGAAACTGCGGCAACCTCAGGAAGAGGCGCAACAGATGCTGCGACTCTTCGAAGAGGCGCAGCAGTTGCTGCGTTTCTTCTCGACGTATGTCTTCTGTTAATCCGTGAAAATAGGTTTGATAAAAGGTTTTATAAATCGATTTTAAACATGTTTTCGACGTAAATCTTACATTAATTTATACAATAATAAAATATGGGATTTACACCCTCAGACTTACATGTTTGACGAAACGAGATTATATAAGTTAACGATTAGCGATTGCTCGACTCGAATGTATGATGAAAGTGCCCTCGTAAGAGGAATTAAATTAAATTGATTTGATTAATTGAGTGGAGTTGGTCAAATTAGTCGGTCATGCAAAACGAGACTGGTACTCAGAAGGATCCGAGCTTACGTGGTGGAAAGTTCAAGCACGTAGACGTCAATAAGCAAAGAACGCGGTCTTAGTATGCAAAGGGAGAAGAGAAGGGAGGACACTCGCATCAGAAATATGAGGAACGAAGGTCCCTATTTATACTAATCACACAGAGGAATTAGGGTTACGGACAACTTTGAAAACGAATCTCGAAAAGATCTTAAAATACGCAGAAAAGGGCTGGGGAAGGGGCACAACAACCACTGTGACCCTTGGGAGAGGCGCAGCAGGTGCTGCGTCCTTTCCCCAGAGGTTTCCTCCTGCGGAAGAAAGATTTTCCGCGTTTCTGTTATGGAATTGCGGTAGATCTCAACTTCCTTATCATTTTAAAATATGATTTCGGGATATATTTTGCCAAAAGATGACAAGATTAAAATTATGGAATATAAATATCCGGAATATTCCAGAACATTCCGACTCGGCATTTTAAACGGTTTATTAGAAAATGAACCGGTTTTTGACCCGGACTACAAATGAACTCTAATTACTGTCAAAACGACCGTAATGGCACGTAGATGACGACCAAGGGGTAGACACAATTATTTGAGCTATCACTTGACGATAAACTTACGAACTGTCATAAATCGTTTCGTGTACCAAACATGCGGCCCAATCATCCCTGGGTGGTTTGCGGGAGGTGCAGAAATGAGGTATCTACAATGATTTAATAATTACGTAAAAATATGAATATTAATTTGTCTGTTTCGTAAATAATCTAATCTAGAAATCCTATTAAAAATTGATTTGTTAAAATAATGGTATGAGGTCTATGATTAATGAATATGGACATGGACGAAGTGAAAATCGGCCCAGGTTATTATTTTGCCCTAGCTTCATCCCTAATATGGAGCAATCCATATTGACCGTAAGAGGCTGGGATTGTGGACTTATATGGAGCAATCCAGATTTGTTATGTAGGTGAGTTGGTTTGTGTTTTCTTCTCCATTTTCATAGTTTGTGGTGTTGTTTATTTAAATGCTTTCGTACGGTAAGAAAAACTCTCGAGATTAAGTTGGCAAATTCAGGTTGTAGCTGTAAACCTAAAGAGATGCATGGAAAGTCCTGCTAAGCATTTATCCGTCATTATATTTGAAAGTGTGCATAGTTTTAACTTGAGTTTATCAACTAATTGTATATTCTTTCCATCTCAATTATTTATTTAATTTTAATAATCATTGTAAGAGACCTTAAATTTGATTGAAATATATTCTACAGAGTAAGTGTAAATTTGATTGAAACATATTCTATTTCAAAAATATAAACTTGATTCTTAATAAAATTATTTATAGATTTGTAGAATAATAATTGTGCAAAATGCAAAATACTCCAAAAAAGATACTCCTCAATCCTCATTAACTTTAAAATAAGGAGCATTGTTCTCTTAATCCTTTTCCATCATTGTCCTTTTTTCTCCCCTGGATATAGACTATTGTTGCGTGAAAACATTATTCTATCACAGATTATTATTCGATATGAGACTATCAGAGTAAACTGTAAAAGCGCTAATAATGTACAGTATATTTCACCATAATATATATGGTGTGATTGAGGCTGGTGTATTTTTTTTCTATGGACTACAGCATAGTTGTGATACCGAAGCAATTACGGAGTTATACGTGTGTTTGTCATCATATTCGAGCGGTTTAAATGCGGGTTTAGGCCAGACACGGGCCGGGCCATGAAGAAAAAAAATTGCCCTTTAAGACTATAGTGGGCGGCCGGGTTAGAATATGGGCCAATTATCATTGCCCTTACCCGCCCTTTAGTCAAAAGTTGGGCGGCCCATGGGTTAATGGGCCGTAAAACTAAACTTTAGCCGTTAATTACGTATTCGATATAGAATGACTTCAATTTAAACTACTTTTTATATCTCATAACTTGATTTGAAATTTGAAGTTAGGTGTGTAATATATATCGATAGTGAAGGAATACATATAAGCATAGAGGTAAGATTGGATGTATACATTATTGTAATTGTTAATACACGGTAATTAGTAATGTTTTGAATATATGCGCCTATTGGAAAGACAATCACATTTTAATTAGTATGGAGATATTTAGAAAGACAACAGTTTAGGTTCGACTTTATTAAATAAAAATATGCTTTTATTTACTTTCATTAAAAAAAAAAAATATTTATAATATAAAACAATTAATATACACAAATAAATTGAAAATTTATTATCTTATATTTTTTACTGGGCCGGGCTGGTTGGCCCGTTTGGAAAAGCTTGTGTCCATGTCCTGCCCATTTACTTAATCGGGCCGGGCTTGTCCAGCCCACAGCCCATTTTTTAGAAAATTTTGTTTCTAAGCCCGCTAAAACTAAGGGCCGAATGGGCCGGGTTATCGGGCAGTATGACCCATCAACAGCTCTACATCATATATATGGAGATGCTATTGTAACAATCCAGATTATAAAACAAAGGAAAAACATACTATAAAAGGATAATCAGAGTACAACACTGATAAAAGGGTTAAGGTGGCGGAAACACCTGACCAATCCAGTTAGCTACTAAATCCAAAATCAAATCTAATACATTATTCAAGATTCTCAAAATATAAAAAGCAAACTCCTAATTAATTATTCGTCCCGCCCCTCGATGCATCCCAAACAACATCTTCCAAACAGTGACGAGCACTCAACCTGAGAATGGGGGTTGACAATCAGTCGGGAGTAACTAGATGCTCTCCTAGTCTTGTTTACAACAATTGAATATAACCAACAATCAATAACAATTGAAATGAAAAACTAGTAAACATGTGAGATCACCTATACTCATGAAAATCAAACTCAAACTTACTACTCATGACATTCTTAACACGAGACAAATGAGGCTATATGAACTTAGAGCATATGCAACCACTAGACCATGGACAACTACAAACCAAAGTAGACACGATCCACAGCACATAAGGCAAAAAAGCAAGCGACAAAGCATAGCGAATAGAGCGAACGCCGCTAGAACATTTAACTGATGAACTAGCAGATGGAACGTTTAACTGACGAACCATCGGTTCTGAAGTATTTAACTGATACTCCACGGTACTATGTATAGCGTATCACCACTGCCTATATGCCTAAGACCTGGCCAAACCTCTCGATGCATTAGCTATACATCAAACGATACTCAGGACCCAGAACGTTTAACTGACGAATCTGGCCACCCCCGTACATAGACCAATAAACCTCCGAAGAGCAGCTCTTGATTCATTACGATAGTATTTAACTCATACTACCGTCATCTATTCGACCAGCCCACAAATAAATGCACAGTTTAACTGACTGCACATGACATGCGTTAACCACATCACGACTAAACATAGTAGAACAGTTTAACTGACTGTAAAACTCATGCGTGAATGACCGCAAGACTCAACATAGTAGAACAGTTTAACTGACTGTCTTACCAATATATGAACAAGAGTAATCAACGACACATACACACATTGTCATATATTAACTGAAGACAACACAACATGTGAAGCAAGCATAAACAACCAAGGTTATAATAACCTTAGTCATAACATGCACTATGGATGTGAGGTTATAGTAACCTCTACTATAACTTTAGTATATATAACTTGAAGTTATATTTACCTCAACTATAATCTTGACATGGAACTCAAAGTTATTTTAGTTCCAACCATAACCTTAAGCCATAATCTCAGGGTTACGTTAGTTTCAGCTATAACCTTAACTCGTGCTTCAATATTATAGTAGATTAGGCTATAACCTGGACTCATATTTCCAAGATTATACCTCAAACAGCCATAAGTAGAGTAACGACTCAAAGTTGTACTAACTTCAGCTATAACACTCGAATCATCATCAAGGTTATACTAGCTTTAGCTATAACTTTGGAGAGCACTCTTGGCCGCCTATCATGCCACCATTAGGGTTTATTCGTAAAACCTAATTGCGCTCATGACACCCATAATAAACATATAAACAACATATGATATATAATTAAAGCGTTAGAACATATACAAACATACGAAAACATAATTATTCATGATAATAAACAATCAAACATGTACCAATCATACAAAACAATCATTAAATCATATTAATTACATCAATTGGCATAAACACAATTAAAAGAGAAATACCTAGTTACCTTTTTAGCAATCAATGATGCAAAATAATGAAAACTTCCACAAAAGACACGGCCCAGAAAACCTTGTCTCCAACACGTGTCAACGTCGCCAAAAATCGACATTAAAGAATGCGGAAATCCAAACCCTTGTGATAGAAATTGCACCACGGAATTACTCTTTCAAAAATGCCGAAAAGAATGATATCTCCTTCTTTACCCACAAAATAAGAGACCATAAAGGTAGGTCTAAAGGTCCATACAAATAATCCCCATAAAATTATTTGGAGATGAATATGATGTAGGGGTAAGAGTAAGGATTATGAAAATATAATTTATGTATGAGTTTAAAAGAAGGAAAGATATTCAACAATGGAGTCAAAAGGAGAAAAGAGAACAAAAGAGAGAAAAAGAGGAAGGGGCGCGACAGAATTTACGCGAGAAACAAAGGAGCAGCTTGCCTGCTAGGCTAGGTTTTATATTTATAAGGGGGTTAACAAGTGGGCTTTGGGTCCGTTAGTTCATACAATGGATTATCTGATAGGTTGGACCAAATTAAAACGTAAGGAGAGCTTATATTAGAAAAGTAATTATTATCTTAAAATAGTAAAATTGTACACGGACATTTTAACCCTTCCAAAAATAGATTAAAATGAGAAATAATAAAATAGAGAACGGAAGCTATAAATATATATTTCCAAAATATATTATTAAACTTCAAAATAATTAATTTAATAAAATACTTTTATAATAAAATATTATTATAAAACACGGGGTGTTACAATCCAACCCCCTAAAAAGAAGTTTCGTCCTCGAAACTTGAATTTCAAAGATAAGATCAAAAGAAGGTAAGAATTACAAGTGATCATCAACGAAGGTCATATCGAAATCCTAACCACTGCGCACTCTAATCCTTATCCAAGCTCAAACCAAAGCAAGTATCTCAAATCCTCAATGTTATTATCATCTCCATTCACTTTTCAATCTCAAAAGTTACATCAAACTCATACCATCGAAGTCCATAAAGATCATTAAGCCAACATCTAGTCCTCATATTTCAAACACTCATCCAACTATCATTAACCATCATTAAACAACATATATGACCTCTCAAAATTGTGAACTCGTTATTACTCTAAATCCACATAACCTTTAACAAATACTCCAATTCTAGTTTACCATTCACCACAAGCTCTTACATTAATCAAAATCCCAAACAGATAAATCTCTAAACAAAGAACATCTTTCGAATGAGAAAACTCTTTCACTCACGAGTCCCATTAGAAACACTCCTACTCTAATATCCTCAAACCGAATAGTACTTACCACCATTCACAACTCTCAAGCATCAAAGTTTAATATAAAATCTCGATGATTCTCGATATGTATTTAGTATCCAAAGTCACCAATCTCAAATCCTCAAACTTCGACTAAACTGTCATAATTATATCCAACCTCAATCTCATGACAAAATCCTCAATCGCACTCGCAAAACTCAATCATTTCCTTTGAACACTTATGACCACGACTTTCCTAAGTACCTAAGGAACTATACACCTATTGTTAAGCTTGTAACTATTGTACCACAAAACACTTGCCATCGATAACGCATTTCCATCGAAGCGTAGTTATATCACCATACAAATTTTATTACCTGTGCTCATATAAGAACCAAACTTATAACCTCAATTGTAATCACATTCTACTATCCATGAACATTATCTTTACATTACGAATCCACCATAAGGCTGTATGAATCTATGTCCTTTAATGATAACTCATACTCTGATAAAATATCTTTAACCCTAGTTAGAACAACCAAACATATGTATATCCTCAATATATTAACATCCTCAAACTTTCAGAGCTCAATATAACACATTTAATACTCCTTCTACAAAACTCTATATGTTGTCCCAATTCATACTCGCATTCAACTATGTTACTATGTTTTCAACCTCAAATAACCAAACATCAAACTCGAAGCATCTAACATTGCTCGCTAAAGGATCCAAGTTTCAACTACGAGATGATCACAAGTAGCTCAAAAGAGATTTCAAACATTTTCAAGTTACCATGAAAGAATAAATAACTTGCAAACCAAAACAAAGCATTTCCGTACAATACCACAAGGCAAAAGAACACATTCCTTTCTGAAGTAAAAGCTTCAAGAGAAACCAATGTGAAAAGGGTAATTACAAAAGTTCAAATAAGAAGGAACTGGAGTTGAAATAAAGAACAAATAGAGAGCAGCGATAGATGAAACAAACAGAGAACAATAAAAAGAAACTTTTGGTTCGAAAGATCAAATAAAAGAGGTACGGTTAACACGTGCAAGGATGACAAGAATAGATGACTCCAAAAACTAGTTCATCTACCCGAAGATAATACATTAAGATAAAATAAATAAAGCACGATAACCAACGTCTTACAAATATCGTAAAATCATCACTCAAGGTATCTCCGTCTCATAACATCCTTCCGTCATATCTCCATAATACCTCAGAACCAACAAACCTCTATATACTCATCAACAAATCTCTATATAACTGCTCCTTTACAATCACTACATTCCTCAGATGAAAAACTCTCAAGATCATAAACTCTAATGACCATCAACTCTCTAGTCCTTCCACTCTCAAGAGCTCCATCTTATCAGACTTAATGAATCAAATTCATAGGAATCTCTATATCCTCAAAGCATGAACACCACGATTCATTATAACCATCGTCGACAAGGCCATTCGCTTAGTCAACGCGAGAACACCTTAACATTAACATCTCCCTAGTCTATAAGTTACAGTTCGTCTCTTTCAGCCCATCCTTAAAAACATATGATCAATCAATAACTCCTTAACGGATAAATCATAAAATCTTTCATAACTCTCTAATAGACATTAACGATTCTTACTCCTAAAATATGATATCCCAATTAAAAGATAAGAAAAATCTCCAATATTCCCAACGAGCTCAATCTCTCCACGATAACATTCAATCAATTTCCATTATTCTATCCTCGATCCATAAATAACTCGCATAACTTTTCCTTTAACCCAAGACAAAATCTAATAATTCTAACCATTAAGAGTATAAGCCACGAATATTCCCAAATGATTATGGGAAATAAGTCTGTATACTTCCCTTAAACTAGAAGGATTATAACGATTTAATGCAGATGATCAATGGTCATAAAATAAAATACATAAACAAAAGTAAAGGATTCAGAAATAACCTTTGGTCCTAGCAAATATGACCTAAGAACAATATCAAAACTGATATTCGCCTATTAGTTGCACCCAAGACGATCTGAGATATACCCTTTGATTATGCTAGAAATCAATCTAAAATTTTCCGTAAAATTTTATTGTCTTTGTGTTTTGTGATGAGAAAGAGGAGGCAAGGCAGTTAATATATTATACAACCGGTTGTATATACAACTTATTCAAGGTTGTGGAGCTTTGTTACAAAATTGCCGAGCTCTATTAACAAAATTATCGAGTTATGATACAAAGTTGTTGAGCTTAACAGAATAATTATTAAACTCAATAACTTTGTAAAATAACTCAATAACTTGTAAAATAACTCAACAATTTTGTGTGAGAGCTCGATAACTTTGACGCGGTTGTACATATCTATTATACAACTAGTTGTAGGATAGTATTTGTGGAGGCAAGGTCCGAAAAAAATATTAGGTCAGAAATAATTCTCTACCTTTCTTTTTATATAGACCGAAATCCGAAATCAATTAAGAAAGAAATCACCTCCTAATTTTCGGCCAAACAGACCGAAAATAAGGAGTGTATTTTCCTTATTTTGGTCTTTCCAAAAAATATATAAAGTGTGTTAAATTGTCATCTAGTGAGGATCGAACCCATGACCTCTTGGCTTGTGTACCCTCACTATTACCACTATGACACATTCAACTTGTTGATATTAAATACAACTGATTATATTTAACTACGAATTAACAGATTAATTCGTCCAAACTAACCTTATATATATTTAATTAAATATAACATATTATATTTAATTTACGAATTGATAGTTAATTCGTCTCAACTTAATATTATTTAATTTTCATTAAATAATTATCTCATCAACACATTGACTAACTTTTTAGTCATTTTGGGCATCAATGTAATTATATTTCTATAACCACATTTCTCAAATACATCCTATAGGTGTAACCTTTAGGGACCAGTTGATCACCGCCATCTGTATGATAATAACGTCAAACTTTCTAGCAAGCCAACCGTTATTAGGTAAACGTTAATCAACTGATTAAATATACGAAGTATACCCTTGTGAACCTGTAAGAGATTTGCAAATGTTATTACACTAATTTATGGAGGACACCAGCTCCAACAAACTCCCACTTGTCCTCACAAGTGTATGTGCGATAACCGATTCTCATATCCTTTAAAATTTCTCCCACTCAATGTAAAACAATTTGCAAATCCGAATTCACAAAGGTCGTATTTTACAAGCGATCAATATCAAGAGTGGTTTTCCAGACTAAAGAGTAACTTAACTGATAAACGAATCAACATTCGAGCATGGCCATGCATTTCAGTTACAACTCCTCGAGTGGCCCTGAGAAATAACTATACCTGATAAGGGATGGATATTTTCCTCAACTCGAATCCTGGAGACGTAAGCACAGTATGAAATGACCCAGAAAAAATCTACTTAGCCCCAGTTACGGTAGACCGTGAGAAAGAAACCAAAGTCACCCAAAGACTGCCTTAATCTCAAGAGACAGTTGATAGTCAAAAGAATCGACTCTAGGTACACAATGGATGTCCTATCCACGACCTGGCACCGAATGTTATAAAACATTTAGGACTCCATTACGTTGTCACAAATAAAAATTGTCCTACGAGGTATCGTCATAATCTCGTATCTGTGATCGATAAGTCAACCGTTTAACTTATGGCTCGTTGAACCCACCATCAATCGACTGCAAAATATAATAGCCGGAGTTATCAGCTCACATTGGCGATTACGGACCAAAACAAATATAATGTAATTCAGTTCACTTTGTGGCGTTCAATGTTGTCAGTACAATCCACATGAAAAACAAAATATTATATATATAAAACGATGAAGTTATAAATAATATATGAAAGAGATAATGTATCAAATCGATAATCAAGTACTACAACTTAGGGACATGTTTAATTCCCATGGAATTAACATGCCCTATATGCTTATCATAATTCAACGATTTGGTGAGAGGATCTGCGATGTTATCATCCGTCGCAATCTTGTCAATCACTATCTCTTCTTGCTCCACGTAATCACGGATCAGGTGAGCCTTCCGAAGTACATGCCTAGATTTGTTGCTAGACTTTGGCTCCTTAGCCTGGAAGATGGCACCTCTATTGTCACAATAGATGGTGATCGGGTCATTCGAACTAGGAACTACCGAAAGCCCTTGTAAGAATTGACGCATCCATATCTCTTCCTTTGCTGCCTCCGAAGCGGCATAGTACTCGGATTCAGTAGTAGAATCTGCTACAACACTCTGTTTGGAACTCTTCCAGCTGACCGCAGCACCATTAAGAGTGAAGACGAACTCGGACTGAGATTTTGAATCATCTTGATCCGTTTGGAAGCTAGCATCTGCGTAACCGGTTGCGCATAGCTTAATATCACCTCCATAAGTCAATACCCAATCCTTAGTCCTCCGTAGGTACTTGAGGATATTTTTGACTACTATCCAATGTGTTTCACCTGGAGTCTTTTGGTATCGACTCGTCATACTCAATGCATATGCCACGTCTGGGCGTGTGCATATCATGGCATACATGATCGATCCTATTGCAGAAGCAAAAGGAACATGACTCATGCGCTCAATACCTTCAGGCGTCGTGGGTGACTGAGACTTGCTCAACTGCATCCCAGTCGTCATAAGAAGGTTCCCCTTCTTGGAGTTGGTCATGCTGAACCTCTCAAGAACCTTATCTAGATAAGACTCCTGACTAAGTGATAACGTCCGTCGTGATCTATCTCGGTAGATACGGATTCCCAAAATACCCTGTGCCTCACCCAGATCTTTCATCTGGAAATGGTTCTTCAACCATTCTTTAACCAAAGAAAGGAGAGGAATGTTATTCCCAATCAAGAGTATGTCATCGACATACAATATCAAAAATACAATCTTGCTCCCACTCGACTTGATATATAAGCATGATTCTTCGACCGATCGAGTGAAACCATACTCTTTTATCACTTGGTCGAAACGATGATTCCAACTCTGAGAAGCTTGCTTAAGTCCACAAATGGAACGCTTAAGCTTGCATACTTTCTTAGGATGTTTAGGATCTATGAAACCTTCGGGTTGCACCATGTACAACTCTTCCTCCAAATAACCGTTTAAGAAGGCGGTTTTCACATCCATTTGCCAAATCTCATAATCATGAAATGCGGCAATCGCTAAGATTATCCGAATGGAACGTAGCATGACTACAGGTGCAAAAATCTCATCATAATGCAATCCTTGAACTTGAGTGAAACCTTTTGCCACAAGTCGTGCCTTATAGATATCTGGTTGCGCGTCTACAGAACGCTTTATTTTGTAAAGCCATTTGCACTGTAGAGGTTTTACCTTATTAGGTAAATCAACTAGATCCCATACATTATTCTCATACATGGAGTCCATCTCGGATTGCATGGCTTCGAGCCATAGCTTTGAGTCGGAACAGGCCATAGCACCTTTATAGGTTGCGGGTTCATTACTTTCTAGAAGTAAAACATCATTCTCCTCGACCATACCAATGTATCTGTCCGGAGGACGAGAGTCTCTACCCGACCTCCTATGTTCCTCAGGAATATTAACCGTATCATCAGTTGGAGGTACAGCTTCCTCCATCAGTTCCTCGGTTGTTGGTTCTGGAATATCCGATAGCTCGAAGGTTCTATTACTCGACTTGTTCTCGAGAAATTCTTTCTCTAAGAACGTCGCACTAGCCGCAACAAATACTCAATGTTCGGTAGGCGAATTGAAGTAATGACAAAATGTTCCTTTTGGATAACCTATAAAGTATGTCTTGACCGATCGCGGGCCGAGCTTATCCTCATGTCTCCACTTGACATAAGCCTCGCAGCCCCAAACCCGAATAAAGGACAAGTTAGGTACCGTTCCCTTCCACATTTCATATGGAGTCTTGTCGACAGCTTTAGACGGACTTCGGTTAAGTATAAGAGCAACTGACAAAAGAGCATAACCCCATAATGAATCAGGCACTACGGTGTGACTCATCATGGATCGAATCATATCAAGTAAGGTTCGATTTCTCCGTTCGGACACACCATTTAATTGAGGTGTTCCAGGTGGAGTTAACTGTAGAGCGATTCCACAGTCTTTCAGGTGTTGATCAAACTCATTTGAAAGATATTCGCCACCACGATCTGAACGGAGTGCTTTAATCTTTCTACCCAGTTGGTTCTGTACCCTATTCTGGTATTCCTTGAATTTCTCAAAGGACTCACTTTTATGCTTCATTAAGTAGACATATCCGTATCTACTCAAATCGTCCGTGAAAGTGATAAAATATCTATAGCCATCTCTAGCGGTAATTGACATAGGTCCACATACATCCGTATGTATGAGTCCTAATAGGTCACTAGCGTGCATTCCAACACCTTTGAAGGAAATTCGAGTCATCTTGCCAATGAGACATGATTCACACGTGCCATATGCAGAAAATCCGAATGAGGGAATAGTCTCATTATCGACGAGTTATTTTACGCGTTTCTCATTTATGTGTCCCATTCGACAATGCCATAGATAGGTTTGATCTTTGTCACCAACCTTTAATTTCTTATTATTCATGTGTAATACTTCCGTGGTTTGATCTAAGATATAAATTTCATTCATGGAAACTGCTTTGCCATAAATCATTTCATTAAAAGAGAAAATACAACTATTATCCTTTATTGAAAATGTAAAACCGTCTTTAGCAAGTACGGAAACAGAAATAATGTTCTTAGATAAACTGGGTACATAGTAACAGTTATTTAAAGATAACTCAAAACCACTAGGGAGTTGGATTACATATGTTCCCTTCGAGGCAGCAGCTACTCGTGCTCCATTCCCGACTCGCAGGTCCACATCACCTTTTTCGAGAGGTATGATGTTCCTTAGGCCCTGCAAATGATTACACAAATGAGAACCACAACCAGTATCTAGTACCCAAGTTCCGAAACTTGCATGGTTAATCTCAATCATATGAATATAAGATGACATACCAACAGGAACGACGCGGCCTGCCTTCATGTCCTCACGGTAGACGGGACAGTTCCTCCTCCAATGTCCAGTCTTGTGACAATGGTGGCACTCTATGTCACCGCCCTTGCTCTTTGTCTTGCCCTGTGACCCACTAGTCTCACCAGGCGCACTCTTACCGTTTCCTGGCTTCTTGAACTTTGGCTTACCTACAGCTAGGTCGCCATGAACCTTGCCCTTACCTTTACTCTTGTTGTGAATCGTGAGAACATCCTGCTTCATGCTCCTACTCAATTTCATATCCTTCTCGGTCTGTACGAGAAGGGAGTGTAGCTCATGAGGACTCTTTTTCAAGTCATTCATGTAGTAGTTCGCCCTGAAAAGGGCAAAACCATCGTGAAGAGAATGAAGCATTCGGTCAATAACAATGCTCTCACTGATTCTACAATTCAGTGACTGCAGTTTCTCGACATTCTCAATCATGTGATGAATGTGTGGGCTAACCGGTTGGCCCTTCTGGATTTTCGCATCAAAGAAGCGACATGTATGCTCATATGTAACGATTCTCGGTGCCTTTGAAAACTCGTTAGTGAGCGTGGTGAAAATATTGTTTGCACCTTGGGCAATGAAGCGTCTCTGCAAATTGGTTTCCATTGCAAAGATGAGTACGTTCTTTATCGCACCCGCTTCCATAACGAAATCACTATAAGCGAGTGACTCGTTGATTCCTGCATTTGGGCCTGGGTTGACCGGTATTGGCTCAGTTAAATACCTGAGCTTACCGTCAGCAGTGGCAGCATTCCGTAGTGCCGCCTCCCAGTCCGCAAAATTGGACCCATCATTCTTCAGTCGAGTGGACTGATTCATTTGGTCCATGAACATTTTAAGCCAGGACGAACGATCTAGTGTGGCACTAGGCATTGGGATTGCGTTATTTTCAGCCATTTGTTGTAACAGTATTATTGATAATAAGCGTGTTCTACACTGCGAAAGAAGAATAAAATAATAAGCATGCATCGTTTTTATTTTAAGTCTAATGAACTAATGTCATAACGCGAAGACTCAAAAACATTTATACAATTGACCTCCCTCAAAAATTATATAAATGACCCCAAGACTCAATTCTCTGTAAATTGATAAGCTAACCTGTTAGCTAATTCTACCGTTAGAATTCCTGGTCGATAAATTTCTGTAAATTCTATCTTTAGTCCATCATAATCACGAGAAACTCTTCGGACTATGATGTTGAGGAGGTAAACTAAGTGAACACAACTACTTACCCAACGTAGAAGGGGTCATATTAGGCCTATCGACGAAGAAGGGACTCATAGATGTTTGCCCTTATAAAGACTAATCTCAATTTCCGGTTTTAGAGGAAGATCCCATCACTATTTTTAATTCATTTTAAGTGAACTATAATCTAGCATGCGAGAATGATTTAAACTAAAGTGATGGCTTAAAGACTGTGACATCTGCATGTCCATGAAAACTAACAAACAACTATATGAGTCAATTTTCATACATTTTAGTAGTAGGTGGTTTGGTTTTAGGCGGAATATGATGCAATTACTAGCATGTGAATGAAAAGCAATAAAATGAAAAACGTAAAAAAAAACAGTAAAAGTCCTAGTGTGGCCTATCCTATCAAAATGAACAATAAATACAAGTTTGGAATCCATCCTTGGACCCGAGAAGCTTGTCTTGATGTTCCATCTTGATCCATGTAGAGGGAGTGAGCGTGAATCTTCATCTTTAGTCTTCTTTGAAATTACAATAATTAAAATTACATAATTGACCTATTAATTACATTCTAATTTCAAAACCCAAAACTAAAATAAAGGAGATTCGAGATCTCATAATTACATAAAAATTATGTTTCCTTCATTACGAAAACATAATTGACTAAGGCCACACTAAGTATTACAAATTACAACCGATTGCAAAATTAAATACGTAAATAAAATTCATTCATTCGATTCATTCAACATAATTAAAAGCATCAACTAAAATAAATTAAACATACATAATACAATAAATTAATTATGTTGATTAATTTATCCAAACCACCTATTTAAATTAAATTAAGTGACAATTCCGTAATTTTATCACATTAATTCATACATAATCCATATTAAACTTGTAATACGAATTCTATCCGTCAAAATTTTAAACTACTTTAAAATAACTCGGTATCATTAAATTGTGAACCGATTCACAATAACTAATTGGCCAAAAAAAAAATCCAATGCTTTAAATATGTCTCGGCCAAAAAAAACAAATTTTTTTTTTATTTAATTGTCACGGCTGAAATAAAAACAACCCCTTTCCTATTTTAATTTGGTAAATAGAAAAAAAAAACAAGGAAAAACTTTCCATAAAAAATTTTCTCCATCTTTTTCGGAAAAAGGTAATAAAAAAAACTTTCCTAATTTTTTTCTTTTCTTTTTCTCGGTTTACCAAAAACAAAAAAATAACAAATTTTTTTTTTTTCGGTAAACCCTAAAAACTAGATTTGATGACTAAGTTGTTTACCTTTGCTATTAGAACATGATTAGCATATGAAATAATGAACATGATCAATTTATATGCCAAAAACTATATAGCAAAAACAATCTTTTTATCATAAACATGATGATTCCATTCAATTTTAACTTAATCTGCATTAAATTAAAACAACCAATTCTTCATATGATAATTTTAACTGATTATAAACTATAATATGAAAAATAGAATGGAAAAAATATCATCAAACTAGAAAGAAAAAAACGGCACAAAAACGGCACACACAAAAAAAATTCCGAATCATAAAATTCGAAACCCTAATTTTTCGAAAAACAGGTTAAAGTTTACATACAATTTTTATGAAAATCATCAAGATTAAAATCGTAGCCTAGTGCTCTGATACCACTTATGGGAAATAAGTCTGTATACTTCCCTTAAACTAGACGGATTATAACGATTTAATGCAGATGATCAATGGTCATAAAATAAAATACATAAATAAAAGTAAAGGATTCAGAAATAACATTTGGTCCTAGCAAATATGGCCTAAGAACAATATCAAAACTGATATTCGCCTATTAGTTGCACCCAAGACGATCTGAGATATACCCTTTGATTATGCTAGAAATCAATCTAAAATTTTCTGTAAAATTTGATTGTCTTTGTGTTTTGTGATGAGAAAGAGGAGGCAAGGTCCAAAAAAAATATTAGGTCAGAAATAATTCTCTACCTTTCTTTTTATACAGACCGAAATCCGAAATCAATTAGGAAAGAAATCACCTCCTAATTTTCGTCCAAACAGACCGAAAATAAGGAGTGTATTTTCCTTATTTTGGTCTTTCCAAAAAATATATAAAGTGTGTTAAATTGTCATCTAGTGAGGATCGAACCCATGACCTCTTGGCTTGTGTACCCTCACTATTACCACTATGACACATTCAACTTGTTGATATTAAATACAACTGATTATATTTAACTACGAATTAACAGATTAATTCGTCCAAACTAACCTTATATATATTCAATTAAATATAACTTATTATATTTAATTTACGAATTGACAGTTAATTCGTCTCAAGTTAATATTATTTAATTTTCATTAAATAATTAGCTCATCAACACATTGACTAACTTTTTAGTCATTTTGGGCATCAATGTAATTATATTTCTATAACCACATTTCTCAAATACATCCTATAGGTGTGACCTTTAGGGACCAGTTGATCACCGCCATCTGTATGATAATAACGTCAAACTTTCCAGCAAGCCAACCGTTATTAGGTAAACGTTAATCAACTAATTAAATATACGAAGTATACCCTTGTGAACCTGTAAGAGATTTACAAATGTTATCACACTAATTTGTGGAGGACACCAGCTCCAACAATGATACCATAAGATAAATCCGCCTTTCACATCTCTCACTTCTAGTGAAACTGTCACACCACAATCATACCTCTTACGCCAAATATCTCCACCCTCTATCATCAATAAGGATTTCCTCAATCACATAAAAGGACTTAACAACCACTAATCCCAAAGGAAACTCTATCTTAACAACCTGTAATCCCAAAGGAAACTTCATCTCAAAAACGTCTAATCCCAAAGTAAACTTCCTCGTTGCCAAACTCATAATAATAAACACTCTTTTCTTTCATACTTAAACAGCCCAACCTGCCAATCAATCATAACTTAAAGCCTCAAGAAATTAAGAAGATCAACCTCGAATTCACCTCAAATAAGGACAACACCACCAAATAATCCAAAAGGATAAAAGTACGATAAGAGTAAAGCTCGGGTTATGAAAGATTAAAAGTTTTTACCGAAATATAACCAAAATGTACGACACGTAACATGCATAGGACATTTTCAAAATTGACCAACTTTAAAATCAACAAAGAATGCTCGAAAAAGTTATACATGAACAACACATTTAAGATAATTAATGACGAAACAAAACATTAAGTCATAAACAACACAATACATAAACTATACATTTAATAAAATTAATAATGATAAATATTAAGACATAAACAAACAAATACATGAACCAAAACAGGTAATTAATAACGATGCGAAACATTAAGGCATAACAAGTAATTACATAAACCATACATGTAATACAATTAACAAAGATAGGAAACATTAAGGTATAAACAAAAAAAGTCCTTAATTGTTTCTACCCCATTTACTCTCACTCATTTACTAAGTCAATTTATTCAATTTTAGTCATTAACTACGCGAGAGTTGGGAGCGTATTCGCTCTGATACCAACTGTAACAACCCAGATTATAAAACAAAGGAAAACCATACTATAAAAGGATAATCAGAGTACAACACTGATAAAAGGGTCAGGGTGGCGGAAACACCTGACCAATCCGGTTCGCTACTAAATCCAAAATCAAATCTAATACATTATTCAAGATTCTCAAAACATAAAAAGCAAACTCCTAATTTATTATTCGTCTCGCCCCTCGATGCATCCCAAACAACATCTTCCAAACAGCGACGAGCACTCAACCTGAGAATGGGGGTCGACAATCAGTCGAGAGTAACTAGATACTCTCCCAGTCATGTTTACACCTTTTAATATAACCAACAATCAATAACAATTGAAATGCAAAACTAGTAAACATGTGAGATCACCTATACTCATGAAAATCAAACTCAAACATTCTACTCATGACATTCTTAACACTAGACGAATGAGGCTATATGAACTTAGAGCATATGCAACCACTAGACCATGGACAACTAAAAACCAAAGTAGACACGACCCACAGTACATAAGGCACAAAAGCTAGCGACAAAGCAT
This sequence comes from Silene latifolia, assembly GCF_048544455.1. Taxonomy (NCBI): domain Eukaryota; kingdom Viridiplantae; phylum Streptophyta; class Magnoliopsida; order Caryophyllales; family Caryophyllaceae; genus Silene; species Silene latifolia. The sequence goes on from NC_133538.1 coordinate 69,854,221, forward strand.
AACGAATAGAGTGAACGCCGCTAGAACATTTAACTGATGAACTAGCAGATGGAACATTTAATTGATGAACCATCAGTTGTGAAGTATTTAACTGATACTCCGCGGTACTATGTATAGCGTATCACCACTTCCTATATGCCTAAGACCTAGCCAGACCTCTCGATGCATTAACTGTACATCGAACGACACTCGGGACCCAGAACGTTTAACTGACGAATCTGGCCACCCCTGAACATAGACCTAGAAACCTCCGAAGAGCAGTTTTTGATTCATTCCGATAGTATTTAACTGATACTACCGTCATCTATTCGACCATCCAACAAATAAATGCATAGTTTAACTAACTGCACACGACATGCGTGAACCACATCACGACTCAACATAGTAGAACAGTTTAACTGACTGTACAACTCATGCGTGAATGACCGCACGACTCAACATAGTAGAACAATTTAACTGACTGTCTTACCAACATATGAACAAGAGTAATCAATGACACATGCACACATTGTCATATAATAACTGAACACAACACAACATGTGAAGCAAACATAAACAACCAAGGTTAAAATAACCTTAGTCATAACATGAACTATGGATGTGAGGTTATAAGAACCTCTACTATAACTTTAGTATATATAACTTGAAGTTATATTTACCTCAACTATAACCTTGACACGGAACTCAAAGTTATACTAGTTCCAACAATAACCTTGAGCCATAATCTCAGGGTTACGTTAGTTTCAGTTATAACCTTAACTCGTGGTTCAATATTATATTAGATTAGGCTATAGCCTTGACTCATATTTCCAAGGTTATACCTCAAACAGCCACAACTAAAGTAACGACCCAAAGTTGTACTAACTTCAGCTATAACACTCGAATCATCATCAAGGTTATACTAGCTTTAGCTATAACTTTGGAGAGCACTCTTAGCCGCATATCATGCAGCCATTAGGGTTTATTTGTAAACCCTAATTGCTCTCATGACACCCATAATAAACATATAAATAACATATGATATATAATTAAAGTATTAGAACATATACAAACATGCGAAAACATAATTAATCATGATAATCAACAATCAAACATGTACCAATCATACAAAACAATCATTAAATCATATTAATTACATCAATTGGCATAAACACAATTAAAAGAGAAACACGCAGTTACCTTTTTAGCAATCAATGATGCAAATTTATGAAAACCTCCACAAAAGACACGGCCCAGAAAACCTTTTCTCCAACACGTGTCAACGTCCCCAAAAATCTACATTAAAGAATGCGAAAATCCAAACCCTTGTGATTAAAATTGCACCACGCAATTACTCTTTCAAAAACACCCAAAAGAATGACATCTCCTTCTTTACCCACAAAATAAGAGACCATAAAGGTAGGTCTAAAAGTCCATACAAATAATCCCCATAAAATTATTTGGAGATGAATATGATGTAGAGGTAAGAGTAAGGATTATGAAAATATAATTTATGTATGAGTTTAGAAGAAGGAAAGATATTCAAGAATGGTGTCAAAAGTAGAAAAGAGAACAAAAGAGATAAAAAGAGGAAGGGGCGCGGCAGAATTCACGCAAAAAACAAAGCAACTTGTCTGCTAGGTTAGGTTTCATATGTATAAGCGGGTTAAGAAGTGGGCTTTGGGTCCATTAGTTCATACAATGCATTATCTGATTATAAATCAGGTTGGACCATATTAAAATGTAAGGAGAGTTTATATTAGAAAAGTAATTATTATATTAAAATAGTAAAATTGTACACGGGCATTTTAACCCTTCCAAAAATAGATTAAAATGAGAAATAATAAAATAGAGAACGGAAGCTATAAATATATATTTCCAAAATATATTATCAAACTTCAAAATAATTAATTTAATAAAATACTTTTATAATAAAATATTATTATAAAACACGGGTGTTACAACTATTATGGTGTATATTATTATTATTATTAAAATGTCAAAACATTTATGAAGCTAAGACTCTACAAGAGCATTTGATTTAGGAATAAAGTCCATGCGTCTAAGATAATGCTTGGTAACTTAAAAAAGGAACTTTTCGAACGAAATTATTGACTATCGCTTTAGTTCAATAAATTATGTCCGTGAATATCAATATCAATCAATTATCAATATTACAGTTTTGATATAACTATAAATGAAATACTATTATTATTTAAACTTAGATTAATTTGAGAATTTTATGCCTATCAATTGTAGGGGGGTAGCGGGACTATTAATTACTTGTGAGGATTATCTCCATTACCTCAAAAGTAATGGATGGTCCATTACTTCTAATACACTATTATAAAATTAATATACTCTCTTCACCTCATCAAAACACTTGACCGTTGAATCATTTTGGAACAAAATCCGGACCGTTGAGAGATAATGGAAGGTAATGGAGAGAAGAAAGTAATGGAGTGTGGATGTGAGAAAATGGGGTATTATCCACGGGGTTGAAAATCGTTTGGAGTCGCCACCAAATTTAAGGAAATTTGGGAACCATTTTTGAAAATGAGATATGAGTTCGTTGTTGAAAGTACGTGATGGGAAGTTCGTTAATAATACACCCACCCCCGTCCGTTGGAATAACAGCCTCTACTTGGGACTATGATGGCTAATTGGATAAGACTAAAATCGTTATATGAGAGTGCAAAACACCATTTTGATCTTAAAATGTGAGCTTGGTTTCTAATCGTTTGATGCATCTAATCTACTTTGTCCAAGTGATTTACCATGAGAGGTTGATTTGAGCTATACTAACAAGCATTCACAAACATGGATTGGAGGAAAGGGAAACAATTGGGGCACTACCTATTACAACCCAGACGATTCTCGTCGACTCAATTTGCAAACAATTGAGTTAAAGATACAACTCGATCTAAATACAATTGCTAAACATGACTTAGTTACTTTGACACACTTGACACGCCTATCTAGGCATTGGAAACCGTGCCAATAAAGGGGTTACGGCTCACATAGGACTTCGTCCTTAGCCTCTTCATTGTTTTGTGGACTCACTTCGATTTAATTAGTTAAATATTTCAACTTAACTAGCTAAAGCAAAGGTTCTGTAAAAACATTTTTGACTTGAAATAAAGAACTAGCTAAACCCATATTTGAAGTACAAATTATATTGCTTGAAATGAACTACAATAATTACAACGATTAAATTACAATAACAATTGAAATAACACCACAATAATTGAATAAAATCCAAACAAAAGAGACATGAAGGCCAAAGCATATCACGGCCATACACAGCCATAAAGGGTGGTTAGCATGGACTATTCTAGTCATCAACTGTCATAAATTGGATGCTAGGCATGCGCAATTCAACTAGCGAGAAATTATCATAGGAAGAAGATGAATTCATTAAATTCTTTAAAGAAATCATTTAAATCCTATGTCGGGTTTTGTATGACCTATGAATGTTTAATTCGTTTAACATGCATTCTACAAGTTTAATTAGGCCACGTTACGATTTAACAACGATAAATGATATAACAAACTTGTATACATTATATATTGAAATAAAACGAACTAAACATGCGATTTAATTCTAACTATTTCATATCTAAAATAAAACGAGTCATTAAAACATGTGAATACGAATTAACTAATTAAAATTTCATTTTGATCAATTTAAGAAGCAAATTGATTCCTTTTATAATCTAAACATGCAATTATTCTAATTAAACATGTTATCGTCATAAATTAAAAAACAAACATATGATTAACATGCTATTTATTCTAAACAGGGATTAAACATCATTAGCATTATAATTACGAAACATATTACCTAACATGAGACGATAATTAAAAGACGATAAAAAAAACAAACAAGAAGGCCTTAAGGCTGTGTACGAACACGAGCAAAAGGGAGAGATTGAGTAGGGATTTTGTGCACCCTCAACTTACATGTAGACTTGGACACCACTCGGGATTCCGTATGCAAGTGTTGCTTAAAAGGCGCATTCAATTTTTAATCAGAAAGATGTTCTGGAATCCTTAGACTCCAAATTTTTAAACTTTAGCAAAAAAACAGGAGTAAAAACGACTTAAAAATAGAGAGAAACGGACGACAACAGTAGCAGTCCAAAACTCGAGAAAACACGAAAAAGAGAGCAAATTAATGCCCTAATGTTCGTCTAATCCTTTGTGTGAACTATGTGCTTTGTTTTCGGGTATGAGAGAAGTTTAGGGTTGCTTTTCACGTGAAGTTTGAGAAGCAAATGCTAGGGTTTCAAGTGCAAAACCCGTGTATGTCGTATTGTGTTTTTCCGCCCCCCTTTTTTTGTATGTGTGTGTGTGCTTGATTATATAGGAAATGAAAGGGGGGGGGCTTCTAGGGTTCGGTTGTTAGCTGGTTGTAGCTTGCTTGAAGGAGGGGAAAGTGAATGTGGTCGAAAATATGGAGGGAGATAAGTCGGTTTTGGAAAGGATAATGGGGGAATATTGTGTTTCACTTTTGAGGGATTGTGTGAGCTGTTTGGATGGGGGAAAATATCTTCTCTTACTTGGGAAATAAGCTAGAGAAATTAGGGAAGGAGATGGGTTAGATGGGGGCTCGAAATTGGGCTCGAAAAGCCTCTGTTTTGCCGCGCAAAAATAGAGCACAGGTTGGGTTTGATGAGCTCGGGTTTGGGTTTGGTTCTGGGCACGGGTTTGGGTTTGGTGGTGGCGAGGTATGGGGCTAGGTGGTGATGGGTCATAGGTTGGCTAGGTAGTGGTGTTGTGCTCGTATGTTGAGGTGTATGGGTCGTGGGTTTGTTTGAATGGGTGTAAAGACGGGAAAAAGGAAGGAGGGAGGTGTGTATGGCGGGGTTCGAACTCGTGACCAATGGGGTGTAGGACATACCAAAGCTACTCCTTGATTCTCGTGCTCAAAGTTATTCTAAAATCGAGCTTAAAACCGTCTAAAAAAACCTCGTTTAAAATCGCTTTTAAATCAATTTTTACAAATTAAATATAAAACGATGAGTCGTAAAATCGTCAAATATCTCATATTTCAAATGAATATAAAATAATAACTTTAAAATAATTTATTTTTCAAATAAATTATAAAATCTTTAAATTTACAATAAACTCGAAAATCTGAAAATCGAAGAAATAAATTTCATTTATTTCGAAATAATTTAAATTTCATTTAAATTATAAAACCGTCAAATAACGCGTGTCCCGCATCACAAAACGGAATCCACTAATGAGCAATGTCGATAAGTAAACATATGTCCTATCATCATCGGTTGTTTTGTCGGGATCTCTACAAATTCCAATATCGACGGATACAGGTATGTACAGAGCCCCCACTTTGACTGAGGGTTGGACAAGGCGAAATTCAAAGTATACCCCAGGTCCCTCTCGACATGAGGATTCCGCAGGTCGTTTATAGTCTATTAGACTTGCGTATATAAGCTTTCCAGCCATAAGAAGAGATCATACCTGAAACTTCGCTGGGGAATAACTTCTGCTTTTGTTGTGTAAAATCGTCATTGGTCGTCGACCCATAAACTTCCATATATGGTGGGTTGAACCTTATCCTTAGGAGCCTACGTATCCATTGTGATGGAATCACACTCGCATCATAGTTTGGCATACCTTGGCCTTGGCATTCTGTAGTTTCAGCCCAAAACGGAACTTTCGGATAGGTGGTTGCCGTCATACTTTGGAGATACCTCTCCCATGATGTCCATACTCTTCGAGTTACATGTGCATTAGCTCACTTGAGCTGCGATTCTTCATCATTGGTGCCCAACTTTTGAGCAACGTTGTTCTAATGTCCCTGGTTGCATTCTACTAGGGAATATATTTTATCTTAGTAACCCGACGTGGATTACTTTACTTGGTGGATACTTCTCCATTCATCATTATAGCAGGTCTCTGGAGCTGAAGGCGACAGAGCCCCCAGTTGCATTGGGTCTAAAGTCCTAATTGGAGCGTACCTGCTAAAACTTGGACATATATCACACGAAAGCACATAATGCTATTCCGAACTTTCGAAAATCATAGCTAAAACATGGATGGGCCCAAGGCCTGAACATAAACATTGAATTGGGTTTCTGACCCGATTTGCATATGGAATGGGCTTCGCCCGGAATCAACTTTCATTTTGAAAATAGGCTTCGCCCGGAATCATCACTTCATTTAAAAATGGGCTTCCCCCGGAATCAACATTCATTTTGAAAATAGGCTTCGCCCGGAATAAACTTTCATTTTGAAAAAAGTCTTCGCCTGGTATTAAAATTTCCTTCTTTTTTGAAAAATGGGCTTCGCCTGAAGTTAACATTTTCAAAGAAACTATGAATTTTCAACAATTCCACTGGAATGACGAGTAAATATGTTTCGAGTTTACGACTCCGGGAGCCGACCCGTAAATAATATGGGCAAGACATAGCACGTAAAACATAAAAATATCCGTAAGTGTGTACGGCTTTTTAATTTTAATATTGACTTGCTGGGAGATATAAATGTAGATTAGCCATTCTGGCCCGCGAAGCATAACTAAAACCCGCGAAAACAAGCTTTGGTCCAAAAATTAACACGAGTTGATGGGGGAAGCCCAGAGGCCCGTGTCTTAAGGCATATCCAACCTGCCTTGCGTGGCAGGCAAGGGTTTCCTAAACCCTAGCTAAAAACTCTCTCCTTATTTTCCTATATAAGGAGATCATAATAAGAGGCAAACCATAACTTCTTATTCTTTTCCTCATAAAAACTTCTTGTCAAACATGAACTCTCTTCGAAAAGCCGTGACATCTTGGGCCTCTGATTTCAAAGGATTGGAATCTCAAATACTTGTTGATACGGGATTGCAACAACTTGTCTCGCTGAGGCAGGTGCTGCCTGAAATTTTTTTTCTTGATGAGTGCTTAAAATTCTGGGACCCTATCCATCATATTTTTGCCTTTCCTGAAGGAGAGATTTGTCTCTTTCCTGAAGAAATTGCTATTTTAGGAGCCTGGAAGATTGAACGAACCCCCGTTGTACCCGACTTTCAACGAGGATGGCTAATAAATATCGAGATTCCTCGGCCTCTCATGAGAGGAGGCACACGCCTACATTGATGGAGAGCGAGTAGACTTACTCGCTATTGCTCACAAATTTCGCCATTCTAATGACCCTACAGTATTTCATCGCAGAGCTTTTGGACTGATCGTGCTTCATCTCTATGCTTTTGAAGGGAGTATCGAGGTACCTACCTGTCGTGGTAAGGCAAAATTCATTAGAATTGTAGAGCAAATGGAGAATCGTCGGAGCCCGGCTTGGCTCATTCTGGCCGAAACCATCAATGGGTTAGATGCTCGGAAGGCTAACCCAAATCTTGCTTATACTGGATCAACCCGTCTTCTATAGGTATGCCCTTTCCTTTTTTCTTTTTTTTTTCTTTTTTTGTTTTCTTTTTTTCATTTTTTTTTCATTTTCCTTTTTTTGCCCACCTTCTTTCTTTTCAGTGGGTTTTACAACATTTCCTGTAATCTAACTCGCTTTCTCGGCCCTTTTTCAGAGATCTGACTATGTGAGAGACTCGAGTTGGTTGATCCACCTAAGGTTCCAAATATATATTAGGTGAGAAGTTTTATTCTCGTCATCGTCAGATTGCTTCTCGGCAGACAGAGCCTTTCTGGCGGCAGTGACTTTCTGCCAATGCTGGGTTACATGTTAGATGGGCCTTACTTTCGCTCTACCTTACTGCAGTCACTGGCTTGTCTGAAACCGATAGAACCAGACATCTCACTCTTTTGGGCTTAGAGTGGTCCACTCGTATCTACTCGGACCGTGTTCTTCGACAGGTCAGCCGTCAACAGCAGATTTCTGCCGTTGAGCCCACTCACGGCCGTGCTGAAGAGGTGACTCTTGGAAGGTGCAACGCGTGGTTGAAATCTTGGACTCGGAGGACCATTTCGCATATCACTGGGCCATTTCCTTCTACTTGGGTATCACCCTCTTACTTGCAGTGGACTATTGAGCCTTCTTTCAAGGCCCGAAGAGAACTTTATAAGGATAAAGCCATTGACTACAAATATCGTGAGAAAGCGATGAAGAACCGAGGATTCTTTACTGGGACGACTCCGATTTCACTTAAGTCTGAAACAGAGACCGAATCGACTCCTAGGACTGACTCTTTGGTTTCAGATGTGAGGAAGAGGTTAGGTTGGAGGAGTGAAAGTGAGTTGACACTTGCAGAAAGACTTGGTCCTTGACCTAGTGTGAAAGAGAGATTGGGCCCTCGTGAAGAATTGATGATTCCTCCGAAGAAAAGAGCCCGAGTGATGATGGGTGAGACTTCGTCTTGTCGTGATGGGGCGTGCGGCCCGGCTGAAGGTGGCAAAGAGTAGTCTTCGACATTACTATTTACTATTACTATTACTGTTTGTGTGCTTTCCTTTTTTAATTACGTGTGATGGGCTTCGCCTGGAATAAAATATTCTAACGGGCTTCGCCAGGAAATTAGAATAAATAAAAACATTATTTATTAAAAATCCCTAGTTTTCTGCATCAAAAAGTTCATTTTTGTTTTACATGTTTCGGTTGTACTCTTAACTAAGAGTTGCCTACGTATCTGCTTTGCAACATAATCAAACCGAGTCCGTAGTTCTCACATAAAATATTTCATGCAGTGTTGACAAACAACTCATAACTTATTCTAAAAACATTCGCAATTCGAAAATTATTTCATAACATTTTAGAATGAGGTCATCAAGGATAGTATTTCTTCTGCTGGTCCAAATTCGTAGGATTTGTGAAGTCATTCCCATTCAAATCTGTTAATCGAACAACGCCTCCTGACAAAATCTTCTTTACCAAATAAGGGCCAACCCAATTCGGTTCAAACTCACCCCTCTGGTCAATAGGTAACAGAGCTCTAACCGACTTGCACTAGTACAATTAAGGTAATTGGCATCGCCATAGTGGCATCGATTCTAGAAAAGACCGATGCCAGTAGTAGTTTAAATAGATAATGGCATCGGTTCTACCTAAGGAACTGATGCCAATAGTGTTTTTGGATACATCGGTTGTAAGTATACGACGGATGCCAGTTTAACAATATTGTCATCGGTCATAAAGTTTGAACCGATGCCAATTTTTATAATGATTAAAAATCCCTAATAAATCACCCCACTATTATTAGATTTCGCTAACTTCTTCCCAAACATTCACGCTTTCTTTTACCAGAAAAATCATCTGCTACTCGCCTTTTCCCGTAACACCATCATCGTCCTCCGATGCGCGATATGACAACCATCACCGTTCTCTCGATAGCCACCACACGACGACGACCACCACCACACGCCGTCCCCTTCAAAAAATGAACCGCCATGCTAATTAACCGATTATTCAAGGTATATTTTGTTCCTATTTCATTAATTAATTTAGCGTTTTACTTAATTTCATAATTTTGACCCTTAATTGATTCAACTATTGGTTGATATCTAAGGCTATGTTTATGATGTTGTTATTTACTCTTTAATTTCATATTTGATGCGGTTGCTAGGTCTTCTAATTGATTAAGAACAGTAGGTCATCGTCTAATTTTATCAAGGGTTGTTTCAATTTTTTAAGGCTTTTAATTTAAGGAACAGGTGTTGAGTCCTTATTGTATTGGGTGGTTGTTCATCTTATATTGCCACCACTCTCACACTATCACGACCGACGACCCATCACTGATACTTACGATTGAGGACCACCAAATACAGTGAAGGTTCTCCCTTTTTAATTCCCCTTATTTTCGTCATTTTCATTTTTTTTATTGACCTTTATGACTGTGAAGATATGATTGTTTTTGTATTCTTCAAGTTCAATTAAATGAGATTTTTCATTAGAATCGTTTATTCGAATCAATTTGTGAACTAACAATATATAGCTGGTAGTGTGAGTAACACTCCATAAGTCTCATTATTTCTCCCCTTTTTTAAGATCTAGGGTTTTCTACTCAACCTCTAATAATTATTATTATCATTGATTGATTTAGGGTACTTTCTCGTTGACGGTGGCACAAAAGCTGATGTCTCGACGTTGTTCAGCATCTTTCCCTATCGACAATTTCGGGTCCCTTTTTTCCGGTAAATCGTCTGAGTTTTCATTACTTTCTTTATAATATTTGCTTTGTCTACTCTTTTTTTTGTTACTAATTCTTCTAATTGCTCATGTCTTTGATTTGTTTTCCTGTATTTGAGTAGTTATATAGGTTGTCATCGTATTTTAATTTTTGTGCATTTTGCGGAATTCTTTTCTGTGAAAGCTGTTTGAGTGATTGCTTGGATGCGCGTCTTCTTATGTTATAGGAAAGAACATGAACTGGCAGGAGAAGAATCTTAGAGTTATATTTTAAAGCTAATTTGGTTAATTAGATTAACATTTTCTGAAATTTTAGTTGTTAAAGTAACTAACAAGGTATGAGTGGGGGGGAGTTTTATTAGATTTTCCTGCATCTGTCTATTTTGTTTAATTAAATTCTATATTGAATGATCTAACTATACTACTTATTTGCACATACTTTATGGACTTTTCCCATCTCACATGCTCTACTACTATACTGATTGATGTCGCCTATCTTTGTTGCAGATGTCTGCATTCATTAACATCAGTTATAGCCTGCCATATTCTAATTTTCACATTTATCTAAGCAGTGCTTTTAAGGTGGGTTCGCTGCTTTTTTTTTACAATTTATACATCCTTTTTTCTATTCATAACTTCAGTCTGCAATTGTGTGCATTGTCTGGCTTCTTTGTATGCTTATTTTGTCTAGTTGGTAAATTTTGGAGTTTTCGTGTGCTCCTATGTTGGTAAACTACAACATTATGGTATCTAATTCTGCATTCATTGAATTTAATACACTCTGGGATTGTGAGTCCATTGGTTGGGTATATGCTGCTTTGATAGTGCTACATAATGGTCTGTTCCTCTGTTCTCTTCTTAGCTAGTTGTGAGCGAGTTGGATCCACCTGAATTGTTAATTATAATAGTATAAAATTCCTTGTTTAAATCTTATACGATTGTGTTATTTTTGCCTTCTTCAAAGGATTATGTGTGGCGTAAAGTTACTTGTTCCAAGTTTATAGTTGCTAATATAGACTGGATAAAGATACATTATTTGGCTTCTTGTATTAGTTTTCTCTAAGGTCCGAACTATTTTAGTTGTTCTACTTGCTGAAACGTATGATGAATAAACATTTGACTCTTCGCAGGCTTGCAAATGATCATGTCTCTACCCAAATTGTTTTCAAGTGAACAATTCTTTTGTTGTACAAGCTTTTGAAAAGGTTCGTATATTTGGTCGAAATCATTCTCAATAGATATTTGAAGTACACCAGTAGGTCTCATGAGAGACCGTCTCTCACTAATTTAATGGGAGACATAATAGGGAAAAAAGAAATTTAGTGGGTCCCTCACCCCATCATGTGAATGATCTCTCAATAACGTTATTGAGAGACCGTCTGTGACACCCCAATACTCCAAGTGCCTTACCAGGACCACTCAGTTATAAGGACGTCACCATCTCGGTTTCCCGAGGCAATGATAATCAAATGACAATAACGAAACATAATTTAAATAGTAATAAGTTTAAAGTGATTACAATCCAAAAACCAAACTGATAAGATACGATACAAGTTCTCCAAAAACTAAATGTCTAAAACTACTCAAGTACGCCAGCGGAAGACTCTAATCTACTCGTGGTGACACATCCCAGCTAGCCCATATGCCTCTAATCATACCTGCTCACCATCCTCGAATGGATCACCACAGTTTTACAAAACAAAGACGGGGTCGGTACTAAACACACAATTATATAATCACAATAAGAAAGAAATCAACGCAGCTCAATTGTCACATCGACCCGAACTCCATCACCAACTCCTCAATACTGACTATACACTAAAATGTGTAGCCCTGCCAGAGTACCCATCACAACAGGTTACTCCTCGCCACCAGTAGGGGACCGCAGCCGCTCCCACCTAAGCCCCCCTCATCTCCATCGAGCGATAAACCCAAATCCATTAATGTGCACATCCCTTATGTGGCGGGTTCCATAGAAGGCGAATCATGGGCCTGAAGCCACTCCCGCAAGTGACTCCACTCAGTCAGGGACGCACCCCGAAGAACACAGACAGATACAATCAACAACAATCAACAACAACCAAATCCAACAACCGTCACAATGCAAATACGATACTTTAACAACAATCACAATCAACAACAAACCACATTATGTGACTAATAATGAGTAGGGAAAACCCTACCTGGAATGCAAACACAAGCAGACGATCTCAACAGCTGTATCAAAACCTCTGCTCTACGAATCCTCCTTCTATCACATGATCACATAATTACTACTAGCACAACTAACCATAAAAACCCTCAATCCCCCAAATTAGGGTTTAAAAAAAGTTAATTAAATGCTATAAAATTGGTATGTAGATCTTACCCTTGACGCAAGGATCACAAGGATACAAAGAACGATGAAATCCGACCTCTCAAGCTCCGGGATTTGTCAATAACGCGGATGAAGAGAACAACGTAGTTTTAAACCTCCTTTGAGTGAATTAGAATTATGAAAAGTGTTTAGGGAAGAAGACGATATAAAATATATACTAATCCGCGTCATTAACAAAACCCGTCAAAATATTACCCTTCAACCGAGCTACTCGATCGAGTACGTTCGAGCTACTCGATCGAGTAACTAACGTACTCGATCGAGTGCCACTTACTCGATCGAGTGCCAAGGCTACTCGATCGAGTGCCAAGGCTACTCGATCGAGTACCCTACAGGCAGACTACTATTTCGTAACTCAAAACACATGATACCCGTCGTTGTGAGTACCAAAAATAAGATTTATAATTTCTTATTAAGACTAACCTAGGCTAGTGGTAACAGGGTCGAACCACAAGGAGGCAGACGTAATTTCTAGCTGTCTAATTCTAGTCTAAGGTAACGAGTGTATGGGTTGAGTTGAATTGATCTATAGCTAAGAATATATAAAGACAATAAACTAAAAAGACGGATTAAAAGAGAAAAAGGGGTACTAGGATGGTCGGTTCATTACAAACGGCGGCAAAGATACTAAGTCGGTCAATCAAACACAAGTGAGGCGGGAAAACAAGAGATCCTCTCGGTCCACTCTTAACAGATAGCATCTTTCGATCTCGCTATAAGTCCCTAATATCACTAATACTGACTCTCGTCCTGAAAAGTGACTAACGGTCTAAACTATACCTATCTTTCGATCTCAAAGACATGACTTAGTCATTTTAATTGGTGGTCTAACAATGTCCCTATCTTTCAATCTAATGGGTCGTTATAAATAAAGCATCTAACGGTCGCATGCATTCGATTCGTTAAATACAACATTAAAATCAATTAAAACGAAAGGTAACCTCACGTGGTCGGTCCGATCGACCTGTATGGCGGTCGATCGACCGACATGCGAGTTCATCCAAAACAATACTACGCCGCCTACGCTATAATTCGCCTACATCCTAGCACAATTAATTTAGCTACTCATGCTAAAGGTGATAACAACAATAAAACTAGGGCATAAAAAAATCGAATTCATAATTAAAGCGGTAAGACAAACAATTAACATGCAATGATAAAATGGTTTCGGGAATCTAACTAGCAATTCTATACTAATAACGAGATAGAAGTGAATTGAAATAGGCGTAAGAATACCGAGAATAGCAGAAGAATGATTAAGAACAAGAGCGAAAATTCCAATGCTAAACAATATTCCAAACCCTAATTATTTCTAAGAACCGTATGTAAAACTTAATGTAAAAACTTGATGTTTTAAAACTGATGTTTCTAGGTTACGTTATATAGCAACTAACGTAACTTTATTTCCTAAACCTAACATAACTTTGGGCTTCAAGATTCACGGTCTTTTAATTCTCGTCTGGAATAGCGGTTTGGTCGATCGACTGAGAACGGCAGTCGATCGACTGAATAGCAATGAACAATGGCTTCGAACCCGATGGTTGGTCGATCGATCGATGGTAGTGGTCGATCGACCGATTGAGCCGCTACTTGACTTCTATAACCGGTGGATTTGTCTTTTGGGCCTTGAATTGCGCACCAAGCTCGTTCCTTGAGCGAATACTTCACGTCAAATGTAATGCAAGATACACGGGGATGGATTTAGCTCGATTTCCACCGGATTCTTCACATTTCGCAATAATGTACAAAAATACTAAGTAGACGGAAATAGGGAGAAATGTAGCATAAACTACATGAATGAGCTCTGAAATGCGTGTAAAATGGGATGTAAAACATCATATAAAAGACACGCATCAAACTTCCCCAAACCAAACCCTTGCTTGTCCCCAAGCAAGAACTAGACTCGATCTAATGACCTAATCGAACGAGTTCAATCTCAGAGCGAATTACAACATGTAAAGCCTAAACCAATTTAATGCACTAACCAACAATCAATTAGCAAATGAATCATGCAAACGAGTTATGGAGTCGTTAAAAACATGCTGGACCGTCAACTGTAGAGACTTATTAAGTTGGACTCTCACGGGTCGCTCAAATCACTCATAAGCACAGGTGAATATATAAGAGGATAGAAAGAATTGGTTTTGTAAAGACTCTCATCTAACTACGACCTATAAGAACATGCATGCAGTGTAATATGAAAGCAATCTCTACAACCGTACATACGCATTCCAACCAACAAGAGACCATGACACATGCCGAGGTATAAATGTGGATATGTGAGGTATGGGTAAGAAGAGGCAAAACATTTATGGAAAAGTGGAGGTACAGGTGATCAAGCTAGTACCGAAACGGAACCATATGGCAACATCCAACTTCTTGCTCAAAAACAAATGAAACGGTGCTATAGCAAGCACAAATCTCACAATCTCCAGGTATAAAAGTAATCAACTAACTCCCCATAAAATATGAATAATACATGGGAGCAAAAATCGCCAAAAGATAAGGATTTTGAATTATGCGAATTGATTCTTTCTCTTTTTCTCGAACCTCAGTCGATCGACCTGAATTGGCCGTCGATCGACCGCATGAACAGTACAGGACTCTTTTTTATCTTTTAGAATCATTTTTTCATCTTTTTTTTCTTTTCTATTTCTTTCTTTCCTCCTTTCCATCTTTCCAACAATATCTCAAACATGAGCATATGCTATGAAAAACTAAGTAACAATCCCAAGAACACAGACTACTAGCTTGACAAGGGCAGGCTAAATGTAGGATGTAGTAATGGGACAAAAAGGCTGTTTTTGGCAGTGTGGGGTTCATGGGCAAAACGAATAAGGGGAAACCTCTACCACATGTGTCAACTAACCACAGACCGAATGCGTATGTGTATTAAGCGATTAAGTTCATATTTATGCACATTTATGTGACATGCCTCATAAGGAGTACTACTCACATTCCTAAATAAACTGGTCATAGATGTCACCAGTTATAGGCTCTAAATCTCAGAAATATGATGTAGCTTGCCAATTTTCAAAGTCAAGTCTCAAGTCCAGCAAATAATTAACGAAAACTCGTAGATATGCACTTATACGATTCTACTAATAACATGTTAATCAAGCAAGGCTCAGGCAAAACAGGTGCAAAATGCAATATCATCCTTGAAATACTACCGTTCCGACTCGACCTATATGCTAAAATAAACGTGCATTTTATGGAAATTTTTGAAATTTTGCAATTTTTTGGAATTTTTTTGTATATAAGAATGAAATAAACAATGCAAAACAAAATGTAAACGTGAATGCAAGCAAATGATATGCGACGCAAAACCCTTCCCCAAACCAAATCGCACAATGTCCCCATTGTGCAAAATCATGTAATGAAGAAAAGAGAAATGGGAATTTGCAGGAAAATAAATAAAAAAGACATGAAGTGGAAATCGGGAACTTACAAGATTTTAAACGCAAAGAAAGGAAACCTTCCCAACCCGGCGTGAGCTAGGAGGTTTCGAAGAGAGCAGATGCTACTAATAAGTACCGAAAGACAAATAAAACCCACGCATAAAATCGAGAAGACAATTTTGAAGCGGTAAATATGTGCACAAATGAGAAAATTAGAAGAAATAAATAATTGACGGAAAATAAAGTGGAGTAGAAAACTCCCTTAAGTCCGCATATCGACCAAACACAGCAGGGGAGAGGTCGTGAATAGGTAAAAGAAGCGTCCGTGGTCGATCGACTAAGAACGGCAATCGATCGACCAATGTGTCGAAACAGTAGCTCTGGAAAGTGCAACTCGGTCGATCGACCAATGTAGCGGTCGATCGATCGAAAATATCCTGCATACTCCTTATTTCTTCGTATTTGCTCAATTACTTGAGCTAATGAGGTCTAAAAACCGCAAGTGCACAACAAGACGCGCCCAAAATTGCGCAAAACCCAGAATAAAGTCTCAAACGCATAAAATCCAAAGCAAGCAAAATAAAATTCGAAGTTTCGCGCACACAAAAACAATAAAAAGTGTCTAACAAAAGCAAATAAAAAGTTTGGAAAACATGTGATCAACTAGTAGTTGATCAAGAACGGCCACGGAATGGCCCACTTCGTTGGCTCGGCTACTAGAGGTAGCCTCAATGGTGCTTATCTTAGCAGCTACACCCTTCTTAGCTTCCACGTCCGTATGGCTCAACGGATCAACACTTTCATCATCTCCCCAGTCAATGACCTCTTCTTGCTCATCAAAGTCCAAGTCGGACTTCCGTGCCTTGACCGGTTCGTCATCAACTTCCTCATCAATGCCATAGCTAAGGCAACCAAGACCTCCTCTTTGAATGATCGGCCTCTTTACAGTTGGAGCAACTTGCTGTTCTTCCTTCCCCAAACCAGCTGATGCAATATCAGAAATAGACAAATCTTCCTCCAATATGCTCCCAATCTGGGGCGGAGGGGTTACAACAGGAATAGAGATAGGTAAATCAGGAAGCACAAAGTACGATTTTTTGTCAGAAACCGTATTACAAGTCACAGGCCACATGGGGTCCTTTTTCTTAGATGGCTGGGCAAAAACGATAGAATGCTTGCCCACTTTAAAAGTCAGGGTTGCTAGACCGACATCTATAATCGCACCAAAGCAGGTGTGCGTAAATGGCCTACCCAAAATAATGGGAATATGGGCATCCTCGGGCATGTCAAGTACCACGAAGTCGACGGGGAAGAAAAACTTCCCTATTTGGACAGGGATGTCCTCCAAGACTCTATCGGGCCGGACCGCAAATCGGTCACCATCCGCATCTTGTCATATCATCATCTGCGAACCTAGTCAATTTGAGCTTCCTAGCTAGACTCAAAGGCATGACGCTTATACTAGCTCCTAAGTCACATAATGCCTTCTCAATAGAGAAGGTACCTATATGCAAGGAAGAAAAGCTACCGGGTCCTCTAGCTTGGGAGGTGCGGTGTGAGACAAGTAAGAGCATGACTCTTTAGTTAATGCGACAAAGATGAACATGTTCAAGTGACTTTTTCTTAGACAAGAGTTGTTTCATGAATTTAGTGTAGGTTGGCACTTGATTAACTAACTCAAGGAAGGGTACTTGTACATTCAGGCTACGAATAACTTTTTCAAACTCTTGAAAGATACATTCCTTTGTCGCACTAGTCTCTCCGGATAAGGGGTTGTAAGAAGTACCTTAGCCCTCTCCTCTAAGTTGCGCATGCCGGCATCCGTGGACTTAGGCTGGAAGTCCACAGCTTTCTCCTTGTTGAAGCTTGAACCCTCCTCAGACCGTCTCAAATGTGAGCCATTGACCGACATTGGGTCAAACTTTGGAACCGAGGCGAACCCATCAGCACTCGGGTCTGGCCTTAACACTTTCGGAGTTGTCGTGCCCCGAAACAAATGGTCCCTCAAGTTATCGGTCATCGGAGGACGAAAAATCTCGCTATCAGCAGTGATCTTGGTCGATCGACTACTATCCTCGTCGATCGACCGAGGTGTCTGATTCAAAGCCGCCAGAACCGCGTATCGGTCGATCGACTGGTATATCGATCGATCGACCGATATACCTAGTAGACGCCTTTTTCTTTGAATTATTCGTTCTGACTTTCTTTTGACTCGGATCCGCCTCATTCTTTTCAACGGCGTCCTCGACCATGGCAGGCCCCTCCAGGGTGGACCCACTCCTCAACGTGATGGCGTTTAGGGTCTCCTTTGGGTCGGTTTGAGTCGGTAAGTGTCCCGGAGCTCGAGTGGTACTCTTACTAGCCAATTGAGCAATTTGGCTCTCAGAAGCTTCATCCCGACCTCTCTTGCTTGGGACTTCTTGAAAGAACAAGTTCTTGAACTCAAGCAAAATTAGAACCATGGGATTGTTGTTCTTCTTGCGGCACATAAAGAGGTTTTTGATATTGTTGTTGCTCTTGATGAGGGGGCACATAGGGTTGCTGCTGCGGAGGTGGAGTTGGATTTAGGACATTCTGGCTACTCCACCTCAGGTTGGGATGAACATTAGGCTCATAATAGGTGTTTGTGCCTATAATGTTGAAAGCAAAGACAAGACTCAAAGGGACTAGGACAATTCTTCAAACGTGTCCCTCGGCTCCGCACCTTTCATGCACGAAAGGATCGTCGACACAACATTTACTTGGTAAATACCTCCCTTTGAAGCTCCTCCCAGTTCATACTTGTCAAATCTCGCAGTGAGAGCTTCAAGTGCGCCTCTGAAGGAGATTCGGCACTCCTTCTTTGATTCCCTCCGGAATTCCCATACTCACCTTGTGGGTGGCTAGATCATCAATGATCTTCCACCCTTTGGTTTCTCCCAAATTCTCAGCAAATCGGCCACCGGTCGCAAAGATCCAAAATAGCCCTTTGATCGTCATATGACCCATTATAGAACTCATTGCACAAGCTCCATTTTTCGAACCCATGGTGCGGTATGGTTCGCACCAACTTCTTAAAACGGACCCATGCTTCGTGGAAGTTCTCGTCCGGCCCTTGTTTAAAGCTCGTGATTTGAGCTCTAATTGCATTGGTCTTTGAGGCAGAAAAATATTTCTTGTAGAAAGCTAAAGCCAATGAATTCCAATCGGTGATCCCATGAACGGCTCGGTCCAGATCTATATACCACTCCCTTGCAACATCACGAAGGGAGAAGATAAACATAGTCTCCTTGATCTGGTCTTGGGTCACGCTTTGGTGGTGGGGGTATGGGCAATGATGAGTCAATAAATGTCTCCATATGCTTAGCCGCATCTTCATTTCAGCCTCCCGAATCGGTTTCTCTCAACCATATTAATGTATGAGGGCTTTGGTTCGAACTTCCCGTCATCTCCCGGTAATTCGAACCCCTTATATAAATTTGCAAATCGGCTTAATGACTAGCTATACTCACTTCCTTGGCCATGACCGGAATTTCGGAGAAGTGACTGTCTCGGGTGAAGAAGTGGAAACGGGTGAAGAATGTGGGTCTTCCTCGAATGACTCGTTCTCGTAATAGCTTGACAGAGTACTCGGCTCTTCCTCTCGCTTCGGTAATACCCTTTGTGATCGTCTCAACTCGCGCAAAGATTTCTCAATCTCAGGGTTGAATGGTACTAGTTCACCACCCTGTGACCTGCGCATAAGAGGAAACTACAAAAAGAATATAAGAAAAGTTTAAGGAACGGATGTCCCTTAAACTGAGAAAGACTAAATTAAAACACCTAAAAATTAGAAATATTGCCTCCCCGGCCACGGCGCCAAAATTTGATACCCGTCGTTGTGAGTACCAAAAATAAGATTTATAATTTCCTATTAAGACTAACCTAGGCTAGTGGTAATGTGGTGGTCGAACCACAAAGAGGCAGACGTAATTTCTAGCTGTCTAATTCTAGTCTAAGGTAACGAGTGTATGAGTTGAGTTGAATTGGTCTATAGCTAAGAATAGATAAAGACAATAAACTAAAAAGACGGATTAAACAGATAAAGAAGGGGTACTAGGATGGTCGGTTCATTACAGCTTCGGCGGCAACATACTAAGTCGGTCTGAATCAAACACAAGTGAGGCGGGAAAAGAAGAGATCCTCTCGGTCCACTCTTAACAGATAGCATCTTTCGATCTCGCTATAAGTCCCTAATATCACTAATACTGACTCTCGTCCTGAAAAGTGACTAACGGTCTAAACTATACCTATCTTTCGATCTCAGCACAGTTTAGTCATTTTAATTGGTGGTCTAACAACTGTCCCTATCTTTCGATCTAATGGGTCAGTTATAAATTAAGCATCTAACTGGTCGCATGCATTCGATTCGTTAAATACAACATTAAAATCAATTAAAATGAAAGGTAACCTCACGTGGTCAGTCGATCGACCAGGTATGGCGGTCGATCGATCGACACGCGAGTTCGATCCAAAACAATACTACGCCGCCTACGCTATAATTCGCCTACATCCTAGCACAATTGATTTAGCTACTCATGCTAAAGGTGATAACAACAATAAAACTAGGGCATAAAAGTACTGAATTCATAATTAAAGCGGTAAGACAAAAAATTAACATGCAATGATAAAATGGTTTCGGGAATCTAACTAGCAATTCTATACTAATAACGAGATAGAAGTGAATTGAAATAAAGGCGGAAGAATACCGAGAATAGCAGAAGAATGATTAAGAACAAGAGCGAAAATTCCAATGCTAAACAATATTCCAAACCCTAATTATTTCTAAGAACCGTATGTAAAACTTAATGTAAAAACTTGATGTTTTAAAACTGATGTTTCTAGGTTACGTTATATAGTAACTAACGTAACTTTATTTCCTAAACCTAACATAACTTTGGGCTTCAAGATTCACGGTCTTTTAATTCTCGTCTGGAATAACAGTTTGGTCGATCGACTGAGAACGGCGGATCGATCGATCAATAGCAATGAACAAAGTGGCTTCGGAACCGATGGTTGGTCGATCGATGATGGTAGTGGTCGATCGACCGCTTGAGCTGCTACTTGACTTCTATAATCTGGTGGATTTGTCTTTTGGGCCTTGAATTGCGCACCAAGCTCGTTCCTTAAGCGAATACTTCACGTCAAATGTAATGCAAGATACTCGGGGATTGATTTAGCTCGATTTCCGATGGATTCTTCACATTTCTGCAATAATGTACAAAAATACGGAAGTAGACGGAAATAGGGAGAAATGTAGCATAAACTACATGAATGAGCTGTGAAATGCGTGTAAAATGGGATGTAAAACATCATATAAAAGACACGCATTAACACCCTTACTCGACAGAGTAAGGCCCACTCGATAGAGCACCCAGAGACTCATAAAACCTTAGTATTACAGTCTTCCCTCCTTAAAAAGAACTTCGTCCCCGAAGTTCAAACCATAACAAAAATAAAAACATACTACCCCACTCCCGATACTACAACCAAAACAAAACTCAACACAAAAACTCCGACACATTCTACAAACCCAAACTCAGCCCGACACAACTCACTGCTAACTATACCAAAAACAACATAAAACGATGCAAAAACTTTTCGCGATCATCTCTTACCCCTCTAAAAGAAACAAGGTTACGTCCCCGTCACCATACATTCCTGATAAAAAAGAAACGGATAGCGCTCTCTCATGGACTCCTCTGCCTTCCATGTAGCCTCCTCAACCTCATGATTAGACCATAGAATCTTAAGCAAGACTATCTCACCATTTCTAGTTTTCCTAATCTTCCGGTCAAGAATGTGCTTAGGCACCTCAAGGTAAGACAAGGACTCATCTAGCTCTATGTTCTCTGCCTCTAACACATGCGACAGATCACTCACATACTTCCGCAGCTAAGATACATGAAACACATTATGCACCCTATCCAAAGAAGACGGTAAAGCCAAACGGTAAGCAACCTCTCCAACTCGGTCTGAGATCTCATATGGTCCTATGAACTTCTGACTCAGCTTGCCTTTCTTCCCAAATCTCATGACCCCACGCATAGGAGACACTTTTAGAAGAACCTTGTCTCCAACCTAAAACTCTATATCCCGTCAATGTAGATCTGCATAACTCTTTTGCCTAGCCTGAGCTGCTCTCATCCTTTCCCTGATCATCTTAATTTGCTCAACCATCTCATGTACCATCTCTGGTCCTAAAACCACTGCCTCAGCACTATTGTCCCAACAAATCGGACTCCTACATCTCCTCCCATATAGAGCCTCAAATGGCGCCATGCCAATACTAGTGTGATAGCTGTTGTTATAGGAAAACTCAATCAAATCTAACCTCTCTTCCCAGCTACCACAAAAATCTATCACACAAGCTCGTAACATATTCTCAAGAGCCTTGATTGTTCTCTCTGTCTGACCATCTGTTGCAGGATAAAATGTTGTACTTATCTTCAATGTCGTTCCCAAAGACTCCTGCAACTCTTTCCAAAACCTTGAGATAAACCTCGCATCTCTGTCAGATACTATGTCTTTAGGCACCCCATGTAACCTTACCACATTCTTCCGATAAGCCATGGCTAATTGTGCCTTAGTTCATGTATCTTTCATTGGCACAAAATGAGCTAACTTGGTCAGTCGATCCACTATAACCCATATCATGTTGTTACCCTGCTGGCTCTTTGGCAAACCCACGATGAAATCCATGGAAATGGATTCCCACTTCCGCTCAGGTACCTCTAAAGACTGAATCTTACCTTGTGGTCATCGCTGCTTCCCTTTAACTCTCTGACATGTCAAACAACGGGCCATAAACTCAGCTGTTTCATTCTTCATCCCAGGCCACCAGATAGTCTTTTTTAAATCCTTGTACAACTTGTCACCACCTGGATGTACCGAATATGGTGTATAATGTGCCTTTGTCATGATTGTCTTTTCCAGCTCCTCATAATTAGGGACACACCACCTCCCATCAAACCTCAAACTACCGTCTGTATGAATAGAGAATCTAGACACTGTCCCTTTCTCTACTCCAGCTCTCCACTCCACCATCTTGGGATATAACACCTGTTTACCTCGAATATCATCATACAGATCAGGCTGCACTGTAAAATCTCCCATGGCATCCCCTTTCTGGATCGTATGTATCCCAAACTTCCCAACCTCATCTCTCAACCTCATCAAGGATATAGCTGTGCACAAAGAATGTACACTCTTCCTGCTCAAAGCATCTGCAACTATATTGGCTTTCCCTTCATGGTAGATAATATCCATATCATAATCGCCAATCAACTCCATCCACCTCCTCTGTCTCATATTCAACTCCTTTTGAGTGAAGATGTACTTGAGACTCTTGTGATCAGAAAATACCTTAAAGGTCGCCCCATAAAGGTAATGTCTCCAAATCTTGAGAGCAAACATAACTGCACCTAATTCCAGATCGTGTGTAGGATAATTATCCTCATAACGCTTCAATTGCCTAGAAGCATAGACAATTACTTTACCGTTCTGCATCAACACACACCCCAAACCATTCTTTGAGGCATATGTGTAAACCTCAAAGTTTTCACTCCCTTCAGGCAATGCTAAGATTGGAGCTGTGGTCAAACGCTCCATTAATGTCTAGAACACCGTCTCAAAACTTTCATCCCAACGAAACCTTTTCTCTTTTCTCATCAAAGCTGTCATACGTGTAGCAATCTTGGAGAAATCTTTCACGAACCGTCTTTAATATCCTGCTAAACCCATGAAACTCCTGATCTCAACTACATTCTTTGGTGCTTCCCACTTGGTAACGGCCTCAATCTTTGCAGGATCCACAGCTACCCCTTCCTTTGAAATCACAAACCCCAGAAAGGCAACTTTCTCTAACGAGAACTAACACTTGGACAACTTGGCATACAACTCATGCTCCCTCAAGGTCTGCAACACAATCCGGAGATGCTCCTCATGCTCCTCTTTAGTCTTAGAATAGACTAATATGTCATTGATGAAAACCACCACAAACTTGTCCAAAAACTGGCTGAAGACTCTGTTCATCAAACCCATAAACACAGCAGGTGCATTAGATAACCCAAACGGCATCACCACATACTCATAATGGCCATACCTTGACGTGAAAGCTGTCTTTGGTATGTCCTCCTTGTTGGGAAATGTGTCCTCAACAATAGTGCGATCATATGATTTAAATATCATTATTAAATCTCATTTTAAAGAATACAATTGGGAAGTATTTATACTGTCAACTGGTCAACATATATCGGTAATGATTGGCTGACTAGAGTTTGACATTACCGTCGTGCGACGGTGGTGATCAGTTGACCCCCTAGGTCATACCTATAGGGCAACACTCTTAATTGATCATTTAATTAATCGTATAATGTTACGAGTTAATTAAATTACTTGAAAAATTGACGGACGATTTTGGAAGTAAAATTTACGTATCACATTGAAATGTGATTAAATGAGATACGGTCTGAGTAATTGAATTGTATCATTACTCGGATGAAATTATTGTTTAAGGAAACAATTAAATTTGAATGAATCATTATAAATATGATTTATAAATTGGTGAAATATTTTGGTACAAGTAATTATGAATTACTAAGTCAATTATTGTATATGACGTATTTTTATTAATACGTTGATTTTTAATATGTTAAAAATACATTACAAATTTATGTTGCATATGACATGTGATATATTGACAATTGACAAAAATAATATGGAACCCATATTATCCTATGTGCCGAAAGTTGGAGGAATATTAGATAAATATTAAGTTGTTCTTATTAGTGGTAAACAATATAATTACCTACTAAACTAGCCTTGCATGCCTATGGTTCATTGTGAAGAACAACTAGGGCATGCATTGGCTCTTTTATTTCCTCCACTCCCACCGGTTTTGGGAAGAAAAATGTTGGAGATCTTTCTTATTATTTTGCCTAATATTCACTAAGTATCAAGTAGTGTTCATTCATTCATTTTTACTCATCCAAAATAAGATTTCTAGAGAGACAAAAATCTCTCTTCTTCTTCTCTCTCATAGCCGAAAATATTAAGAAGTTTATAATATTTTTGGGTCATTTTTTCTTATAAAATTAATATCATCTAGTATACATTATATTAATTTTATTAAGAGTAAGCTTTGGGTATAATTCCTTGGGAGAGATCCTACACTTGGATCTTTGTTCATCCATAAGGAAAGCTCAAGAACAAAAGAAAAGGAGATTTCTTTTGTGCCCATTAAACCGAAATACCCATTGTAAGAATAATGTTTCTTTCTCATTTCTTTAATTAGTTTGCATGCATAAGTTCCACCTTTAATTTTATGACAAATTAATTTTAACATATATGAGTATGTTAGTATGTATATAGATCTACATTTCCTTCACTCCTCTCTAATATTCACCTATCTAGATTTAGTGCCCGTGTGTTGCACGGTTACTAAAAATTGTTTTTTTTAAGTGAAATTGTGAAAAATGTAATTATATTGTTGTAAGTAACTAATAAGTAACTAATAAATTAATTTTAACATATATGAGTATGTTAGTATGTATATAGATCTACATTTCCTTCAATCGGTATCAAGAGCCACGGTTGTTTGCATGCAAATCGGTTAAAAGTTTTTCCGAGTTATAAGAATAACATATAAAACTTGTAAAATTTGTGTTATTATGATATATCATGAAATTAATCCATGCATGTTAAAATTTCTGGTCCTAAAATGTTTTAGGATATTTTGGTTAATTTTACGGATTTTTATTGTTCATATTTTACTATAATGGCATTTAAATATGATTTTATGAGTAAAAATGTCATTTTTGGTCTAAAATTAGCTATACTTCGAATTTTCAGTTGATTTTTGAATATGTTGTCACATATATTATTTTGAGATAACCTGTAAATTTTCATAATTTTTGGACTTGTTATGCTCGAAAAATGAATTTTTCATTATTAAATTCGGATTTAAGTGAAAAATAGGTTAATATGAGTTATATTTCGAATCTGGTCATAGAAAATTAATATGTTGTCACATGCAATTTTACAAGATGTGTGTAAAATAATTGGCTATAAAGAAGTCTTTTTGCATGATTTATGGATTTTTGAAGAAAAATAGCATAAATAGTGACATTATTAGTGGAAAATTAATAAAACATAATCTATGACTTAGGAAAAACGTCTAATGTTGCATTTTATTATCTTTTTCAGATCTAAAATTGAAAAGTTAATGAACATATTTTTCCATGTTTTTATGATTATTTTATTAGAAACCGATAAACCGCAACATTGTTTTTTCGGAAAAATTTCGAAATTTTAACCTAAGATTTTGAACATTATGAGTGTCATGGTATTTTTTTCCAGAATGTTCATAAGTTTAAATTTTGAATTTTGAATTTATTTGAAATTTTGTGATTTATTTGAAGTTTATAGCCTATTTTTGTAATTTTTGGTCCATTTATGAACAATTTTATAAAATATGGGTTAATTATGGTCAAATTATTAGTGAAGACTAAATTTTGAGTCCTAAGAGGTTAGGGTAATTAACTTATTCATAAATATGAGTTTATGTATTTTTGTGATTATAAAATGTTGAAATCACGCAAATCCATAAAAACCGAGTAATATACGATATTGGCTAATTAAAGGCGATTTAGCATAAAATTGAGCATGTTCATACATATTATAATGCTGCATTTTTCCTTTATGATTATCATAATTTTAATTTATGTAATTTTGAATTATGTAATTTTACTTAGTATGGCCTTAGATTTTAATTGGTATTTCCCGAAATGTATGGGAATATCGATTCGGTTGTAATTTTTATTGTGATCTCGTATCACCGTTTTGTAATTTAATAGATTTATTTTATTTTAGTTACAAATGTATAATAGGAAATTATGTAATTTATTATGTAATTTTATTTATCTCGGAGTTCCCAAAGATGGATTTCTTCAAGAATGACGATACATAAAGACGGTGTTACCTCGAGATGCGTGCCACAACCGAAGTTCAAGGGACTAATGGAGTTGGTTTCCGAATATGTAATAGTTAAATAGTTTTTAGGAAAGGCCATACTAGGATTTATTTATTTTTTTTTATGCTTGCATTTTATTTTATGTCACATGCATCGCTAAATCGCCATAACTAAACATGCATTGTCATTTTATCGAGTTTATCGACCGTGTCAATTAAATTTATCGTAGTTCACCGCTTTAGTTCACTTAAAACGTGATAGATAATAAATTGACATGACCTCTCGCTAAAACAATCAATTGAGACATAGCCTTACCAAATAGTAGAAACCATGAAAACCTATTTCGCGAGGGAGTGCACTCGGCCCTACCGGGGTACAAACCTTGTTACGTAGGGGAAGTGGGTGATGAATGTTAATCCACCGAATTCATGTTGATAAGGGATGAATCGGCCCTACCGTGCCCAAGTTGATATAGATTTGGATCATGGACACATTTATTCGAAATTTGGATTGAACTCAACAAAAGTTTTTGATAAGGGATGTATCGGCCCTACCGTGCCCTTGTCGAATGTGTTTTGGGCTAAAGATAATCGTTAAATGTAATATTATCGACCAAGAGTTCTAAAAGTAGAATCGATTAAACGTTAATCCACCGAGTTATATTGATAAAGGATGAATCGGCCCTACCGTGTCTAAGTCGATATGAATTTGGGTCTTGGAATCATTTATTATAGTTGGGTAGAGGTCACTATATAAATGTTCATATCTTGTTAATTTTTACAAGTATGATTTAAAAGACAAATGTTAATTTCCTTTTCCTCCATATTTGTAGTTCTTTACAATGAACCCATCAAATGCTACTGCACCGATAACTATTGAGTCATATCACAATGTTCTTGACAACGTATGCTCCAACAACGATTTCGATACAACTAGAGAACTTCATTTTGGGATAGGTTCGGATGGAAACCTTAACTTCATCACTTCTTCTAAACCACCCACTACTACTAGACCTCGTGTGAGTCCATCTCAGGAAGACTACCTCATACGATCTATAGGGTCTTGATCTCCTTCTTGTTAGTTCTTGAGCTTTCCATTAATGGATGAACATACTTGACTTCAAATTAGAAGCCCTCCAATTAGTAGCACCCAAAACTATCCCTTAATCCCACAATCTAACATGTACTAGATGTTTGTAGTGTAGTTTACCTTAAAATCTATTACTAATACTCATATACTACTTTTAGTATTATTAGTGTTTGATTTAAACAAATTAGATTCACAAAAATGAATTTTGTGAAGAACAAGAGAGAGAAGGGAGGTTTTTCATAAAAAGTAAGAATGAATTAATTAGAGAAAAAAATTCTCTCTAATTTTCTATATGGAAAACCGGTTGGGAGGACATAGGGTAGTCCAATTTTTCTTCCCAATTTGCTTTTTGTTCTTCACAAGAAAAGCTAGCTAGTAGTAGGTGTCATCATGATGTTTATTTTATTATTTAAATAACAAAAACCATCAAAACCCACTCACTACATATAAAAACGGTTTTCCTTGTAATATTGAGTCCATTTTATTTTTGTCAATTGTACAATTGTATGTCATGTGACATGTGACATGTCTTATGTCTTGTTTTAATTTAAAATGCATATTTAACAAATTAAATATCATTTATAAATTAAATAAATCATATTTAACAAATTGACTAGTAATATAAAATTACTTTCTCATAAAATGGTCATTTAATTACTAGTTACTATAATTCACAATATCTTGTAATTATAACTAACTTATCATTCTCATCTCGCGTGTTTCGCAAACACCGATTAATTTTAGTAATATAACTTCTTAAATTACTAAATGAAATCTCATTTAATCACATTATAATAAGATGTCATTATTCTCTCTCTTATAATAATTTGATCAATTTTAAGGAATTAATTAATCAGACGGTATACAATTAATTAACATTTTCAATTAAGGGAATCGTCCTTTAGGTGTGACCTCAAGGGATCAACTGATCACCACCGTCGCACGACAAGGTAATGTCAAACTCTAGCTGTGACCAATCATTACCGATATGTGTGGACCGAGTTGACTATATATATGTAATGTATCATCCTTTTTCGGATTCTTGGCATGAGATTTAATAATGATATTTAAATCATGTGATCGCACTATTGTTGAGGACACATTTCCCAACAATCTCCCACTTGTCCTCGACAAGTGTGCGTCACCAATTCTCTTGTCCTATTACTATCTCCCACTCAATGCAAGGTGTCTTTCGGGTCGTACTTGCAAGTGATCATATCGAGAGTGGTTTCCTCGATCCGGAGAATAATCGATTGACCGGAATTTATCCACCATGGATACCTTCCGAGCGTGGCACCGCATTTCCGATTAATTACTCCTCGAGTGGCCCCGAGATATTGTTTTAACCCCGACAAGGGGTGGACAATTCCTATCGCACTTATTCCCTTCGACTAGCCACAACCATCATAACCCAAAATATGCCCATTTGACCCCATTTACGAAGGTCGTAGTAACACAAATCAAAGTTAATCAAACTGTGCCATCTTAGGTGAATAGTCTTTAGTCAAAAGAATTGACTCATTAGAATACTATAGTAGCTCTCGCCACGACCAGGCTTTATAAATTTGCCAGAACTCTATAAGCGGTCCCTGCCCGACAAAGTGTTCCTAACATCGCCTATGTGATCGACTAGTCATCTCACATGACTCTATGGCACTTGAACTTGCCATCAATCGCATCACACTCTAGTCACTTCGAGACGTCACCTCATATAAGTGACTATGGGCGAATACAATGCTAATCCGTGTTCACTTTAACGGGGTTCAATTGTCTCTACAACCCGTTTGGATGTAACAAAGTATAATAAAAGAGTTTTAAAGTAAAACTCGAACGACAAATGCGATTATCACATATGAATAGTCAATGCCTGATTACTATTTCATGTTCTATAATCTAATTTGATCTTATACGTAGTTGTTCATTTCAATTCAATTGAAATGACATGACTCATCATGTTTAGCCTTTGAGAAGGCTTTGGTTAGTAGGTTTTATCAATTTCTTGTACCTTACTCAACCTCACTACATACTCGTTTTCCTTTGTAATGTATACATTTGCATTACAAAACTTTTCGAAACGTGTCGAGATCCAATCAAGACATAGGCCCTCTAGCCTAAGAATAGCTCCTCTTTGTTTTCACGGTGTGCGGGACTCATCCTTCTTGCACATCTCATGATCGCAAGTGTACTCAATTTCCGTTATAAATATCTCTCATTGTTCTTTATTGCCTAGAACGATTCTAGAAAATCTACTTCTTAATTAACATTGCCACAATGGTATCTTAAACATCCTAGTGTGTTTTGATTATAGTTTTGTCGGAAACCATGCGCAATCTCAATTGTCAATTGTCACTTGTGTAACACCCTTACACAATATTGCATCATAAACACTTTGCTTTACTTCCTTAATGCTTCTGCAAGCACTTAAGGGTAATCTTTATAGCTTACTTGGTAAAGATTACTTAAATTCGATTTTTGAAAACATTTCATCATACTCAAAGCATATGAAGTGTTGTACATCATTTCTTTTTAATTGATTCGGCAGCGGAAGCAAATGAAATCAATCAAATATGTTAAATTTAATTGAACTAGTCATGAATCTTATCAACATAAGACTTCTTACTGACGCTAATATCATGTGGATTTATCTTCATAAATCCGGATATTCAAGATGTATTATAATACTCCAAAAGTCTTAAATCATTCTCAATGATCAATATGTCATCCACATATCGGACCAATTAAAAATTCCGTAACTCCCACTAAACTCCATGTATAAACACAACTTCTCGACTTATCGAGAAATGTTTTATCACATGATCAAAATGTTGATTCCAACTCATTGATGTCCTACTTAAGATTCTCTCTTAAGTTTCACATTATCTTAGGATTGCAAGAATCTATAAAACTTATGACATGGTTTGAATACATTCCTTCTATTGAAGAAGTGGGTTTTAGATTCACTTGCTGTATGCATATCCTCATAATGAAACACAATCCCTAAGAAGATCCAAATAGACTTAATTATTTCAATTAGTGCAAAACCCTTTGCAACTAATCTTGCATTGAAATATCTCTTTATTAGTGCAAGACCCTTTGTCACTAATCAAGCCCTTTCGTTTCGGATTTTCATGGCTCTAAGCCTTGTATTGAGTTGTGACTTTAAACACTCTTATGTAAGTCATATGTTCATTACTTTCTAGAAGTAATCAACTTGAATCAAACAATTTCTTTTGTAAGTTATAAGCTCTTTACTTTCTTAAAAGTAGCATGAACTCATCATCTTTAACAAGTGACGAATTTAACCTCCTAGGTTTTGAAGAAACAATGTATAATGTCTTACACAAAACGTCTCATGTAGCCAAGAAAGACCAGTTTCTTGCGACATAACATTCTCTGTGGCATTCTTTGTGGCTCTTGAATAATTTCTCCCACTCTGTCTTCTAAAAATAAACTTGTATTTTAGAAAGACAGCTTCATGAGCCGCAAACCCGTGGTGCTCGTGATAATTGCAAGGGAAAAATGAGCATTTGTTTCTTGTGAAAAACTTACAACCATGGTACCCTTACCATTTCATATCTCATATGATTCGATTTAGTAGAAAAATAATTTAGACAAAAATGATAAAATCCCCAAAAGGATCAAGTAACTCAAAGTAACTTGATTGAAGTCCAAACCATATCGAATAGCGTTTGATTTCTTATCCATCCACACATTATTTCATAATGCGTGCTAAGAGAGATTAACTTGTGATACTATATCACATTTCCTTGGCTTATATCAAAGTCTTCACTTTGATAATCCCATCACGACTAAATCGTGATTCCTTGAACTCTTGAACTTCTTCAAAGATTTCTCTATTTACCTTATTAAGTGAACACACTAGCGTCAACTTAAATCGTTGGTAAAAGAGAATGATCAACCTATTATGGATCAATGATTTATAACCTCGATCTCCTTTTCAACCAAAAGGCACGAGACATCTTGCTTTGAATACAAGATACGCATATACCATTAACAATCTAGTGGTTTCAAGAGTACTCGATAACTCTTTGCGTTCATCATTCCAAAATTTTAAGGTTTAATCTTGGGTTACCAATTTTGAGTCTTGCATCATCTTCATGATATATTATTCTAGTTTGGTTTAGAATATATTCACCTTGATGATGGGCTACCCATACATCAAATCATGGTGTATAGGGTCACAAAAGTGAAACCTCTTTTGTATCTTTAACAAATTGTATTCTTATTTAGAGTTTATGTACTTAATAGTCACAATTAAGTACAACTCCAAACCCGAAAACTAGATTTAGTACACAATGACTCTATCTCTTGACTTCATTGTTGCTAGTCGTCATATTCTAATCATCCTATGTATCAAACATAATGATGAAAACCACCACGGTTTCTAATATATTTGAAGTAATACTAGCAAAATTTGTGTTTAATCAAATAAACATTTAACGAAGAAGGTCCCATTAGATGTCCCACAACTAACTTGTTGATTCTTCAATAATTTGGGGTAGTTTCCTTTCTCGTGTCCAACATTTAAGACAATGGAAAATTTATCGGTCGGGATTGATAGGTTTAGTATCGTCATTCTCAACAACTTTACCTTTAACATTACCTTGTATCAATTCCATTTACTTCTTGAACCTCGTCCTCATCTTAACAGTTTAAGAGAATGCTCCCACTTACTTCAATGAGTCTTTGCTTTGAGAAGCAAAAATTGAATACACGAAGATCACTCTTCATTTGTTCGTTTTAGTCTTAAAACTTTCATTGAAGTGGTTGCGTTATTTTGGTCAATCACGAATTCTGGACAAAACTAATTACCAAAACAATTTATCGCTTCAAGGTACTTAATTCATTTAAGTATATGAATAATAATCCATTGTAAGTAGATGTGTTAGTCAAGTATCAAAAACCTGTTTGATAATGAATAACTTTAATCTATACTCTTTACAAGAGATCCTTAGCAATGGTTCATATGAGGTTTTAGAAGCAAATTCAAATTTGTCTTTAGTCACGATATTTTAATGGAGATTTGAATCAAAAACGAAATGATATCGTATATGAATTGTGGTAAAGAAATAGAACAATAATAACAACGGAATAGTGGAAAACTTAACATTTATCGTTTTATTAATACTTGTAAACAAGTATAGCATTTACATAGTGACCTCTACCCAACTATGATAAATGATTCCAAGACCCAAATTCATATTAACTTGGGCACGGTATGGCCGATGAAACCCTTATCAATATAACTCGGTGGATTAACGTTTTAATCGATTCTACTTTTAGAACTCTTGGTCGATAAAATTACTCTAATATTTATCTATAGCCCGGAACACATGCAACTACGGTCGTGAATACTTCCGTTGAGCTCAATCCAAATTTCGAATAAATGTGTCCATGATCCAAATCCACATCAACTTGGGCACGGTATGGCCGATGAAACCCTCATCAACATGAATCCGGTGGATTAACACTCATCACCCACTTCCCCTACGTAACAAGGTTTGTACCCCGGTAGGGCCGAGTGCACTCCCTCGCGAAATAGGTTTTCATGGTTTCTACTATTTGGTAAGGCTATGTCTCAATTGTTTATTTTAGCGAGAGGTCATGTCAATTTATTATCTATCACGTTTTAAGTGAACTAAAGCGGTGAACTACGATAATTCTAATTGACACGGTCGATAAACTCGATTAAAAGATAATGCATGTTTTAGTTATGGCGATTTAGCGATGCATGTGACATAAAATAAAATGCAAGCATAAAATAAATAAATCCTAGTATGGCCTTTCCTAAAATAGAAAAACTATTTAACTATTACATATTCGGAAACCAACTCCATTGGTCCCTTGAACTTCGGTTGTGGCACACATCTCGAGGTAACACCGTCTTTATGTATCGACATCTTGAAGAAATCCGTCTTTGGGAACTCCGAGATAAATAAAATTACAAAATAAATTACATAATTTCCTATTATACATTTGTAACTAAAATAAAATAAATCTATTAAATTACAAAACGGCGATACGAGATCACAATAAATTACAACCGAATCGATATTCCCATACATTTCGGGAAATACCAATTAAAACTAAGGCCATACTAAGTAAAATTACATAATTCAAAATTACATAAATTAAAGTTATGACAATCATAAAGAAAATGCAGCATTATAATATGTATGAACATGCTCAATTTTATGCTAAATCGCCTTTAATTAGCCAATATCGTATATTACTCGGTTTTTACGGATTTGCGTGATTTCAACATTTTTATAATCACAAAAATACATAAACACATATTTATGCATAAGTTAATTACCCTAACCTCTTAGGACTCAAAATTTAGTCTTCACTAATAATTTGACCATAATTAACCCATATTTTATAAAATTGTTCATAAATGGACCAAAAATTATAAAAATAAGCTATAAACTTCAAATAAATCACAAAATTTCAAATAAATTCAAAATTTGAAATTTAAACTCATGAAAATTCTGGAAAAATACCATGACACTCATAATATTCAAAATCTTAGGTTAAAAAATTTCGAAATTTTTCCGGAAAAACAATGTTGCGGTTTATCGATTTTTAATAAAATAATCATAAAAACATGGAAAAATTATATTCATTAACTTTTCAATTTTAGATCTGAAAAAGATAATAAAAGGCAACATTAGACGTTTTTCCTAAGTCATAGATTATGTTTTTATTAATTTTTCACTAATAATGTCACTATTTTTGCTATTTTTCTTCAAAAATCCATAAATCATGCAAAAATCCTTCTTTATAGCCAATTATTTTACACACATCTTTTAAAATTGCATGTGATAACATATTAATTTTCTATGACCAGATTCGAAATTTAACTCATATTAACCCATTTTTCACCTAAATCCGAATTTAATAATGAAAAATCCATTTTTCGAGCATAACAAGTCCAAAAATTATGAAAATTTACAGGTTATCTCAAAATAATATATGTGACAACATATCCAAAAATCAATGGAAAATTCGAAGTATAGCTAATTTTAGACCGAAAATGACATTTTTACTCATAAAATCATATTTAAATGCCATTAATGTATAATATGAACAGTAAAAATCCGTAAAATTAACCAAAATATCCTAAAACATTTTAGGACCAGAAATATTAACATGCATGAATTAATTTCGTGATATATCATAATAACACAAATTTAACAAGTTTTATTTGTTATTCTTATAACTCGGAAAAACTTTTAACCGATTTGCTGTAATACTCCGTATTTATGAGTCTTTGGGTACTCTATCGAGTAGGCCTTACTCTGTCGAGTAAGGGTAAGTTGCGTTTTAGAATAGTTTCTGACCTGTTGGGTACTCGATCGAGTAGCTGGGGTACTCGATCGAGTAAGGGGGTACTCGATCGAGTACCTTGGGTACTCGATCGAGTGTCCGGTTTTACGGGGAGTTTTCTCGGGTTTTGTTAATTATGCGATTAAGGTATTTAAACATAATCGTCATTGTTTTAAATCACTTTTACAAAACCTAAAACCCAGTTTAAGAGAGAAAGCAGCCACTTCATCTTCCTAATCGCATTCTTAGCAATTCCGGAGTTCGACGGTCGGTTAAGTCGTTTTCGTGTCGTTGGATTCCTTGCGTCGAGGGTAAGCTTTTAATATAGTTTTTATAATGTTTTGTTAAGATTGGTTAAACCCTAATTTAGGAATTGGGGGTTTTGGTGTGTAGTTTGTGATGTGTAGTCTTTATGTCTTTGTATGATAGGAGGAGAATTCATAGAGGAGCCGTTTTGATACGTTTGTAGATACCGTCTGCGTGTTGTGCTTTCCGGGTAGGATTTCCTACTCAGTATTAGTCCCATAATGGGATATTGGTGATGTCTTTGTAGTTAGTTGTTTGATATGATGATTGTGATTGTAATTGTGATTGTGATTGGTTGTCTATGGTTCTCGAGATGCGTTCTCGGCTGAGTGGGGTCACTTGCGGAAGTGACTTCACGCCCTAGTTTCGCCCTTCGTGGAACCCGCCACGGAAGGGGATGTGCACATTAATGGGACGGGGTTATCGCTCGTATGATGAGCGGGGCTTAGGTGGGAACTGCTGCGGTCCCCCCGGGCGGTGGGTCCAGTGGACGATCGTATTGAGACGATGGGAGTTGGTGGTGTGTGTGTGTGTGTGTGTGTGTGTGTGTGTGATTCATTTGTCTGTTTATCTTATTGTTGATATATGTATTGAATTGTGTGATTAGTCCTGACCCCGTTTAAATGTTTTAAAAACTGTGGTGATCCATTCGGGGTGGTGAGCGATTATTGAGCGAGTGTGATATGACGCGTATGGGATAGCCGGGATGAGTCATCACGTGGCGGTTAGAATTCTTCCATTTGTGTCGACGAAGTCTAGTAGCTTTGATAGTTTAGTCAGAGACCGTATGAGAACCTTGTAATTCCTTTTATTAGTTTTGGTTTGAACATGTAATCACTTAGTCTATAATTACTTTAAAAGTACGTTTCTTTATTGTCTTATGATATTCAGTACCTCGGGCAACCGAGATGGTAGTATCCTTATACCTGAGTGGTCCTGGTAAGGCACTTGGATTATGGGGGTGTTACAAATGGTATCAGAGCGACGATTTTGGAACCTGTAACAAATGAACATGATGAACATAGGGAGTCTAATAAAATGAACCTGGTGTATGTGTAATGGGAGCCCCGGCTGATGCTAGGTTTTGGGTGAGTAGGCGCCCTCACTTCAAAATCTTGGCCCCATGATACTTAAGCGAGTCACATGGTATGGGAACGTGGAGTCCGTGTGTATATGTGCGACGTGTATGTTAATTGTCTTTGTATATGGTTTGTTGAAAGCATGTTGCATGATAGTTGGTTGACATATTGGTTGGAATCGTTGGAAAAGTATATGAGAATGATGAATGATATGGTAGAAAAAGAAAGTAGTTCGTATATGATGATGTGTGATGAAGTGGATTTGTAATGTTGTTGTATTAGCAACATGGAAATAGGATTTGTAGTGTATGGGTGTGGTTTGTGTTATGAAAAGTTATGAAAATTTAAAACATGCGGGTAATACATGATTGAAAGTTGAATGTTATATGAGCATGATAGATGGTAATGTTTGACTTTTGGTAAGTAGTAACATGAAGAATAGAGGTTCAATGATATGTGTTTTATATAACAAATTGGATGAAAAGCATGATGGTTGTTTATAACGTGGCACTTGATAACACGAAGTAGATTATTTTGTTAATTGTATGAGGAGTCGCGCAGATTTGAATGCGTAGTTGTAATCATAATGTTGAAATAATAATGAATGCATAGTACGTTAGGGTATGTGAGATAACATTCGGGTAGTATTCACGAGTCTGCATGACTCGATCGAGTGGGTTTGACTCGATCGAGTGGGTTTGATTCGATCGAGTGGGTACTTGTCGTTATTTTGACCAGAATCGTGTTTTTGGGCACTCGATCGAGTACCTCGGGCACTCGATCGAGTATGGGATCACTCGATCGAGTAGCCGGGCTACTCGGTCGAGTAAAGTCGAAGATCGAAGGTCTGTTTGGGTTAAGAGTCGGGGCACTCGATCGAGCATGTTGGGCACTCGATCGAGTAGCCTCAACTCGATCAGTAGGTTACGGTACTCGATCGAGTGGGGTCTGTGCGTGGTCATATGCGTATTTCGGGTCATATGTTTGTCTTTTGACATTCGTTGCATATTATGTTTAATTCAAAGGTGTTGTATTACTTCTTTATGCATTGTTTTACGTATGTGTTGGTCCTGAAGCGTAAGTTACCCAATCTTATGATGTAAAGAGTGGCACTATGATGAGTATGAGTTCGGTGGGGAGGACATGAGTATATGTGATTATGATAGATGGTGGAAAAAGCAAAGGAAGATTGGTATAGT
The DNA here is from genome assembly GCF_048544455.1 of Silene latifolia. Classification (NCBI taxonomy): domain Eukaryota; kingdom Viridiplantae; phylum Streptophyta; class Magnoliopsida; order Caryophyllales; family Caryophyllaceae; genus Silene; species Silene latifolia. The sequence continues at coordinate 69,892,089 of NC_133538.1, forward strand.
TTATTGAGGCATGGCGCACGTTTTGCAAGACGGGATGAGTGATATGATTGTGTGTTGAGTAATGTAAAAATAAGTGAATATAGACAAGGGATGATGTGAGTATAATGAACGTGAGAATGAAAATATTGAAAGTAAGAATGTGGATAGTGGCAGCTTGAGATGTGTAAAGAGTTATGGAAGGAAATGGTTAGGAGTCGTGTGGGTTATGGATTTATGTAGTGAAAGTTCGTTTAAAGGGGTTGAGAAGAGTAATATATAGTGAACTTTGTGGAGTCATGTCGCGAGGTGTATTTGTAGACAGTGAGTGAGTTTGGGAGGTTTGGTTTATTAAAAGATGAAACTACTGTGCGATTTCCTTGGGTAATTAACGGTATTAAATGAATTCTGATTTCTAGAGATGTAAAAAGGGGGATGCAATTGTTTGAACATTAAACGTTGGTTCTATGGATAGATTAGTGGCAAGTATGAGTGATAGCATAATAAGAGAAGATCCATGGTAAGAAAGAGTGAGATGATGTCGGTAGAAAATAATGGAATTAAGTTTTGGAGCAACGAAGGGGTAACTTGATTTCTAAAGAGTTAGCTAGAAGGAATAAGGAGTTGAACTATTAATTGGTATTATTGAGTGTAAAGAGAAAAGAAGGATAAAAGTAAGCTGAGGAAAATGTTCACCGGAGCTATGTGATATAAAGATAAGAAATCATCGAAATATGTGATGGTATCACGAGGATGTTAGCTAAAGGTTATATAGGAGTTTCAGGGCAACATGATTGGTAATGAGTTTCGAGGAATTAAGGGAGTAAGAAGTTGGTGGAGTATTGGCACGATACGAGATATTTGGCGGAGAGTTGGATGACAATACAAATAAGATAGCATTGGGAATAATGTTGAGGTAATTTTGTGGATGGGTTTGATGTTCGTTATTTGCAATGTTAACCAAAAATGGTAGAAAAACCATGTTATTTTGATATGAGTGTAAGAGATTTGATATACGAGCAGCGGTGGCATTGTGGTGTTATCACTAATGGCTAAGAGTGATGGAATATTAGAAAGGTAGCAATTCTAAAGAGGTTGATTTGGTAGGGACCTGATTGTTGTGTATGATTGTGAGAGGGTATAAGATGTGGTTAGATGAGGCGGACGCTATTAGTTGAATAGTGAAGGTGTGATTATATTTGGCAGGAAGTGATGGTCGTGCGAATGGGGAAATATGTTATGAGGGGCATATGAGTTAAACTCGGGCGGCAGGTAACCTTTTCGAGTAGGTGACTTACGTGGTCAGGATTGACTAGTTGGTTATGATTACGGGTCTATGATATGTGTAAATGTTTGTGTGAGGTTCTGACCTCACAAGAAGTGGTATGGTATGATAATTATAAAATTGTTTTATGAATGTTCTGTAATATATATATGTTGGACACGGTAATTTAATTTAATGATATCCAAAAAGGTAATAATTTGATTGATTTGACATGGCTAGTTATAATTTTATGTGTATTGATAACACATGCGTATTCCGGGAAATGGCAGAGAGGATGTTCATGAGATGCTTATCTGTTTATCCATATAATATGTTGCGTGGTGATTTAATAAAGTGGATTTGAGTAAGTTTTTCTTGTTTGAGAAGTTATGCTAAGTCAGTATTTATGGGAATTGTATGCAGTTGTGATGTCTATCGGTGTGGTTGTGGTGCCTCGGGTGGTGATCCGGGCATGGTACATAGTGCTGTGATGCGGGTATTTTCGCACTACGGTGGTGTTGGTGGCGGTGTTGTGATGCCGTCACCGGTTGTGGTGGAGTAGGCGGGATGATTATGATTCGGGTTTCAAAGTACATACCGATTATACATAGATTGTTGTTTGGTTTGATGTTGCTCTCTGCGAGTTTCGGTTTGTCTTTGATAGACAGTTGTCTTGCTTATTCATGTTTTCTTTACCAGGTTAAGTTGGGAATGAGGTAGAGTATGATGTGAAATAGAGTTGTATATGTTTCGTTGTTGTCATGGGATAGTGATAATCTGTTGATGGGACACGGTTGTGAGAGGTTGTTACGGTAATTTTGATCTTGTTTTCAGATGAGACATCGGTAGACATGGTAATGGAAAATGATTCGTGGAACATGTGTTGTAATGATCCAAAGCGGCGGGTAGTTCATAATCTTTTGTTGAGACAAAGTGAGTGTAGGGTGTTGGGGAAATTAGTGTCATGTTAAGTTCTGTATGAATTTTGCGGTAATGAAAGAAAGAACTTGAGGATCTAGTGTGCGTGTACGTAACGAGTGCGGACCGTGAGTTATGCTTCTGAGAGATAAGTGCCTTACGTAGAGAGGTATGTTGTTTGGCAGTAATAATGAAGAGTGGGTATGGTGATTTGCTACGAGTTTATGGTATAGGTTAGTGTGACTGTTGCCGAATGAGTTGAGGAATGGGAAATGTTTATGTATGGGAGCCTTGGAAATAAGAATGGTGAGTGTTTGGTTTATAGACGGTTATCTTTGACATGTGGTGGTACAGAGGGTAATGAGATATAGATATGGTTTGGTATTAGTGAGTTACGAGGACGTAACATTTGTCTTAAGAGGAGTAGGATGCGATAAAACAGATTTTGACGGTTGTACATATGGTAATATATTCGGAAGTTGAGTCTTGATGTAGAATAAAAGATCGATTCGTGTTGTGGGTGATTTTATTAAAGGTCATGACCGTGCTTGTAGTAGCGTGATGTTTAGGGGTGTGAGAATATTTCGCTAGTGTTGTGAGTTGGATGATGAGGTTACGAGTGTGAGTAAACTTCGAGGACGAAGTTCCTTTTAAGGGTGGTAGAATGTAACATCCCGTTTGATGTCTATGAGTGTCTTGGTATTGGATTTGATAGTTGATGATATTATGGAGCTAGCAACATTAGAGGATGGTAGTTGGTTATGTATGGAGTTGGTGTCGTGAGAGATATATATGTGGTAGATACGATATAGTGAGTCATGTTGTGGAAGTAAACATAGTTGGTGGAGTGGGTGTTAAGAGTTCATGTTCTATGTTCGGTCGAGTTCTTGAGTCCTTAGCTAAGTTGTTGTGTCTTGGTCGAGTCCGTATGGTTGTTTTTATGTATGGGTTGAACTTCGGGGACGAAGTTCCTTTTAAGGAGGGAAGACCGTAATACTCCGTATTTATGAGTCTTTGGGTACTCTATCGAGTAGGCCTTACTCTGTCGAGTAAGGGTAAGTTGCGTTTTAGAATAGTTTCGACTGTTGGGTACTCGATCGAGTAGTGGGGTACTCGATCGAGTAAGGGGTACTCGATCGAGTACCTTGGGTACTCGATCGAGTGTCCGGTTTTACGGGAGTTTTCTCGGGTTTTGTTAATTATGCGATTAAGGTATTTAAACATATTCGTCATTGTTTTAATTCACTTTTACAAAACCTAAAACCCGGTTTAAGAGAGAAAGCGACCACTTCATCTTCCTAATCGCATTCTTAGCAATTCCGGAGTTCGAGACGGTCGGTTCTTGTCGTTTTTCGTGTCGTTGGATTCCTTGTGTCGAGGGTAAGCTTTTAATATAGTTTTTATAATGTTTTATTAAGATTGGTTAAACCCTAATTTAGGAATTGGGGGTTTTGGTGTGTAGTTTGTGATGTGTAGTCTTTATGTCTTTTGTATGATAGGAGGAGAATTCGTAGAGGAGCCGTTTTGATACAAATTTGTAGATACCGTCTGCGTGTTGTGCTTTCAGGTAGGATTTCTACTCGTATTAGTCCCATAATGGGATATTGGTGATGTCTTGTAGTTAGTTGTTTGATATGATGATTGTGATTGTAATTGTGATTGTGATTGGTTGTCTATGGTTCTCGAGATGCGTTCTCGGCTGAGTGGGGTCACTTGCGGGAGTGACTTCACGCCCTAGTTTCGCCCTTCGTGGAACCCGCCACGGAAGGGGATGTGCACATTAATGGGACGGGGTTATCGCTCGTATGATGAGCGGGGCTTAGGTTGGAACGGTGCGGTCCCCCCAGCGGTGGTGGTCCGGTGGACGGTCGATATTGAGACGATGGGAGTTGGTGGTGTGTGTGTGTGTGTGTGTGTGTTCAGTTCATTGTCTGTTTATCTTATTGTTGATATATGTATTGAATTGTGTGATTAGTCGACCCGTTTAAATGTTTTAAAAAGCGTGGTGATCCATTCGGGGGTGGTGAGCGGTTATTGAGCATGTATGATATGACGCGTATGGGATAGCCGGGATGAGTCATCACGTGGCAGTTAGAAGTCTTCCACGTGTGTCGACGAAGTCTAGTAGCTTTGATAGTTTAGCTGTAGACCGTATGAGAACCTTGTAATTCCTTTTATTAGTTTTGGTTTGAACATGTAATCACTTAGTCTATAATTACTTTAAAAGTACGTTTCTTTATTGTCTTATGATATTCAGTACCTCGGGCAACCGAGATGGTAGTATCCTTATACCTGAGTGGTCCTGGTAAGGCACTTGGAGTATGGGGGTGTTACATTTGCATGCAAACTAATTAATAAAATGAGAAAGAAACATGTTCTTACAATGTGATTTCGATTCACATGGGCACAAAAGAGATCTCCTTCTCTTTTGTTCTTGAGCTCTCCAAATGGAAGAACAAGGATTCAAATGTAGAATCCCTCCCAAAAGCATATACCCAAGGAATACATCTTAATAACCAATATTATTTAGATCTAGTAATAATATTAGTTTTTGCTATAAAATTGATACAAAATAAATTGTATTTTTGCTCTTGAAAATTTCGGTCAAGAGATGGAGTAATTTTTGTTAGTTTATTTCTCTAGAATTATCATAAATTGTATAGAGTTTTTGATGAATTTTCTTACACTAGAAAATTGGATGGGAAGAATCAATTATTATCAAAGAGAAAAGCTCTTCTCTCTTTTCATGTGGAGTGGCCGAAAATTAGGCTTGGGTAGGATGCCCAATACCTTTTCATTTTACTCTTCTCAAAAGCTTAGGTTTTGCATGCCTACTTGTTAGCTTTTATCATTGTGTTTATACTTAAACAATTAACACAATTTCCACTAACTCCCTCCATTTATTTCGGTACACTCACATAAAATGGATGAGTCCATTTTATTTGTGATTTTGTCAATATGTCACATGTGACACATTTCATGGCATCTTATTTATAAAATGTATTTTTAACCATTAAAAATCAACATATTAATAAAATATGTCACTTATAAAAATTATCATTGTAATTCATAATTACTTGTACCAAAAGTGTTTTCCGAATTATAAATTACAACATTCTGTTATTTATAATAATTTATTCATTCCGATTCAATTGTTTCTGTAAACAATAATTTCATCTAAGTAATAAAATAATTCGATTACTTAGTCCGTGTCTCATTTAATCATATTTACAATAAGATACGTAAATTATACTCACAAAATCATTCGTCAATTTTAAGCAATTTAATTAACTCGTATCGGTATACGATTAATTAAATAATCAATTAAGAGTATTTCCCTATAGGTATGACCTAAGGGGATCAACTGATCACCACCGTCACACGACAGTAATGTCAAACTCTAGTCAGCCAATCATTACCGATATGTGTGGACCAGTTGACAGTAAAATATTACATCCCATATGTATTCTTAAAATGAGATTTAATAATGATATTTAAATCATGTGATCGCACTATTGTTGAGGACACATTTCCCAACAATCTCCCACTTGTCCTCGACAAGTGTGCGTCACCAATTCTCTTGTCCTATTACTATCTCCCACTCAATGCAAGGTGTCTTTCAGGTCATACTTGCAAGTGATCATATCGAGAGTGGTTTCCTCGATCTAGAGAATAACTGATTGACCGGATTTATCTATCATAGATACCTTCCGAGCGTGGCCACGCATTTCCAGTTCATTACTCCTCGAGTGGCCCTGAGATATTGTTTTAACCCTGACAAGGGGATGGACAATTCCTATCGCACTCATTCCCTTCGACTAGCCACAGCCATCATAACCCAAAATATGCCCATTTGACCCCATTTACGAAGGTCGTAGTAACACAAATCAAAGTTAATCTGAAACTGTGCCATCTTAGGCGAACAGTCTTTAGTCAAAAGAATCGACTCATTTGAATACTATAGTAGCTCTTGCCATGACCAGGCTATATAAATTTGCCAGAACTCTATAAGCGGTCATTAGGCCCGACAAAATGTTCCTAACAGTCTGCCTATGTGATCGACTAGTTATCTCACATGACTGTATGGCACTTGAATTTGCCATCAATCGCATCACACTCTAGTCACTTCGACACGTCACCTCATACAAGTGACTATGGGCGAATACAATGCTAATCCGGGTTCACTTTAACGGGGTTCAATTGTCTCTACAACCCGTTTGGATGTAACAAAGTATAATAAAAGAGTTTTAAAGTAAAACTCGAACGACAAATGCGATTATCACACATGAATAGTCAATGCCTGATTACTATTTCATGTTATATAATCTAATTTGATCTTGCACGTAGTTGTTCATTTCAATTCAATTGAAATGACATGACTCATCATGTTTAGCCTTTGAGAAGGCTTTGGTTAGTAGGTTTTATCAATTTCTTGTACCTTACTCAACCTCACTACATAGTCGTTTTCCTTTATAATGTATACATTTGCATTACAAAACTTTCTGAGTACGTGTCGAGATCCAATCAAGACATAGGCCCTCTAGCCTAAGAATATCTCCCACTGTTTTCACAGTGTGCGGGACTCATCCTTCTTGCACATCTCATGATTGCAAGTGTACTCAATTTCCGTTATAAATATCTCTCATTGTTCTTTATTGCCTAGAACGATTCTAGAGAATCTACTTCTTAATTAACATTGCCACAATGGTATCTTAACCATCCTAATTTAGTGTTTTGATTATGGTTTTGTCGGAAACCGTGTGCAATCTCAATTGTCAATTGTCACTTGTGTAACACCCTTACACGAAATTGCATCATAAACACTTTGCATCATAGCCTTAATGCTTCTGCAAGCACTTAAGGGTAATCTTTATGACTTACTTGGCAAAGATTACTTAAATTCGATTTTGAAAACAATTTACAATACTCAAAGTATATGAAGTGTTATACATCATTACTCATTTAATTGATCCGGCAGCAGAAGCAAATGGAATCAATCAAGTATGTTCAAATTAGTTGAACTAGTCATGAATCTTATCAACATAAGACTTCTTATTGACGCTAATATCATGTGGATTTATCTTCATAAATCCGGATATTCAAGATGTATTATAATACTACAAAAGTCTTAAATCATTCTCAATGATCAATATGTCATCCACATATCGGACTAATTAAAATTTCCGTAACTCCCACTAAACTTCATGTATAAATACAACTTCTCGACTTATCGAGAAATGTTTTATCACATGATCAAAATGTTGATTCTAACTCATTGATGTCCTACTTAAGACCCTCTCTTAAGTTTCACATTATCTTAGGATTGCAAGAATCTACTAAACCTCATGACATGTATTGAATACATTCCTTCTATTGAAGAAGTGGGTTTTAGATTCACTTGCTGTATGCATATCCTCATAATGAAACACAATCCCTAAGAAGATCCAAATAGACTTAATCATTTCAATTAGTGCAAAACCCTTTGCAACCAATCTTGTTTTGAAATATCTCTTTATTAGTGCAAAACCCTTTGTCACTAATCAAGCCTTTTATTTCGGATTTTCATGGCTCTAAGCCTTGTATTGAGTTGTGACTTAAACACTCTTATGTAAGTCATATATTCATTACTTTCTAGAAGTAATCAATTTGAATCAAACGATTTCTCTTGTAAGTTATAAGCTCTTTGCTTTCTTAAAAGTAGCATGAATTCATCATTTTCAACAAGTGACGAACTTTAACCTCCTAGGTTTTGAAGAAACAATGTCTTACACAAAACGTCTCATGTAGCCAAGAAAGACCAGTTTCTTGCGACATAACATTCTTTGTGGCTCTTGAATAATTTCTCCCACTCTGTCTTCTAGAAATAAACTTGTATTTTAGAAAGACAGCTTCATGAGCCGCAAACCCGTCGTGCTCGTGATAATTGCAAGGGAAAAATGAGCATTTGTTTCTTGTGAAAACTTACAAACATGGTACATTACCATTTCATATCTCATATGATTTAGTGGAAAATAATTTAGACAAAATGATAAATTCCCAAAAAGGATCAAGTAACTCAAAGTAACTTGATTGAAGTCCAAACCATATCGATAGCGTTTGAATTCTTATCCAACCACACATTATTCCATAATGCGTGCTAAGAGAGATTAATTTGTGATACTATATCACAATTCATTTGGCTTATATCAAAGTCTTCACTTTGATAATCCCATCACGACTAAATCGTAATTCCTTGAACTCTTTGAAATTCTTCAAAGATAACTCTATTTACCTTATTAAGTGAACATATTAGCGTCAACTTAAATCGATGGTAAAAGAAAATGATCAACCTATTTTGGATCGATGATTTACAACCTCGATCTCCTTTTCAACCAAAAGGCACGAGACATCTTGCTTTGAATACAAGATACGCATATACCATTAACAATCTAATGGTTTCAAGAGTACTCGATAACTCTTTGCGTTCATCATTCCAAAATTTAAGGTTTAATCTTGGGTTACCAACTTGAGTCTTACATCATCTTCATGATATATCATTCTAGTTTGGTTTAGAATATAATCACCTTGATGATGGGCTAGCCATACATCAAATCATGGTGTAAAGGGTCACAAAGGTGAAAACCTCTTTTGTATCTTAACAAGTTTATATTCTTATTTAGAGTTTATGTACTTAATAGTCATAATTAAGTACAACTTTAAATCCAAAAACTAGATTGAGTACACAAATTACTCTATCTCTCGACATTATTGTTGCTAGTCGTCATATTCTAATCATCCTATGTATCAAGTACAATGATGAAAACCTCCATTGGTTTCTAATATTGACGAAGTGGTACTAGCAAAATTTTATGTTTAATCAAATAAACAATTAAAGAAGAAGGTTCAATTAGATGTCCCACAACTAGCTTGTTGATACTTCACTAATTTGGGGTAGTTTCCTTTCTCGTGTGAATATTGCCTACTTGACAAAATGACTCGTAATTTTGCTGGTATTACTTCATCAATATTAGAAACCACAAAATTTCAAATAAATTCAAAATTTTACGGATTTTTATTGTTCATATTATACATTAATGGCATTTAAATATGATTTTATGAGTAAAAATGTCATTTTCGGTCTAAAATTAGCTATACTTCGACTTTTCCATTGATTTTTGGATATGTTGTCACATATATTATTTTGAGATAACCTGTAAATTTTCATAATTTTTGGACTTGTTATGCTCGAAAAATGGATTTTTCATTATTAAATTCGGATTTAGGTGAAAAATGGGTTAATATGAGTTAAATTTCGAATCTGGTCATAGAAAATTAATATGTTGTCACATGCAATTTTACAAGATGTGTGTAAAATAATTGGCGATAAATAAGTCTTTTTGCATGATTTATGGATTTTTGAAGAAAAATAGCATAAATAGTGACATTATTAGTGAAAAATTAATAAAACATAATCTATGACTTAGGAAAAACGTCTATTGTTGCCTTTTATTATCTTTTTCATATCTAAAATTGAAAAGTTAATGAATATAATTTTTCCATGTTTTTATGATTATTTTATTAAAAATCGATAAACCGCAACATTGTTTTTCCGGAAAAATTTCGAAATTTTTAACCTGAGATTTTTAACATTGTGAGTGTCATGGTATTTTTCCAGAATGTTCATGAGTTTAAATTTCAAATTTTGAATTTATTTGAAATTTTGTGATTTATTTAAAGTTTATAGCTTATTTTTGTAATTTTTGGTCCATTTATGAACAATTCTATAAAATATGGGTTAATTATGGTCAAATTATTAGTGAAGACTAAATTTTGAGTCCTAAGAGATTAGGGTAATTAACTTATGCATAAATATGAGTTTATGTATTCTTGTGATTATAAAAATGTTGAAATCACGCAAATTCGTGAAAACCGAGTAATATACGATATTGGCTAATTAAAGGCGATTTAGCATAAAATTGAGCATGTTCATACATATTATAATGCTGCTTTTTTCTTTATGATTGTCATAATTTTAATTTACGTAATTTTGAATTATGTAATTTTACTTAGTATGGCCTTAGATTTTAATTGGTATTTCCCGAAATGTATGGGAATATCGATTCGGTTGTAATTTTATTGTGATCTCGTATCACCGTTTTGTAATTTAATAGATTTATTTTATTTTAGTTACAAATGTATAATAGGAAATTATGTAATTTTATTCATTCCGGAGTTCCCAAAGACGGATTTCTTCAAGAATGGCGATACATAAAGACGGTGTTACCTCGAGATGCGTGCCACAACCGAAGTTCAAGGGACCAATGGAGTTGGTTTCCGAATATGTAATAGTTAAATAGTTTTTCTATTTTAGGAAAGGCCATACTAGGATTTATTTATTTTTATGCTTGCATTTTATTTTATGTCGCATGCATCGCTAAATCGCCATAACTAAAACATGCATCCTATTTTATCGAGTTTATCGACCGTGTCAATTCGAATTATCGTAGTTCACCGCTTTAGTTCACTTCAAACGTGATAGATAATAAATTGACATGACCTCTCGCTAAAACAATTAATTGAGATATAGCCTTACCAAATAGTAGAAACCATGAAAACCTATTTCGCGAGGGAGTGCACTCGGCCCTACCGGGGTACAAACCTTGTTAGGTAGGGGAAGTGGGTGATGAATGTTAATCAACCGAATTCATGTTGATAAGGGATGAATCGGCCCTACCGTGCCCAAGTTGATATGGATTTGGATCATGGACACATTTATTCGAAATTTGGATTGAACTCAACAAAAGTTTTGATAAGGGATGTATCGGCCCTACCGTGCCCTTGTCGGATGTGTTTTGGGCTAAAGATAATTTTTAATGTAATATTATCGACCAAGAGTTCTAAAAGTAGAATCGATTAAACGTTAATCCACCGAGTTATATTGATAAAGGATGTATCGGCCCTACCGTGCCTAAGTCGATATGAATTTGGGTCTTGGAATCATTTATCATAGTTGGGTAGAGGTCACTATGTAAATGCTTTACTTGTTTTTTACAAGTATTAATAAAACGATAAATGTTAAATTTTTTCCACTATTCCGTTGTTATATTGTTCTATTTCTTTACCACAATTCATATACGATATCATTTCGTTTTTGATTCAAAACTCCATTAAAACATCGTAACTAAAGAGAAATATGAATTTGCTTCTAAAACCTCATATGAACCATTGCTAAGGATCTCTTGTAAAGAGTGTAGATTAAAGTTATTCATTATCAAACAGGTTTTTTGATTCTTGACTAACACATCTACTTACAATGGATTATTTTTCTTGTACTTAAATGAATTAAGTACCTTGAAGCGATAAATTGTTTTGGTAATTAGTTTTGTCAAGAATTCGTAATTGACCAAAATAACGCAACCACTTCAATGAAAGATTTAAGACTAAAAGGAACAAATGAAGAGTGAATCTTCATGAATTCAATTTTGCTTCTCAAAGCAAAGACTCATTGAATTAAGTGGGAGCATTCTCTTAAACCGTTTAGATGAGGACGAGGTTCAAGAAGTAAGGATTATAATGGAATTGATACAAGGTAATGTTAAAGGTAAAGTTGTTGAGAATGACGATACTAAATCTATCAATCCCGACCGATAAAGTTTCCATTGTCCTAAATGTTGGACACAAGAAAGGAAACTACTCCAAATTATTGAAGAATCAACAAGTTAGTTGTGGGACATCTAATGGGACCTTCTTCGTTAAATGTTTATTTGATTAAACATAATTTTGCTAGTATTACTTCGTCAATATTAGAAACCGGTGGTGGTTTTCATCATTATGTTTGATACATAGGATGATTAGAATATGACGACTAGCAACAATGAAGTCAAGAGATAGAGTCATTGTGTACTAAATCTAGTTTTCGGGTTTAGAGTTGTACTTAATTGTGACTATTAAGTACATAAACTCTAAATAAGAATACAATTTGTTAAAGATACAATAGAGGTTTCACTTTTGTGACCCTATACACCATGATTTGATGTATGGCTAGCCCATCATCAAGGTGATTATATTCTAAACCAAACTAGAATAATATATCATGAAGATGATGCAAGACTCAAAATTGGTAACCCAAGATTAAACCTTAAAATTTTGGAATGATGAACGCAAAGAGTTATCGAGTACTCTTGAAACCACTAGATTGTTAATGGTATATGCGTATCTTGTATTCAAAGCAAGATGTCTCGTGCCTTTTGGTTGAAAAGGAGATCGAGGTTATAAATCATTGATCCATAATAGGTTGATCATTCTCTTTTACCAACGATTTAAGTTGACGCTAATGTGTTAACTTAATAAGGTAAATAGAAAATCCTTAAAGAAGTTTAAAGAGTTAAAGAAATCACGATTTAGTCGTGATGGGATTATCAAAGTGAAGACTTTGATATAAGCCAATGGAAATGTGATGTAATATCACAAGTTAATCTCTCTTAGCACGCATTATGAAATAATGTGTGATTGGATAAGAAATCAAACGCTATTCGATATGGTTTGGACTTCAATCAAGTTACTTTGAGTTACTTGATCCTTTTGGGGATTTTATCATTTTTGTCTAAATTATTTTTCCACTAAATCGAATCATATGAGATATGAAATGGTAAGGGTACCATGTTTGTAAGTTTTCACAAGAAACAAATGCTCATTTTTCCCTTTTCAATTATCACAGTACAGGGTTTGTGGCTCGTGAAGCTGTCTTTCTAAAATGCAAGTTTATTTCTAGAAGACAGTGGGAGAAAATTATTCAAGAGCCACAAAGAATGTTATGCAAGAAAGAAAGCTGGTATTTCTTGGCTACATGAGACGTTTTGTGTAAAATATTGTTTCTTTAAAACCTAGGAGGTTAAATTCGTTACTTGTTAAAAATGATGAATTCATGCTACTTTTAAGAAAGAAAAGAGCTTATAACTTACAAAAGAAATTGTTTGATTCAATTTGATTACTTCTTGAAAGTAATTAACATATGACTCACATAAGAGTGTTTAAGTCACAACTCAATACAAGGCTTAGAGTCATAAAAATCCGAATCAAAAGGGCTTGATTAGTGACAAAGGGTCTTGCACTAATAAAGAGATATTTCAATGCAAGATTAGTTGCAAAGGGTTTTGCACTAATTGAAATGATTAAGTCTATTTGGATCTTCTTAGGGATTGTGTTTCATTATGATGTTATGAAATACATAGCGAGTGAATCTAAAACCCACTTCTTCAATAGAAGGAATGTATTCAATACATGTCTTGAGTTTAGTAGATTCTTGCAACCCTAAGATAATGTGAAACTTGAGAGAGGGTCTTAAGTAGGACATCAATGAGTTAGAATCAACATTTTGATCATGTGACAAAACATTTCTCGATAAGTCGAGAAGTTGTGTTTATACATGAAGTTTAGTGGGAGTTACGGAAATTTTAATTAGTCCGATATGTGGATGACATATTGATCATTGCGAATGATTTAAGACTTTTGGAGTATTATAATACATCTTTAATATACGGATTTATGAAGATAAATCCACGTGATATTAGCGTCAATAAGAAGTCTTATGTTGATAAGATTCATGACCAGTTCAATTAAATTGAACATATTTGATTGGTTTCATTTGCTTCCGCTGCCGAATCAATTAAAAAGAAATGATGAATAACACTTCATATGCTTTGAGCATGATGAGTTGTTTTCAAAAATCGAATTTAAGTAATCTTTACCAAGTAAGCTATAAAGATTACCCTTAAGTGCTTGCAGAAGCATTAAGGCTATGATGCAAAGTGTTTATGATGCAATTTTGTGTAAGGGTGTTACACATTAGGATGGTTAAGATACCATTGTGGCAATGTTAATTAAGAAGTAGATTTTCTAGAATCGTTCTAGGCAATAAAGAACAATGGTATCTTAACCATCCTAATGTGTTTTGATTATGGTTTTGTCGGAAACCATGCGCAATCTCAATTGTCAATTGTCACTTGTGTAACACCCTTACACAATATTGCATCATAAACACATTGCTTTACTTCCTTAATGCTTCTGCAAGCACTTAAGGGTAATCTTTATAGCTTACTTGGTAAAGATTACTTAAATTCGATTTTTGAAAACAATTCATCATACTCAAAGCATATGAAGTGTTATACAGCATTTCTTTTTAATTGACTCGGCAGTGGAAGCAAATGAAATCAATCAAATATGTTCAATTTAATTGAACTAGTCATGAATCTTATCAACATAAGACTTCTTACTGACGCTAATATCATGTGGATTTATCTTCATAAATCCGGATATTCAAGATGTATTATAATACTCCAAAAGTCTTAAATCATTCTCAATGATCAATATGTCATCCACATATCGGACTAATTAAAAATTCCGTAACTCCCACTAAACTCCATGTATAAACACAACTTCTCGACTTATCGAGAAATGTTTTATCACATGATCAAAATGTTGATTCCAAATCATTGATGTCCTACTTAAGATTCTCTCTTAAGTTTCACATTATCTTAGGATTGCAAAAATCTATAAAACTTATGACATGTATTAAGTGGGTTTTAGATTCACTTGCTGTATGCATATCCTCATAATGAAACACAATCCCTAAGAAGATCCAAATAGACTTAATCATTTCAATTAGTGCAAAACCCTTTGCAACTAATCTTGCATTGAAATATCTCTTTATTAGTGCAAGACTCTTTGTCACTAATCAAGCCCTTTCGTTTCGGATTTTCATGGCTCTAAGCCTTGTATTGAGTTGTGACTTTAAACACTCTTATGTAAGTCATATGTTCATTACTTTCTAGAAGTAATAAACTTAAATCAAATAATATCTTTTGTAAGTTATAAGCTCTTTACTTTCTTAAGAGTAGCATGAATTCATCATCTTTAACAAGTGACGAATTTAACCTCCTAGGTTTTAAAGAAACAATGTATAATGTCTTACACAAAACGTCTCATGTAGCCAAGAAAGACCAGTTTCTTGCGACATAACATTCTCTGTGGCATTCTTTGTGGCTCTTGAATAATTTCTCCCACCCTGTCTTCTAAAAATAAACTTGTATTTTAGAAAGACAGCTTCATGAGCCGCAAACCCGTCGTGCTCGTGATAATTGCAAGGGAAAAATGAGCAATTGTTTCTTGTGAAAAACTTACAACCATGGTACCCTTACCATTTCATATCTCATATGATTCGATTTAGTGGAAAAATAATTTAGACAAAAATGATAAAATCCCCAAAAGGATCAAGTAACTCAAAGTAACTTGATTGAAGTCCAAACCATATCGAATAGCGTTTGATTTCTTATCCATCCACACATTATTTCATAATGCGTGCTAAGAGAGATTAATTTGTGATACTATATCACATTTCCTTTGGCTTATATCAAAGTCTTCACTTTGATAATCCCATCACGACTAAATCGTGATTCCTTGAACTCTTGAACTTCTTCAAAGATTTCTCTATTTACCTTATTAAGGTAACACACTAGCGTCAACTTAAATCGTTGGTAAAAGAGAATGATCAACCTATTATGGATCAATGATTTATAACCTCGATCTCCTTTTCAACCAAAAGGCACGAGACATCTTGCTTTGAATACAAGATACGCATATACCATTAACAATCTAATGGTTTCAAGAGTACTCGTTAATTCTTTGCGTTCATTATTCCAAAATTTTAAGGTTTAATCTTGGGTTACCAATTTGAGTCTTGCATCATCTTCATGATATAGTATTCTAGTTTGGTTTAGAATATAATCACCTTGATGATGGGCTAGCCATACATCAAATCATGGTGTATAGGGTCACAAAAGTGAAACCTCTTTTGTATCTATAACAAATTGTATTCTTATTTAGAGTTTATGTACTTAATAGTCACAATTAAGTACAACTCCAAACCCGAAAACTAGAATTAGTACACAATGACTCTATCTCTTGACTTCATTGTTGCTAGTCGTCATATTCTAATCATCCTATGTATCAAACATAATGATGAAAACCACCACCGGTTTCTAATATTGACGAAGTAATACTAGCAAAATTTTATGTTTAATCAAATTTGATTATCAATCATTTGGTACATGCGAATATTGCCTACTTGGCAAAATGACTCGTAATCCTTTTAGTGGTAAAGGGATACGAGCTAGTGAGCTATTGGGACTCATACACACCGATGTGTGTGGACCAATGAGTATCACCGCTCGTGGTAATTATGAATACTTTATAACCTTCACCGACGACTTGAGTAGACATGGGTATGTCTATTTAATGAAGCATAAGAGTGAAGCGTTTGGGAAATTCAAAGAATTTCAAAACGAAGTAGAGAACCAATTGAACAAAAGGATTAAGGCACTACGATCCGATCGTGGTGGTGAATACCTTAGCCTTGAATTTCATTCACACTTGAAAGGTTGTGGTATTATATCACAACTTACTCCACCCGGAACACCACAACTCAATGGTGTTGCCGAAAGGAGGAATCGAACCCTACTTGATATGGTTCGCTCCATGATGAGTCAAACCAAGTTACCGAACTCGTTTTGGGGATTTGCGATTCAAACCGCAATTCGATCTTTGAATAATAGTCCCACTAAGTCCACCGAAAAGACTCCATATGAGATGTGGACGGGAAAAATTCCCAATATATCCTATATGAAGATTTGGGGATGTGATGCTTACGTCAAAACTAAGAACGACAACAAGCTTGCCCCAAGATCCGAAAAATGCATCTTTGTAGGTTACCCCTCGACCTCTCGAGGATACTACTTCTACAAACCTCAAGATAACAAAGTGTTTGTATCTTGTGAGGCTGTCTTCTTAGAAAGGGAATTTATTTCTAAGAGACAGAGTGGGAGAAATTTTGAACTTGATGAAGTTCAAGAGCCACAAACCGAGGTAGAGACGCCAGAAGAAGTTCCTTCGTCATCTAACGCGGTTGTACCTCCTCCACTAAGAAGGACGGGCCGAGTAATTCGCCATCCAGATCGATATGTGGGACTTATCGAGGAAGATGGAACACTCGATGTGTTACTTATGGAAAGTGACGAGCCCGCCACCTACAAGGCCGCAATCTCTAGTCCAAATTCCTCCTTATGGATTGAAGCCATGAAGTCCGAAATGGATTCTATGCATGAAAACCAAGTTTGGGACTTGGTAGATTTGCCTAAAGGGGCAAGACCTCTTCAATGCAAATGGATATTCCAAATCAAGAATGGCATAGAAGGACATGACGATGTCTACAAAGCTAGGCTAGTGGCAAAAGGATTTACCCAAGTCCAAGGTCTCCATTATGATGAGACCTTCGCCCCCGTAGCCATGCTAAGATCCATACGGATTTTGTTAGCGATTGCCGCATTTCATGATTATGAAATATGGCAAATGGATGTCAAAACCGCTTTTCTAAATGGGCATTTAGAAGAGGAGGTGTACATGATACAACTCGAAGGTTTTGTTGATTCTAAAAATCCTAACAAAGTGTGCAAGCTTAAGAGATCCATTTATGGTCTTAAGCAAGCATCTAGAAGTTGGAATCATCGATTCGATCATGTTATAAAAGAAAATGGTTTCACTCGAAGTGTTGAGGAACCATGTTTATACATGAAATTCAGTGGGAGCAATGTTGTGTTCCTAATCTTGTATGTCGATGACATACTACTCATTGGAAATGATATTCCAATGTTTTTCTTAAGAAGTGGTTAGGTAACCACTTCCAAATGAAGGATTTAGGAGAGGCACAACGCATATTAGGTATCCGGATCCATAGAGATAGATCCAAGAGGATATTGGCACTAAGTCAAGAGTCTTATGTTGATAAGATTCTTCGACGGTTTAGCATGGACAAATCCAAAAGGGGTTTGGTACCTATGGTAACCGGGACGATATTGAGCAAGATTCAATGTCCCTCCGAACCCCATGATGTTGAACGCATGAAGTTGATCCCTTATGCTTCCGCTGTTGGATCAATCATGTATGCCATGATATGCACACGTCCTGATGTCTCGTATGCCTTGAGCATGACGAGTAGATATCAAGGAAATCCAGGTGAGAGTCACCTTTGGATTCTTTGTCAAGAACATCCTTAAGTACTTGAGAAGAACTAAGGATTCTATCCTTGTGTTTGGAGGAGACGCTGAGTTGCGTGTTAATGGATACACGGACTCAAGTTTTCAAACAGATAGAGATGACTTGAAATCACAAGCTGGTTTCGTTTTTATGCTCAATGGTGGTGCCGTAAGCTGGAGAAGCTTCAAGGAAGCTGTAATCGCGGATTCTACAACGGAGGCTGAGTACATCGCATCATCAGAAGCTGCTAAGGAAGCTGTTTGGATCAGGCAATTCACGGAAGGTCTAAAAGTAGTACCTACCGCCAATGATCCCATCACTCTCTATTGTGATAATAGTGGGACGATCTTCCAAGCTAAGGAGCCAAAGTCTAGTAATAGATCTAGACATGTACTTAGAAAATATCATGTAATAAGAGATTTCATTGAAAGAAAGGAAATTGCGATTTGTAAGGTTGGGACGGATGACAACATAGCCGATCCGCTCACCAAGCCTTTATCGCAGGCTAAGCATGACGGACATGTTACGTCCATGGGACTTAAACGTGTACCAATTTTTTATTAGATTTTGAAATGAAATAAAAGTGTTGTTTTATTCATGTTCATAATCACATTTGTCTTTTATCTTTAATTTATACATTGTTACATCCAAACGGGTTGTAGTGACAATTGAACCTCGTTAAAGTGAACACGGATTAACATTGTATTTGCCCATAGTTACTTGTATGAGGTGACGTCTCGAAGTGACTAGAGTGTGATGCGATTGATGGCAAGTTCAAGTGCCATAGAGTCATGTGAGATGACTAGTCGATCACATAGGCAGACTGTTAGGAACATTTTGTCGGGCCTTATGACCGCTTATAGAGTTCTGGCAAATTTATATAGCCTGGTCGTGGCAAGAGCTACTATAGTATTCAAATGAGTCGATTCTTTTGACTAAAGACTATTCGCCTAAGATGGCACAGTTTCAGATTAACTTTGATTTGTGTTACTACGACCTTCGTAAATGGGGTCAAATGGGCATATTTTGGGTTATGATGGCTGTGGCTAGTCGAAGGGAATGAGTGCGATAGGAATTGTCCACCCCTAGTCAGGGTTATAACAATATCTCGGGGCCACTCGAGGAGTAATGAATCGAAATGCGTGGCCACGCTCGGAAAGTATCTATGATAGATAAGTCCGGTCAATCAGTTATTCTCCAGATCGAGGAAACCACTCTCGATATGATCACTTGCAAGTACGACCTGAAAGACACCTTGCATTGAGTGGGAGATAGTAATAGGACAAGAGAATTGGTGACACACACTTGTCGAGGACAAGTGGGAGATTGTTGGGAAATGTGTCCTCAACAATAGTGCGATCATATGATTTAAATATCATTATTAAATCTCATTTTAAAGAATATAATTGGGAAGTATTTATACTGTCAACTGGTCAACATATATCGGTAATGATTGGCTGACTAGAGTTTGACATTACTGTCGTGCGACGGTGGTGATCAGTTGACCCCCTCGGTCATACCTATAGGGCAACACTCTTAATTGATCATTTAATTAATCGTATAATGTTACGAGTTAATTAAATTACTTGAAAAATTGACGGACGATTTTGGAAGTAAAATTTACGTATCACATTGAAATGTGATTAAATGAGATACGGTCTGAGTAATTGAATTGTATCATTACTCGGATGAAATTATTGTTTAAGGAAACAATTAAATTTGAATGAATCATTATAAATATGATTTATAAATTGGTGAAATATTTTGGTACAAGTAATTATGAATTACTAAGTCAATTATTGTATATGACGTATTTTTATTAATACGTTGATTTTTAATATGTTAAAAATACATTACAAATTTATGTTGCATATGACATGTGATATATTGACAATTGACAAAAATAATATGGAACCCATATTATCCTATGTGCCGAAAGTGTAACACCCCCATACTCCAAGTGCCTTACCAGGACCACTCAGGTATAAGGATACTACCATCTCGGTTGCCCGAGGTACTGAATATCATAAGACAATAAAGAAACGTACTTTTAAAGTAATTATAGATTAAGCGATTACATGTTATAACCAAAACTAATAAAAGGAATTACAAGCTTCTCATACGGACTACAGCTAAACTATCAAAGCTACTAGACTTCGTCTGACACAGCGGAAGACTTCTAACTGCCACGTGATGACTCATCCCAGCTATCCCATACGCGTCATATCACACCTGCTCAATAACTGCTCACCACCCCCGAATGGATCACCACAGTTTTTAAAACATTTAAACGGGGTCAGTACTAATCACACAATTCAATACATATATCAACAACAAGATAAACAGACAGCTGAACTGTCACACACACACACACACACACCACCAACTCCCATCGTCTCAATACTAATCGTCCCTTTGGACCAGCCACTGCCGATGGGGGACCGCACCGTTCCCACCTAAGCCCCGCTCATCGTACGAGCGATAACCCTGTCCCATTAATGTGCACATCCCCTCCCGTGGCGGGTTCCACGAAGGGCGAAACTAGGGCGTGAAGTCACTCCCGCAAGTGACCCCACTCAGCCGAGAACGCATCTCGAGAACCATCAACAACCAATCACAATCACAATCACAATCGCAATCACAATCATCATATCAAACAACTAACTACAGCACATCACCAATATCCCATTATGGGACTAATACTGAGTAGGAAATCCTACCTGGAAAGCACAACACGCAGACGGTATCTACAATTTGTATCAAAACGGCTCCTCTACGAATTCTCCTCCTATCATACAAACACATAAAGACTACACATCACAAACTACACACCAAAACCCCCAATTCCTAAATTAGGGTTTAACCAATCTTAACAAAACATTATAAAAACTATATTAAAAGCTTACCCTCGACGCAAGGAATCCAACGACACGAAAAAACGACAAGAACCGACCGTCGAACTCGGGAATTGCTAAGAATGCGATTAGGAAGATGAAGTGGCTGCTTTCTCTCTTAAACAGGGTTTTAGGTTTTGTAAAAGTGATTTAAAACAATGACGACTATGTTTAAATACCTTAATCGCATAATTAACAAAACCCGAGAAAACTCCCCGTAAAACCGGACACTCGATCGAGTACCCAAGGTACTCGATCGAGTACCCCCTTACTCGATCGAGTACCCTGACTACTCGATCGAGTACCCAACAGTCGAAACTATTTTATCTCGCAACTTACCCTTACTCGACAGAGTAAGGGCTACTCGATAGAGTACCCAAAGACTCATAAATACGGAGTATTACAGTCTTCCCTCCTTAAAAGGAACTTCGTCCCCGAAGTTCAACCCATACATAAAAACAACCATACAGACTCGACCAAGACACAACAACTTAGCTAAGGACTCAAGAACTCGACCGAACATAGAACATGAACTCTTAACACCCACTCCACCAACTATGTTTACTTCCACAACATGACTCACTATATCGTATCTACCACATATATATCTCTCACGATACCAACTCCATACATAACCAACTACCATCCTCTAATTCTGCTAGCTCCATAATATCATCAACTATCAAATCCAATACCAAGACACTCATAGACATCAAACGGGATGTTACATTCTACCACCCTTAAAAGGAACTTCGTCCTCGAAGTTTACTCACACTCGTAACCTCATCATCCAACTGTCAACACTAGCGAAATATTCTCACACTCCTAAACATCACGCTACTACAAGCACGGTCATGACCTTTACTAAAATCACCCACAACACGAATAGATCTTTTATTCTACATCAAGACTCAACTTCCGAATGTATTACCATATGTACAAGCATCAAAATCTGTTTTATCGCATCCTACTCCTCTTAAGACAAATGTTACGTCCTCGTAACTCACTAATACCAAACCATATCTATATCTCATTACCCTCTGTACCACCACCTGTCAACGATAACCGTCTATAACCCAAACACTCACCATTCTTATATCCAAGGCTCCCATACATAAACATTTCCCATTCCTCAGCTCATTCGGCAAAAAGACCTAACCTATACCATAAACTCGTAGCAAATCACCATACCCACTCTCCATTATTACCGCAAACAACATACCTCTCTACGTAAGGCACTTATCTCCCGGAAGCATAACTCACGATCCGCACTCATTACGTACACGCACCCTAGATCCTCAAGTTCTTTCTTTCATTACCGCAAAATTCATACACAACTTAACATGACACTAATTTCCCCAACACTCTACACTCTTTTGTCTCAATCAAAAGATTATGAACTACCCGCCGCTTTCAGGTCATTACAACACATGTTCCACGAATCATTTTCCATTACCATGTCTACCGATGTCTCATCTGAAAACAAGATCAAAATTACCGTAACAACCTCTCACAACCGTGTCCCATCAACAGATTATTACTATCCCATGACAACAACGAAACATATACAACTCTATTTCAATCATACTCTACCTCATTCCCAACTTAACCTGGTAAAGAAAACATGAATAAGCAAGACAACTGTCTATCAGCACAAACTGACACTCGCAGAGAGCAACATCAAACAAAACAACAATCTATGTATAACTGGTATGTACTTTCGAAACTCGAATCATAATCATCCCGCCTACTCCACCACAACCGGTGACGGCATCACAACACCGCCACCAACAGCCACACCGTAGTGCGAAAATACCCGCATCACAGCACTATGTACCGTGCCCGGATCACCACCCGAGGCACCACAACCACACCGATAGACATCACAACTGCATACAATTCCCATAAATACTGACTTAGCATAACTTCTCAGACAAGAAAAACTTACTCAAATCCACTTTATTAAACCACCACGCAACATATCATATGGATAAACAGATAAGCATCTCATGTACATCATCTCTACCATTTCCCGGAATACACATGTGTTATCAATACACATAAAATTATAACTAGCTATGTCAAATCAATCAAATTATTACCTTTTTGGATATCATTCAACTAAATTACCGTGTCCAACATATATATTACAGAACATTCATAAAACAACTTTATAATTATCACACCATACCACTTCTTGTGAGGTCAGAACCTCACACAAACATTTACACATATAATAGACCCGTAATCACAACCAACTAGTCAATCCTGACCACGTAAGTCACCACTCGAAAAAAGTTACTGCGCCCGAGTTTAACTCATATGCCCCTCATAACATATTCCCCCATTCGTACAACCATTACTTTCTGCCAAATATAATCACACCTTCACTATTCAACTAATAGCGTCCGCCTCATCTAACCACATCTTATACCCTCTCACAATCATACACAACAATCAGGTCCCTACCAAATCAACCTCTTTAGAATTGCTACCTTTCTAATATTCCATCACTCTTAGCCATTAGTGATAACACCACAACGCCACCGCTGCTCGTATATCAAATATCTTACACTCATATCAAAATAACATGGTTTTTCTACCATTTTTGGTTAACATTGCAAATAACGAACATCAAACCCATCCACAAAATTACCTCAACATTATTCCCAATGCTATCTTATTTGTATTGTCATCCAACTCTCCACCAAATATCTCGTATCGTGCCAATACTCCACCAACTTCTTACTCCCTTAATTCCTCGAAACTCATTACCAAACATGTTGCCCTGAAACTCCTATATAACCCTTAGCTAACATCCTCGTGATACCATCACATATTTCGATGATTTCTTATCTTTATATCACATAGCTCCGGTGAACATTTTCCTCAGCTTACTTTTATCCTTCTTTTCTCTTTACACTCAATAATACCAATTAATAGTTCAACTCCTTATTCCTTCTAACTAACTCTTTAGAAATCTGGTTACCCCTTCGTTGCTTCAAAACTCAGTTCCATTATTTTCTACCGACATCATCTCACTCTTTCTTCCCATGGATCTTCTCTTATTATGCTATCACTCATACTTGCCACTAATCTATCCATAGAACCAACGTTTAATGTTCAAACAATTGCATCTCCCTTTTTACATCTCTAGAAATCAGAATTCATTTAATACCGTTAATTACCCAAGGAACTCACACAGTAGTTTCATCTTTTAATAAACCAAACCTCCCAAACTCACTCACTGTCTACAAATACATCTCGCGACATGTCTCCACAAAGTTCACTATATATTACTCTTCTCAACCCCTTTAAACGAACTTTCACTACATAAATCCATAACCCACACGACTCCTAACCATTTCCCTCCATAACTCTTTACACATCTCAAGCTGCCACTATCCACATTCTTACTTTCAATATTTTCATTCTCACGTTCATTATACTCACATCATCCCTTGCCTATATTCACTTATTTTTACATTACTCAACACACAATCATATCACTCATCCCGTCTCGCAAAACGTGCGCCATGCCTCAATAAACTATACCAATCTTTCTTTTCTTTTTCCACCATCTATCATAATCACATATAACTCATGTCCTCCTCACCGAACTCATACTCATCATAGTGCCACTCTTTACATCATAAGATTGGGTAACTTACGCTTCAGGACCAACACATACGTAAAACAATGCATAAAGAAGTAATACAACTCCTTTGAATTAAACATAATATGCAACGAATGTCAAAAGACAAACATATGACCCGAAATATGCATATGACCTGCACAGACCCCACTCGATCGAGTACCAGAACCTACTCGATCGAGTTGAGGCTACTCGATCGAGTGCCCAACATGCTCGATCGAGTGCCCCGACTCCAGAACCCAAACAGACCTTCTGATCTCTTGACTTACTCGACCGAGTAGCCCGGCTACTCGATCGAGTGACCCCATACTCGATCGAGTGCCCGAGGTACTCGATCGAGTGCCCAAAAACACGATTCTGGTCAAAATAACGACAAGTACCCACTCGATCGAATCAAACCCACTCGATCGAGTCATGCAGACTCGTGAATACTACCCGCATGTTATCTCACATACCCCAACGTACTATGCCTTCATTATTATTTCAACATTATGATTACAACTACGCATTCACATCTGCGCGACTCCTCATACAATTAACAAAATAATCTACTTCGTGTTATCAAGTGCCACGTTATAAACAACCATCATGCTTTTCATCCAATTCGTTATATAAAACACATATCATTGAACCTCTATTCTTCATGTTACTACTTACCAAAAGTCAAACATTACCATCTATCATGCTCATATGACATTCAACTTTCAATCATGTATTACCCGCATGTTTTAAATTTTCATAAATTTTCATAACACAAACCACACCCATACACTACAAATCCTATTCCCATGTTGCTAATACAACAACATTACAAATCCACTTCATCACACATCATCATATACGAACTACTTTCTTTTTCTACCATATCATTCATCATTCTCATATACTTTTCCAACGATTCCAACCAACATGTCAACCAACTATCATGCAACATGCTTTCAACAAACCATATACAAAGACAATTAACATACACGTCGCACATATACACACGGACTCCACGTTCCCATACCATGTGATTGGCTTAAGTATCATGGGGCCAAGATTTTGAAGTGAGGGCGCCTACTCACCCAAAACCTAGCATCAGGTGGGGCTCCCATTACACATACACCAGGTTCATTTTATTAGACTCCCTATGTTCATTATGTTCATTTGTTACAGTTCCAAAATCGTCGCTCTGATACCATTTGTAACACCCCATACTCCAAGTGCCTTACCAGGACCACTCGGGTATAAGGATACTACCATCTCGGTTGCCGAGGTCGAATATCATAAGACGATAAAGAAACGTACTTTTAAAGTAATTATAGATTAAGCGATTACATGTTATAACCAAAACTAATAAAAGGAATTACAAGCTTCTCATACGGACTACTGACTAAACTATCAAAGCTACTAGACTTCGTCGACACAGCGGAAGACTTCTAAGCGCCACGTGATGACTCATCCCGGCTATCCCATACGCGTCATATCACACTGCTCAATAATCGCTCACCACCACCGAATGGATCACCACGATTTTTAAAACATTTAAACGGGGTCATTACTAATCACACAATTCAATACATATATCAACAATAAGATAAACAGACAATTTGAACGTCACACACACACACACACACCACCAACTCCCATCGTCTCAATATCGACCGTCCTTTGGGACCCGCCCGATGGGGGACCGCATGCCGTTCCACCTAAGCCCCGCTCATCGTACGAGCGATAACCCTGTCCCATTAATGTGCACATCCCCTCCCGTGGCGGGTTCCACGAAGGGCGAAACTAGGGCGTGAAGTCACTCCCGCAAGTGACCCCACTCAGCCGAGAACGCATCTCGAGAACCATCAACAACCAATCACAATCACAATCACAATCGCAATCACAATCATCATATCAAACAACTAACTACAGCACATCACCAATATCCCATTATGGGACTAATACTGAGTAGGAAATCCTACCTGGAAAGCACAACACGCAGACGGTATCTACAAATTTGTATCAAAACGGCTCCTCTACGAATTCTCCTCCTATCATACAGCACATAAAGACTACACATCACAAACTACACACCAAAACCCCCAATTCCTAAATTAGGGTTTAACCAATCTTAACAAAACATTATAAAAACTATATTAAAAGCTTACCCTCGACGCAAGGAATCCAACGACACGAAAAACGACAAGAACCGACCGTCGAACTCGGAATTGCTAAGAATGCGATTAGGAAGATGAAGTGGTCGCTTTCTCTCTTAAACAGGGTTTTAGGTTTTGTAAAAGTGATTTAAAACAATGACGACTATGTTTAAATACCTTAATCGCATAATTAACAAAACCCGAGAAAACTCCCCGTAAAACCGGACACTCGATCGAGTACCCAAGGTACTCGATCGAGTACCCCCTTACTCGATCGAGTACCCCAGCTACTCGATCGAGTACCCAACAGGTCAGAAACTATTTTATCTCGCAACTTACCCTTACTCGACAGAGTAAGGGCTACTCGATAGAGTACCCAAAGACTCATAAATACGGAGTATTACAGAAAGTTGGAGGAATATTAGACAAATATTAAGTTGTTCTTATTAGTGGTAAACAATATAATTACCTACTAAACTAGCCTTGCATGCCTATGGTTCATTGTGAAGAACAACTAGGGCATGCATTGGCTCTTTTATTTCCTCCACTCCCACCGGTTTTGGGAAGAAAAATGTTGGAGATCTTTCTTATTATTTTGCCTAATATTCACTAAGTATGAAGTAGTGTTCATTCATTCATTTTTACTCATCCAAAATAAGATTTCTAGAGAGACAAAAATCTCTCTTCTTCTTCTCTCCCATAGCCGAAAATATTAAGAAGTTTATAATATTTTTGGGTCATTTTTTCTTATAAAATTAATATCATCTAGTATACATTATATTAATTTTATTAAGAGTAAGCTTTGGTTATAATTCCTTGGGAGAGATCCTACACTTGGATCTTTGTTCATCCATAAGGAAAGCTCAAGAACAAAAGAAAAGGAGATTTCTTTTGTGCCCATTAAACCGAAATACCCATTGTAAGAATAATGTTTCTTTCTCATTTCTTTAATTAGTTTGCATGCATAAGTTCCACCTTTAATTTTATGACAAATTAATTTTAACATATATGAGTATGTTAGAATGTATATAGATCTACATTTCCTTCACTCCTCTCTAATATTCACCTATCTAGATTTAGTGCCCGTGCGTTGCACGGTTACTAAAAATTGTTTTTTTTAAGTGAAATTGTGAAAAATGTAATTATATTGTTGTAAGTAACTAATAAAGTATCATAATAGAATATGAATGAAACTTATCAAAAAAGGAAAGACGAAAGATAATCAAACTTGTTTGAAAAGAGAAAGAGGGAAGATCATAAAAAATTGAAGGGATGTTGTATCGAGTATTATTAGGAGTTGTACAAAAATTTTATCCTCGTGTACTCATATATTCGTAGAAGTATTTAAACTTGCGGAAATTATAGTGCTTCGTACGCAAATGAGATTGCGCATTTCATGTTTCCACACTATATTGACCCGATAAATATAGAAAGTGAAAAATAATGAAAAGAGATATACTCCTTGAGATTGAGATTAGATATATTACTCTATATAATATTAAAAAGAGATAAATCACCTAACTAATACCCAAAGCTCGCATTGTTGTACACATTATACCCATTATACTTTTCCATAAATTTCTAAGACACATTATACCCATTATACTTTTCCATAAACTTCTAAGACACATTATACCCATTATACTCTTCCATAAATTTCTAAGAGAGACAATTTTTCATTAATTTTTGTGAAAAACCCCTCTCATGACAGATATGGTTTATCAGGAGATAAACTGTTTTGGGTAGCAGCAACTATCGTATTTGTATTGTCTCGAGTCATTGTCTTATCCATCTCCCACGCACATTTAATTTGCTTATTATTATTTTTGTTTCTTTCTGTTGTTCATAATTTCCTATCCTTCTACTGGACATTAATTTATTTATTAAATTATTCGGATGTTTTTTCCATAGTCAAATTCCTAGTGATTAAACCTCAACTTGATTAGTATGATTAAATATCAATTAACATTCGTCTTGCAATGGATTTAAAATCATTTATATAATTGCACAAATTTCTATTTTGTTTCTTGCTACAATTTATGATTCAGTAATACGCTGGCTACATATGATTTAACTGGCTCATATTTTAACTTTATTTTAACTTATAAACTAATTTTTGATGAATCAACC
Source organism: Silene latifolia (assembly GCF_048544455.1). Taxonomy (NCBI): domain Eukaryota; kingdom Viridiplantae; phylum Streptophyta; class Magnoliopsida; order Caryophyllales; family Caryophyllaceae; genus Silene; species Silene latifolia. The sequence goes on from NC_133538.1 coordinate 69,921,120, forward strand.
TTATTATACGGCAAAGTGAAATCTATAGAGTCTAAGAATGGCAAAATAGATGGGACCAAAGGGTACCAAGTCAAAGTCACGCAAATAACACTTACCTAAAATGGATGAACCACACCAATGGTAACATATCATATTTGGCATGAAAAATAACTAAATTACCCTTACATCCACTACATATTTACAACTTTACCATCCACTCACTCACTCACCAACTACTTATTTAATCCACCTAAACTCATGTGGACCCAAACAATATTTCCTACTTTACCCCTCACTTTTCCACATTTTCTTAAATAACCACTTTTTGCTTATGTTTACATCTGTCTGGATCAGAGGGAGTATATCCCAATAATTTTTTTTTTATTTTAAGAGATAAAGTTTCCATGAAACAAAAGTTATCTTTAAAAATAAAAACTAATTAAAAATAAAAAGATAAATATTAAATAAAAATGGTAATTAGTAAGTCTTCTATTAAGATTAATAAGAGACCGTTCTCTTAAAATTTGTGACACTTTTAATTCAATGGTAACTATTATTTCACAAATATTACTATACAACCAGTTGTATAATAAGCATTATACAACCCTATATATTAATCCGAGCTAATGTGTAATTTTTCTGAGTTTTGGGAGAGTTTATTTTTTTATGTTTAAGTGTGTGAGTTCAAAAACTTTACAGCATAGCTCAGATTCTTTTAAACAAAACTCGAAAACTTTAGTACACAACTCGGATTCTACATCATACAATTATATACAACAGGTTGTATAATCTACTCATTGCTATTATTTTGCATATTTGACTTCTTAAAATCTACTCGTACATCGCTTCATTATAGTGTCGACAATAAAATAGAACACCATATAACTATAAGCAATAATGTATAACGAAGGACAAATCTACGTGATTTATTTCTTAAATCCAGGGAATTTTAGTCGGCTTTCCCCAGGAAAAAAATTTAGTCTACTACCAATTCTTGTAATGGAGTGAATGCAAATCAATACGGGCCTTGATCCTCCCCATATGAAACTGGATATTATCTAACTTATATTTAAGCAAAAGTTCATGCGGTTGGTATTCATGCGGATGGTACCATCGCCTGATTCTCCCGCACATGGGCTATAATAGATGTTGATTAACCCAAAAAAAATTATTCATAATAGAACCCGAATAAGAATTATTCGTATTAGCAGAGATTTTTTTGAAGAATATTACCTTTGTCGGAGTCGTAGTAATAACAATGAATCTATTATAGCCCATGGTAGTGTTTTGATCCTTTCCAAACTGAAAATAGGAGTATAGGATTCAGGGTTTGAGTATTCGGTTTGGCACTAAATATGGGTAACGCCCTCGATCTTGGCTTCTCCAACTACGATACAGGTTTGTGAATACAGACTTTTAGGTGACTACAGACTTTTAGAATACATAAATCTTTAATACGCATGACATTCAATCCGCCCATCAACATTGAGGAAAATTACGCAATTTCCATCTCAGGTTAATTATTTGCTTCTTCACTGTCATCTAACGACTCTTCCGTCTCAGGTTTATTGGGTTGGAAGGAATAACATACAATAATAAGAATTTTAGTGTTTCGTATCCGTTCTTGTACGAATATTCAGATGTATGTCCAACACCATAAATAAGATGAAATTGTTAGTCCTCGTATACCTGAAAAGAAAAGCAAACAAAAGCAAACAAAATCACTCAACTTCACAAACTATACAATAATTCTAATTCAATTAATGAAAAAGATTAGAATTAGAAGCCAATATAAAACATGTTTACTGCAACCTAATATATACAAATAATAAATAAGCTAATAGTGGGGAGGGGATAACACGATAAAAAAAAATTCATCATTAGCTAAACTGTAGGGAGGGGAAAGAATACAAAATTTCTTATCAGGTCAAATATAGTAGGGGCACATATATATTAGAGAACGTAGGAGCAAATTTCTATCTCATAGTCAAATTAGATTTCTATCGCATATCCTAATTAGTTATCTTTTTAGATTAATATTTAAAAATTATGTTATTTTCTTAGATTAATATTCCCAATAATTTTTTAATTTTAAGAGATAAAGTTTCCATAAAACAAAAGTTATCTTTTTAGATTAATATTTACGATACTTGTTCTTCACCGTTACTCTGTTCAACTCCTTGTAATCTATGCACAACCTTAAGCTCCCATCTTTCTTCTTCACAAAAAGAACTGGTGCTCCCCACAGTGATACACTAGGTCTAATGTATCCCCTCTCTATCAGATCATCTAACTGCTTCCTAAGCTCCTCCAACTCTTTAGGACCCATCCGGTACGGTGTCTTAGAGATTGGCCCCGTCCCCGGTTTTAGCTCCACACTGAAATCTATCTCCCTATTCGGTGGCAACCCCGGAATCTCCTCTGGAAAGACATATGGAAACTCTCCCACAACTGGTATCTGATCAACTGCCGGACTCTCCATCCTGTCATCTCTCACATGGTACAAGATCATCGGGCACCCCTTCCTCAAATAGGACTTCAAGGTGACAGCTGCAATCAACTTAACTTTGGGTTTGATAACAAACCCACGATAAGACACACTAATGCCCTTAGGACCTCTCAGAGACACTTTCTTTTGATGACAGTCTATCTTAGCCTTATACTTTCCCAACCAATCCATCCTGACTATCATCTCAAAACCGTCTAAAGGAAACTCTAGCAAGTCTACAGGTAGATCAACTTGCCCAACTATCATGGATACATATCTATACATCCTCCCACACGATATAGACTCACCCGAAGGTATAAACACTTCCTCTCTTACAGACTCATACTCTCTCAGACCCAACTGTTTAACATTACTCGAAGATACAAACGATTGTGATGCCCCCGAATCAAACAAAACAAAGGTATAAACACCATTAATGAGCGTCGTCCTCAGCTGCTTTCTTCTCCATCATGAACATCTTGCCACTGGTCTTCTGCCGACCTCCCTGGACAGTACTAGCTGAAGTAGCCGATTTAGCACCCGACCCCTGGTTGTTGTTGGTGTTCGTAGTTGGTTTCTGATAAGAGTTACTACCATTGCGGTTGCCCCCACCGTTGTTGCTCTGACCTCCCCTGTTGTTCCATGACCCAGCTGGTCTGTTGCTCGCATAACTCTGTGTCGGACCCTGAGAAAAGATTCGCTGAGCCGATCTCTGAAAATTTCCCGGCACCGCACCGGTACACTCATGTCTCTTGTGGCCTACACCGTCACAATTAAAACAGGTCATTTCCCAGCTACTGCTACTATTCCCACGGCCATGCCCATAGGAAGCCCCACCACTAAACCCCGAACAAGATGAATATGCCCTAACCTGAGTGTGGTTGCCCTTCTTGTAGTTAGATTGGCCACCACCCTCACTCTCAGCCTTTGTTTTCTCAGCACCCCTCTCTCGGGTTATCTCTACCAGCCTCTCAGCTCTCTCAGCTCTCTCATAAGCTTCCTTAACATCCGTAAGGGTTCCCACGGGTAATTTCTCCATGATCTTGGGGGTTAGCCCCTTCTCAAACCTCAGAGCTAGGTTCTCATCACTCAATCCCATATCCTCAGCATACCTAGCCTTCTCAGTAAACTGTCGGTAGCACTCAGCCACCGCCATGTCAGCTGTCATCTTAAACCCATCGAACTCCTCTCTCAGCTTACTGCTCACATTCTTCGGCACGAACTCTCACCTTATAGCTTTTCTAAACTCTTCCCAAGGAATAGCAGGTAACCCCAGCCTTGCATATATGTCCCTAGCATTCACCTTTATCTTGTTCCACCACTCACCTACCGCCTCCCTCAACTAGAACGCAGCTTGTTCCACTTTCATCTCATCCGGGCAGTGCACTAAATCTAGGATGATCTCCATCTCTCTGTGCCAATTATCTAGAAGAATTGGCTCCCCGGTCCCCTTGTACTCTTTTGGGTTAAACCTCGCTATGTAGAGACTAATCTTTGAATGATCAACATCCTTATCCTTCCCCACTCTCTTTAAAGCTTCCGTAAGAGCATCTTGGTGCTCCAACATCTTAACTATATCATCGGTGGTCATGCTCTCAACTCTAGCATAAAGGGCGTTTCTCTTTGGTGGCATCTTGTAACTATATAAGAAAAGGTAGATATAAACACGCATACTATAACCCAAAACACGTATATCACCTGCACAGACCCCACTCGATCGAGTACCGGAACTTACTCGATCGAGTTGAGGCCACTCGATCGAGTGCCCAACCTACTTGATCGAGGGCCTCGACTCCAGAACCTAAAAAGAACCTAAAAAGACTCCTGCCCAAAAACATACTCGACCGAGCTGACAAGACACTCAATCGAGCGCCCCCTACTCGATCGAGTGTCCTTATGTACTCGATCGAGTACCCAAAAACACGGTTCTGTCCAGAAAACATCAAACTACCTACTCGACCGAATCACACCTACTCGATCGAGTGCCTCACCCACTCGATCGAGTGCCCCCCACTCGATCGAGTCATGCAGACTTGTATAAACTACCCGCATGTTCATCTCACTTTCCCAACATAATATACAATTTTTATAAGTTTAACAAAATAAACATAACTACGCATGCAAATACACGCAACTCCTTATATAATCATTAAAACGATCTATTCATGTTATCAAAATGCCACATTATAAACACGCAACATACTTTTCATTCAATTCAACATGCAAACACGTCTCCTTCAACTTTTATCCATACTTCCAATTCTCCACATCCAACATCCAAAAGTTCACAACACATGCTATTAGGTACACATACAGAACAAAAGACAACACATACGACCCTGAAACGTACCCCCATGTGACCGGTTCAAAATTGCAGGGCGAGTTCGCGACTTTAGGACGTCTCCCAAGCCTTTGCATTAGCTCCCACAACTTTTACCCCGGGTTCATTTTAATTGACTCCCTATGTTCATTAGATTCATTGGTTACATGTTTCAGGATCGTCGCTCTGATACCACTTTGTGACACCCCCATACTCTAAGTGCCTTACCAGGACCACTCAGGTATAAGGATGTCACCATCTCAGTTTCCCGAGGCAATGATAATCAAATGACAATAACGAATCATAATTTAAATAGTAATAAGTTTAAAGTGATTACAAACCAAAACCCAAACTGATAAGATACGATACAAGTTCTCCAAAAACTAAATGTCTAAAACTACTCAAGTACGACAACGGAAGACTCTAATCTGCTCGTGGTGACACATCCCAGCTAGCCCATATGCCTCTAATCATACCTGCTCATTCACTGCTCACCATCCCCGAATGGATCACCACAGTTTTACAAAACAAAGACGGGGTCAGTACTAATCACACAATTATATAATTATATAATCACAATAAGACCAGAAATCAACACAGCTCAATTGTCACATCAACCCGAACTCCATCACCAACTCCTCAATACTGACTACACACTAAAGTGTGTAGCCCTGCCAGAGTATCCATCGCAACAGGTTACTCCTCGCCGCCAGTGGGGGACCGCAGCCATTCCCACCTAAGCCCCGCTCATCTCCATCGAACGATAAACCCAAATCCATTAATGTGCACATCCCTTCTGTGGCGGGTTCCATAGAAGGCGAATCATGGGCGTGAAGCCACTCCCGCAAGTGACTCCACTCAACCAAGGACGCACCCCGAAGAACACAGACAGATACAATCAACAACAACCAAATCCAACAACCGTCACAATGCAAATACGATACTTTAACGACAATCACAGTCAACAACAAACCACATTATGTGACTAATACTGAGTAGGGAAAACCCTACCTGGAATGCAAACACAAGCAGACGATCTCAACAGCTGTATCAAAACCTCTCCCCTACGAATCCTCCTCCTATCACATGATCACATAATTACTACTAGCACATCTAACCATAAAAACCCAAATTCCCCCTAATTAGGGTTTAAACAAAGTTAATTAAGTACAATAAAATTGGTTTGTAGATCTTACCCTTAACGCAAGGATCACAAGGACACAAAGAACGATGAAATCCGACCTCTTAAGCTTCGAGATTTGTCAATAACGTGGATGAAGAGAACAACGTAGTTTTAAACCTCCTTTGAGGGAATTAGAATTATGAAAAGTGTTTGGGGAATAAGACAATATAAAATATATACTAATCCGCGTCATTAACAAAACCCGTCAAAATATTACCCGTCAACCGAGCTACTCGATCGAGTAACTAACGTACTCGATCGAGTGCCACTTACTCGATCGAGTGCCAAGGCTACTCGATCGAGTACCCTACAGGCAGACTACTGTTTCGTAACTCAAAACACCCTTACTCGATAGAGTACCCAGATACTCATAAAACCGTAGTATTACACCGTCTCTCCCGAGTTTTTGTGTTTGAAGTATTATTCCAACATCTTTTCTCAATGATTTCTATTTCAAACAAGTTTGCAAGGACTATTTCAATTCCCTCTTTGGTCTTACCATCAATGTCATCATACATAAATTTATGGACTTCTTACTGTATGTGTAGATTAAAAATTAGTTACTTCGTTTGTCCAGTTCATTTGTTTACTATGTCATTGTACGATATTCAATCTCAGACGATAACTTGGGGAATGTATTTCAATGTCATTTCTGATTCTAAATTGTACTATGTTATAGATTATTTTATCTAAAGACAACAAGTTATATATAGAAGTATTTCAATTTCATTTCTCATTATTGTTCTAAATTTTAGTTTATTTTTCTTTCTAAGTTGTTCTAAGTCGTAATTTAGTTAATAATTATATTTTTCTTGTTTACTGTATATTTAAGATTCAGTAATAACGCTTGAAGAAATGAACGAGTTTTAGGAGGCCTTGGCTTTATATTGTAAAAAAATTATGTAGTGAGCGATTGATTTATATACTCGAATAGTCAAGGGTTTTCATGTATGTGATTTTGTTGCTGGATACAATTCGTTGAATGGTTGTATTGGATTTGGATATGTTGGTGTTGAAGTTATGAAATTTGGATTCTTCAATTTATAAAGAGATATTGTCGAATTTTCTATAGCTTTTAGAAAATAAAATGCAGGTAGTATAATTTATTTATTGGCCAGACATGTATTTTTTTTCATTGTTATAATTGATGATTGACATCGGTTCCAAAGTTACAACTGATGTCAATAATTCAAAAATTGGCATCGATTCCTGTTTTGTATGGATTTTACGCGGTTGAAATCAGGTCAGGGTAAGTTTAGGCAGGGTTAACTGGCTCGAACTTATCTGTGAATATGCAGGGCAGGGTATGAAACAAGAAAAGTAAAGTAAGATAAACAAGTAAAGATAAGACAAGGAATTTGTACGTGGAAAACCCTTAAATGGGAAAAAACCACGGGCCAAGCCAGGAGAAGATTTCACTATATTATTGAGTAATTAGCACAAATGATTGTTAAACTGCTAAAGTGTTGTTGTGAAAATGTTGTATGCTAGAGTATGCGTTGTTCTTAAATAATCTTCAAGTGCTCCTTATATAGCCAAGTTGAACGGCTGCCAAATCTTGTACTTAATGTTGAATATTCCCCCTTAATTGCTCGGATTAATGCTCCTTAATGCGCTTAATTAGTCTCTTAATTGCATGGCTTTTATTACCAAATTTTTCTCATTAATGATATAATTACTGTCTGAATATTGACAATAATATTATCTTTGAAGTCGTCAAATATCGTCCTTATATTTTGACCGTTGTCCTCTCCTTGGCTGGCGCCTGTCTTCTGATACCCTGATGGCCTGACATCTTGATGGTCAGGGCAGGGTGAACTATCATCCTAAAATATGTGCGGATTTCCAGGCCTAACAATTTCCCCTTATCTTCTTATTTACGCTGGGTGGCCAAAAATAAAGAGATAACTTCAAACTATGGAAAACTGGCTTTAACGGTTATATTGTGTCTGCTCATATCCTGTAACGGCTAGCAGCGGTTGGGTGTACGCTGATGTGACCATAATTTGAGCATACTTAGTCCCCGAATTATCCCCGTTCCCATGCTTTTTAGTGCCTATTTGGGTCATTTAATCATTAGTCCTTTGTTTTGCATATTCTTTGAGGTTTAGATCCCTTGGTAGGAAATGAGTGCAAACCTTCCATTTTCATGGTAAAATGGAGCTAAATTGATTGAATTCAATGACCAAGCATCAAAGAAAAGACAAGACTAGAAAGCTTTGTACATACTATAGTAGATGGGAAATGATGAGAAAAGATCCTTGCATCCCCGAGGAAATCCTCAAGGATTTTATGAAGAGAAAGGAAGAAAAGAAGGAAGGAAGAAGCTGACAGAGAATCCGAGCGGATTGCCCACAATCCGCCCGTCCAGCACAAACAATCCGAGCGTCTTCCTCAGCTGGACGCCCGTCCAGAACCACCACAATCCGCTCGTCCAAAACACCCACAATCCGCCCGTGCCGTGCCCAGGACGCTCGGATTGTGTGACAGCTAATCCGTCTTCTACTTGTTCAATGAAGGATGCGCATATTTTTCAAAGACCGGCGAAAAGGAGACCGGAGTCTCTCTTGAGACCGGTGATTCCTCAAGGACTTAATCGTCATTTAAGCCCTTAGTAAACCCTAATTCATGTACCTAATCCTCACTATAAATACCCCATTAGTCTAATTAGGTTAGGATGTTCTTTTTAGCAATCTCTAGTATAGTTTATATCAATCAAATCTCTCTTTAATCTTGTAATCAACTTTTAATCAAGTCTTAATACAAATCTCATTCCTTAATCTCTCTTTTGTTCATCTTTCATTTTGGGTAATTGAAGATTATTTGGGTTATTATTGAGAGATTGACAACCTTCCAATCAATCATCAAGTACTTTTATTATTCTTAGCTTTTCTATTGGAATCATTAGTAGGTATAATTCTCTTAATCCCTTTTTAATTATTGTTAATTATCTTCATTTATTCATCATGTTTTACTTTGTTGGTATGATTGACAACCTTGCTAGCATGTTCAACATGATAATGAGTGAGTAGTTTCCTTAGCTAGGGTTAATGGGTAATTAGGGGAAACCAACATGGGGGATGATTCATGCTTAAATTAATATGTTTTCATAGTTTATTTGCTTGCTTATTGTGATCTCAACTTATGCACATGTTATCTTTGATGAAATGCGAGCCTATGAATCCTTGCATTTTTTTGCCCATCACCTATCTTTTCAATGAGACTTGTAAGACATAAACCAACTTGAGTCTCATTAGACCATGCATATAGTTGAGTAGGGAAGATTAAGTCGACTTGTAGGTGTTGTACAATCTAATCGATTCGGCTCCGGGACCCAAACTTTCCCATGATTGTAAGATATAAACCAACTCGATCCATCACAACAATAATTGCTTGCTTATAATTTGAGAATATGTTTGTATGATCAATTCCCATGAATCCCCTATGACCCCATGACACCCTAGTGCCTTTTATCAATTGTTTACATCCCTTTTTAATCATCTTGCTTGTCTACTTTTATTGCTATTTAGGTTAGTGATCTTCTACTTCAAACCCCAAATTGTGACACCCCTAGACACCACTAGTTGCAATTGAAAATCTCATCTCAATTACCGTCCCTTGGGATCCGACCTTTACTTGCCTCTTTACTAATTGTAGAGTTGTTTGCGGAGTTACAAATTGTGTTTTGGTCTAGGTGCTCCTAACGACAAGTACCGAAAACTAAACCTCCAAGTGAGTCCGACCAAAAATGGCGCCGTTGCCGGGGACGGTGTTAACTTGATTTAGTTTTTCTTAAATTGTTATTAGTTGTGTCTTTCTTTGCCTTGGGGAAGTAAAACTCCTCAAGGTTTATTCTAACTATTTTCAAGTTGTTCGATATTTTGCAAGATGGACCTTATAGATTGTTTTGTAGAGGACCACTTAAGTATACATTTCTTCAAAGACCCCATGCAAGCATTGGAAGCCTTGGAAGCAAGTGAGGCTAAAAATATGTATTGGGAATTGGAGGTAGATCTTTTTGAGGCCGCTCTAGCCAACAAAGAACTTACTCATGAGCGATCCGAATTAGTACATAACATCCTTGTGGAAGCATACCAACCTATATAAAATGAGTAATCCATCCTAGAAGACATCTTACAAGCTCAAGAATAAGAAGAGTTCGTCATGGAATTCGAGTATGATGAGATTGATGAGAACGAAGAGCAAGTTGAATATGCCATGAGAATGGAATGTCTAATGGAAATGGAGCAAATCCTCAATGAACCTTCAAAGGAGGAAAGTGAGGTACAAACCCCTACTTTAAAACCCCTTCCCCCAAATTTGAAATATGCTTACCTTGATGAATCAAAGACCAAACCCGTGATTGTTAATGATAGACTTGATGAAAACCAATTAGGTGAATGAAGGAATTATTTTGGGCCATTTAATCTCGGAAAAGGGCATCGAGGTTGATAAAGCTAAGGTTGAGGTGATAGAGAAACTCCCACCTCCCGTGAATGTTAGAGGGGTGAGTAGTTTTCTCGGTCACGCGGGTTTCTATCGCCGTTTCATAAAAGATTTTTCAAAAATAGCGAAACCCCTCACTAAACTCTTACTTAAATATGCCCAATTCCATTTCACTGATTAGTGTGTTGAAGCCTCTAATAAGATCGAGGAAGCACTAATCTCGGCACCGATTATTCAACCTCCAAATTGGGAACTACCGTTCGAGATTATGTGTGATGCTAGTAACTACGCCGTTGGAGCGGTTCTTGGCCAACGGGTGGGAAGAGCTCTTCATGCCATCTACTATATAAGCAAGACTCTTGATCCCTCCCAAGTAAACTATGATACCACTGAGAAAGAGCTTCTTGCCATTGTCTATGCTTTGGACAAATTTCGTTCCTACTTACTTGGATCCAAAGTGATTGTCTTTTCGGATCACCGTGCTCTCCGACACCTCTTGATAAAGAAGGAGGAAAACCAAGGTTGTTGAGATGGATTTTGCTTCTTCAAGAATTCGACTTGGAGATAAGAGACAAGAAAAGGAGCCGAAAATGTAGTGGCGGATCACTTGTCAAGGATCCGGTTTCATGATGAACAAGGAGAAACGCCGATCAATGACTCATTTCCCGACGATATCTTGATGTCCATTCAAACATAACTTGAAAGGCACATCACCCCAAGGTTTGCCGATTATGCCAACTATATCGTTGGAAGAGTACTCGCTCCAAATTTGAACTACAACCAAAGGAAGAGGTTCTTATTCGAAGTAAAAAGGTACTTTTGGGATGACCCAAATCTCTACAAAGAATGTAGTGATGGGCTCTACCGGAGGTGCATCCCTCAATGGGAAGTCCAAGGAATCTTGGAAGGATGACACTCGTCACCCTACGGTGGGCACCATGGAGCAAGGAGAATCATTGCAAAAATTCTTCAATCGGGCTTTTATTGGCCTACAATGTTCCAAGACACAAGGGAATTCATCATTCATTGTGATTCTTGTCAAAGGACGGGGAATATCTCTTTGAGGAATGAAATGCCACAAAGGGGCATACTAGAGGTGGAGATCTTCGATGTTTGGGGGATCGACTACCAAGGGCCGTTTGTGACATCCAATGGGAATAAGTATATCCTTGTGGCCGTAGACTACGTCTCAAAGTGGGTGGAGGAAATTGCCACTCCAAACGATGATGCGAAGACGGTCACCAAGCTCTTCAAGGAAATAATCTTCCCAAGATTCGGAGTCCCTAGAGCAATCATAAGTGATGGAGGAACGCATTTCCATGAAAAGAAACTCGCATCCCTTTTGACCAAGTATGGTGTTCAACATAGAACCGGCTTAGGATATCATCCTCAAACAAGCGGTCAAGTTGAAGTTTCGAATAGAGAGATCAAGCAAATTCTTGAGAAAGTTGTAAACAAGACCCGAAAAGATTGGAGCACAAAGCTTGATGAGCTCTTTGGGCTTATAGGACGGCCTATAAGACTCCCATAGGAGCCTCCCCTTACAAGCTTTTCTATGAAAAAGCATGTCACTTGCCAATCGAATTGGAGTACAAAGCTTTTTGGGCAATCCGAGCCCTTAACCTTGATCTCAAATTAAGTGGTCAAAAGAGGATGATGCAAATTCAAGAGTTGGAGGAATTCCGACTACAATCTTACGAGAATGCCAAGATCTACAAGGAAAGGACAAGATTGCTCCATGACAAGAGGATCAAGCACAAAGCCTTGCACAAAGGGGATAAAGTCCTTCTATTTAATTCCAGCTATCGACTCTTTCCGGGAAAATTGAACTCTAGATGGATGGGTCCCTATGTGATCACCGAGGTTGGGAAATATGGGGATTTTGAAATCAAGGCAGAAGATGGAAGCAAATTCAAGGTAAATGGTCAAAGATTAAAGCCATAATATGAGGGAGCATTTGTTGGAGAGGTCAAGGTCACCTACCTGGAGCCTCCTCATCCTTGAAGGAATCATCAAAGGGAGAGTTTGGTGGAGTCGTCCCTAAACCACCACTTGTAAATATACTAACCCCTCTAACTTTTATTTATAATTTTGTTGCATTCCTTTTATCATAAACATAAATTCTTTCCATGAGATTAAGTGAGGGAGGGTCACTAATGATTTTTGATGAAGGAAGGAACTAATTTTCAAGTGTGAGGAAGCTTTTATCGGAGTTAAGGAAATCAAAGGGAATCCGCAGCAAGGAACCCGAGCGTCCAAAGAGATAATCCGCTCGGTTTGTACAAAGACGACCGTCTTGTTGAGAATACGCTCGTCCGGCAGGAATCCGAGCGTCTAAAGATGAATCCGCTCATCTTTTTGGTGCAACATTTTAAGAAAAGTTCCTGTAACAGAATCCGCTCGGCTATGAGAAAAGACGCTCGTCTTTCTCCAGAAAAGACGCTCGTCTTGTGCTCGATCCGCTCGTCTTGGCTGCGTCAAATTTTTGCAAAAATTCGCTGTAAGAGAATCCGAGCGTCTTCCCTGGAATCCGCTCGTCCCAGAATGACAGAATCCGAGCGTCCCAAGCCCGAGTCCGCTCGTCTTCCTGCGGTCTTCACTCCCGATTTTTTCCAATTTTATTTTTCCCCACCACACAATTTGTGACACATCACCCTTCCTTCAACTTGTATTATAAAAACCCGCCTCCTTATGACTCCAAAGCATATCCCAAACACTCTTTTATTCCACAAAATTAAAAATCCCCAATTTCTAGGGTTTCAAAAGCAACATTCAATCCACAAAGAGCATCTTCATACTTTAACAAATCAAAAAAATCCAACTCAACAATCAAAGAATGGGACCAAAGGGATCTTCCTTTAGGGATAGAAGAAGACCAAGAGTAAGAGGAAGCTCTTCTACGTCCACCATCAACACTCTAAGGAGGGAGCACGAAGAAATTGTGGATATTACAAGGCTTGATGACTTCTCAAATGTTGAATTCGTCAATGATGTGCAAAGGCTCGTTTTTCACCGGCTTCTTCGTAAGAACATTCTCCCTACTAAGTTTTAATGTCATAGAACTTTAAGGAAGCTTGGGATTTACCATCAAATGGAAGCCCTTTTTGAGTTGTTTGGTCTCTCTAACCTATTCCACATGCACGAGCAAACTTACCGATCCCTCGTTCTTGAATTTTTAAGCTTCTTGAAAATCACAACCTTGAATAGAACGATATGCATAGAATTTAGGTTGGAGAGTGTTTCAAGAATGATGACTCTAGTGAAATTTGCTAATGTACTTGGTCTCGATGTCTCGCCTACCCGGACATCAAAACCGAAGATATATAGTGTTGCACCCCTAAGGAGGGCCATGACCGGCCGAGATTTCATGTACATCAAGGAGTGTCTAGCTTTCCACATTCAAAATCCTATTTTGAGACTTACTTATCGGTTCCTTTCCGGCACCCTCCTTGCTCGCCGAGACCCGGCAATAGTGAACGAACTCGATCTTGTGTTCATGGAGTCTTAACTCGATATCCAAGGAAGGGGTGGGTACCACTTTAATGCGCCTCTTGTGCTACTCGAGAAGTGGGCTAAGTTCAGAAACGGTGATGATGATGGGATGAAACACTTTGTTAATGGAGGGCTCATTACAAAGATTGCAAAGCATTTCAATCCAAAATTTAATGAGAATAATGAGTACACTCCTTTTTCCGGGAATACAACGATAAATGAAGACCTTCTTCTTGTGCATCATCATTGGATAACCCTTGAGGGGGTTGATAAAAGGATCAAGTGGATAACAAAAGGAAGTGATCCAATCTACCTACCAATGACCGGACTACCAAGAATCTCACCAAGAAGGGGATCTTTTTCACCAATCTTATTCTACCTCATCCCTACAAACCCAACCCAAGCAAGGCAAGCACCACCACCTCCAAATCCCCAATAACAACAAGAGGAACAACCTCAAGATGAGAAAATCAAGATACCTCCCTACCCTTTTCCATATCAACCGTACAACCACCCTAACCCCTTTATCCTCCCCCGTGATGACTTTGTAACGGTAATTCTTCAAGATTTGCACTTCCGACAATATGAAGCTACCATGGACAATTATTATGCACTTTACCCTCAATACCACGATTTGATTCAAAGGGGGAAGATTAGTGAGGAGGGAGCATTTCCCTCTTGGGCACAAATGGATATACTCTTCCCCAATTCGGAAAGGGCAAATGAAGGGGCAAATGGGAGACAAGATGAAGGGAGCGACAAATCTTGCGATGGGGACACGGTGGAGCTTGGTAGCAAAGAGGATGAGTTCATGGACCTTAATACAAGTGATGCATCCAAGGAAATATGGGATAGTGACCTAGAGGGAGATGACGGCGATCTCTAGAAGATCTCTTCATAGCTAGATGGAGCGGGCATGAGGCACCCATCTCAAGCTTAAGTAAAGTTTCCTCATCTCTCTTTATTTTCAATTTTCATGAAAGAAGTTTATGTTTTGTTAACTTGTACAATATTTGACTTTGACTTGGTAGGAGAGTCATAGCAACATGAGGACTAACACCTCGGCCCCATTGAGGTGTTCTTTTATTGTTCCCGTTTGAAAAATCCAAAATGACATTTAGTTTTATGCATTGCATCTTGTGTGCATGAACTACCCCATAATTTAAAACATTAGAAATAATATCTATCTCGGTTTGGAGAAGTACATGCATACGCAACGGGAGGTAATCTAAATTACGCTCTCCGTCATAAACAAAAACCCATGCATCATGTAGTGTAGATTAGTATAGCTTGCATTTAGTATAGAATTCATGCATCATACTTGCATAATTTCCTATCATATTGGCCATTGAGGACAACGCCCATATTAGTGTGGGGATAGGAAATTCTAACTTAACTTTTATTCAAAAATTTCGAAAAAATCAAAAAATTTGAAAAATTTGAAAATCCAAAAACAAGTTCATTTCCTTTGTAGTGTAGACTTGTGTATATTGTTGTATATATTGTGTTTTTTCTATCCTTGTTCACATTGATCGACTACGCCACATCCGAGACATGAGGATAGTGAAGACCGTATGGTATGATCTTTCCAATCTCCTTTTTCCTCTTTATGTTAATGACTATGTGGCTTTATTTTGATTGATGCGGTATAAACAATGTGAATTTAGGGCTTGAATTTAGATTATATGGAATATTAGTTGGTAGAATTATTTGCATTAGGATGTATATATGTTAGTTGCATCATGGCATGTAGTTTGCATGTTAGAAAAATTTTGCGAAACCGTCTACTTGGGAAGCTTGACAAGTGTATATAGGCCCTAGTAGATGCTTTTTCTTCTTAAGACTTTGCTTGTTAGAATACTTGTAAAACACCCTAGGATGTGTCATGCTAGTATCCTTTGACCCATGGATTAAGGCCTAGTCAAGAGTACCTTGTGATGTGATAACTCCTTGGCTACCGTTTTTTCCAAGGTGACCCTTGAAACCATGCATCCATCATCCATGTTCTACCACATTTTTGTCATCAAAGGGAATCGGCACAAAAAGAAATTGATTTGAGTTCAATGAAATGAAAAGTGAAAGAAAGTTCGCAAAATGCATCAAATGAAAAGAGGAGCAAAAATAGACTCCTAAAGCTTCAAATATAAGGCCCCCTCACTACATATGGGGTGACTTTGAAAATGTTCAAAAAGAAATGCAAAAAGTTGAAAAGTTGTCAAGTATTGAAATGCCAAAAAATCAAAAGAAATGGCAAAAGAAAGTGTTCTCAAATGTTATATGCCACGAGAAATGGGGGGGGGAACAAACAACAAAAGCAAACTCCCAAAATGAAACTCAAATACTTTCGATCCCTTTATCCATCGTATCCATTTTTGTGCATGGTAGAGAGGGGACGACCCTTCTTCTTGTCTAGGCAAAAGGGGGAATTCCGCGATCCTCCAGTGTTTCTAACACCATAGGGAGTCTACTCTTGACAAAAGCATTTAACGATTGAGGACAAAGGTACCCTAGCTTGACACAACTTGGAGGTGATTTATTGGTATCCTTCTAGGCTTAGTAGTTTGAAGAAATTGCATCTATGAAGGAGTGTGTACCGTTGAATTGCTTCCCCTTTTAGATAATTTCCGCCACTTAGATGAGGAAAGTGGCTATTCTTTTGTAGATGCATCCATTACTTGATTTTATGAGCTTTAATATTTGGATGTGTCGCCATTTTGGCAAGATCCACCTTGCCTTGCAAGAAGGCATCCTTCCTCATGGTTGTCTTGTTGTGAGTTGAAGGGGCGGAGTGAGACCCGTTAATAGTGTCATATCGGCTATGCTATTAGGTTAGTTTAAATAACGGTCCTAGTCTTTGTCACCTCTTTACTCGGGATGAGCAAAGGTTCGATTTGGGGATATTTGATGTGACCATAGTTTGAGCATATTTAGTCCCCGAATTAGCCCCGTTCCCATGCTTTTTAGTGCCTATTTGGGTCATTGATTATATTTAGTCCTTTTTGTTTTGCATATTCTTTAAGGTTTTGATCCCTTGGTAGGAAAGGAGAGCAAACCTTGCATTTTCATGGCAAAATGGAGCTAAATTGATTGAATTCAATGACCAAGCATCAAAGAGAAGACAAGACTAGAAGGCCTTTGTACATACTATAGTAGATGGGCAATGATGAGAAAAGATCCTTGCATCCCCGAGGAAATCCTCAAGGATTTTATAAAGAGAAAGAAAGAAAAGAAGAAGCTGACAGAGAATCCGAGCGGATTGCCCACAATCCGCCCGTCCAGCACAAACAATCCAAGCGTCTTCCTCAGCTGGACGCCCGTCCAGAACCACCACAATCCGCCCGTCCACCCCACGAATCCGCTCGTCCAAAACACCCACAATCCGCCCGTCCCGTGCCGTGGACGCTCGGATTGTGTGACATCTAATCCGTCTTCTACTTGTTCAATGAAGGATGCGCATATTTTTCAAAGACCGGTGAAAAGGAGACCGGAGTCCCTCTTGAGACCGGCGATTCCTCAAAGGACTTAATCGTCATTTAAGCCCTTAGTAAACCCTAATTTATGTACCTAATCCCCACTATAAATACCCCGTTAGTCTAATTAGGTTAGGATGTTCTTTTTAGCAATCTCTAGTGTAGTTTATATCAATCAACTCTCTCTTTAATCTTGTAATCAACTTTTAATCAAGTCTTAATACAAATCTCATTTCCTTAATCTCTCTTTTGTTCATCTTTCATTTTGGGTAATTGAAGATTATTTGGGTTATTATTGGGAGATTGGCAACCTTCCAATCAATCATCAAGTACTTTTATTATTCTTAGCTTTATTATTGGAATCATTAGTAGGTATAATTCTCTTAATCCCTTTTTAATTATTGTTAATTATCTTCATTTATTCATCATCTTTTACTTTGTTAGTATGATTGACAACCTCGCTAGCATGTTCAACATAATAATGAGTGAGTAGTTTCCTTAGCTAGGGTTAATGGGTAATTAGGGGAAACCAACATGGGGATGATTCATGCTTAAATTAATATGTTTTCATAGTTTATTTGCTTGCTTGTTGTGATCTCAACTTATGCACATGTTATGTTTGATGAAATGCGAGCCTATGAATCCTTGCATTTTTTTACCCATCACCTATCTTTTCATTGAGACTTGTCAGACATAAACTAACTCGAGTCTCATTAGACCATGCATATAGTTGAGTAGGGAAGATTAAGTCGACTTGTAGGTGTTGTACAATCTAATCGATTCAGCTCCGGGACCCAAACTTTCTCATTATTGTAAGATATAAACCAACTCGATCCATCACAATAATAATTGCTTGCTTATAATTTGAGAATATGTTTGTATGATCAATTCCCCTGAATCCCCTATGACCCCATGACACCCTAGTGCCTTTTATCAATTGTTTACATCCCTCTATAATCATCTTGCTTGTTTACTTTTATTGCTATTTAGTTTAGTGATCTTCTACTTCAAACCCCAAATTGTGACACCCCTAGACACCACTAGTTGCAATTGAAAATCTCATCTTAATTCTCGTCCCTTGGGATCCGAACTTTACTTGCCTCTTTACTAATTGTAGAGTTGTTTGTGGAGTTATAATTTGTGTTTTGGTCTAGGTGCTCCTAACGACAAGTACCGAAAAGTAAACCTCCAAGTGAGTCCGACCAGACGCGTGTTGTAATTACTGCAACTTTACAATAATTACTCTGCAACTTGCGGTTGAAAACCCTAATTTTACCGACAATAAATAATATTCACTTCATTGAACTTATCTTCACCATAACCCAATCATTTTCTCTGAAAATCTTCATCTTCGAGTTCTCTTAATTTCCAGAATTAATATTCAATAAATCTTCAACAAACCTTCAACAATGGTTGCAAAAAAGAAATCTTCCAGGGGTGTGATGACTCCTGGAACTCCATTCGTTTCCAAACCTGAGGAAACTGCTTCTGGAAATATTCCTGGGGCTTCTATTCTTCAGCCTCTTGCAGTTGAAAAACCATGTATTCCACCTCTTGAAATGATTTCTATTTTTCACAGAGAATTTGAATTCAAACCCACAAAAGCTTTAAAAGATCAACAATCTCTTCCAAATCGTCCGAAACCTAAATTTGAAAAAGTCTTGAAGGATAAGGGAATCCTCTTGCTGATTTTGAAGTCTGGATCCCTGAAGATTCTCCCGTCAGGGCAGACTGGTCATGTCTTGGCTGGTTCTGCATCCATGATTGGGCCATCAGGGCTGGTTGCAAGCTTCCTTTCTCTCCACTTATGGTGAATGTCATTAAAGAAATTGGTGTGACTTCCTACCAACTGATGCCCATCGTGTGAAAGGTGGTCTGCTCCGTTGAATATCTCTGCAAAAAGCACCATATTTCCTTCACTCTGGAGGACTTGAAAGCCTGCCATACTGTCAGGACCAACATTCCTGGTCGGATCAGTTTCAAGGCCAAGCCTACGACTGCTCCTTTACTCAGCAATCTTGATAGTGGCCATGACAAGAACTAGGCTACTAGATATATGTTCATTAGGACCAATTCAGTGGGTCCTGATCTGACATATTTGAATTATGATGCCTATGTTGGTTTTGAGTACTCTGAAATTTTTTCTTTATCCTGCATGTTTATTTGTTAGTTTTTAAAGAAAGTAAATAAATTTAAATGACTCATACCTCTCTTGCTTGCAGATGATGATTGGTCTTCTGAAATTGAGTACCCTACTGCAAGCATCTCTGCCTTCCTTGTAATTCCTCAAATGGAGAGGACTTGGCCTCTCTATTGTGGGGCTGATCATCTTCCTCGTTGTCTGAAGATTGAAGGTGCTGCTAGAATGCCCAGGCCTTCAAAGGCTGTTAGCGCTTCTACTTTAGGCATTAAGTCTTTTTGTTCTTTATTTTTGTTTTGTTTTTCTTTATATTTTGGCCTTTTTATGACAGCCTGTCTTTATTGCTAATATAGTGTCTCGTCTTATAGCTACTAGATCATCCACTCGCCTTGCTAGGTTTGGCGTGGCTGATCTTTCTGCCAGGTTGGCCAAGGTTAAAGAGGAGAGTTCTCAGGGTGGTGGCGATACTGGGCCTATCATTGATTTAACTGAGTTGCCTGCCGCTCCCAAAGTTTCTCCTGTTCCAGTTGCTCCTGCTGAAATAAGTTCAGCGGCCCAGAAGAGGAAGGTGGAGGAAGTTGATTTATATGCCCCAGTCAGGGAGGTGCGAGCTAGGGTAGATAATTTGGAGGCTGCCAGGGTTAGAATCAGTGATTATGCTTCTTCTAAATCCGATGTTATGCTTACCCTGGATCCTATTGAGACTGCTACTCAGGCAGTTGCTTCGGTAGATCATGCTGTCAGCCTTTTGGCAGGTGCCTTGGCTGCTATGAGAGAGGTATATATATATATATATATATATATATATATATATATATATATATATATATATATATATATATATATATATATATATATATATATTTGCTTTTATTTTTTTGTAATATATATTTTTTTGAGGTTTTTATTATGATATAATATTTATACTATTTTTGTCTCTGTTCAGGGTGCTGCAGCTTGTCTCCACAATGCTTATCAGGCTACCTCTTTGGTGGCCAGGATTAATCTTATAAGATCTGATTATGATAAGCTGAAGTCTAAATTAGATTTCGCTTGGGCTGATCTGGCTGCTGGGATTGCTAACTTGGCAAAGGTGCAAGCTGAGAGGGACGCTGCCAAGACTGAGGCCAGCTCGAGTAAGCAGCTTTTACAGGAGGCACTTGATAAGAATGAGGTGCTTACCCTGGAGAGGGATGATTTAGAGTGCAAGCATGATGATGCTTCCTTGTATACTTCTATATCAAGGGGAAATTGGCTGCTATGTCGGAGCCTGTGGAGGCCAGGGCAAATTGGAACCCGGAAGCTGAGATGGCCATTGCTGCTACTAAGTATCCTGACCTGCATAATATGGGTGATGAACAAGAGGTCGACTCTCTAGGGGAGCAAGATGTTGATGCTGATGAGGAGCAGGATGTTGGTGCTGATCAGGCTAAAGATGGTAGTGCTGATGATGCCTCCAAGGGCGGGCAGTAATTTTATCTTTTTCTTGATGGTATTGGCCCATCGAGGGAGAACGTCCCTAGAAAGACGATTTTAATTTCTTGTTTTTGTGTGCTTGGCTGGTCAGGGAGTTTATCCCTAACCTTGACAATTATTTTGGTGCCTTTACCCCAGAGGGTAATGGATATTTATAAATATGATGGTAGTGGCCTTCCTTAGCTCACTTAATTTATTTCTTGATGTCCTATTATTTCCTGTTTTTGATTTTCCTTTGTTCAGAATTTCCTGCAAAATTTATTTCTTCAAACCTGTTAGATTTTGAAACCTGTTAACCTGTTTTTTCAGTATTTGCTCATATCTTGCGATTAAAGCCAACGTAAGCCATTCAACCACATATAGTTTGTACCATAACAATTGAAGGGGTGGGAAAACCGGGCTATCAGGAGGGCTTATGTCCCCTGCCTGACTGGAGGGCTTGGTATTCGGCTTGTCGAGAGGGCATTTAAACTGATGGTCGGGATAAAACACCCTTGTACCATCTTGTTGTGTCTAGCCGGTTGTAGATGTGTGCAGCAAATTAGTCAGGCCAGACAATTATTTCATGCTTGATTGGTCCTGCTATTTACCGTATCCAGTGATGGTTACCAACTTTGTTAGGCACAGCGGGGTGCAAAAGATTTAAAAAGTACATAAATAAGAAGTCTAATGTACAGTAGAGTAGCCCTCAATCCTGAATATTTATGCATATAATCATTTATCATGTATAATTGTTCAGGATTCAAGTAAAATTACAAAAATTGGGTTAGTTGCATATATAGACATGGATTGCACAAAGAACATGTGAGACACATAATTTTTCAGGTAGCATGTCAGGGTGAAACATTGATAATAAAGATATGATTTTTACCTGATCAGCCCAGGATAGAATTTATACATGGAACAATTTCAAATGAATTACATTCCAGGATCTTTGGATCATCTCTCCTTCTAATGTTTGGAGCCTATATGCTCCTTGTCCGACAATAGAGTCAATTAAATAGGGGCCTACCCACGTAGGGGCTAGCTTGCCTGCTGATTTTTCTTTCTTATTTGGGAAAACTTTTCGTAGGACAAGGTGTCCTTCCTTGAAGACTCTAATCCTGACATTTTTATTGTAAGTTCTGGCCACCGCTTGTTGATATGATGCCATCCTGACTGGCAGCATCTCTTAGTTCTTCTACCAGGACCAGGTTGTCATGCATCAGGCTGTTGTTTTCTTCAACATTGTTCAGGCTATATCTCGATGTTGGCACCCGGACTTCTGCAGAGATGAAGGCTTCACAGCCATACACCAAAGAACAGGGTGTTTGGCCTGTTGATGTCTTTGGAGTTATCCTGTCCGCCCAGAGTACTAATGGAAGCTCTTCAGCCCATCTGCCTCATCTTCTCTTCAATTTCTTCTTTAAGCAGCTTATGACTACCTTGTTGCTTGATTCAGCCTGACCATTAGCTTTTGGATATCCAGGAGTGGATGTAACCAGGTTGATGTTCTACTCTTGGCAAAATGCTTTAGTCTTTCTCCCCACAAACCGGGTGCCGTTATCACACACTATCTCTGATGGGACTCCATATCTGCAAATAATATTTGTCCTGATAAAAGATATCCCTTCCTTTTCAGTTATATGCCTGAAAGAATCAGCCTCGATCTATTTGGAGAAGTAGTCAGTCATGGCTAACATGAATACTTTCTGTCCCGGAGTTACATGCAGCTTCCCTCGAATTTCCATGCCCCACTTCATGAACGGCCAGGGTGCAGAGATTGAGTGAAGTAGTTCAGATGGTTGGTGTATTATTGGTGCATGAATTTGGCAAGCTTCACATTTTGAACAATATTCCAAGCAATAAGCCCTAAGTGTTGGCCAATAGTAGCCTGTCCTGAGTACTTTACTTGCCAGGCTCTTTCCTCCTTTATGGTTTCCATAATGTCCATCGTGTATTTCTTGGAGTACTTGCTTAGCTTCATCAGGCTCTAAGCATCTCAAATATGGTCCAGCCTGCGATCTCTTAAATAGAGTGTAATTTATAATAGAATAGATTCAAGCTCTGATTCTAAAAGACCTATGATGGGTCAACGCGGTCGTCACACGCCCAATCAAACACATTTATATTTCTCAACAAATAACTAGTTAGTGGTTAAGTCGAGGTTGATCCACGGGACGGTGTGCTTTGGGTTCTAATTTTATCTATCTCAATTTATGCTAGTGTCACAATTGATTTGGGCTGGAGTTGGTGAGTCTAAACTAATAGAAGTAATAAAGTAAAATAAGCAATAAATTAAGAGATGTAAATAATTAATAAAGGTACTAGGATGTCATGGGATCATAAGGGAATCATGGTAAGATAGCATAAATGAGTTATGTGGATGCAAGCAATTATTATTGTTGGAATTGAGTTAGTTCATGTCTTATAATTCATAAGTAGATTTGGGTCCCGGAGCCGAGTCATTTGTGAGTTTACAACACCTACAAGTCGACTTAATTTTTCCTATTAAACTACATGCATGATGAACCAATTCCTAGGGAAACTTACGTCTCGGAGCCGAGCCGGTTATGATTTTACAACACCTACAAGTCGACTTGGGTTTTCCCTATTCAACTCTATGCAAGGTCTAACAAGGCTTGAGTTGGTTTATATCTTACAAGCCTTGTTGAATAGATAAAATATGGGTAAAAAATTTAAGGTTTCATTGTCTAGCATTTCATCAAACATGACATGTGCATAAGTTGAAGAACAATAAGCAAGCATTCATATGAACTCATTAAGCATAAATCTATCCCATGACTAACTCCCCTAATCCCCCACTAATCCTAGTGAAGTAACTACTCACTTATTATCATGGAAGACAAGTTATCAATGGTGTCAATCATTACAACAAGTATAAACATGATTAAAGAGTGAGGAAATAAACAATAAAAAGTAAAGTGTAAAGAGATTATACCAAACTTAAGATGAACAATTGGAAAGGACTGAATAATAGAAGAAAACTTGATTGATTAAAGAGGAGTTGTCAATTCTCCAATAGTAACCCAATAATCTTGAATTACTCAATAATAATGCTTGAATAATAATTAAGGAAAGATTAATGTGTAATTTATGGAAAGATTAAAGGATAATCTATTCTAATATGCTCCTAATCAAATCTAAGAGAGATTGATTTAATCTAAGGAAACTTGGTTCTTAGCTAGGTAATACAATGGAGTATATATAGTGGTACATCATTAGGTTAAGCAAGGGTAGATTAGTAAATAACAATGCTTAAGTGTTGAATAGAGCTTTGCAAGTCCTGAGGGAAATCCGCGGATCATGTAGCAACTCCCAAGGAAATCCGCGCAGATTGGCTTGAAGCACGACTTGTCTTGTGAGTGGATCCGCTCGGACTGGGCATCGGGGTGCCGGGATCCTGGTCTGGGACGCTCGGATCCTAGGACATGGTTCTTCTGCATTCTTGACTACCTAACAATCCGCTCGTCCTGATTCTGGGACGCCCGGCCTGAGTCAGGGATGCCCGGATTGAGTTCGGGACGCGCGGATCCTGGGACAGCTTGTCTATTTGAGCTCGGATTGTAAAACGAACGTCATTTCCTCATCCGGACTCATATTGGAGTGATTCAAAAGCCTAGACCACTTGATTTTTTGATGCCGTTTCATCTAGTATATTTTAAGATCCAAACAAGTAACTCTTGGTTTGGTTCCGAGCAATTTCTTCTTGTAATGGATTCCTTCTCGTCATCCTTGCTTTTAAGCCTATGATCCTTCTATATACTCTTTATTCCTACATCCTTGGTCATCATTCTTGCCTCCTCTTCATGCTAGTCCATCCAAGATCGTCAACAAGCTTCCGAATATGCGTGAGAGACAGGAATTCCGCCTTATTATCTTCTTTCCTACAAGACACATACAATTCAATAGGAAAGCAAAATGAAAAGGCATTGACGGATAAAATGGTCATGAAATGCTATATTAGTATGCAAAATAGGTTCAATTAAGGGACTAAATGTGCGCAATTAAGAGTCACATCAAAGATCCCCAAACCGAACCTTTACTCGTCCCGAGTAAAGAGGTGACTAGAACTAGACCT
This sequence comes from Silene latifolia, assembly GCF_048544455.1. NCBI lineage: Eukaryota > Viridiplantae > Streptophyta > Magnoliopsida > Caryophyllales > Caryophyllaceae > Silene > Silene latifolia. The sequence goes on from NC_133538.1 coordinate 69,946,195, forward strand.
TTATTTAAACTATCCTAGTAATAATATAACCGATGTGAGACAACTAGCAGGTCTCACTCTGCCCCTTCAACTCACAACAAGACACCCATGAGGTAAGATGCCTTCTTTCAAGGCAAGGTAGGGCTTGCCAAAATGGCGATACATCCATGCATTAAGCACACAAAATAAGTAATGGATGCATCTACAAAAGAATATCCACTTTCCTCATCTAAGTGGCGTAAATCATCTACAAGAGAAGCAATTTAAGGGTACACACTCTATCATAGATATTGTTTCTCGAAACTAATAAGTCTAAAAGGATACCAACAAATAACCTCCAAGTTGTGTCAAAATAGGGTACTTTTATCCTCAATCGCTTAATGCTTTTGTCAAAAGTAGGCTCCCTATGGTGTTAGAAACACTGTAGGATCACGGAATTCGCCCTCTTGACTAGACAAGAAGAAGGGTCGTCCCCTCTCTACCATGCAACAAAAATGAAATCAATGGATAAAAGGGATTAATATGCTTTGAGTTTCACAATGGTAGTTTGTTTTTGTTTTGTTTTTCCCCCCAATTTGTTGTGGCTTTTGACATTTGAGAACATTTCTTGCCATTTTTGATGTTTGGCAATTTTGATACTTTGGCAATTGTTTCCAATATTGCATTTTTGAACATTTTTTCAAAGTAACCCAATTTTAAAGCAAGGGTACTTTTATTGAAGCATTGGAGTCTATATTTGCTCCTCTTTTCATTGATGTGTTTTGCAAACTTTTGACATTAATAATTTGAACTCAATTTGATGATTTTTGTGCCCATTCTTTTTTTGTTGACAAATTAAGATGATAGAAGTGTAAGAACGGTTGCATGGCTTCAAAGGTCACCTTGAAATAAACGGTAGCTAAGGAGTTATCACACCACAAGGTACTCTTGACTAGGCCTTAGTCCATGGGTCAAAAGATACTAGTATGACACATCCTAGGGTGTCTTGAGGGTATTCTCGCAAACAAAGTCTCAAGGAGAAAAATTATCTACAAGGACCTTATATACACTTGTCAAGTTTCCAAATAGGCATTTTCACAAAATTTTCTGACCATACAACTACATGCCATGATGCAACAATCATATATACAACCTAATGCATATGTTTCTATCAACTAGTATGCCATGTAATCTAAATGCAAACTCTTAGCAACACATTGGTTCATACCGCATCAATTAAAAGATAGCCACATTGTCATTAACATATAAAAAGGAGGAAGGAGATTTGGAAAGATCATACCATGCGGTCTTCTATTTCCTTCATTCCTCGAATGTGGCGTAGTTGACCCAATGTGATAAGAGTGACAAACAAACAAATAAATATATAAAATATATACAATCTACGCTACAAAAGAAAAGAACATGTTTTTGGAATTTTAAAATTTTTATGGATTTTGTTTTTATGAAATTGAAGAACATAATTTTGAGGTTTTTCGAAATTTTTCAATTTTTATGCATTTTTGGAATATAAATTCTCATCCCCCACTTTATTTTTGGACATTGTCCTTAATGTACATGTAGGAGTAGGAATGAAAAAGAAATACATGCTTTTGGATTTTTGATTTTATGGAAATGAAGTACAAATGCAATGATATGATATGAATGGAAGCTCTAACTAAGTGCAATTCTATATGACATATATAACAATTGAATGCAATCTATACTATACTAGATGATGCATGCTAAATGCTTAAGTCACCTATGATCAAACCTTCCCAAACCGATTTAAGCACTATTTCTAGTGTAGAAAGGAATAGGTTTGGTCATTAGTGGCTATACATGAATGCAACTAACTACATGCAACATGTGAGATATATTACAATGCAAACTATACTTTATGAACTAACTAATGTAAATGAAATATGAAATATTTCACAAATGCAAGCTAAATGTAAATGTATATAACTAAATGCAAGTGTAAATGTAATGCAAAGTCAAAGATAGGATATCTTACAAATGGTGGTTTGAGGGAGGACTCCAAAAAAATCATTCCTTGTTGCCATGGTTATTGATGTTGTCCATGTTCCTCAATGCTCTCAATAACCGGTCAAAGGCTTGAGCACAATCCTCAAATAAGCAAAGATAGAACCATAGCCACTTCAAAATGAAATAGAGCCAATCCTCCACAAGGGGCTTTTCATTGAAATTTATCCCCTTCACCTTGGCCTTTTCATCATAGCCTTTTAAGCTCTCCAAATTAGCAAGCTTAAAATTCTTGTCATCGGGAGGCTTCCATTCTCTCCAGTCTCCCTCAAATATGGTGATGATAATAGCATTTTGATTTATCAATCCTTCAAGAATAGAAGGATAATTCTCATAGCATTGATGAGGGGATAGCTTTGGAATTGAGATTGTGGGTGCCAAGTCTCCACAAGTAAGCTCATTCACAGCTTTGTTCTTGAGCTTCTCCACCAAGTACCTTTTATATGACAATTTTACCGCTTGGAGAAGGTTTACCATATCATTTCCAACAATCATAGGTTCCATTGTGGGTGCAAAAAGGTCTTCATAGTCAATAGGAAAGAGACATTCATCTTCTTCATGGAAGCATACCTCAAACTTCTCAAGGATGGGTTCCTCAAGTGAGGCAATATCATAACTCCTTTCCTCTTCTACCTTCCATAAGTCATTGCAAGACATATATTCCGCAGAAGCTTCTTCTATAGGCTTGTCATCATCGCTATCTCCATATGAATCATAAATGGGGGTTTTACTCCTCCTCCTCAACTCTTTCTCCAACACCTCAACATCCACATCAAATGACACACCCTCATACCCACAAAGGCTAAGAGTACTTGGCTTACTCAACCTCATATCTTCTTCATCAAATATCACACTTTTATACTCATAAGAGCTCAAAGAGATTGACTCTTCCAACTTCACATGTTCTTCACCAAAGGTCATTACCTTAAATTCACATTCATGGTCAATGCTCAAGGATTGGTGGGGGGTGGTAGGTTGGGTGGTTTCTTGGGTTGCCTCCATTTGGGTAACTAGAATTGCTAACTCCTCACCATAGGTAACAATGCTTTGGAGAACATTGTTCCTATTTTGGCTCTCTTCTAGCATTTGTGTGAACAAATTTTATTGGTCTGCCATCATTTGGAGAACCACATTTTGAATGTCAAAGTTTGGCTCATCTTATTGTTGTGTGTGGGTGTGAAAGTGGTCATATTGTGGCATTTGGCATTGGTTTTAATATGGGTCTTGGGTGGGTGGTTGTTGTGGGTATTGGATGTGGTGATTTTGGTGGGAAAAGTTGGGGTAGTAGTTAGGATTTTCATTGTATGAGTTGTAAGGTAGGTTTGTGTTGACTTGCTCCTCAAACTCTTCATACCCATTGTAGTCATACTCAAAATATCCACCATATACTCCATGTACCAAGTCTTGGGTCATCATCATAGCCAAGATAAAGATACAACTACAAACATGGAAAATACAATAAAACGGTAAAAACGACCTTGAGGAACAAGTTCCTCAAGGTTAAAGCACAACTAAAATCGACAAACAAACAAGAACTTAATCACAAAACACCGTCCTCGGCAACGACGCCATTTTGATGGGTCAACGTGGTCGTCACACACCCAATCAAACACATTTATATTTCTCAACAAATAACTAGTTAGTGGTTAAGTCGAGGTCGATCCACGGGACGGTGTGCTTTGGGTTCGAAGTCTATCTATCTCAATTTATGCTAGTGTCACAATTGATTTAGGTTGGAGTTGGTGATTCTAAACTAATAGAAGCAATAAAGTAAAACAAGCAATAAATTAAGAGATGTAAATAATTAATAAAGATACTAGGATGTCATGGGATCATAAGGGAATCATGGTAAGATAGCATAAATGAGTTATGTGGATGCAAGCAATTATTATTGTTGGAATTGAGTTAGTTCATGTCTTATAATTCATAAGAAGATTTGGGTCCCGGAGCCGAGTCATTTGTGAGTTTACAACACCTACAAGTCGACTTAATTCTTCCTATTAAACTACATGCATGATGAACCAATTCCTAGGGAAACGTATGTCTCGGAGCCGAGTCGGTTAAGACTTTCCAACACCTACAAGTCGACTTGGCTTTTCCCTATTCAACTCTATGCAAGGTCTAACAAGGCTTAAGTTGGTTTATATCTTACAAGCCTTGTTGAATAGATAAGAGATGGGTAAAAAATGCAAGGTTTCATAGTCTAGCATTTCATCAAATATGACATGTGCATAAGTTGAAGAATAATAAGCAAGCATTTATATGAACTCATTAAGCATAAATTTATCCCATGACTAACTCCCCTAATCCCCCACTAATCCTAGTTAACTAACTACTCACTTATTATCATGGAAGACATGTTATCAATGGTATCAATTGATGCAGGAGCATACTCGGACAAGCAAGAAACACGGGTTACTTGGTGAGCAAGCAAGGGAGCTGGATTAATTGGCGTGCAAGTAACACGGATTCCGAGTCCGAGCTGTGGAGACACGGTTTCCTAAACCGTGTGGAGTTAATTTTAGCTTATTTAATTTCGAATAATATTAGGAAAGGTTAGCTTATCCCAATTCTAGTCATATGAGGAAAACTTGTTATTTCCTAATCCTAGTTTAATTAGAATACTCTAAATCTGATTGTATTTTAATTATTAGTATTTTAATAACTTTCCTAGTTAGTTTAGGAAAGAAGTAGAACGCTTAATATGCAAACTAAAGAATTAGATCTCGAGTCAGATTTCTGACATCGAGTAGGAATAGTAATTATAGCTTATTAGTCAAGCTAAGTAGGAGTATAAATAGGGCCTCTTGTAACCCTATTTTTCAGATTATGAGTTTAATAAAATAACGTTCCCTGTGTGAGAACAATCGAGTTTTTAAGCTTGCGAGCTTTGGCTTTCAGATCTTCTTTGCGAGGTTGATCATTTGAGTGTTTCGAGTTCGTACCTTGCGAGGCGGGGAGCGAGATTCACCATACTATCCCGGTTACTTTGTTACTTTTCACGTTTTTACAACAGTTTCAGTTAAATTCCGCTGCGTAAATCCTAAAATACTTAGACGAACAGACCAACAAACTGTCAGATTTACACGATTTTATCCTATTCTTCATCCGAACAGTCCGTCGATCTGTTCAACCTAATTCCTCCAAGTTATTTTACATAATCAATCATTACAACAAGTATAAACATGATTAAAGAGTGAGGAAATAAACAATAAAAGTAAAGAGTAAAGAAATTATACCAAACTTAAGATGAACAATTGGAAAGGAAAGAATAATAGAAGAAAACTTGATTGATTGATGAAGAGTTGTCAACTCTCTAATAATAACTCAATAATCTTCAATTACCCAATAATAAAGCTTGAACAATAATTAAGGAAAGATTAATGTGTAATTTGTGGAAAGATTAAAGGATAATCTATTCTAGTCTACTCCTAATCTAATCTAAGAGTGATTGATTTAATCTAAAAGAACTTGGTTCTTAGATAGGTAATACAATGGAGTATATATAGTGGTGCATCATTACGTTAAGCAAGGGTAGATTAGTAAATAACAATGCTTAAGTGTTGAATAGAGCTTTGCAAGTCCCGAGGAAAATGCACGTATCATGTAGCAACTCCCTAGGAAATCCGCGCGGATTGGTTTGAAGCACGGCTTGTCCGATGAGGGAATCCGCTCGGACTCGGCATCAGAACACCCAGATCCTGGTCTGGGATGCTCGGATCCTAGGACAATGTTCTTCTCTATTCTTGACTGCCTAAAAATCCGCTCGTCCTGAGTCCGGGACACCCGGTCTGAGTCTGGGACGCCCAGCCTGAGTCTGGGACGCCCGGCCTGGATCTGGGATGCCCGGACTGAGTTCGGGACGCTCGGATCCCGGTACAGCTTGTCTATTTGAGCTCGGATTGTAAAACGGACGTCATTTCCTCATCCAGACTCCTATTAGAGTGATTCAAAAACCTAGACCACTTGAGTTTTCGACGCCATTTCATCTAGAATATTTTCAAAGCCAAGCAAGCAACTCTTGGTTTGGTTCCAAGCAATTTCTTCTTGTAATGGCTTCCTTCTCGTCATCCTTGCTTTTAAGCCTATGATCCTTCTATATACTCTTTATTCCTACATCCTTAGTCATCATTCATGCCTCCTCTTCATGCTTGTCCATCCAAGATCGTCAACAAGCTTCTGAATATGCACAATAGATGGAAATTCCGCCTCATTATCTTCTTTCCTACAAAACATATACAATGCAATAGGAAAGCAAAATAGGAAGGAATTGACGGATAAAATGGTCATAAAATGTTATATTAGTATGCAAAATAGGTTCAATTAAGGGACAAAATGTGCGCAATTAAGAGTCACATCATCCTCGCTTCATGCCTGCCCTGAGGTAATATCCCTTGGAGGAACCACTCATAATAAGGTTTGGTCCAAGAATTATTATCTTGATTGACAGGGTTGACTTGTTCAGTTTTACTTATAGCTGGCTCTAATAAATGAACAATCGGTATTTTATCGAAAACTACGGGTGTAAAATTTGAACCTAGGCTGGCCAAAACATTAAGCTGGGTATTCAGGTCTCTTGGTATTTGGTCTATATAAAATAAAGCAAACTTAGCGATAAGGTTTTTTGCATATTCTAAATATGAAATCATTTTTGCATCCTTTGCCGTATAAGTTCCCTTTATTTGATTAGCAATTAAAAGCGAATCTGTTTTTACCTTTAAGTTTTGAACACCAAGGTCTAGACATACCTTTAGGCCTGCTATCAGGGCTTCATATTCTGCTTTATTATTGGTGGCTTTGAACTCACATCTTACAGCCTGAGCTATCATGTCCCCCGGTGGGGATTTTAGCACTAGTCCTAACCCTATCCCCCTAGCATTAGATGCTCCATCTATGAACAAAGTCCACTCTTGGTCTAGGGTTTTATTTTCTAACTGATTAACTTCTTTTTTCAGGTCAGATTCTAGGTTAGGGCTGAAATCAGTCACAAAGTCTGCTAAGGCCTGTGATTTAATCGTCGTCCTGGGTTCAAAGGTAATATCATATGTACTGAGCTGGACTGACCATTTGGCCATCCTACCCGATAATTCAGGCTTGCGCAGGATAGATTTTATGGGTAAGTTGGTCCTGACTATGATAGGGTGACACTCGAAATAAGGACGCAACTTTGTACATGACATAATTAAAGCTAAAACATATCTTTCAAGTAAACCATACCTCATTTTAGCATCTAACAGGCTTTTACTTACATAATAGACAGGATGTTGCTGGCCTTCTTGTTCATGTACCAGGACGGCACTTACTGCTATGTCAGTGACAGATAGATATACTGACAAGGGTTGTCCCTTTTATGGTTTAGCCAGTAAAGGTGGAGATGACAGGTACAATTTTAAGTCTTGAAAGGCTGCTTCGTGCTCAGGTGTACAATGGAACTGTTTATTTTTTCTGGGCAAGTTGTAAAATGTTTTACACCTTTCAGAGGATCTTGATATGAACCGGTTCAGGGCAGCTACCCGGCCTATCAGTTTTTGAATGTCCTTGACAGACTTGGGTGACTGAAGTTCCAGGATGGCTTTTATCTGCTCAGGGTTGTCTTCTATTCCTTTCTTTGTCACCATGTATCCAAGGAACTTACCTGCAGAGACTCCAAAATTACACTTTGCAGGGTTGAGTTTCATGTTGTATTTTTCCAATATTTGGAATGGTATTTCCAAGTGCTTCACATGATCTTCTGCATTTTTAGATTTTACTACCATATCGTCTATATAGACTTCCATGATATCTCCTATTTGATCTTTGAACATCATGTTGACCGGGGAGTGGTACGCTGCCCTTTCGCATTCTTGAGCCGAAAGGCATGGCGTGTAATAAGATATATGTCCCGGTCTGTAATGAATGCAGTACTTTCCTGGTCAGTAGGGTGCATCTCTATTTGATTGAATCCATTGGAGGCATCCATGATGAGTGTTAGCATCTCATGCCCTGTTGTGGCATCTACCATAGCATTAATATGTGGCAGGGGAAACGGATCCTTAGGGCAGGCTTTATTCAGGTCAGTGTAATCTACACAAACTCTCCATTTATCATTATTTTTCAGCACAACAACTAGCTAACCATTTAGGGTACATTACTTCGCTGATCATACCCATATCCAGAAGTGTCTCCACTTCCTCATTAATTATCGCATTTCTTTCAGGCGTAAATTTTTGTCTTTTCTGTTGCAAAGGCTTAAAAGATTGATCAATGTTAAGTTTATGTGTAATTACATCAACACTAATTGCAGTCATATCAAAATGAGACCAAGCAAACCAAGATGATTTATTCTTAAGAAACTTTACCAGTTCTGGCCTGACACAAGTTGGGGCGTCAGACCCAACTAGAACATACCTGTCAGGATACTAAGGGTCTAGAATTACCTGATCTGTTTCCATTCTGGATGGTGCCACATAAGTGATCCTGACAGGGTACGGTAATTGCTATGCAAGGGACTTACCTGCCTTGGAAGGTTTCAAGGCCGCTGTATAGCATTCTTGGGCTGCCTTGTGTTCTCCTTTGATTGTTGCTATGCCCCAGTCTGCTGGTACCTTGATACACTGATGATAGGTTGATGGTACAGCCTTAACATTATGGATTCATGGCCTGCCCAGGATTGCATTGTAGGATGACAAACAATCGAGGACTCCAAATTTCTCGTAGGATGAGACACTTTCAACATAAGTAGGGAGATGGATTTCTCCCAATGTGCTTCTGGTTTCTCCACTGAACTCTTCCAAAACACTGGACTTCTTGGTGATTTGTTCTTCATCAATATTCACGGCTTTTAGTACATCAAGCATGATCAGGTTCACTGAGCTGCCTCCGTCTACCAGTATCCTCCTCACTGTAGCAGTTCCATTACGCATTGAAATTACCAGGCCATCATGATGAACGTTAGGAATCACTACTAGGTCACAATCACTGAAAGTGATTGATGGGACATGATTCGGTTTACACGGTAATGTAGTCCTTGGCATCCTGGCTATCTTCTTTGCTGATGAACTGGTCAGGCCACAAACTTTCGATCCACCAGTTATGAATTTTACTTCATAAATTGGGGTGGTGGAGGAAGGTTGAGGTCCTGTTTTTGCTTCCGGTTCTCCTTGCTCTGCTCTCCATTTCTCCCCTTTGTTCTAATCAGATCCTTTAGTTATCCGGATTTCAACAGGCAGGCCACTTCTTTTCTCGGGGTGACGCAATCATATGTTGTATTTCCAATGTCCATGTGGAATTCGCACCACCTGGAGTTGTCTCTCCTAGGGTTGGTATTTTCAACTTTCCTAGGCCATCTGACTGTTGGTCCCATGTTGTCAAGTCGCTGGATCAGGCCTGCAATATCAACACTGAAGTTATGTTCGGAAATAGGTGGGAAAACTTTAGCCTTACCTTGATACTGATATGCCAGGTTGACTTCTGAATGGTCTGGCCTAGACTATGGAGTAGGTCTGTAATTGTTTCCTTTGTTGCTCTTCCTATTGTTCTTTTCATAATCCTTTGATCCACTGGATGATCCAACTTTGTAGCTTTTGTCTTGTTCCAGCCTGATATATGCAAGAGTCTTGGCCTGGACATCTTCGAAGGTATGAGAGGGATACTTAGTGAGTTCATTGTATAAATCACTATGAGGTAGTAGCATCTGTCTGAATGCCTTCACTGCTATTCCAACGTCACACCTGGGAATGGACACTTTCTCCTTGTTGAACCTGGCGAGGAATACCCTGAGATTCTCCTCTGGCTTCTGCGTAATCTTGTAAAGATCACTGGACCGCTTCTCTAACTCCCTGCTGCTTGCAAACTGCTGGTTGAAGTTGTTGATCAGGTTGGCAAAAGAATGGATGCTCCTAGTTGGCAGATTGATGTACCATTGCAGAGCAGGTCCGGTAAGGGTTGTTCCAAACCCTTTGCACATGCAAACTTGCCTGAACTCACTTGGGATAGATGCAGCTAAAATTTTCTGTTTATAGAGAGCTACATGATTCTGTGGATCTGTGGTCCCATCATAAATTTTCATAGACGGAATCACAAAATTCTTAGGCAGATCCACTTTTGCTATTTCGTCTATAAAAGGTGAATCAACATAACTTTCAGGAGCAGCCTCCTCCAAGCTGGCAGGAACTCCGGGTATCTTTTCGAATTTTTCATTTTGTTTCTTGATCTCCTGGACTACTGCCATCATGATGGCTGCTGCAGACTCATCAGGTTTTTCATTGTTATTGTTTGCTCACCATCACCATCAACATTGATAAATTTAGAGCCACTTGGACTCCAAGCTGGAGAAATCAATGTTTTTGATGATTGATGCAAATGGTGTTCCTGGCTGGAATCTAAAACCTGCTCCTTGAGTTTTTTCCAGTTTTTGTTTCAGAGCTGACTCAGATTCTCTTAACTGAAGGATTTCAGCCTCAGTTTGGGCTACCTTGTCTTTCAAACCTTCCAACTCAGCAAGTTGCTGGAGGGTTGCGTTCAATTGTTCTTCAACGGTAGGCTGGGCCATTTTTATAGGTTATTTAGATTTTTGTGAGATAAGGAATAAGGATTTTAAATAGCTAGATGCCCCACGGTGGGCGCCAATTGTTTTGTATAGATTTTACGCAAGGTGAAATCAGGTTAAGGTAAGTCTAGGCAGGGTTAACTAGCTCGAACTTATCTGTGAATATGCAGGCCAGGGTATGAAACAAGAAAAGTAAAGTAAGATAAACAAGTAAAGATAAGACAAGGAATTTGTACGTGGAAAACCCTTTAATGGGAAAAAACCACGGGCGCCAAGTCAGGAGAGGATTTAACTATAATATTGAGTAATTAGCTTAAATGATTGTAAAACTGCTAAAGTGTTGCTGTGAGAATGTTGTATGCTAGAGTATGCGTTGTTCTCAAATAATCTTCAAGTGCTCCTTATATAGCCAAGTTGAACGGCTGCCAAATCTTGTACTTAATGATGAATATTCCCCCTTAATTGCTCGGATTAATGCTCCTTAATGCGCTTAATTACTCTCTTAATTGCATGGTTTTTATTACCAAATCTTTCTCATTAATGATATAATTACTGTCCGAATAATCACAATAATATTATATTTGAAGTGGTCAAATATTGTCTTTATATTTTGACAGTTGTCCTCTCCTTGGCTGGCGCCTGTCTTCTCCTGATGGTCAGGGCAGGATGAACTGTCATCCTGAAATATGTGCGTATTTACAGGCCTAACAGTTCCTATGGTATAACCGATCCAAAAAGTGTAAATTGCCATCGGTTATGAACCGATGTCAATTGAATAAAGGCCGATGCCAATATGTGCAAATTGGCATCAGTTCATCAACCGATGCCAATTCAAAAAAAGGTCATTTACATCCCCTGGATTAGCATCGGTTAGGAACCGATGCCAATCATTGTTTACAACCGATGCCAATTGCATTAATTGTACTAGTGTTGAGAAATAAGTCTCCTTCGTTCATCCCTCGTGGTTTCACCTTCTTATTAAAAGCTCTCTCAGTCTTTTTCTGGTAGAGTTGGATGTGGTATAATGCGTTCAAACGGCACTCGTCGAGTATGACTAGTGAATCATACCTTGCTTGAGCCCAATCTGTTTCGGGAACCTGGCTTTCCAGTAGGATCCTTAGAGATGGCACCTCTATTTCAACAGGTTGGACTACTTCCATCCCATAAACTAAGTAGTACGGGGTTGCACCCGTTGCTGTTCTAATCGAAGTTCTATACCCCCATAATGCGAAAGGTATATTCTCAGGCCATTCCTTATGATTGTCAGACATTTTCTTTAAGATGGCCGTGATTGTTTTATTAGTAGCTTCTACCGCACCGTTTGTTTGAGGACGGTAAGGTGATGACTTGTGGTGCTTGATCTTATACTTTTCAAGTATAACCACGGTCTCAGCTTGAAAATGGGTTCCACGATCGCTGATGAACTCATGTGGTACTCCGTACCGGCAAATGATGTCATTCTAAATGAATTGTGCTACTTGCTTCACTTTTAGTACTTTGTAAGACTTAGCCTCTACCCACTTCGTGAAGTAGTCAATCGCAACCAGGATAAAACAGTGCCCTCCAGTTCCTGATGGGTTTACTTTCCCAGTGATGTCGATTCCCCAGGTTAAAAATGGCCATGGTGACGTCATGGTGTATAACATAGAAGGTGCTACATGCTGCACATTTGCGAATATCTGACAATTGTGACAATGCCTGACATACTTGCAACAATCTGTTTCCATCGTTGTCCAATAATAACCAAGCCTTATGATCTTACGAACTAACATATGGGCATTCATGTGTGGCCCACATTCACCGTCATGGACTTCCTCGATAACCTTTTCAGCTGTCGGTTTATCGATGCATCGCAATAAAACACCTTGAGCCATTCTCTTGTACAATTGTCGATCATCAGTCCTGATGAATAAGGCGGATAACATTCACAGAGCGCGCATCCCACGCTTGTCAAGGTCGGGAGGATACTCTCTTGTTTCCTTGAAATTCAAAATGGCCGTTTACTAGGGTTTGGTTTTACCTTCCTCGGCATCATCGACTGCATTCACATAGGCAAGTGACGATATTCATTCTACACATATTGGCAAACTGTCTATATGGTCGTAAATGTTGATCAGGATAGCTAGCTTGGACAACGCATCTGCAAACTGATTTTCCTCTCTCGGGAGGTGAACATATTGAATATCCTCGAATTACTTTTCCGATTCTTCGATTATGGTTTGATATAGGGCCAAACTTTGGCTCTTAATTTTCCATGACCCACCCACTTGCTTGATCACAAGAGACGAGTCTCCATGTATTAACAACTTCTTCACAAGAGCACTGCGTAAACCAAGCAAACATGCTTCATATTCAGCGGCGTTGTTCGTGACATTGAAATCCAGCTTGATGGACACGGGCACGTGTTCACCTGTTGGAAAGATAAGAATAATGCCCAATCCTTATCCCATGTAGTTCGATGCTCCATTGAAATACAAATCCCATACGTCATTCTCGACGTGAACCAGTCTTCGTCGGGAAATGACCAAGTGTCGACGACTTCTATTTCTTCGATTGGATTGTCAGCGAGGAAATCGACAATTGCCCTGCCTTGATCACTTTCAAAGGTACATACTTGAGAACAAACTTTGATAACATGAGGGTCCATCTCGACATTCTTCCATTTAGCACTGGTTTTTCAAACAAGTACTTGATCGTATCCATTTTGGAGTAGATACTCACACTGTAGCTAAGCATGTAATGTCTTAATTTCTTTGTTGCCCAGACTAGGGCCAAACACGTCTTTTTAAGAGGTGTATACTTTACTTCATAGCCTAAGAACTTTTTACCGATGTAGTAAATAACTCTTTATTCTTTGTCAACTGTTTGGGCTAACATAGCCCCCATCGCTGTATCCGTAACAGTTAGATATAATGACAACGGCAACCCGGCTACGGGTGGGCATAAAACTAGTGTAGAAGACAACACTTCTTTTATTTTATCGAACGCGGCCTAACATTGGTCATCCCACATAACGTGCCCTCCGACCTTTAGTTTCTTAAAGATCGACTCACAAATCATCATCAACTTCGCGACGAAACGGCTTGTGTATTGAACTCTTCCCCGAAAAACTCGAAATTCTTTCTCGGTCTCAGGATGGGGCATTTCCATAATGGCTTTTATCTTTGATGGATCTACTTCGATGCCATGGTGGCTAACGATATGACTCAACAGTTTGAAAGATCATAGATCTATATTAGACTCTCTAATAAAAATTAAATTATCTCATAATTTATCATTTTGATGATCTATATAACATGCATTCAAATATAAAAGCATAAAAATGAAAGTTTAAGGAAAAACAATTTCCTTACATTGATTTTATGGTAATTTGGGCACAATCAAGATCTCCTACCTTGATTGTTCTTGAGCTTATAATAAAAGGATGATCCTCCTAACAAATCTTCAAAGAGAAGATCTCATTCAAGATGCACCCAAGAACTTAACCCAAAACTAACAAGTATTTAACTAGAAACTTGTTAAAATTATACCCTTGATATTATTTGTAATATTACTAACACTTCTTAGTAATAAAATTTGATTACTAAATTCTTATTAAAGATGTGTAATAATTTTAGAGAGATAGACTAAATATTTGTTCACATGCAAAAGTGAAGTGAGCAAGTGTAACAAAATGAACAATCTTAGTCTATATGGAGGGAAATGGGGCCGGGTAGGTGAGAGGTAGAGTGTGGGAGTGATTTTTCTTATTTTAGTCAATCTTACATCACATGCAAAATTATTATAAGATAACTTATGGAAATATATAAAGTGAGGTGAAATGATTATGTTCCTTATCATCCACAACTCTATATTACCCGGTCCACTTGCCCATTTACGGGTCCATGTTGGTTCTTATATTTGTCGCACAAATACGTGTAATTTTATTTTAAACATCGTTTCATGTTTAAATACTTCCATAATTAATTCGTCCAAATCACTCCGTAAATATACGTGTACCACTACACATATTATTTACGTACTAATATTAATAACATTAATCAATTAGTACAATTTTAGTGAATTAACAATTAATTAACTAAATCCCGTCTCCCAAAATTTATTATTCAATTATCACATAATTAAATAATAACTGCCGAGCCTCGAGTTCGCAACTCGAAATCTCTCTAAAAATAATCGACTAACCTCTTAGTCTATAAATCAAGGGACTAATTAAATTGTATCTCATACAATTAATTAGTTGTCAATTGGGGTTTGTTCCTTTAGGTGTGACCGAAAGGGGTCAGTTGAGCACCGCCGTCTCACGACAATAACGTCAAACTCTAGTCAGCCAACCGTTATCGATTTACGTTAATCAACTGACGAGGATCAAATAATTAAATATCTGATGATATTCCTTTAATGAGATTTATTATGTAAACGCACTATTGTGGAGGACACTAACTCCAACATAGTTTGCCAATGGTGACCCCGAAAGCACACTTTTGCGGATTCAGTCTCATGTTGTACTTTCGCAATCTTTCAAAGAATTTTCGTAGCGCCGCAAGATGGCCACTACGTTCCCTTGACTTGACTATCATGTCATCGACATAAACCTCAACTTCTTTGTGCATTATATCATGTAGCAACGTCGTTGCTGTTCTTTGGTACGTCACCCCAGCATTTATAAAACCGAAAGGCATTACTTTGTAACAATAGGTTCCCCATTGTTAGGTCTGGAAATCCGCAGATATTTCAGGATAATATTCTGTCCTACCCTGACCATCAGGATGTCAGGATGTCAAGCCACCAGGGTGCAAGAAGACAGACGCCAGCCATGGAGAAGACAACGGTCAAAATATAAGGACAATATTTGACCAATTCAATGACAATATTATAGATAATATTCGGACAATAATTGGAGCGTTAATGGAGAAGATTTGGTAATAAAGACGACAATTAAAGAGCATTAATCCGAGCAATTAAGGAGGAATATTCAGCATTAATGTAGGAGATCTGGCAGCCGTTCAGCATGGATTATGTAAGGAACACTTGAAGATTATTTACAACACACACTCTATGCATACAATATTCTCTCTTACAACACTTGAGCCATATTACGATCATGTGTGCTTAACACTCAATATTATAGTGAAATCCTCTCCTAGCTTGGTGCCCGTGGTTTTTTCCCATTTAAGGGTTTTCTACGTACAAATTCTTTGTGTTATTATTGCTTATCTGTCTTACTTAACATTTCTAGTTTTGTACCCTGCCCTGCATACTTATAGATAATTTCGAGCTAGTTAACCCTGGCTAGACCTACCCTGACCTAATTTCGCTTTGCGCAAAATCCATACAAAATAATTGGCGGCCACTGTGGGGCATCTACCTCTTTAAAATCCTTTTTTTCCTTATCTTACAAAAATCCAAATAACCTACAAAAATGGCCCAGCCTACCATCGAAGAACAATTGAACGCAGCCCTCCAGCAACTTGCTGAGTTAGAAGGTTTGAAAGACAAGGTAGCCCAAACTGAGGCAGAAATACTTCAGTTAAGAGAATCTAAGTCAGCCTTGAGACAAAAATTAGATAAAACTCAAGGAGCAGGCTCTAGATTCCAGCCAGGAACACCATTTGCATCAATCATCAAAAACATTGATTTCTCCAGCTTTGGGAGTCCAAGTGGCTCTAAATTTATTAATGTTGAAGGTGATGCTGAGCCAAACAATAACAATGAAAAACCTGATGAATCTGCAGCAGCCATCATGATGGTAGTAGTCCGGGAAATCAAGAAGCTAAATGAAAAATTCGAAAAGATACCTGGAGTTCCTGCCAGCTTGGAGGAAGCTAAAAGGCGAATCAGCAAAAGTGGATCTTCCTAAAAAATTTGTGATTCCGTCTATGAAGATTTATGATATGACCACAGATCCACAGAATCATGTAGCTCTCTATAAACAGAAAATGTTAGCTGCATCTATCCCCAGTGAGTTCAGGCAAGTCTGTATGTGTAACAGATTTGGAACAACCCTGACCGAACCTGCTCTACAATGGTAAATCAACCTACCAACTGGGAGCATCCATTCTTTTGCCAACCTGATCAACAACTTCAACCAGCAGTTTGAAAGCAGCAGGGAGTTGGAGAAGCGGTCCAACGATCTTTACAGGATTACACTGAAGCTAGAGGAGACTCTTAGGGTATTCCTCGCCAGGTTCAACAAGGAGAAAGTATCTATTCCTAGGTGTCACGTTGGAACAGCAGTGGAGGCATTCTGGCAGGGGTTACTACCTCATAGTGACTTATACAATATACTCACTAAGTATCCCTGCCATACCTTCGAAGATGTCCAGCCCAAGACCCTTGCATATATCAGGCTAGAAGATGACAAAAGCTACAAAGTCGGATCATCCAGCGGATCAAAGGACTATGAAAAGAGCAATACGAACGGTAATAAAGGAAATAATTACAGACCTACACCATATTCCAGGCCAGACCATTCAGAAGTCAACCTAGCATATGAGTATCAAGGTAAGCCTAAAGTTTTCCCACCTATTTCTTAGCATAACTTCAGTGTTGATATTCCAGGATTGATCCAGAGACCTGACAACATGGGATCAGTGGTCAGACGGCCTAGGAAGGTGGAAAATCCCAACCCTAGGAGAGACAACTCCAAATGGTGTTAATTCCATATGGACATTGGACATACAACGGATGACTGCTTCACCCTGAGGAAAGAAGTGGCCTACCTGTTGAAATCCGGATATCTAAAGTACCTGATCAGGACGAAGGGCAGGAATGAAAACCAGATCAAGGAGAAACAGGAGCAAAAACAGTACCACAACCTTCCTCCTCCACCCCCATTATATGAAGTAAAATTCATATCTGGTGGATCGGAAATTTGTGGCCTGACCAGTTCAGTAGCAAAGAAGATAGCCAGGACGCTAAGGACTACATCACTCTACAAACCAGAGCATGTCCCATCAATCACTTTTAGTGATTGTTACCTGGTAGGAATTCCTGATGTTCATCATGATGGCCTTGTAATTTCTATGCAGATTGGAACCGCTACAGTAAGGAGGATACTGGTAGATGGAGGCAGCTCAGTACACCTGATCATGCTTGATGTACTAAAACCCCTGAATATTGGTGAAGATCAAATCACTAGGAAATCCAGCATTTTGGTAGGGTTTAGTGGAGAAACCAAAAGCACATTGGGAGAAATTCATCTTCCAACCTATATTGAAGGAGTCTCATTCTATGAGAAATTTGGAGTCCTGGAATGCTTGTCGTCTTACAATGCAATATTGGGCAGGCCATGGATCCATAATTTCAAGGCTGTACCATCAACCTATCAACAATGTATCAAGGTACTGGTAGATTGGGGCATAACCACAATCAAAGGAGAATATAAAGCAGCCGAAGAATGCTACACAGCGGCCGTGAAGCCTTCCAAAGCAGGTAAGTCTCTTGCATATCAATTACCGTACCCTGTCAGGAGCACTTACGTTGCGCCATCCAGAATGGAAACAGATCAGGTAATCCTGGACCCTGAGTATCCCGACAGGTATGTTCAAGTAGGATCTGACGCCCCAGATTGTGTCAGGCCAGAACTGGTAAATTTTTTTAAAAATAAGTCATCTTGGTTTGCTTGGTCTCATTTTGATATGACTGGGATTAGTGCTGATGTAATTACACATGAACTTAACATTGATCAATCTTTTAAGCCTGTGCAACAGAAAAGACGAAAATTTGCCCCTGAAAGAAATGTAATAATTGATACGTGCATTTTATATAGTCTTTTTAGCCTATTTTATGCACGTATTTCTATGCTTTTATCGTGGTTTTATGCTACGAAATGCCCCGAATATGCTGCTTTGGTTTGTTTTGTCTTATTTGCAGGAATGAACCCAGAAAGTAATGAAATCAAGCCTTTTACCGTCCGTTTAGCATGCATTTGAAGGAAGAGTGAATTTGGAGCAAGAATGTAGCTATTTTGGGATGCGCGAAGAAGAAAGATAGCTAGGCGAGCAAGGGAAGAACTTCAAATTGCTAGTGCCTAATTTGGAGAGCCATATCTCGAGTTCTACAACTGATATTCAGGTGATTCCAATTGGAGATGAAAGTTTGTTCTCTTAGCTTTCCAACGCCACCGGAATCGCCCTGTTTGACCAAGTAACGAAGAAATGGCAGCCGTTTGAAGTTCAGTGCGCAAAGCAGGAAAAGTGCTCGATCGAGTACATAAATCACTCGATCGAGTACTAGCTACAGCGAGAACAATAGTGTCGAGTACAATTAGATTTTATCTTATGTTTATCTTATATCTAGTTAATAATAAGGATACTACTTAGTATAAATAAGAGTAGTTTAGACCTAATAACACATGATTCATTCCCTGGACTCAGTAGAGGGGACGGACAACGCTTCTTCTTTTTTCTCTATTTTCGGATTAAATTGTTTGGTACTTTTCATTCTTCTTTAATCTCTTAATAATTTTTATTGCTTTAATTCCTTCTTCCCTATATTAGTTATCGTAATTACTTTAATTCAATTCTTATTAGTCTTTTATAATGCTGAATTTCAATTATCTATTTGTTGTTGTTGTTAATTCGATGGTAGTGAATAGCTAATTTTCTCATGCTAAGACTATAGGGGATCCATAATTATGAAGGGAGAGTAATCGATTTATTTGGTTAATCTTTGGTATTGTCTTTGTTGGTTAAATGTTGCAGTTAATTGTATCTGTCTGATTGAGTCGACGCAATTAGGCATTTATTTCTTAGTGATCCTCGACCTGGACCGAAAGGTTGGAAGAGGCGAGACTAGTAGCGAACAATAGGGTATTGCAGTGAGGGCGAAAGTTAAGCTGTTTACACTTTAGGGTGAATTAAGGACCGAAAGGTGACGTTCGCTACCCCTTAGACCGTATTTGCATTGACCCGAGACCTAGATTACTTAATCGAACGATTATGGTGAACCGTCTGTCTTATTTGTTTCTCTTTATCTGTCTGCTTCCTTCTTTTTATTTCCCTCTTCCTTATTCTCTTTAGTTTAGAAAATCATTTTTAAAACCCCCACATTGTGACATCCGACAGACCAAATTAGACAGATATTTAGCAACTTAGCCTCCCTGTGGAGATCGACCCTACTTGCTTTGCTAGCTTCATTAGTTGTAACTTAGGTATTTATTTTTGGTACATAACGACAGTATCAAATTTTGCGCGATTCTTGGGGGAGGCGACGCTTTTTGCTTATTTAAATTTTGTCTGTTTTTCCGCCTCAAGGGAAGATCGAGTACCTTGAGGCCGCTCTTATCTTTTTCTTTAGTCTTTGTTTTGATAGGTCTTACAGTCTATTAGACAGATTTTAGAAAGAGATTGTCGAAGGAAGGCTTGAGTACCTTCGACCCTTTTGCCAAGATGACGTCCGTCTCTCGACTTATTGCTCTGTTTGAAGCTCAAACTGAAAGATCTACTAATTGGGAGAGGAAAGAATCTTGGGGTTGTGGTAATCACTATGAAGTTGCTCCTCCACCGAGGCCTAGACCACAACCGTTCTTTGCAACAAGGCTACCCACCGCCTTGTTATTCTTTCTCACCGCAACCAATTCCTCCACTTGCTAGGAATGATGAGGCTGAAGAAGTTAAGTCACTGATATTGGCACTTGCACTACTGTGTCATAATTCTAGTGCGGAATTTGATAGCCGTATGAAGAAGCTAGAGGCTCGGTGTGATCAATTAATTACCGAGCAAGAGCAATGTGAGACAGTGTATGCTATCAACACCGACACCATTCCGTCTCATGAAGAACCCGTGTCACCCAATGTTGAGAATGATTTCTATGACTCGGACGACGAATTCCTATCGTACTTCAAGAGCCAATGCGCAGATTTAAGCCCTGTACAAGAGGAATCACTCGATCGAGTGACCAACATTGGTCGATCGAGTGATTTTCCAGGAGAAAGTGGTCGATCGACCAATAACTCGCTTTCGATCGAGTAGAATTCAAGGGAAGCTGGTCGATCGAGCAACAATTCTCGCTCGATCGAGTGAAGACGAAGGGAAATAGTTCGATCGACCAATAGACATGCTCGATCAACCCCGAAAGCTGCGGAAAGCTGTTAAATCGTCACCAACGCCTATTCAAGTGACGATACAAAGGAACGTACGGTTGAATCCTATTCTCATTCGAGTTCCTTTATCAAAATCGTCGCTACCATACCGTGATTGCAATTTCTTGGACCGTATCAGAGATCTTAATGTCATTGATCATTACAATGCAATGATTGCTCGGTACCCTCTTATTCTGAATTTCTTGATCAAATTGATTGGTCTAAGAGGGATGTTAGTAATGTTAAGACGGTAATGAATGTTTCTATGATGAGAAGAGTGCAGCGCACTTCTTGAAATGGGACTCCACCCAAATTGTCGACCAGGTCGTTTTTCTATACCATGTTCAATAGGGACCCATTCGTTTGATAATGCTTTATGTGACCTCGATTCTAGTGTCAACATTTTACCTTTGTCTCTTGCCTTGAAATTGGGTTTGACTAAGTTTACACGCGCTAGAACGATTGTTCACTAGTGATCATTCTTATGTTCGGGTCAAAGGAGCTTTACATGAGGTACCTGTTAGGATCGGGAATTTCTTTATTCCCGTAGATTTTATTGTCTTAAATATACCCGAGGACCGTGACATTCCCGTTATTTTGGGAAGACCATTTTTGTGCACTGCTGGCGCAATTATCGATGTCGGGGTTGGGACACTTACCTTTCAGGTCGGAGGGGAGGACTTGGTGTTTACTAAGTCTGATGACCCTAGGGAACCCATACACATCACGCCATGTGATGATGTCCCTCATGAAGAGTCCTTTGATATACCGTCCGATAGTCCTTCTGAGTCACATATTGTTGCTGCCGTTATGACACCTCCGCCCCATTTCGGGAGCAAATTGGAGGAACATTTGTTTGTTTCTCTTTCTACAGTCGCGACGAGTTCAAAGACCAGGGGAGGTGAGATGGGTACTCCTAGTTTGAAATCCGAGCGCTGGATAGACGACCCAGGAGGAGGTGTTGATAAAGCTACACCGTCTAGGAAAAAGATGCGTGATGAGGTGATAGATTGGGACCGGATCTTTGTGGGAAGTCGTTGTTCTTACATTGCCAAGCTGTGGAGACCGGATGTCCGTTTGACGATTCTTTGAAGCTACCGCGTCCGTCGAGGCCTAGTAGTGGACCAATGATTTGTGGTGTTGGGTGAGAAGAAGAAGGTCGAGTGGGACTGATGAAGCTAGCGCTACCCGGGAGGCAACCCGGCGATTTTATTCTGCATTTTATTTAATTTCAGTTGAATTTTGCTCGTTCGAGTAACTTTCTCGCTCGATCAAAAAAAAAAAAAAAAAAAAAAAAAAAAAAAAAATTTTACTCGATCGACCGCTTTTCTACTCGATCGACCACTATTCCTCTCGATCGAGCTGTTTTGGACGCCCATTGCTTGGATAGCTTCTTGTGACGATGTTTCGGAGCTATTAGTGACCTCCCATTTCATGGTCGGTTTGGGGAGGTCCCTTTATTCGCGCTATCTTGTGAGTTTTTCCGCTTTTACTCTCTTCCTCCTTTAGTTTGCATTTTCCTTTCCATGTTTTGGTACAATGGGGGCATTGTACAGTTTGGTTTGGGGAGGTTATGCATCCATATCTGTGTCTGCATGTTGTTTTCATTGCATTTCAGTTATCACGTCTAATTTATGTTTGCATTGTTGTTTATTTTTGTTGAAAATTCAAAATCACATAAAAATTGAAAAAATTCATAAAAATTCAAAAAATTTCATGTTTATTTTAGCATATAGGTTGAGTCGGAATGGTAGATTTCCATGATGAAATTGCACTGCAATTGTCTTTTTGCTTAAGCCTTGCATTGAACCTTTATCTTTAGCATTGTCTTATTGCATAATCTACGAGTTAATGTTTATAAATTTAGCTGAACGAATAGACTTGACCTTAAATTTTGGCAACCTACTTATAATTTCTAAGATTTAGAGCCTTATAAACTGGTGTCATTTGTGACCAGTTTCATGTAGGATTGTGAGTAGTTACTCCTTGCATATCATGTATCATTAATTTGCACATATATGAAATTCAATTGCTTTTTGCCGTCATACATTCGGGTTAGTGGTTGGTGTCACATGCAGGGAGGTGCTTACATTTTCCCTTTTCTTTCATTTTTACCCATTTAACTCCACATTAGCCAAATTTGCCTGTTGACCCTTAGCTACATCCAAATTCAAATTTGCCTTGTCAAGCTAGTTTAGTGTATGTTTTGCGGTATATATTTTATTGTGCCAAGTTTGGTTCGTATTCTGTTGATTCGGAGTTGGTAATCTAAGAAGAAAAGGAGGATGATGAAAAAAGAATTGATGATGAAAAAATGAAAATGAAAATGAAAAAAGAAAAAGAAGAAAAGAGAAACCGAAAAAAAATAGAAAGAAAAATGAGAAAAAAATGGTTGACGGTTTCTGCTCCTATGTTCTATCTTATTTCACTTGAGGAGTATGTTTGGTTGGTTTGGTGAGATTTTATGCCAAATGAAGGGCATGTGCTTAATTCATAATTGCTTAAGAATCGGATGTTGATATATGGCTTTGTTTAGGTACTAGCTTGGCCGCCTATACCTCCACATTCCCATAAATGTTTTGCCTTTTCTTACCCATTGCCTCACTTTACCATATTTTTGTAAGCCCTCGGCTGTGACAGGACCTTGTTTGGTTGGAATGTATGTATGGTAGTTAGAATTGTTTATCATATTAGTTTGCATGGATGATTATGTAGGTCGTAGTCTAGGTGAGCGACTATATTTCTTTCTTTCTCTTACATATATATGTTCACCCTTTGCTTCATGAGAGAGAGTGACCCGTGAGAGTCCATTGTTTAAGGTCTTGCAAGGTCGACGGTTCAGCTACTTTTATAAACATCCTATAACTCGTTTGCATTTGACTGTTTAGCTATAAGTGTTAGTTTGCTTGCATTAAATTGGCTTAAGTGGGCATTTGAAGCTAGCTCTGAGTTATCTTTTTCCGTTCCAATAGTCTGCATTTAGTTTACTCGAGGACGAGTAAAGGTTTGGTTTGGGGAGATTTGATACGTGTATTTTATATAGTCCTTTTAGCCTATTTTATGCACGTATTTCTATGCTTTTATCGTGGTTTTATGCTACGAAATGCCCCGAATATGCTGCTTTGGTTTGTTTTGTCTTATTTGCAGGAATGAACCCAGAAAGTAATGAAATCAAGCCTTTTACCGTCCGTTTAGCATGCATTTGAAGGAAGAGTGAATTTGGAGCAAGAATGTAGCTATTTTGGGATGCGCGAAGAAGAAAGATAGCTAGGCGAGCAAGGGAAGAACTTCAAATTGCAAGTGCCTAATTTGGAGAGCCATATCTCGAGTTCTACAACTGATATTCAGGTGATTCCAATTGGAGATGAAAGTTTGTTCTCTTAGCTTTCCAACGCCACCGGAATCGCCCTGTTTGACCAAGTAACGAAGAAATGGCAGCCGTTTGAAGTTCAGTGCGCAAAGCAGGAAAAGTGCTCGATCGAGTACATAAATCACTCGATCGAGTACTAGCTACAGCGAGAACAATAGTGTCGAGTACAATTAGATTTTATCTTATGTTTATCTTATATCTAGTTAATAATAAGGATACTACTTAGTATAAATAAGAGTAGTTTAGACCTAATAACACATGATTCATTCCCTGGACTCAGGAGAGGGGACGGACGACGCTTCTTCTTTTTCTCTATTTTCGGATTAATTATTCTTGGTACTTTTCATTCTTCTTTAATCTCTTAATAATTTTTATTGCTTTAATTCCTTCTTCCCTATATTAGTTATCGTAATTACTTTAATTCAATTCTTATTAGTCTTTTATAATGTTGAATTTCAATTATCTATTTGTTGTTGTTGTTAATTCGATGGTAGTGAATAGCTAATTTTCTCATGCTAAGACTATAGGGGATCCATAATTATGAAGGGAGAGTAATCGATTTATTTGGTTAATGCTTGTATTGTCTTTGTTGGTTAAATGTTGCGATTAATTGTATGTCATTCGATTGAGTCGACGCAATTAGGCATTTATTTCTTAGTGATCCTCGACCTGGACCGAAAGGTTGGAAGAGGCGAGACTAAGTAGCGAACAATAGGGTATTGCAGTGAGGGCGAAAGTTAAGCTGTTTACACTTTAGGGTGAATTAAGGACCGAAAGGTGACGTTCGCTACCCCTTAGACCGTATTTGCATTGACCTGAGACCTAGATTACTTAACTGAACGATTATGGTGAACCGTCTGTCTTATTTGTTCCTCTTTATCTCTGCTTCCTTCTTTTTATTCCCTCTTCCTTATTCTCTTTAGTTTAGAAAATCATTTTTAAAACCCCCACATTGTGACATCCGACAGACCAAATTAGACAGATATTTAGCAACTTAGCCTCCCTGTGGAGATCGACCCTACTTGCTGCTAGCTTCTGTTAGTTGTAACTTAGGTATTTATTTTTGGTACATAACGACCGTATCAATAATTAATGAAGAAGTGGAAAAACTTCTAGATATGGGATTGAGCAGGGAATTAATGTACCCTGAATGGTTAGCTAACGTGGTTGTTGTGCAGAAAAAAAATGGTAAATGGAGAGTTTGTGTAGATTACACTGACCTGAACAAAGCTTGCCTTAGGGAACCATTTCCCCTACCACATATTGATGCCATAGTGGATGCCACAGCAGGGCATGAGATGATGACATTCATGGATGCCTCTAGTGGATTCAATCAAATAAAAATGCACCCTGCTGATCACGAAAGTACTGCATTGGGGCATATACTGTTACACTGCCATGCCTTTTAGCCTGAAAAATGCAGGGGCAACGTACCAGCGCCTGGTCCATATGATGTTTAAGGATCAAATAGGTGATATCATGGAGGTCTATATAGACAACATGGTATTAAAATCTAAGAATGCTGAAGATCATGTGAAGCACTTGGAAATAGCATTTCAGATATTGGAAAAATACAACATGAAACTCAACCCTATAAAATGCTACTTTGGAGTCTCTGCAGGTAAGTTCCTTGGATACATGGTGACAAAAAGAGGCATGGAGGCCAGCCCTGAACAGATAAAGGCTATCCTGGAACTTCAATCACCCAAGTCTGTCAAGGATATTCAAAAATTGACAGGCCGGGTAGCTGCCCTGAACCGGTTCATATCAAGATCCTCCAAATGGTGTAAAACATTTTACAACCTGCTCAGAAAGAATAAACAGTTCCAATGGACACCTGAGCATGAAGCAGCCTTTCAGGACCTAAAATCATACCTGTCATCTCCACCTTTACTGGCTAAACCGGAGAAAGGAGAATCCCTGTCAGTATACCTATCTGTCACTGACACAGCAGTAAGTGCAGTCTTGGTAAAAGAACAAGAAGGCCAGCAACATCCTGTCTATTGTATAAGTAAAAGCCTGCTAGATGCTGAAATGAGGTATGGATTACTTGAAAGATATGTTTTAGCTTTAATTATGTCATGTGCTAAGCTGCGTCCTTATTTGGAGTGTCACCCTATCATATTAAGGACCAACTTACCCATAAAATCTGTCCTACGCAAGCCTGAATTGTCAGGTAGGATGGCCGAGTGGTCAGTCCAGCATACCACCTATGATATTACCTTTGAACCCGGGACATCGATTAAATCGCACGCCTTAACAGACTTTGTGGCTGATTTCAGCCCTAAACTAGAATCTGACCTAAAAAAAGAAGTTAACTAGTTAGAAAATAAAACCCCAAATTAAGAGTGGACTTTGTTCATAGATGGGGCATCGAATGCCAGGGGGACAGGGTTAGGGTTAATACTAAAATCGCCATAGGGAGACATAATAGCTCGGGCTGTAAGCTGTGAGTTCAAAGCTACCAATAATGAAGCAGAATATGAAGCCCTGATAGTAGGCCTAAATGTACGTCTAGACCTCGGTGTTCAAAACTTGAAGGTAAAAACAAATTCACTTTTAATTGATAATCAAATAAAGGGAATTTATACGGCAAAGGATGCAAAAATGATTTCATATTTAGAATATGCAAAAAACCTTACCGCTAAATTTACTTTATTTGATATAGACCAAATACCAAGAGACCTGAACACCCAGGCTGATGCTTTGGCCAGCCTAGGTTCAAATTTTAATCCCGCAGTTTTTGATAAAATACCAATTGTTCACTTATTAGAGCCAGCTATCAGTAAAGTTGAACAAGTCAACCCTGTCAAAAAAAGATAATAATTCTTGGACCAAACCTTATTATGATTGGTTCCTCCAAGGAATATTACCTCAGGGCAGGCCTGAAGCAAGGGCTTTTAAAATCAGAGCTTCAACCTATTCTATTATCAATAACACTTTATTTAAGAGATCGCAGGCTGGACCATATTTGAGATGCTTGGAGCCTGATGAAGCTAAGCAAGTACTCCAAGAAATACACGATGGACATTGTGGCAACCATAAAGGAGGAAAGAGCCTGGCAAGTAAAATACTCATGACTGACTATTATTGGCCAACACTGAGGGCTGTCTGCCTGGAATATTGTTCAAAATGTGAAGCCTGTCAAATTCATGCACCAATAATACACCAGCCATCTGAACTACTTCACTCAATCTCTGCACCCTGGCCATTCATGAAGTGGGGCATGGATATTGTAGGGAAGCTACATGTAGCTCCGGGACAGAAAGTATTCATGTTGGCTATGACTGACTATTTCTCCAAATGGATTGATGCTGATTCTTTCAAGCAAGTAACATAAAAGGAAGTAATATCATTCATCAGGACGAATATTATTTGCAGATATGGAGTCCCATCAGAGATAGTGTGTGATAACGGGACCCAGTTTGTGGGGAAAAAGACTAAAGCATTTTGCCAAGAGTGGAACATCAACCTGGTCACATCTACCCCTGGATATCCAAAAGCTAATGGTCAGGCTGAATCTAGAAACAAGGTAGTCATAAGCTGCTTAAAGAAGAAACTGAAGAGAAGACGAGGCAGATGGGCTGAAGAACTTCCATTAGTGCTATGGGCAGATAGGACAACTCCAAAGACATCAACAGGCCAAACACCCTATTCTTTGGTGTATGGCTGTGAAGCTGTCATCCCTGCAGAAGTTCGGTTGCCGACATCAAGATATAGCCTAAAAAATGTTGAAGCAACTAGCAGCCTGATGCAAGACAACCTAGTCCTGGCAGAAGAACTAAGAGACGCTGCCAAAATCATGATGGCATCATATCAACAAACCGTGGCCAGAACTTACAATAAAAATGTCAGGATTAGAGTCTTCAAGGAAGGAGACCTTGTCCTACGAAAAGTTTTCCCAAATAAGAAAGAAAAATCAGCAGTCAAGCTAGCCCCTACGTGGGAAGGCCCCTACTTAATTAACTATGTCGTTGGACAAGGAGCATACAGGCTCCAAACATTAGAAGGAGAAATGATCCCAAGATCTTGGAATGTAACTCATTTGAAATTGTTCCATGTATAAAACCTATCTTGGCCTGATCATGTAAAATTATATCTTTACTATCAATATTTTACCCTGACATGCTACCTGAAAACTTATGTGTCTCATATGTTCTATGTGCAATCCATGTCTACATATGCAACTAACCCAATTTCCCTTATTTTACTTGAATCCTGAACAATTATACATGATAAATGATTATATGAATAAATATTCAGGATTGAGGGCTACTCTACTACACATTAGTCTTCTTATTTATGTACTTTTTTAATTTTTCCACCCCGCTGTGCCTGATGAAGTTGGTAACCATCACCGGATACGGTGAATAGCAGGACCAATCAGGTATGAAATAATTGCCTGATCTGACTATTTGCTGGACACATCTACAACCGGCTGGACACAGCAAGACTGTGCAAGGGTGTTTTATCCCGACCAGCAGTCTAAATGTCCTCTCAACATGCCAAGTACCAAGCCCTCCAGTCAGGCAGGGGGCATAAGCCCTCCTGACAGGCCGGTTTTCCCACTCCTTTAACCGCTATGGTAAAAACTATATGTGGTTGAATGGCTTACGATGGCTTTAATCGCAAGACAAGGACAAAAAATTGAAAAAACAGGTTAACAGATTCAGAAACTTAACAGGTTAACAGGTTGGAAGAAATAATGTTTGTAGAATTAAGGAAATCTTGGACGAAAACAACAAATAATAAGGCATCAAGAAGTAAGTAAAGTGAGCCAAGGAAGGCCACTACCATCGTATTTATAAAGCCCTTACTCCCTTGGGCAAAGGCACCAAAATAATTGTTAAGGCCAGGGATAACCTCCCAGACCAACCAAACACAGAAAAAACAAAGAAATTGTCTTTCCAGGGACATCCCCCCCTGGATGGGCCAATACCATCAAAGAAAAATATAAAATTACTGATCCCCCTTGGAAACAGCATCAACACTCCCATCCTTAGCCTGATCAACCCCAGCATCCTGCTCCTCATCAACATGAACATCTTGCTCCCCTGGAGAATCGACTTCTTGTTCATTGCCCATATTGTGCAGGTCAGGATACTTAAAAGCAGCAAAGGCCATCTCAGCTTCAGGGTTCCAATTTACCCTGGCCTCCACAGGCTCCGACATGGCAGCCACTTTTCCCTTGATGAAGAAGTACAAGGAAGCATCATCAAGCTTGAACTCCAAATCATCCCTCCCAAGGGTAAGCTCCTCATTCCTATCCAGTACCTCCTACAGAAGCTGCTTACTCGAGCTTGCCTCAGCCTTGGCAGCATCCCACTCAGCTGCACCTTTGCCAAGTTAGCAGTCCCTGCAGCCAGATCAGCCCGAGCGAAATCCAATTCAGACTTCAGCTTATCATAATCAGATCTCATAAGATCAATCCTAGCCACCAAAGAAGTAGCCTGATAAGCATTGTGGAGATAAGCTGCAGGCTGCAGCAACCTGAACAGAAACAAAAATAGTATAAATATTATATCATAATAAATAAAAACCTCTAAATAAAACATATATTCATATTACAAAAAAAAAAAAAAACTATATGTACCTCTCTCACAGCAACCAAGGCACCTGCCAAAAGGCTGACAGCATGATCTACTGAAGCAACCGCTTGAGTAGAAGTCTCAATAGGATCAAGAGTGAGCATAACATCAGATTTGGAAGTGGCATAATCACTAATTTTCACCCTAGCAGCCTCCAAATTATCCACCCTGGCACGCACCTCCCTGACTGGGGCAGGCAAACAACCTTCCTCCACTTTCCTCTTCTAGGCTGCTGAACTTGTTTTAGCAGGAGCAACCGGAGCAGGAGAAACCTCGGGAGCTGCAGGCAACTCAATTAACTCAATGACAGGCCCAATATTGCCTCCTCCCTCAGAACTCTCCTCTTTGACCTTGGCCAACCTGGCAGAAAGGTTATCCATGCCAAACCTGGCAAGGCGAGTGGATGATCTAGTGGCTATAACACGAGACACTATATTAGCAATAAAGACAGGCTATCATAAAAAAAGCCAAAATAGAAAGAAAAGCAAAACAAAAAAGAGAACAAATAGACTTACTGCCTGAAGTGCACCCTAGCAGCGCCTTCAGTCTTCAGGCAACGAGGAAAATGAACAGCCCCATAACAGAGAGGCTAAGTCCTCTCCAATTGATGCATTGCAAGGAAAGCAGAGATGCTTGCAGTAGGATACTCAATCTCACTGGACCAATCATCAACTGCAGACAAACTAAAAAGGTATAAGTCATTCAAGTTTATTTACTTTCTTTAAAACTAACAAATAAATATGCAGGATAAAAGAAAAATTCAGGGTACTCACCACCAACACAGGCATCATAGTTCAAGTACGCCAGATCAGGACCCACAGAATTGGTCCTGATAAACATATACCCCGCAACCCAATTCTTGTCACGACCACTATCCAGGTTGCTGAGAAGAGGACCGGCTAAAGGCCTAGCCTTGAAACTAATCCGGCCAGAATTGTTAGTCCTGATAGTATAACAGGTCTTCAAGTTCTCCAAGGAGAAGGAAATATTGTGTTTTTTTTGCAGAGGTATTCAACAGAGCAGACCACCTTCTACACCATAGGCATCAGTGGGTAGGAAGGCACACCAATTTCTTTAATGACATCCACCATAAGTGGAGAGAAAAGAAGCTTGCAACCAGCCCTGAAGGCCCAGTCATGGATACAGAACCAGCCAGGACATGACCAGTCTACCCTGATAGGATAATTTTCAGGGATCCAGACTTTGGAATCAGCAGGAATGATTCCCTTATCCTTCAAGACTTTTTCAAACTCGGGTTTCAGACGGTTTGAAAGAGATTGATCATCTTTTAGGGCTTTTGTGGGTTTAAACTCAGACTCTTTATGGAAGATGGAAATCATTTCAAGAGGGGGATTAATTGGTTTTTGAAGAGGTGGAACAACAAAAGACACTGGGAAATTTTCAGAGGTAGTTTCTTCAGGATTGGAAAGAAATGGAGTTCCAGGAGACATCACTCCCCTGGAAGATTTGTTTTTTGCAACCATTTTTGGAACTTTGTTGAAAGATTATCGAAGATTAAATCTGGGATTTAAGGGAACTTGAGGATAAATATTTTTTGATTGGATTTTGGTGGAGTTAAAATCAATGAAGTGAAGACTATTTATACTCGGTAAATCTAGGGTTTGTCAACCGCAACTTGCAGAGTGATTATTGAAGAG
The DNA here is from genome assembly GCF_048544455.1 of Silene latifolia. Lineage (NCBI taxonomy): Eukaryota > Viridiplantae > Streptophyta > Magnoliopsida > Caryophyllales > Caryophyllaceae > Silene > Silene latifolia. The sequence goes on from NC_133538.1 coordinate 69,977,424, forward strand.
TTGCAGTAAATTGCAACACGCGTCATAAACCACCAATTAGTCGTTACAGGATCCAATAAGTCATAATCCAGCCGTTAAAAGCAGTTTTCCAAAGTTTGAAGTTATCTCCTTATTTCTGGCCTGACCCAGCAAAAATAAGGAGATAAGGGGCAATTGTTAGGCCTAGAAATCCGCAGATATTTCAGGATAATATTCTATCCTACCCTGACCATCAAGATGTCAGGATGTCAAGCCACCAGGGTATAAGAAGACAGGCGCCAGCCATGGAGAGGACAACGGTCAAAATATAAGGACAATATTTGACCAATTCAATGACAATATTATAGATAATATTCGGACAATAATTGGAGCATTAATGGAGAAGATTTTGTAATAAAGAGGGCAATTAAAGAGCATTAATCCGAGCAATTAAGGAGGAATATTCAGCATTAATGTAGGAGTTCTGGCAGCCGTTCAGCATGGATTATATAAGGAACACTTGAAGATTATTTACAACACACACTCTAAGAATACAATATTCTCTCTTACAACACTTGAGCCATATTACGATCATTTGTGCTTAACACTTAATATTATAGTGAAATCCTCTCCTGGCTTGGTGCCCGTGATTTTTTACCATTTAAGGGGTTTCCACGTACATATTCTTTGTGTTATTATTGCTTATCTGTCTTACTTAACATTTCTAGTTTTGTACCCTGCTCTGCATACTCATAGATAAATTCGAGCTAGTTAACCCTGCCTAGACCTACCCTGACCTAATTTCGCTTTGCGCAAAATCCATACAAAACACCCATTGTGACGTAAAAGCTGTCTTATGCATATCTTCCTCGGCCATTTTTACCTGATTGTAACCGGCATATCCATCCATGAAGGACAGTAATGCATGATTTGCGGTATTGTCAACCAAGATATCGATGTGAGGTAACGGAAAGACGTCCTTCGGACTAGCTTTGTTCAGATACCGAAAGTCCACGTACACGCGAACCTTACCATCTTTTTTTGGTACTAGCACTACATTGGCGACCCAATCTGAATACTCTGACACCTTGATAAACTCGGCTTTGAACTGTTTATCAATTTCTTCCTTAACCTTTAAAGACCACTCCGAACGCATTCTACGTTGCTTTTGCTTTACTGGTTTGAACCCTGGTTTGAAGGGGATCCTGTGCTCTGGAATTTCCCTATCAATTCCTCGCATGTCTTTGTAAGACCATGCGAAAACATCATTGAACTCACCCAGAAGGTCAACGAATCCTTGTCTCTCTATGGGATCTAAGGTAGTTCCTATCTTAAGCTCATGTGGTTCTAGGGTGGTTCCGACATTAATAGTTTTGTTATCTTCGATCACCGAGTTTCTTTGGTCATATTCTTCTAACCCTCTAACCAATTTTGGAGGTGGCTCTACCTCCTCTTCTTCTTCATCCTGCTCGCCATCGGCCGGCCTCATTCTCAATGTCACTACTAAAACAATTATTTTCAAAAATTGAATTACAATGTAAATTAAACAAGTCGTAAGCAAACTGGTTCATCTTATTATTATTAAGTTGAAACTGCGCGAAATGCGCTAATATTTGAGCCAATTGATCAGAGGTCAGAGGCAAGACTGCAGAGGTACCCGAGACAAGCCCCGGGATACCAGAATTAGGAAGGGGTGCATTGAAAGGAAAGGCTTGGGAGAGGGTGGCTTCGACACCTAACTCCTTAGACTCAAACTTAGGACTCTTATTAGACTGAGACTCAGACTCGGAACCATCATCTATCATGAACATTTCTCCTTCTCCCGTAGTCAACTTGAAGAGGAGTCCCCTATTGTCGGTCCATTTAACAGTTTTTCCCCATCCAGAGATAGTCCTCTTAGGATCTATATCAATGATGAGGGTAGATGGATCGAATCTGTTACTTCGAAGGATCATGTTAACCAAGTCTTCGCTCGATGTTACCTTCTTTCTTTCTTCTCCGAAAAGGAGATCCATTGTCATCCCCTCTTCGATAGGGGTCGAATCGCACATTTCTGGTGCTACGGCTAGCACGTCTTCAGGGATGTAATAACAGTCTTAGAATATTTCAATTTCGGGAACCATCCTTTTATTCTCCCAGTCGTAAATAGGTTCAGGAAAGTCCAAACATGGTTCATCTTCTCTGGCCCTCATTAAATTCTCATTTAGCGTTAATAGGTATAGCTTCATCTTGATTTCTCGGCCTTCGACCGATTTCTTCTTCTTTGCCGAAAGATCTTTTCCAATGGGCTCATATCCAAGCCTAAATGTTGTTCCTTTTGGGACTGCCGGTTTTAGCACAAACGTGTCCTCCCTTCGGAGGTACATAGAAAAACCGAAGTACTTTCTCCTTTTAAGGATTGCCTCACAAACGTGACTTCCCATGTATAGGTCCATGTTTCCTGTAACACCCCGTAAATTTGAAGACCTTTATTATATTTTAAAAATAATATTTTAATCTATTTTAATTTTATATTAATTTATTTGAAATAAAATTTATTTGATAAAATATAATCTTATTTTATTTTGAAGAAATGTAATTATTCTTGATAGTTTAGAAATGTTTAAAAGTGATTTAAACTATATTTAAACCTTTTCCTTTGATAGAATAGATTTCGGATAAAAGTCGTAAAATTGAGATTTTCCCATTTCTTACGGTCGTTGGGTAAACGAGTTTGGATATTGGTCATATGAGTACTTAATCTTTTAGTAAAATCGTGTTTAAGAACTTTAATATTCTCGGAAATCGCGTTCGACGAATATTTCTAATTATCGTCGAAGCGAACCCAAAACGTAAACAATTGACCACCTTCCCACACCATTTGGACCGACCACCTACCCCCATTTGTCCCCTCTTTCAATTCTCATTTCCTCCATAATTCATTCTCTCTCTTCCTTTCATCAAACACCAAATTCATCTCAAAAATCCTCCTTACAATCCCTAAATCCACCATAAATCGTTCATTTCTCCACCAAATCTCATAAAAATTATATATTTGGAATCTTCTCAACAATCCTCATCTGCTAGTAAGCTTTATTTTCATTTCCTCCAATTTTGTTTTAAGACTCATCTTTAAGGGTTTTCGAATTTAAGCTTAATAATTGTGTTTTTGTTGTTCTTATAGGTGAAGAATATGAAGATGAGTTAGGAGACTCATATATTGTAGAAGATGATGAGTGAATTCGGTTTCTAGGGCTCTTTCTCAAGTGTTATTGTTCTCTTTTTCTAGCTTAAGATAACTATTCCGAGTCACTCGACGAATTAATGTCACATTAGTAGTTGTATTTGTTGTTTGTTGTTGTTTGTTGTCGTCTGTTGTTGTTTGAGACGATCGTGTTGATAAATGAATGAATGGAGTAAGATGAGTATGCTTATGTTTAATTTATGTTACCCATTTGTATATTAATTTTTGGAACAAATTTGGATGAGGAATTATGTGTTGTGACAAGTCCGTGTTTTGGCAGGAACGTGTCAGTACAGGACCGAGACGGTTTCTAATGTTTCCAAAAATATAACAGATTGAACGGCATGGAAAAATTAGGTGGTTTAGCCACTTGAATCACTCAATTCGGAGTCCGTATGAGTAAATGACGTCGTTTTATCGACTAAAAATTTATAGAAAAGTTTACCCTTGTGTGAGACGGTTATATATGCTATTTTATTATGCGAGAATTTTGTAGAATTAGTTATTGTGTAAGTTGGAATGTTTTCTTTATGTTGATAGTGTCACATGATAGAAATTGGAATATTGCATGAGAATGATATTGTCATGAATGTTGTGATTTGGGCCAAAATGGGCCAAGACTCTGAGCTGGGCCAGTTTGATCGAATGAGTTTGGTCAAACTAGGTTTAAACCGGCCAGCCTCTATTTGACCAGTGACCCGTCGCGGGACTCGGGTCGAGGGTTTGTCTTTGAGGTGAGATTGGTTGTTATTGGATGTTTTATGTTATGCCTTGATATTTGTAATTATCATTTCACATGTTGGTTGTTGGATGCTTTGGATGCCTTATGCTTGACTCTTGTTGCCTCTTTGCCATTTTAGCTTGTTCTCATGGATTATGGTACTGTTGGTTAGCTGGAATTTGGATTATTATTGATATTGGAGATATTATTGGATTGTCAGCTGAATATGCTCTTACATAGCCTTTCATATGCTAGGGTGTGTATGATCATTTGTGTGTGCAAGTTTGGACTCTTTGCCCCTCTTATGGTTAATTGGGTGTCCTACTTGTCTTGTGTGGTGTGGGCTAAAGTATTCAAGCTAGGACTAGGTCCTAGGTGAGTATTTCGGCCTTCATCATAGATAGGCCATTGTAGTCTTTAACGAGTGTATATTCGTCGCTTAATAGCCTTTGTGTCTTAGCTTGGTGGGTTTATATCCAAGTTAGGGCATGACCTCCTGACGTACTCTTAGAAGTATGTGGTCAGCTTAAGTACTAGCCAACCCTTTGGTGGACTCCTTAGGGGTACTCATGTGGTGTTATCATGGGTCTTGGATGCGGTAGTTTTCCGCATATCACTAGGTCTGCGCAGGTTTAGGACTAGGGTGTTTACCTTACCTTGTAGTATAGACTCGAGCTACAGAGTGACTATTGACTGTCCTAAGAACTTATGCCTGTCTCTAGATATATTGTCCTTTCTTGTTTGATGATTCTATGAATCATAGAAGGTGAGATGCAAGCCGGCTATGGTTGATAGAGTTTTGATTCCTGGATGTTATGTGATTCACATGATAGTATAGTATGAGTCGGTCTAGTATTCACATGCTAGGACTATGTGTTGTTATATTGTTGTTCACATGATAAGCACGATTGTCTAGTATGTATATGCTAAGGCTATGTGTTATTCATATTCATATCCTTATATTTACATGTTATATTAATTATGACATTTCATGGCTGGGAGAACTCGGAGTTACTCCCCACTGACTGTGGCTTTCGTATTTGTATAAAATGCATTGTGATTGTAGGTGATGCATATATGGGGTACATGGACGAGCTAGCTAGCAAAGTAACCTTGGGACCTAGATTGGCTTTATTTTATTGTGACCCTTAAACACTTTTTATGTCATATACTTTCTAGGGACATATGTCTCCCTTTTTCATATTTGGGTTGTATAACTTTGTTTCGCGACTTTAGCGATGTTTTATTTATGAGATTTATTTTAGACCTTGCATGTTTGACACCTTCCCATTTGGATATCTTTATAACAGGTTCAGGTTTTAAAAATTACAGGTTTTTACCCAAATGAACCTATTACAAACATATCCATGCAGTTTTTATCTAGAATTATGTGTTTACTTTTCCGCAATGAATGAGGGTGTCATCGTTGGTATCAGAGCATATTTGCTCCCGACGCACGTTTGTGCACCCCCAATATAAATAACTTGACCTTAAAATAATAAACTTGAGAGATGGGTAGGATGGGTAGACTTAGGACCATATGTTGTAGTCTCCTTGTGATTGCTCTTTGTTAGGTGCTAACATGTTTGTTGATTGTCATTTAATCATTATTGTGCCCTTGGATCAATAACCGTAAACCTACCGACGTGAAGAACAATATTTGGTACCTATTGCCGAGGATTGAAGATTTGTTCAACTCTTGAAGGATGATTCTACTTCCTCGAAGACGTTTCTTGTTCTTTGTGTATCTTGCCTTACTCTTTATTTCTTAATGCTTGCTTCTTCTTCTAAACTCACTTTTCTTTCCTTAGGAGTGACTCTTGTACCCTCCCAACTTGTGTTTTGTTCCTTGCTTATTTTCCTTAACGCCTTTTTATAGTACTGTTTCTTTTGAGGAATGTTGGCCTTGGTTGGAGAATTTGATTTTTGAGGAGATTGTTTGTGGTTAACCCATAACCCTGGTTTTGAGAGGTTGTGATGTTAGAAAGACCTAGGTAGTGTGATGAGACATACTTAATGATTCTTAGACCTAGATCCTTAATAAAGTGGGTATTCTTGATTGGTGGATTTTGTGTTGTCAAGTGTGAGTTGCGTTTGTTACTAAGGCTATAGAACTTGGCTTTGTTGTTTAGGTTTGGGATTTGAGAGCCTTCGGAAGTGTAGTGAGACATGTCTTGGGATACTAGTTCCTGGTACTTGACTTTAAATGGATGGAATTGAATGGTGGAATATTTGAGGAACCCATTCTGGGAATTTATAGCTTGGTATTCGGATCTTTGATTGAGGATTTTATTATTTTGAGAAACCCATGGTTGACCTAGTTGGATATTAGTATAGATTTGTTGGAACTTTGACCTTGATCTTGTGGAAGTTGTTTGTGGATGTTTGAGGATTTGGAGTGGTGAAATCACACTTATAGTGGAGTACCCTGTTTCAGGGAATAGATTAGAATGAAGTAACATGAGCGTTTTGAGGAAATCCTTGGGAGTGATGTGGTTATAAGTTTTGTTGCTAAGAAGTTTTCCGAACCGCTTAGGTTGATGTTGTTGTGTGAGATTTGGGTACCTAGCGTTTCCTTGTTGTCTAATTTCCTTTCTTCTTTGACCATAAGCGTTACCGTTCATACCTCCTTTCCTCGCTTCATCTTACTCATGATCTTGAATTAGCCGCCGTGGTACATGCCTTGAAGACATGGAGGCATTACCTTATTGGAGTTCGTTGCCGCATTTATACCGATCATAAGAGTTTGAGGTGTATCTTTACCCAGAAAGAATTGAATATGAGGCAAAGAAGATGGCTAGAGTTGGTGAATGATTATGATGCCGAGTTGATTTATCATGAAGGGAAAGCAAATGTGGTGGCCGATGCTTTGAGTAGGAATACTAGTCACTCTTTGAGCACTATCCGTGTGTTACCTGATGAACTTACCACGGAATTTCAAAAGTTAGGGATAAGCCTTGTTGGGAAGGGCTTTGACTATCTTAGTGCCTTGAGTGCAGAACCTGACTTTTACCGTGAGATCCGTACGTGCCTACCTTAGGATTCTACTTTCAAGTCCATTCAAGCAAAAATCCAACTTGGGCAAGCTAAGGATTGTGTGGTGGATAGTGATGGATACCTTCGTTACCAAGGCAGGATGTATGTTCCGAGAGTAGCCGAGTTGAGGAAGAAGATCCTTGATGAAGCTCACCTTTCTCCTTACTCTATTCATCCTGGTGGTGACAAGATGTATAAAGACTTGAGATTACAGTTTTGGTGGCCTAGGATGATGATTGATGTCCTAGAGTATGTTAGCAAGTGTCTTACCTGTCAGAAAGTGTAGATTGAGCATCAGAAACCCGGGGGTTTGCTACAACATTTGGATGTCCCCCTTTGGAAATGGGAGTCCATCTCCATGGACTTTGTGATGGATTTACCTAAGACTGCTAGCGGAAAAAATGCGGTTTGGGTGGTTGTAGATCGATTGACCAAATGTGCTAGGTTTATACCTATCAAGGAGACGTGGAGATTAGATGTCCTAGCTGAGGCCTATGTGAGGGAGATAGTACGCTACCATGGAGTGCCTAAGGATATAGTTTCAGATCGTGACCCTAGATTCTGTTCCCGTTTCTTGGCGCTTTGCAAGAAGCCATGGGTAGTAAGCTACCGATGAGTACCGCTTTTCATGCCGCTACAGATGGACAGACTGAGAGGACTATCCAGACTTTAGAGGACCTCCTTCGTGCTTGTGCTTTAGACTTCCACACTTCTTGGGAGATGTGCTTACCTCTTGTTGAATTATGCTACAACAATAGCTATCATACTTCTATCAAGATTTCACCTTATGAAGCTTTGTATGGTAGGAAGTGTCGTAGTCCTGTTTGTTGGGATCAAGTTCAAGATGCTCATGTGTTGGGACCCGATTTGGTGACTGAGACCATCAATCAGGTTCAGATCATTCGAGAGCGTATGAAAACCGCTCAAGACCGACAGAAATCTTATGCCGATGTCCGTCGTCGACCACTTGCCTTTGAGGTTGATGATCGAGTGTTCCTTAAGGTATCACCTATCAAAGGGGTGAAACGGTTTGTGTGAAAGGAAAACTGAGTCCCATATACATTGGACCTTTCCGTGTGCTTGAGAAGATTGGTCCCATTGCTTACCGTTTAGAGTTGCCCCCGAATTTGAGCAAGGTTCATAATGTCTTCCATGTATCTCAGTTGAGGAAGTACATTAGTGATCCGAGCCATGTTATTTAAGAAGAAATCCCAGATTTGGAGCCTAACTTGACTTTGGAAGAAAGGCCAATCCGAATCCTCGAAAGAGCAAACAAGCAACTTAGAAACAAAGTGGTGCCCCTAGTTCGTATCCTTTGGCGTTGTGGAAATGTCGAAGAAGAAACTTGGGAATCTGAATCTTCTACGTTAGCTAAATATCCCGAACTCTTCTCGTGAGGTATTTTCCGTTCCTTTATCTAATTCTTGTGAGTTTTAGCTTTCCTTTCGAGTGTTCCTGTCCTTCTCTTAAATACTCTCCGCATTAGTAGTCCTTGCTTAGCTGTTTAAAAGTCGTAGTTAGAGTTTGGTCATAGCTAGTGGAGTTATTATCCTTATTATAGAGTTTCGAACTAAAGATTTTTGAAAATGTTTTAATGTTTTTAACTGGTTTTAACGTCAATGAGTGGTAAAGCTCGTTATTGGAGACGTCCGATAATTGGTTTTCTCATTTGTTGGTGTAAAAATATATATTTTTATGTCTTTGATTTGGAATGTTAATGTTCTTGAACGGCCGACGAGGATATTCCGTTCCATTGAAAAGACACTTATACTTCATACGTCCATATTTTGAAGATTTTGTTTACTTGATTTTTAGGAGATAGACCTACATATATACAATGTTCCTTCTTCTAAGTTTTGGGACGAAACTTAAAAGGAGGGATGATTGTAACACCCCGTAAATTTGAAGACCTTTATTATATTTTAAAAGTAATATTTTAATCTATTTTAATTTTATAATAATTTATTTGAAATAAAATTTATTTGATAAAATATAATCTTATTTTATTTTGAAGAAATGTAATTATTCTTGATAGTTTATAAATGTTTAAAAGTGATTTAAACTATATTTAAACCTTTTCCTTTGATAAAATAGATTTCGGATAAAAGTCGTAAAATTGGGATTTTCCCATTTCTTACGGTCGTTGGGTAAACGAGTTTGGATATTAGGCATATGAGTACTTAATCTTTTAGTAAAATCGTGTTTAAGAACTTTAATATTCTCGGAAATCGCGTTCGACGGTACTTCTAATTATCGTCGAAGCGAACCCAAAACGTAAACAATTGACCACATTCCCACACCATTTGGACCGACCACCTACCCCCATTTGTCCCCTCTTTCAATTCTCATTTCCTCCATAATTCACTCTCTCTCTCTTCCTTTCATCAAACACCAAATTCATCTCAAAAATCCTCCTTACAATCCCTAAATCCACCATAAATCCTTCATTTCTCCACCAAATCTCATAAAAATTATATATTTGGAATCCTCTCATCAATCCTCAACTCCTAGTAAGCTTTATTTTTATTTCCCCCAATTTTGTTTTAAGACTCATCTTTTAGGGTTTTCGAATTTAAGTTTAATAATTGTGTTTTTGTTGTTCTTATAGGTGAAGAATATGAAGATGAGTTAGGAGACTCATATATTGTAGAAGATGATGAGTGATTTCGGTTTCTAGGGCTCTTTCTCAAGTGTTATTGTTCTCTTTTTATAGCTTAAGGTAACTATTCCGAGTCACTCGACAAATTAATGTCACATTAGTAGTTGTATTTGTTATTTGTTGTTGTTTGTTGTCGTTTGTTGTTGTTTGTTGTTGTTTGTTGTTGTTTGAGACGATCTTTTTGATAAATGAATAAATGTAGTAAGATGAGTATGCTTATGTTTAATTTATGTTGCCCATTTGTATATTATTGTTTGGAACAAATTTGGATGAGGAATTATGTGTTGTGACAAGTCCGTGTTTTGGCTGGAACGCGTCAGTACCGGACCGAGATGGTTTCTAATGTTTCTAAAAATATGACAGATTGAACGGCATCGAAAAATTAGGTGGTTTAGCCATTTAAATCACTCAATTCGGAGTCCGTATGAGTAAATGGCGTCGTTTTATCGATTAAAAATTTATAGAAAAGTTTACCCTTGTGTGAGAGGTTATTTATGCTATTTTATTATGTGAAAATTTTGTGGAATTAGTTATTTTGTAAGTTGGAATGTTTTCTTTATGTTGATAGTGTTCACATGATAGAAATTGGAATATTGCATGAGAATGATATTGTCATGAATGTTGTGATTTGGGCCAAAATGGGCCAAGACTGATTTGGGCAGTTTGACCGAATGAGTTTGGTCAAACTAGGTTTAAACCGGTCAGCCTCGATTTGACCAATGACCCGTCGTGGGACTCGGGTCGAGGGTTTGTCTTTGAGGTGAGATTGGTTGTTATTGGATGTTTTACGTTATGCCTTGATATTTGTAATTATCATTTCACATGTTGGTTGTTGGATGCTTTGGATGCCTTATGCTTGAGTCTTGTTGCCTCTTTGCCATTTTAGCTTGTTCTCATAGATTATGGTACTGTTGGTTAGCTGGAATTTGGATTATTATTGATATTGGAGATATTGTTGGATTGTCAGCTGAATATGCTTTTGCGTAGCCTTTCATATGCTAGGGTGTGTATGATAATTTGTGTGTGCAAGTTTGGACTCTTTGCCCCTCTTATGGTTAATTGGGTGTCCTACTTGTCTTGTGTGGTGTGGGCTAAAGTGTTCAAGCTTGGACTAGGTCCTAGGTGAGTATTTCGGCCTTCATCATAGATAGGCCATTATAGTCTTTGACGAGTGTATGTTCACCGCTTAATAGCCTTTGTGTCTTAGTTTGATGGGTTTATATCCAATTTAGGGCATGACCTCCTGACGTACTCTTAGAAGTATGTGCTTAGCTTAAGTACTAGCCAACCCTTTGGTGGACTCCTTAGGGGTACTCATGTGGTGTTATCATGGGTTTTGGATGCGGTAGTTTTCCGCATGTCGCTAGGTCTGCGCAGGTTTAGGACTAGGGTGTTTACCTTACCTCGTGGTATAAACTCGAGTTACAGAGTGACTATTGACTGTCCTAAGAACTTTTCCCTGTCTCTAGATATATTGTCCCTTCTTGTTTGATGATTCTATGAATCATAGAAGGTGAGATGCAAACCGGCTATGGTTGACAGAGTTTGGATTCCTGGATGTTATGTGATTCACATGATAGTGTAGTATGAGTCGGTCTAGTATTCACATGTTAGGACTATGTGTTGTTATATTGTTGTTCACATGATAAGCAAGATTGTCTAGCATCTATATGCTAAGGCTATGTGTTATTCATATTCATATTCTTATGTTTACATGTTATATTAATTATGACATTTCGTGGCTGGGAGAACTCGGAGTTACACCCCACTAACTTTGGCTTTCATATTTGTATAAAATTCGATTGACAGGTAGGTGATGCATATATGGGGTACATGGACAAGCTAGAGAGCAAAGTAACCTTGGGACCTAGATTGGCTTTATTTTATTGTGACCCTTAAACACTTTTTATGTCATATACTTTTTTGGGACATATGTCTCCCTTTTTCATATTTGGGTTGTATAACTTTGTTTCGCGACTTTAGCGATGTTTTATTTATGAGATTTATTTTAGACCTTGCATGTTTGACTCCTTCCCATTTGGATATTTTTATATGAGTTCGGGTTTTAAAATTACGGGTTCTTACCCAAATGAACCTATTACAAACATATCCATGCAGTTTTTATCTAGAATTATGTGTTTACTTTTCCGCAATGAATGAGGGTGTCACATTTCCTAACTCGGGGTTGGATTCGATTATGTTTATGATTTCAAAACCACAAGTATCATTAGCGGTTTCGAGACTCAATTCAGAGGTGACATCCCCTCCAGCAACCACGATGGGCGTGGCGTCAATGGTGACGGTTTCATCCTTGAGAGTGATCTTGATCTTTCGGTGTAGGGTGGAGGACACGGCCCTTACTGCATGGCTCCACGGCCTTCCTAATAACAGATTGAAGGATGAGGCTACATCGATAACTTGGAAACCCACCTTTCTTTCAATGGATCATGTCTGAATTACGAAGTCGATGATTCCGGATACCCGACGGATCGTTCCGTCAAATGCCCGAACATTTTGGGTAGTTGAAGTGAAATCTTTCTTGTCTAGGCCCAACACGTGGACAGTTCTTAATGGTAGGACATTGACAGCTGACCCATCGTCGACAAGGGTCATTGGGATGTGTTTTTGGAGGCATACCTCTGCAATATACATGGCCAAATAGTGCTTTGGTCCGAATGTAGGCAAGTCTTCGTCTGAAACGGTCACGACATTAGCGAGCCGTGGTTGACTTTAGGCGATGTAGGTGTCCATATCATCTGGAGTAGTACTTGGGGATACGGTCATGTTCATCAGCGCTTGCAGCAAGGCTTGACGGTGTTCAAATGAGCTTAAGATTAGTTGCCAAATGGAGACATCGGCCTTAGTCTTTTGGAGCTGCTTCATGAGGGAAGCCTCTGAAGTCAACCCTTCACTAAGTGCCTCGACTAAAGTAGGTTCCTTTGAGGATCCCTTATCTGGAACATTCATGCTAATAGAAGTGTGGCTCGCCTTCTCAACTTGGTAGGGGCGCCCAGATCGAGTTAATGGATTGGACTCAAGGACATCCTTTCTTTGTTTCAAGATTTCATCTTGGATTCGTGGGACAATCGCTCCTTTGGTAAGGTAGATATCATCTTCATTATCGTCGAAAATTCCATGGATTTCATTCCCACTCTGGAGAATGTATGGTGTGCATTCGATACCGAAATCCTCAAATCGAACTTCGTTCTTCGGGCTTGGAAGGTACTTTGAACAATCAATGAACTCCTTCCCTACAAAGAAACCCTTTAGGCGACAAACGGGCCAGATCAAATAGGTCATATCAATACTGTCCTCGACAAATACGGCATTTGTGTGATCACCAAATAGGTTAGTCACATTGTTGGGTTTGACCGTCGGTATTGGGAGCGTTCCACTCACGATCATATCTTGTATTTCATGTTTGAGACGGAAACAGTTTTCCATGTCATGCCCCTTTCCTTGATGGTATGCACCGTATGCGTCAGGCTTGTACCATTTATTTCGTTGTTCCAATGGTGGTTTAGGAGTTGGGCCAATGGGGTTCAATTTCCTCTGGGCCATGAGTTTTTCTAAGGCATATGTGTAGGTACACCCTATGTTGGTAAATGCTCTTGGACTAAAGCGTTGAGGCCTGTTAAAAGTTCCTCCCGTAAGAGTAATAGCTTGAATATGGTTGGCACTAGCATATGCCTTTTATTTAGAGGAAGAGGCCCCAGTATACCCCTTCAAATTATCCATCTCAGCAGCTCGGAGGTCATCTACGATTTTCCTCCCACACCTTGTCAATTCTTTGAAAGTGCTAAAGTTTTGATACTTCAACACATCACGGTAGATGGATCAGAGATTCTTCAGAAATTTATCTACCATTTCTGTTTATTCGCGTTTCTTAGCTATCTTCACGCTTTCTACGCGCCATCGGGCTAGGAAATCAGTGACCCTTCCTTTTCTTTTTGAGTCATAACTTCCAGAGTCCTCATAGTGGTTTGGATCTCTACGTTATCAGCATAATGTTTGCGAAACTCTATGGTGATCTCCTCAAATGTAGGGTAGTTTTTCAGTTCAAGGTTATAAAACCAGGCCCTTGGGTGTTCCCCCAAAGACTGAGCAAAGATGGTAGAGAGCATACTTGCAGGTACACCTTTAAGGGCAAGGTGTTCTTTGTAGGATCGAATGTGTTGGAGAGGGTCCTTCGTTCCTTTAAATTTTGGGATGTCAGTGAGTACAAAGTTCTTAGGAAGTTCATCTTGAACCGGAGCATAGGTCCTAGAGTTCTCATAATGGATGCTCTCCCCCTGAGAGAGCTTCAGTTGATCTTCAATGAGCTTGAACTGTTTTTCTAATTCAGTCATTTCTGGTGGGTAGTCACAATGTTTTTACCATTCATCTTTGTCTCAATGGCTCCCAATCGAGTCATCATCAATTCCAAAGTCTCACCCAGCTTAGTGACGGCGGCTTCCATTGCTTTCTTTCGGGGTGAGGTGGCCTTTCTACAGGAAAAACCCCGAACCAATCAATACTTAAATCAAAATCCCATGCACAAATAAGGACTCAACTCACAGACTTGACCTTTGACTCAAACTTGAGTCAAAGACAGAACTAGACCCAGGAAATGAGCTAAATGGCTCACTTGTAAGGGGTCACATGGGAGAGGGGTCTAGACCTAACATGGGCTATGACTCGACTCAACTAACTTCTTGACTTGGACTTGAGATCGACTTGGTGTGACTAACCTGTGATTGAACCAAACATGGTTGATGGGTTCATCGTAACGTCTCTAGTGTCCTAATAGAGATGTTTCGTGGTTTAACTTTGACCAAATCGTCGACATACTTGACTTGGACCCAAGATGTGGCTTGGGCTACCCACTAGGTTCGTGTATTGGCTAGACACACGGTCCACTTGTGTAACACCCCCTCATACCAAGGTACCTTACCAAGGACTACCCTAGCATGAAAGACTGTTACCATCTCGGTTTCCCGAGGTTAGTATATCATAGTTACCAATTCCAAACAACCTTTATTGACGTATAAAGAGTTAGCAATTACATGTTTACAACACCAAACCAAAGTAAAAGTATAAAGGCTCAATACAACTGAAATCACAGACAGCTAAACTCATAACAGCGGAACCTAGACTCGAAGTGATGACTCCCCATGACTGTCCCAAAGCTAAACATCTGCATTACCTGTCATAATCTGTTCACCATCCCCGAATGGATCAGCGCAGGTTTTACAAAACAACAACACTGGGTGAGTACCGTTCAATCAATATAAGACAAACAAACAATGCAACCGGCAGATCATCCTCCATCCCCGATCTCCCGATCTCACACAGTAACCGACTATACACCGAAGTGTGTAGCCCTGCCAGATTATCCATCGCAACAGGTAATCCTCGCCGCCAGTGGGTGACCGCAGCCCATCCCCACCTAGTGCAGCTCATCAACGAGCGACTAACAATCCCTATCCCTTAATGTGCACATCCCCTCCCGTGACGGGTTCCACGGAGGGCGAACTAGGGTGTGAAGCCACTCCCGCAAGTGACTCCACCACAATCACAGACACACAGCATCACAGCTGTCACAACACCACAACCGTTACAATACAACCACACCAACACCGTCACCACAACACCCATCCTCCGATGATCAGCAGATAACAACTATGAACATATGCAATCTCAATCAATTAACAGTACTAAGTAGGAGAAACCCTACCTTTTCGCAATCCGCTTACGCTGCAATCAACCATACAAATGCACAACAATTACCACATCGTCACCTACAACAACAATCATATAATTCCAATCACTAACTGTAAAACCCCATATCCCCCAATTCATGAATAAAGACAAACCCTAGAATTAATCATCAAAAACATAGGGATAAAGACTTACCGGTGAAAGAAACAAAGCATGAATGCACTTGTTATGATCACACACACACAAGGGGAGATTTGGAGAGGATTAGAGCGTCGTTTGAGTGATTAGGTTTTATGAAATGTAATTGGAAACTGTTTTGCGTTTATAAATTACTCTAATCCTTTCTAAATCAACCGCGGAAAATATTACCCGTCAGACCGGATACTCGGTCGAGTATAGAGTTTACTCGGCCGAGTATCCTGTAACACCCCCATACTCCAAGTGCCTTACCAGGACCACTCAGGTATGAAGACATTACCATCTCGGTCGCCCGAGGTATGATAATCAAATAGACAAAACAGAAACAACGTTTATTATAAATAGTTTAACGAATAGTTACAATCCATGAAACCAACTAAAAGTACGATACATTATTCAAACTATCTGTTCTCAACTGAAATGTAAATAAATGCTAAACTACAGCGGAAGACTATATCGTCATGTCGTGGCCATCCCAGCTATCCCAGTACTCATCTCTATACCTGTTCAATATCTGCTCACCATCCCCGAATGGATCACCGCAGGTTTACAAAACGACAGGGTCGTACTAATCACACAATCAATATAGATGACAACAATAAGACAAACGGACAGTGAATCACACACACACACACACACACCACCAACTCCCATCATCTCGATCGTTGTCCTTTGGACCCCACCCGCCGATGGGGGACCGCACTGTTCCACCTAAGCCCCGCTCATCATACCGAGCGATAACCCCGCTCATTAATGTGCACATCCCCTTCCGTGGCGGGTTCCACGAAGGGCGAAACTAGGGCGTGAAGTCACTCCCGCAAGTGACCCCACTCAGCCGAGAACGCATCTCGAGAACCAATCAACAACAAACACAACCACAATCACAATACAATCATTATATGAAACAACCAAATACAACACATCACCAACACCCCATTATGGGACTAATGCGAGTAGGAAATCCTACAGCAAGCACAACACGCAGACGGTATCTATATGTATCAAAACGGCTCCTCTACGAATCCTCCTCCTATCACATAACACGTAGGGACTACACATCACATACTACTCACAAAAACCCCCAATCCCTAAATTAGGGTTTAACCAAACTTAACAAAACATTATAAAAACTATATTAAAAGCTTACCCTCGACGCAAGGAATCCAACGACACGAAAAACGACAAGAACCGACCGTCGAACTCGGAATTGCTAAGAATGCGATTAGGAAGATGAAGTGGTGCTTTCTCTCTTAAACGGGGTTTTAGGTTTTGTAAAAGTGAATTAAAACAACAACGGTTATGTTTAAATACCTTAATCGCATAATTAACAAAACCCGAGAAAACTCCCGTAAAACCGGACACTCGATCGAGTACCCAAGGTACTCGATCGAGTACCCCCTACTCGATCGAGTACCCCTGACTACTCGATCAGTACCAACAGTCGAAACTATTTTATTTCGCAACTTGCCCTTACTCGACAGAGTAAGGGCTACTTGATAGAGTACCCCAAGACATATAAATACGGACTATTACAGTCTTCCCTCCTTAAAAGGAACTTCGTCCCCGAAGTTCAAACCACTACTAAACAAAGGTACTCCCATAAGCTTCCCGGCTCGAAGGTCAAACAAAACACAACGTAAAACATGATACCAACCCAACTTATCCCGACAAACATACCGACACAACATATAAAAGGTGTATAAAACTCTTAAAAACTCTCGCGATCATCTCCTACCCCCCTAAAAGAAACAAGGTTACGTCCTCGTAACCATACATACCTGATCAAAAAGGAAAGGGTAACGCTCTTTCATGATATCCTCTGCCTCCCATGTAGCTTCCTCAGTCTCGTGGTTAGACCAAAGGATCTTAAGCAAAACTGTCTCACCACTCCTGGTCTTTCTAACCTTTCGGTCTAGAATCTGCTTAGGCACCTCCAGATATGATAAGGACTCATCTAGCTCTAAGCTCTCTGCCTCTAACACATGTGACGGGTCACTCACATACTTCACTTGCGATACATGAAACACATTATGCACTCTCTCCAACGCAGCTGGTAAAGCCAAACGATAAGCAACTTCCCCAACTCGCTCTAAGATCTCATAAGGCCCTATAAACTTCTGACTTAGCTTGCCTTTCTTCCCAAATCTCATAACCCCACGCATAGGAGACACTTTCAAAAGAACCTTGTCCCCAACTTGAAACTCTATGTCCCGATGGTTTAGATCTGCATAACTCTTTTGTCGATCCTGGGCTGCTCTCATCCGTTCCCTGATCATCTTAATCTGTTCCACCATCTCATGCACCATCTCTGGTCCTAAAACCCTTTGCCTCAAAGACTATCGTCCCCAGATTGGACTCCTACATCTCCTCCCATATAGAGCCTCAAACGGTGCCATACCAATGCGGTGTGATAGCATTTGTTGTTGTAAGAAAACTCTATCAAGTCCAACCTCTGCTCCCGGCTACCACCAAAATCCATCACACAAGCTCGCAACATATCCTCAAGAGTCTTGATTGTTCTCTCGATCTGCCCGTCTGCCGCAGGATGAAATCTTTGTACTCATCTTCAAAGTCATTTCCTAACGATTCTGCAACTCCTTCCAAAACCTTGATATAAACCTCGCATCTCTGTCAGACACTATGTCCTTAGGGACTCCATGTAACTTAAGCACGTTCTTTCGATAGGCCATAGCCAATTGTGCCTTAGTCCATGTATCTTTCATTGGAACAAAGTGAGCTGACTTGGTCAGACGATCCACTATCACCCAAATCATGTTGTTACCTTGTTGACTCTTGGGCAAACCCACAATGAAATCCATGGAAATGGATTCCCACTTCCACTCAGGCACCTCTAAAGACTGAATCTTACCTTGTGGTCTTCTCTGTTCCCCTTTAACTCTTTGGCATGTCAAACAACGGGACACAAACTCAGCTGTCTCTTTCTTCATCCCAGGCCACCAAAACGTTTTCTTCAAATCCTTGTATAGCTTGTCTCCACCTGGATGAACTGAATATGGTGTGCAATGCGCTTCTGTCATGATCGTCTTTTTCAACTCCTCATCATTAGGAACACACCACCTACCATCAAACCTCAAACTACCATCTGTATGAATAGAAAAGCGGGACCTTTGTCCCTTTCTCTACTCACTCTCCACTCAACTACCTTAGGATCCAAAGCCTGCTTATCCCGAATATCATCATAAAACTGTCGCATCTTTGTCATATCACCCATGGCATCTCCTTTTACGCATCATGTGTATCCCAAAGCTCGCTACCTCATCCCTCAGCCTCATCAAAGATAGAGCTGTACACAAGGAATGTACACTCTTCCTACTCAAAGCATCAGCTACAACATTGGCCTTCCCTTCATGGTAGATAATCTCGATGTCGTAATCGTCAATCAACTCCATCCACCTCCTCTGTCTCATGTTCAACTCCTTTTGCGTGAAGATATACTTAAGACTCTTGTGATCAGAAAATACCTTAAAGATTGCTCCATAAAGGTAATGTCTCCAAATCTTGAGAGCAAACACCACTGCACCCAACTCCAGATCATGAGTAGGGTAGTTCTCCTCATAAGGCTTCAACTGCCTAGAAGCATAGGCAATCACTTTACCATTCTGCATCAACACACATCCCAACCCATTCTTCGAAGCATCTGTATAAACCTCGAAATTCTCGCTCCCTTCAGGTAACGCTAAGACAGGAGCTGTGGTCAAATGCTCCTTTAATGTTTGGAACGCCGTCTCACAACTCTCATCCCAACGGAACCTGTTCTCTTTCCTCATCAACGCTGTCATCGGTCTAGCTATCTTGGAGAAATCTTTCACGAACCGTCTGTAGTATCCAGCTAAACCCAAGAAACTTCTAACTTCAGCAACATTCTTTGGTGCTTCCCACCTTGTCACTGCCTCAATCTTCGCCGGATCCACGGCTACCCCATCTTTAGAGATTACATGCCCCAGAAAAGCAACTTTCTCTAACCAGAACTCACATTTGGACAGCTTAGCATACAACTCATGATCCTCAAAGTCGCAACACGATCCTCCCGGATGCTCCTCGTGCTCCTCCTTAGTCTTAGAGTAGACTAAGATGTCATCGATGAACACCACTACAAACTGGTCTAAGAACGTAGAAGATTCTATTCATCAAATCCATAAACACTGCCGGCGCATTAGACAACCCAAACGGCATCACCACATACTCATAATGGCCATACCTTGACGTGAAAGCTGTCTTTGGTATGTCCACCTCTCTAATCTTCACCTGATGGTACCCCGACCTCAAATCAATCTTAGAAAAGACTGTTGCACCACTCAAGGCGATCAAACAGGTCATCTATCCTTGGCAAAGGATACTTGTTCTTTATCGTCACACGGTTCAGCTCCCTGTAATCTATGCACAGCCTCAAGCTCCCATCTTTCTTCTTCACGAACAGAACTGGTGCTCCCCAAGGCGATACACTTGGTCTAATGTATCCCTTCTCTATCAAATCATCCAACTGCTTCCTAAGTTCCTCCATCTCCTTAGGACCTATACGATGCAGTGCCTTAGAGATGGCCCAGCCCCGGCTTCAACTCAACGGTGAAATCTATCTCTCTCTTCGGTGGCAACCCTGGAATCTCCTCTGGAAAAACATCTGCAAACTCTCCCACCACTTTGGTATCTCATCAATCGTCGGACTCTCTATCCGGTCATCTCTCACATGGCACAAGATCAAAGGACATCCCTTCCTCGGATAAGACTTCAAGGTAACAAGTTTGCAATCAACTTAACCTTGGGTTTGACGAGAAACCCACGGTAAGACACACTAACACCATTTGGACCTCTTAAGGACACTCTCTTTTGATGACAGTCTATCTTAGCTTTATACTTTCCTAACCAATCCATCCCAACTATCATCTCAAAACCGTTTAAAGGAAACTCTAGCAAGTCTACAGGGAAATCGACTTGCCCAACTATCAAAGATACATCTCTATTCAACCTCCCACACGATACAGACTCACCCGAAGGTATGAAAACTTGCTCCTTGTGACCTCATATACTCTCAAACCCAATGTTTTACATGACTCGAAGACACAAACGACCGAGAAGCCCCCGAATCAAACAAAACAAACGTAGGAATACCATTAACAAGAAATGTACCGGTGATAACGTGCGCATCTTCCTGTTTGCTTTCTTCTCCATCATGAATAACTTGCCACTGGTCTTCTGCCCACCTCCCTGGACAGTATTGGCTGATGCGGTCGGCTTAGCACCCGACCCTTGATTGTTGTTGTTGTTCGTCGGTGTCTTCTGATAAGAATTACCGCCGTTGCGGTTGCCTCCACTCGGTAACTCGACTTCCCGGTTTGGCCATGATCCAGCCGGTCATTGCTCGCGAAACTCGTGCGAGGTCTACGAAAAGATCCGGTGCACTCGTGCACTCATGTCTCTTGTGGCCTACACCACCACAACCAAAGCAGGTCACTCCCCAACTATTACTCACACTCCCTCGGCCGCGCCCAAAGGAAGCCCCAGCACTAAACCCAGACCCGGAAGAAAATCCCTTGGGCGATTGTGGTTGCCTTTCTTGTAATTAGATTGGCCACCACCCTCGCTCTCGGACTTCCTCTTCTCTCCACCGGACCTCTCCGAGCCATCTCCACCAACCTCTCGGCTCTTCCGGCCCTCTCATAAGCTTCCTTAACATCGGTAAGGATTCCCACGGGTAACTTATCCATTATCTTGGTAGTCAACCCACTCTCAAACCTCAACGCCAGGTTCTCCTCACTCAAACCCATATCCTCAAGATACTGGACTTCTCATTGAACTGTCTGTAGTACTCGGCTACCGACATCTCGGCGGTCATCTTAAACTTATCAAACTCCTCCCTCAACCTACTCCTCACATGCTCAAAGTACGAACTCCTTCCTCACGGACCCCTACAAAACTCCCCCAAGGTATAGCGGGTAAGCCTTGGTTGGTGTATATCTCCTTAGCACTCACTTTTACTGAATCCCACCACTTGCCTGCTGCCTCCCTCGAGATAGACGCGCTGTTCCACTCTCATCTCATCGGGACAATGAACCAAGTCTAAGATGTTCTCCATCTCTCTCGACCCAACTATCAAGCAGATTAGGTTCCCCAACCCCCTTGTACTCTTTCGGGTTAAACCTCGCAATGTAAAGGCTGATTTTCGAATGATCAACCTCCTTCTCCTTATTCTTATCCTTGTCCTCATTCACTCTCTTGGGGTCTCGGTAAGAGCATCCTGGTGCTCTAACATCTTAACGATGTCGTCCGTGGTCATAAGCTCAGCTCTCGCGTACAAAGCATTTCTCTTGGGCGGCATCTTGAAGCTATATAAGAAAGGGTAAACATAAACACACGTTCTAAACCTCAAAACACGAAAACATCTTTGCCGGAACCCACTCGATCGAGTTCCCAAACACACTCGATCGAGTAGCGGGCTACTCGATCGAGTGCCCCACGTACTCGATCGAGTACCCAAACTCGAACCAAAAGACCTTCGATCTCTTACCTACTCGATCGAGTATCTAGGCTACTCGATCGAGTGACCCCCTACTCGATCGAGTACCCCTAGTTACTCGATCGAGTGCCCCAAAACTCGATTCT
Source organism: Silene latifolia (assembly GCF_048544455.1). Taxonomy (NCBI): domain Eukaryota; kingdom Viridiplantae; phylum Streptophyta; class Magnoliopsida; order Caryophyllales; family Caryophyllaceae; genus Silene; species Silene latifolia. The sequence goes on from NC_133538.1 coordinate 69,999,537, forward strand.
GGACTCAAAATCGCCAAAAACCCACCCGATCGAGTCAGTCTCACTCGATCGAGTAACACTAATTCGTAAAAACTACCCGCATGATACGTCATATTCTAACATGCTAAACTTTATAAAACACTTATTATACCATAACAATCATACTATCAATTGCCACATTGTAAACATCCAACATGTTATCATTTCATCAACAGTTTCTATATACATATTATCACTTTTCTTTCACTCCTCAACTTCCAATCCGAACATCCAACAATCAACACATTCCATCACATTGTTACGCAAGTTAACTAAGCACACACATGACTCAACACACATTTCCCCCATGTGACCGGTTCAAAGTTGTAAGGCGACCCCTGCGACTTTAGGACGTCGCCCAAGCCTTTGCACTAGCTCCTACAACTTTTACCCCGGGTTCATTTTAATTGACTCCCTATGTTCTTTAAGTTCATTGGTTACAGGTTTCAGGATCGTCGCTCTGATACCATTTGTAACACCCCAATACTCCAAGTGCCTTACCAGGACCACTCAGGTATGAAGACATTACCATCTCGGTCGCCCGAGGTATGATAATCAAATAGACAAAATAGAAACAACGTTTATTATAAATAGTTTAACGAATAGTTACAATCCATGAAACCAACTAAAAGTACGATACATTATTCAAACTATCTGTTCTCAACTGAAATGTAAATAAATGCTAAACTACAGCGGAAGACTCTATCATCATGTCGTGGCCATCCCAGCTATCCCAGTACTCATCTCTATACCTGTTCAACATCTGCTCACCATCCCCGAATGGATCACCGCAGGTTTACAAAACAACACCGGGGTCAGTACTAATCACACAATCAATATAGATGACAACAAAAAGACAAACGGACAGCTGAACTGTCACACACACACACACACACACACCACCAACTCCCATCATCTCAATCGACCATCCCCTTTGGACCCATTACGCGATGGGGGACCGCGCCGTTCCACCTAAGCCCCGCTCATCATACCGAGCGATAACCCTGCTCATTAATGTGCATATCCCCTTCCGTGGCGGGTTCCACGAAGGGCGAAACTAGGGCATGAAGTCACTCCCGCAAGTGACCCCACTCAGCCGAGAACGCATCTCGAGAACCAATCAACAACAAACACAACCACAATCACAATACAATCATTATATGAAACAACCAAATACAACACATCACCAATACCCCATTATGGGACTAATCGAGTAGGAAATCCTGCCGGCAAGCACAACACGTAGACGGTATCTACAATTTGTATCAAAACGGCTCCTCTACGAATCCTCCTCCTATCACATAACACGTAGGGACTACACATCACATACTACTCACAAAAACCCCCAATCCCTAAATTAGGGTTTAACCAAACTTAACAAAACATTATAAAAACTATATTAAAAGCTTACCCTCGACGCAAGGAATCCAACGACATGAAAAACGACAAGAACCGACCGTCTGAACTCCGGGAATTGCTAAGAATGCGATTAGGAAGATGAAGTGGCTGCTTTCTCTCTTAAACAGGGTTTTAGGTTTTGTAATAGTGAATTAAAATAATGACGGTTATGTTTAAATACCTTAATCGCATAATTAACAAAACCCGAGAAAACTCCCCGTAAAACCGGACACTCGATCGAGTACCCAAGGTACTCGATCGAGTACCCCCTTACTCGATCGAGTACCCCAGCTACTCGATCGAGTACCCAACAGGTCAGAAACTATTTTATTTCGCAACTTGCCCTTACTCGACAGAGTAAGGGCTACTCGATAGAGTACCCCAAGACATATAAATACGGAGTATTACATATCCTCTACTCGGTCGAGTATTCATCATACTCGGCCGAGTATGCCTCGGTAGAACCCAAACAGAAAGCACATTTAGCACTACTCGGCCGAGTAGGCTCTACTCGGTCGAGTACTTAGCTTCATAAATCCCTAGTATTATAGCCTTCCCCCCTAAAAAAAACTTCGTCCCCGAAGTTCCAACCCAACCTATAAAACATGGACACCTAACACTAACTCCACCAACCACGCTTACTAGGTAACATATCCTTTCGATATTGACTCCATAATATTATCGAATAACCACAATATAATGTTGCCAACCTTGTCTCACTTTCATAACACTCACTAGTAACTCAATACCAAGACAATCCACAAAATAAGATCAACCATCAAAACCGGAATGTTACATTATACCATCCTTAAAACGAACTTCGTCCTCGAAGTTTACTCACACACATAAATATCCTCACACAATCCGTTACTCGCACTCCTAAGCATCATACTACTACGAGCACTGCCATTACCTATAATAAATCAACCACAACACGACAAGTCCATCCTTTACTCTACACCAACACAAAAACTTCCAATTGTACTATAACATGTACAACCATCAAACTCTGTTTGTCGATCCTACTCCTCTTAAGATGAAAGTTACGTCCTCGTAACTCACTAATACTAGGTCCATTGCCATACCTTCCATAATCCTCATTACTACCGCTTTACAACGATAACCCACTATAACCTCAACACCTACAACCATTCCTAAAACTAGGACTCTCTTCCTTTAACAGTTCTCGTGTCTCCAATTATTCTGTACTGACATAACATATTTCATAAAATCCTCAGTATAACCACTACTCCAACTCTTCCGCATTACCGTAAAACAACACACTTCTATATACTTATACACTCATCTCCACGATCTTAGCTCACAATCCACCATTGTTACACATATTCACCCTTAACTTCTCAAGTTCATCTCTTTTATTACCACAAAACTCACCCTTAGCTTAATAGGATACTAAGTCCCAAAACTCCGTACTCACTGTCCCAAGGAAAGGTGCTAAACCACTTGTAGTTTCCTAGATCATACCACACATGTTCCACAATTCTCTTGCCACAACTATGTCCGCTAATGCCTCATATAAAACAAGATCAAAAGTACTCCAACCACCTCTCACAACTGTGTCCTATTAACAGAATATTACTTTACCATGACAACAACAGCACCATACCCAACTCTCTTTCATATCATCCTTCTATATAAACCAATAGGAACATACCCATGCAGACACTGGTATGAAACATCGGGAACCAACACAATGGTCTATATACCCCGACCGACACTGATCAGAAATAGCAGTAAACAAACAACGATCTATGACAACATGAAAATACTCCTATCACAACACGAATTACCGTGCACAGTGCACAACAACCACATCGATAGCCATCACAACTTTTACAATCTCATAACACTGACTCAGCACAACTTCCTTGACCACAAGACTTTCTTAAAACCGCTCTATCAGATCACGACGCAGCATATTAGACAGAGATCACAAATACCAACCTTATGGATATTATCCATACCATGACACTTGAGGCCGATACCTCACTCCGTTACTTACAGATATTATACATACACATATAAGTATCACATGTGACACGGAATACACATACAAAGACTCGTAACTATCACGCCACACCATTACTCCTGAGGCCAGGACCTCACACAAAGTTTTACACACCTCATGGACCCATAATTGAATATAACTAGTCAATCCTGATCACGTAAGTTACCACTTGACAATGAATACCTCTCATCCGGACTTAACTCAGGTGCCCTTCATAACGTATCCTCTCATACACACAATTATCACCCTTCCGGCAAATGTAGCCATAACATCAGTACCCGACTTCCAGCGAACACCTCATATATCCACATCTTATACTCCCTCACAACCAAACATACTAATCACCTCCACAAAATCAACCTCATTAGAACAACTAACTTCCCTAAAGTAACATCATCCTCAACCACTAGTGACACTACTATGACACCAACATCCTTCATGTGACTACTCTCTTACTATCACTTCTTAATATAACAATCCGTTTTATCTCTTTGGTTATCATCCCAAATAACGAACATCCAATCCATCAACAAAACATACCTCAACATTATTCCCAATTCTATCCTTTATCATATCGTTACCTAACTCTCCACCAAAATCTCAGATCGTGCAAACACTCCACAAGCTTCTTATTCCCTTAATATCTCGAAACTCACGGCTAACACGTCGTCCTGCTCTCCTATATAACCATTAACTCACACCTTCTAGTGGGGATATCGTACATTTCAATAATTTCCTACCTTCATGCTCATTAGCTTCGATCAACGTTCTCTCAACTTACTTCCATCCCACTTTCTCCCTTTTTTACTCATTAATACCAGATAATAATTCATCTCTTTTCTCTTTCTACCTATTTCTTTAGTAATTTGTTTATTTTCCCATAGCTCCACAACTCTAATTCCATTAATTCATATCAATATCTTATCATTCTTCTTATCACTTATCTTCTCATCATGCTTCTCACTCATACTTGTCACCATCAAGTCCACGCACTAACAGTTACTCTTCAATTACTCGTATCCCCCTTTCGCATCTCTAGAAACCAAAATTCACTTTATACCGTTAACTGTCCAAAGAATTACACACTAGGCTCACCCCTTGATATTCCAACGTCCCAAACTTGGCCACTATCTACAAATCCACATCGCGACATAACTTCCTCTAAGTTCACTATATACCCCTCTTCCCTATCCTCTTACAACAACCTTCCATTACATATATCCTTAAGCAACTCAATCGTAGCCGTCTCCCTCCATAAATCCTTACACATCCCAATATGTCACTATTCGTATCCCTTATCTCAATCTTTCATTCTCACGTTTCTTTACACTTACATCACCCTTGCCCATATACACTTACTTTTATACTACTCAACACACGACTATATCACTCATCATATCTCACAAAATATGCTCCTTACCCTGATTAGCTCATCATTCCTCCCTTTTCTTTTTCCACTATCCCTCACAACCATATTAACACATGTCTTCCTTACCCAACACATGTCCTTCACAAGCCGGAATTCTCCTTGTCATAGCCATTGGTAACTTACGTATCCAGACCGTCACATAAATAAAAGAACGCTTTAAGACCCAAAACATACATGTATACATACCCTACGACTCAAAACCACCGTAAAAATATAACTACCGACTCAAATGACCGCCCATCGAAGTACTCGACCGAGTACATAGCATACTAGGTCGAGTACAGAGTACTCGGTCGAGTAATGAGACTACTCGGCCGAGTTCACGACTCCAGAAGTTGAACAGAATTATCACAGGAAGAATACTCGGCCGAAAATGGAATACTCGGTCGAGTATGAAAGATACTCGGCCGAGTAGGGCCTACTCTGTCGAGTATCGGCACAGTTCTCAGCACCGTCCAGTTTTCGTAAAAAAATTCATATCTCACTCGTTACTTGGTCAATATGGGCGTGTGACCTATCGTTAGAATCGTAAAAAGACAAGCTATCACCTCCAATTGGAATTACAGCAATATCGTTTATAGAACTCAACTTATGATAGCTTTAAGAAAACCCCTTCATAATCGGTTTTCATACAAATCAAATTTTCTAAACATAACAACTTGAGCATGGATAAAACAGACAAAAACAACTCAATAATTCTAAAAACCAGTACATAGGTGAACTTTCATCATATCCACACGTGCATTAAACACAACATAAACTTACGATAACATACTTAAGCATGTAATTCTATATATACTATGCATCGCTACCCAAAGTTAAGCATATTACGTCATAAATCTGAAAGCCAGATAGTAAACACGTAACATGCCAATACTTTTCTTTCCAAAACCGCTTCAACTGATTTCACACATCAATTCCATCATGCCTTTCTACCACTTTCACAATGTCCTTCACAGATTTTCACACATTACACCTTTTACCACATGTTCCAAGCATTCAATTTTGACACACCACATACATGAATCAAATAAACACACAACACAGTTCCCCCCCATGACCGGCTTGAGTTTGTGAGGGCCATAGTGCGACTCCGGGACGTCTCGCAAGTCCTTGCGGTAGCTCCAAACAACTCTCCCCAGGTTCATTTTATTTAAACTCCCTAAGTTCATTAGGTTCAATAGTTTTAGGTGCAAGAATCTTCGGCTCTGATACCACTTTGTAACACCCCCTCATACCAAGGTACCTTACCAAGGACTACCCTAGCATGAAAGGCTGTTACCATCTCGGTTTCCCGAGGTTAGTATATCATAGTTACCAATTCTCAACAACCTTTATTGACGTATAAAGAGTTAGCAATTACATGTTTACAATAGCAAACCAAACTAAAAGTATAAAGGCTCAATACAACTGAAATTACAGACAGCTAAACTCATAACAGCGGAAGCTAGACTCGAAGTGATGACTCCCCATGACTGTCCCAAAGATAAACATCTGCATTACCTATCATAATCTGCTCACCATCCCCGAATGGATCACTGCAGGTCTTACAAAACAACAACACAAGGTCAGTACCGTTCAATCAATATAAGACAAACAAACAATGCAACAGGCTGATCATCCTCCATCCCGGATCTCCCGATCTCACACAGTAACCGACTGTACACCAAAGTGTGTAGCCCTGCTAGATTACCCATCGCAACAGGTAATCCTCGCCGCCAGTGGGTGACCGGAGCCCATCCCCACCTAGTCCAGCTCATCAACGAGCGACTAACAATCCCTGACCCTTAATATGCACATCCCCTCCCGTGACGGGTTCCACGGAGGGCGAACTAGGGTGTGAAGCCACTCCCGCAAGTGACTCCACCACAATCACAGATACATACCATCACAGCTGTCACAACACCACAATCGTTACAATACAACCACACCAACACCGTCACCACAACACCGATCCTCCGATGATCAGCAGATAACAACAATTAGGAACATATGCAATCTCAATCAATTATCAGTACTGAGTAAGAGAAACCCTGCCTTTTCGCAATGCGCTTACGCTGCAATCAACCATACAAATGCACAACAATTACCACATTGTCACCTACAACAACAATCATATAATTTCAATCACTAACTGCAAAACCCCATATCCCCCAATTCTTGAATAAAGACAAACCCTAGAATTAATCATCAATAACATAGGGATAAAGACTTACCGGCGAAAGAAACATAGGATGAATGCACTTGTCATGATCACACACACACAAGGGGATATTTGGAGAGGATTAAAGCGTCGTTTGAGTGATTAGGTTTTATGAAATGTAATTGGAAACTGTTTTGCGTTTATAAATAACTCTAATCCTTTCTAAATCAACCGCGGAAAATATTACCCGTCATACCGGATACTCGGTCGAGTATAGAGTTTACTCGGCCGAGTATCCTTTACTCGGTCGAGTATTCATCATACTCGGCCGAGTATGCCTCGGTAGACCCAAACAGAAAGCACATTTAGCACTACTCGGCCGAGTAGGCTCTAGTCGGTCGAGTACTTAGCTTAATAAATCCCTAGTATTACAACTTGAACCCATAACATGACTATACTTGACTCGAAACATATTCTATGCTCGGGTGTGGTAAGAAATCATTTCAGAATTGATTTGAAAATGGATTATTTAAAAATGAGATTTTAAATGGGCAGCTTGCCGGCTATAAAAAGCTCATTTTGGTTGAAAAACATACATCTATTTCGGCAGCACTCCAAGTTTAAAAACATGCTTGATTTGAAGACGGTTTTCGAAAAATACGGTTTGACAAAACAGTTGAGATTTTCGAAAAAAAGCATGGAGGATGATCACATAGCACATAAGCATTCGCATATTAAATGTGCATGAACCTAGACACTTCTAAGTTTCGGCCGGTCCTCTAATTGGGTCTATGCCAATGATCCACCTTATCAAAGAAAGTCAAGCCTCCCATAAGCACAAGTGTGTAATATGGTAAGAGCAAGTACTTGAAGATCTCGGTGCTACCATCTTGATATTTATATTGGCATAGTGGACGTCACCTCCTAACCATTGAAATCGATCCAATGGGTGAGGTGGTCCTCCTAAAGTCTCAAATGGGTAATGCATTTTTGCAAAACTGTAACACCCCCATAAGTCGAGATCCTTTCCTTTAGGCATTCCCAACACATGGAGGCATCACAAGACTTGGTTTCCCTTGTTTTGTAGTGCGAACAAACAAGTAAATAAGTTCCCAACTCAACATAAACCAATAGATAAGTTACAGTTAAATGTTTACAAGTCGGGGGATGGAAATACCATCTTAATAGTTATACAACCATACCGAAAAGTAGGAGTTTAATAGTCAAAAAGCTAAGATAAACACAAGTGGTGAAAACAAGTGAAGACCGCTCCCCAAGCCCTCAAATGAATCATGCTAACCTGTCAACACTGCTCCTCATATGGGCGGAAATCACCATATGGTTCACCACAGATCATTTAAAACCCAAATGTTAGCTTAATGATATAAATGTTCAATGCGTACGACACTAGCTTACCTAAACATATGACAATGCAAGATGAAGCTAAGAAGGTACAATGAGAGATAGGAAATCATCCTCCAACACACATCCCCACGAACTAGTGACCAGGACATGCCCACGGCGTCACAAACACACACAAGGTACTCGGAACACGTCCGTGGTACCAGGCCCAAGTGCGACTCGAGTCCCCTGCCAGACATTGTGCCTCACCACATGAGTCCCTCCGTAACCCAAGTACTAAATGCGCACATCCCCCTTGGAGTGGGAACCTCCAAGGGTGACTTGAGCGAAAGACGGTTTTCCAACCGCTTTCCGTCTCAATAATCCGAACCAAAGATCCCCGAACATCCTCCAATGTCCACCAAACCAAGAACAAACCAACAAGTCCATATAACACAACTATGCAACCATAATGGTTAGACAAGTATAATCATGCTCAACTCTTCACTAATTCAATTCTCATCATTTAATTTCTCTTTAACATGTTATAATGCAATGTAATCATCCTTGTGACAATTTACCATTCTCATCTTAACCTAATTACCATGAAGTCATCTTATATGATAAACCCTAATTGCCAAAACATGTTATAATGCAATTATCATGAGATAAATGCAATTAGTGATAATAAATGCACAATTAAACACTAATATCACCATAGCTAAGTAGGGAAAACCCTACCTCAAGCTTATCTTCACCAATCCACAAGCTACTCACTAGAAACGCTCTTTAATGAAACCCCTATACATGTTAATTGCTACAATCAATACTACAATACATTATAATAACCATACTAAATAAATCCCTTCTAAATATCCCCTTTAATTCATACAACCTAACAAGTATAGATAAATCTACTAACTAAATAATATTGCTAAGACAAGAATAAAGGGAAGAAGAAGTGTAGATCAACTTACAACGAATTGGAAGAACAAGGGAGGCAAGAATCTCCTATAAAGAATTAAGGTTTTTAGAGAGTTTGTTGGTGAGGAATTTAGAGAGATATTGGGGGATTTTAGAGAGTGGTGTGAATAGTGTTGGAGAAGGATTTTGTGTTAGAAATCTAAAATAATAAGGTTCCGAGAACGACATCTCACCAACAATTTTCTCTTTTGAGCCGCACTCGACCGGCACTCGGTCGAGTGACCGGTCCACTCGATCAAGTGGAAGCTCTACTCGGTCGAGTGGATGGTCACTCGCTCGAGTGACCATCTTTACAGGCTTCCCGAATACTGTCCAGTGGCACTCGATCCTTCACTCGATCGAGTGGGGCTTCACTCGGTCGAGTGGGGCTGCCGAGTGAATCATCTACATGGTCGAGTTGAGTCTATATAAATGCGGGGTATAACAAAAACAAATCATAGTGTTAGTCCTATTAGCCATCATTTTCCTTTTTAAGTTACAACTCCCCAGCGGAGTTGCCAAAATATGGATGTGGGAAAATGGGGTATTATCCACGGGGCTGAAAATCGTTTGGAGTCGCCACCAAATTTAAGGAAATTTGGAAACCACTTTTGAAAATGAGAATTGAGTTCGTTGCTGAAAGTACGTGATGGGAATTTCGTTAATAAAACACCCACCCCCGCCCATTGCAATAACAGCCTCTACTTGGGACTATGATGGCTAATTGGATAAGACTACAATCGTTATATGAGAGTGCAAAACACCATTTTGATATTAACATGTGAGCTTGGTTTCTAATCGTTTAATGCATCTAATCTACTTTGTCCAAGTGATTTAGCATATGAGGTTGATTTGAGGTATGCTAACAAGAATTCACAAACATGGCTTGGGGGAAAGGGAAGCAATTGGGGGACTACCTATTACAACCCAGACGATTCTTATCGACTCAATTTGCAAACAATTGAATTAAAGATAAAATTCAAGCTAAATACAATTGCTAAACATGACTTACTTACTTTGACACACTTGACATGCCTATCTAGGCGTCGGAAACCGTGCCAATGAAGAGGTTGCGGCGCACATAGGACTTCGTCCTTAGCCTCTTCATTGTTTTGTGCACTCACTTCTATTTAATTAGCTAAATACTTCAACTTAAGTAGCTAAAGCAAAGGTTTTTTAAAATCATTTTGACTGGAAATAAAGGACTAGCTAGACCCATATTTAAAGTAAAAATTACATTGCTTGAAATGAACTACAATAATTACAACGATTAAATTAAAATAACAATTGAAATAAAACCAGCAAAAATTGAATAAAATCCAAACAAAAGAGGCACGAAGGCTGAGGCATATCACGGCCATACACGGCCATAAATGGTGCTTAGCATGGACTATTCTAGTCATTGACTATCATGAATCGGATGCTAAGCATGTGCAATTCAACTAGCGAGAAATTGTCATAAGAAGAAGATGAATTCATTAAATTCTTTAAAGAAATCATTTAAATCCTATGTCGGGTTTTGTATGACCTATGAATGTCTAATTTGTTGAACATGTGTTTTAGAAGGAATTCACACAAGAACAAAGTTCTGCCAAGGATTTAATTGCAGGGCAATCTAACTCAAAATAACTAACCCTGACTAGTATGACTGATTAATTAAAGAATGAATAACAAAGTGAGACACAAAGATTTATATGTGGAAAAACCCTAGGAATAAGGGAAAAACCCACGGGGACCAAGCCAGGAGGGATTGTTACTATGTTTTAGAGTATCCTGACAGGGAATGTGTATGTCAGGCTAGGAATAGAGTATGAACGTTTAATAATTATGCTTGGCATTTTACAACTACAAAATGAGAGTAAGTGAGAGTGAGTAAATGATGCTCCTTCTTCTTTATTCCCTATGCTATTTATAGTAGCTTCATTCTCTTTGCAACGGCTCTCCCAACGCTTGTTTAGGATGCTCCTAGGTAATAAGCCTCGTGCCCTATTTACCCGGAGGTAGGTATTTGACTCCTAAAACTGGCCGCCTTTATCTCTACTTGGTTGACTTCTCTATACTTGTTGTAGGTTTAGTTGAATAAGTGTTCCGTGTAAGTAGGAACTACATTTCTAGGCTTAAGTTGTTGCCTGACGCGTTCTGGTAATGTTCAGCATATTGCTGGTGAGGTATCTCTTCAGGCCTGGCCTAGTAGATGGCCTGGCCTGTCTTTGTTAGGTTCATATACCTATTATTAGACTCCTCTAATAGAGAACTAATTAACTCATTAATTATTTGTTCTTTAGATCTAGTGCATGCAGAACAAAATAAGAGATTTATAAGAAAAACAATGTCCCTTACATTGGTTGTTGGTTCGAAAATATGGGCACAAGTAAGGTCACCTTCCTTCACTTGTTCTGGAGCTTAATATGATGGATGATCCTCCTAAGACTCCAAGTATAGAAGACACTCCAATAAGTTGCACCCAAGATTAATCCCAAAAATTCCTACTAATATTAACTAGATATGTAGTAGAAATGTTACCTTAATATTACTAATATTTATATTATTACTACCTCTAGTAATAGTTGGAGAGTATTAATATTTGAGAGAGTTTTTAGAAATTTGCATGTGACGGAAAATAAGTGGAAAAACAAGTAAAAACCAAGTAGGAAAAAATTGAGCAACAAATGCTCTACTTAAGGAGCAAAAACCGGTGGCCCTTATCCATGTGGGGAATCTTTTTCCTTTTGTTTTTACTCATTTGTATAATGTAGGTAGAGTAGTGTAAGAATTAGCATGATTAAAGTTCATATGACACGTCACTATCACACTCTAACCAAAATAAACAAAAGACAAAAGGAGCATCTTTTGCTCTCTTATTTGGCCGGAAATGTTAGATTCATTAATCTCATAAGTTTACATATTCATATATGAATTAATTTATTTAGTCATAAAAAAAATGCAAGATCTTATGCATGCAAACTAAAATAAGATATAAGAAGAAATCGTCAATCTTACTTATATGTTTCGGATATTAGGGCACCAACAAATTCACCTATTTGTTAGTTCTTGAGCTTCCTTATAATGGATGAACAAAGGTCCAATTTAGAACCTCTCCCAAAAGTATATACCCAAGGAAATCTCTTAATAACTAATATTATTATGATCTAGTAATAATATAAGTCTTGCTTTAAAAATTGACACAAAAATATTTTGTATTTGCTCTTGAATATTTTCGGCTAAGAGGACAGATTTGTGAGGATTTATTTCTCTAAGTTTCACAAAAATGTAGAGAATATATTTTCTTACTCTAGAAAATATATTAGGTAAAAGTAGAATGAATAATAGAGGAAAAACCCTTTATATTTTCCTCTTAGAAAACCGGTGGGGAGGGGTGGAGGGGAGCCAATGCATGGTGCTCATTTTCTTCCCAAGAAAATAGGTTTGCATGGCTACAATTAGGTAGGTAATCATTTTGTTTTTCACTTAAAAATAATTAACACAATATAAACCTTATACTCCCTCTAATTTTCGTCACATATGACATAAAATGGAAGGTCCATTTTATTTTTGTCATTTGTCAATTGTGACATATGTGACATGTTACTTGACATGTGAAATTGTAATGCATTTTTAACATATTAAAAATCAACATACTCATAAAAGATGTCATATACAAATTCAACTAGTAATTCTTAATTACATGTACCAAAATGGTTTATCAAATTATAAATTACAACAACTTGTATTTATAATAAATCATTCATTCAATTTCAATTGTTTCGTAAACAATAATTTTATCTAAATAATAAAAGAATTCGATTACTTAGACCGTATCTAATTTAATGGAATTATAATAAGACACGTTAATCTTACTCACAAATCATCCGTCAATTTTAAGTAATTTAATTAATCGTATCGACATACGATTAATTAAATAATCAATTAAGAGTATTTCCTTATAGGTATGACCTAAGGGGATCAACTGATCACCACCGTCGCACGACAGTAATGTCAAACTCTAGTCAGCCAATCATTACCGATATGTGTGGACCAGTTGACTGTAAAATATTATATCCCACATGTATTCTTAAAATGAGATTTAAACATGTGATCATCATGATCGACAGTTGTGATCGCATTATTGTCGGAGGACACATATTCCAACAATCTCCCACTTGTCCTCGACAAGTGTGCGTCACCAATTCTCTTGTCCTATTACTATCTCCCACTCAATGCAAGTTGTCTTTCAGGTCGTACTTGCAAGTGATCATATCGAGAGTGGTTTCCTCGATCTGGAGAATAACTGATTGACCGGAATTATCTACCATAGATACCTTCCGAGCGTGGTCACGCATTTCCAGTTCATTACTCCTCGAGTGGCCCTGAGATATTGTTATAACCCTGATAAGGGGTGGACAATTCCTATCGCACTTATTCCCTTCGACTAGCCACAGCCATCATAACCCAAAATATGCCCATTTGACCCCATTTACGGAGGTCGTAATAACATAAATCAAAGTTAATCTTAAACTGTGCCACCTTAGGCGAACAGTCTTTAGTCAAAAGAATCGACTCATTATAATACTATAGTAGCTCTTGCCACGACCAGGCTATATAAATTTGCCAGAACTCTATAAGCGGTCATTAGTCCGACAAAGTGTTCCTAACAGTCTGCCTATGTGATCGACTAGTCAGCTCACATGACTCCATGTCACTTGAACTTGCCATCAATCGCATCACACTCTAGTCACTTTGAGACGTCACCTCATGTAAGTGACTATGGGCGAATACAATGCTAATCCATGTTCACTTTAACGGGGTTCAATTGTCTCTACAAACCGTTTGGATGTAACAAAGTATAAGGTGAGTTAATAATAACTCAAACGACAAATGTGGACATCACATTCAGGTAGTCAATACCATATTACCACCTTGTGATGTACATTGTAAGTGGGTAAACACTAGTTACTCGCAACAGGTGTTTAACATACCATGTGTCCATGTGTTCAAACTCTTGAATTGCATTTTCCTTTATTTTCATGTTTGTCTTACATAGCATGAATCTCACCAAGTACATATCTAGTTTCCCAAACTAGGTTCAGGTTCTTTACTTTGAGAGAACTTTCTTGTTGTTTATCACATAACAAACGAATTATGGTGGATGACATAACTTACACTAGTCAAATGTTCTTCCAACTCATAATATACCAGGTATATGTTTTGTAGAATCTTGCAACAATTGTCAAGATGATTAGCCTATCACTTCTCATATGTCCTAGCAAATTTTGAAAATATTAGTTTTGAGTAACTTCTTACTATAACCAAGTATCTTTTCAAACTTCTTATTTCTACTTTCAGCTTGAATAGCTTAGGATTTTCATAAATCCTTACGCGCTTTACAAAACTTCAATATGTGCAACATCTTGTCACATAATAGAGTGTTCTAACAAACATTAGAATAGCTCATTAGTTCTCCTTGAGAATTCATGACGATTCTTCAATGGCTTACCAATGACTCATCATGCTCTTAAGCATATGATTCATTATTGGACATGTGCATGATTATTCTAATGGCGGAAACATTAGTAATCTTTAATCATGTGATCAACCATTCTTAGGTTCAATGAATGACCATCACTGCTTATGGTAATTCCATTTTCATCGATATGAATAACCTACGTTTCTCGTTGATTTGATGTGCATATCTCAATGCCTATCCAACATCCCATGATGTGATTGGATTCATCTTAGTCCATTTTCATCCATAATTGAAAACTCAAATACTTCTTTGTGAAAGATAGTACTAGCTCGTCATTCTCAATAAGTAATGAGTTATAAATTTTACAAGATGATTGCTCCCACTAAATTTCATGTCTTCACATGAAATCTTCAAACTCCCACTCAATTCCACATGTTTCGTATTTGACTACTCAATCGAAACATTTCAAGAATTGAAATACATTTTGCTTTGCCAAGTTATTAAGATAAAACCATATATGTTCCCAACATATATTTTCAAAATACCTATTTTGAACAGGTTTCAATCTTAAACTTATGGTAAGAGATTTTAATCTCTAATTTATTCATTTTTATAATGATGCGTAGCAATGCCATTATTTAAAAGTAAAATCCTATTTAATACACGTCCTTCTCAAAATACCCTTTTCGGAAGGAGGTATAACCATTTCATTTTCATAACGAGGTTAAGTAATGACGCTAGCATGGTTAACAATTAACTTAGATTTTGTAGATATCGGCATATCTTTCTTTGCAATTTTTAATCATAAATCTCAATTATATTCAAGGATGCAACTTTGTTTCATTTAGGCTCTTAAGTAAATATCAATATTGAAACTCTTATTCATATCTAGGTCATAAACTAGCAAAATCTCTTGTTGAGACTTTTCTTTAGTCATTTTCTTTCAAAACTTTCTTTTGGTCTCCTCGTGTAGTTATCTTAAGAACATATTCTTTTAATTACTTCACTTGGTCTCTTTTGTCATGTAGATCTCATCTATTCGAGACCATAGATCTCATCTTATTCATGTATACTATCTAATTTGGTATACAAATCATTCTTCCTTTCGTAGATCTCATTTACTCAAGCATACAAACTATTCTTTGTGTCTTCATTTTTCTCCCACTCTATCTTTAGAATAAATACACTAGATATTCAAAGATAGCTTATGAGACACAAATAATGATTTTGAAGTAGAAGGAGGAATATCTCAAAGATGGACTAATAGATTTTAGATTTGATGAGTGTACTCGGTAATCGACTTTAGGAGAGTTCATCAACTCAACATCACTTTATAATTGATCATACACAAGCCTCAAGCTTGTGGACACATAATGAATCCCATCATTATAATTGTCTATTGGATCACTTTAAGTAGATGATCATATGTTTCTATGTGCAAGCATATAAAGACGAATTTTTAGAACAAACGAATACGATAAAAGGGGTGACATGGGTTGCAAGCCAAGCCACCACAATACAAAATACAACCATTGTTTAGAAAGGATCAACCATTTCTATGTCAAACACGGAAATCAAAATAGTTCTAAAATTCATAACATTAAAATAAAGACAATAATAAAAGCCAAGCTTCATTGGTAGCTACTCCTAGCTCCTTCATGATTTCTCAAGCTTGGTTCTCTTTTCCCTTGTCTTTTCTTGGAGGAGGCCCTATTTACAATAAAAAGGGGATACATTATCACAACTTTGTATCAAAATACCATAGTTGAATTAGAAACATAAAAGAAAGGATAGTCATTTACCTACTGGAGTGATTTTTCCAGCTTTGATGTCACCAAGATACTTGGAACAATTCCTCTTCTAATGTCCAATACCATTACAATAATGGCATTTATCAGGAGGACCCTTCTTGGTTTTGGAAGTGCTAGCTTCAAAAGTCTTAGCCTTGGTGGACATGGGAGCTTGCCTCTTACCCTTTTTCCCATTCTTCTTGAACTTCCCCTTGCTCTTAGTGCTTATATTAAGCACATCCTTAGGTGGGTTAACATTTAGCCCCATGTCTCTTTCGGCTTGCACAAGTAACTTGTGTAACTCTTCAAGAGATACGTCCTTGTCTTGCATATTGAAATTCACCCGGAATTGTACATATGCTTTGACTTTGGATAAGGAGTGACGAATCCTATCAACAATGAGCTCCTTGGGGATTTCAACCTTTTGAAGTTTCAATGTCTCGACTAGCTCCAACAATTTGAGCACGTGAGGGCTAAGCTTTTGGCCCTCCTTGAAATCGAGATCAAATAATGCCGAGGCCGCCTCATATTGGACGATCCTCGATGCTTGTGAGAACATTGTCACAAGTTTGGAATAGTATTCATAAGCGGTGCCCATTTTAAAGGCTCTCCTTTGGAGATCCGCCTCCATAGCAAAAATAAACACATTTTTCATAGCGGCGGACACTTTGTGGTAAGCCTCATAGGCTTCCCTAGTGGCGACACTCGACCTAGCATTAGGTTCGGGTGGAGAGACCTCAATGAGGTAACGAAGCTTGTCGTCACCTTGGGCGGCTAATTTGAGTTGGGCATCCCAATCGGAGAAATTTGACCCATTCTTTTCAAGTTTACAACGATCCATGAAGGATTGGAGCCATGAAACATTCGTGAGAGTGGTGGCGTTGGTGTTTGGTGCGGCCATTTGCTATGATAAATAAAAGTAGTCTACAAAACAAAAATAGAAGGAATAAAACACTTGTCGTTTTCAAAATAATAATACTCGTAAATTTTAATTTAAACAAGTTTTATTGCATTTATCTAGTGACCTCTACCCAACTTGATAAATGATTCCAAGATCCAAATTCATATTAACTTGGGCACGGTGTAGCCGATTCATCCCTTATCAATATAACTCGGTGGATTAACTCTTTAATCGATTCTACTTTTAGAACTCTTGGTCGATAAAATTACATTAATATTTATCTTTAGCCCAAAACACATCCGACAATGGTCGAGAATACTTTTGTTGAGTTCAACCCAAATTTCGAATAAATGTGTCCATGATCCAAATCCACATTAACTTGGGCACGGTGTAGCCGATTCATCCCTTATCAACATGAATTCGGTGGATAGACATTTATCACCCACTTCCCCTACGTAACAAGGTTTGTACCCCGGTGTGGCCGAGCGCACTCCGTCACGAAATAGGTTTTCATGGTTTCTACTTTTTGGTAAGGCTAAGTCTCAATTGTTTATTTTAGCGAGAGGTCATGTCAATTTATTATCTATCACGTTTTAAGTGAACTAAAGCGATGAACTACGATAATTGTAATTGACACGGTCGATTAACTCGATATAAAATGCATGTTTAGTTATGGCGATTTAGCGATGCATGCAACATATAAATAAAATGCAAAGCATAAAAACAAAATCCTAGTATGGCCTTCCTAAAATAGTAAATCTAATAAACTATTACAAATTCGGAAACCAACTCCTTTGGTCCCTTGAACTTCGGTCTTGGCACGCACTTCAAGGTAACACTTTCTTTGTTGAACCGCCTTCTCGAATGGCACCGTCTTCAAGGAACTCCGGAATAATTAAATTACAAAATGAATTACATAACTTCCTATTATACATATGTAATTAAAATAAAAAAAACTGTTAAATTACAAAACGGTGATACGAGATCACAATAATTACAACCGAATCGATATTCCCATACATTTCGGGTAATATCAATTAAAACTAAGGCCATACTAAGTAAAATTACATAATTCAAAAATTACATAAAATTAAAATATGACAATCATAAATAAAATGCAGCATTATAATATGTATGAACATGCTAGATTTTATGCTAAATCGCCTTTAAAGAGCCAATATCGTATATTTATCGGTTTTTATGGATTTGCGTGATTATAACTTGTTAAAATCATAATAATTACATAAATTCATATTTATGTACAATTTAATTACCCTAACCATCTTAGGACTCAAAAATTAGTCTCCACTAATATTTTGACAATAATTAAACTTGATTTCTTAATATTGTTCATAAATGGACCCAAAAATACAAAATTATGCTATAAACTTCAAATTAAATTATAAAAATTTCAAATAATTTCGAAATTTGAAATTTAAAATCATGAACATTCTGAAAAAATACCATGACACTCATAATGTTCATAACTTAGGTTAAAAATTTCGAAAATTTATCGAGAAAAACAATGTTGCGGTTTATCGATTTTAACAAATATGACCATAAAAATATGAGAAAAATTATTTTCATCAACTTTTCACTTTTAGATCTGAAATATATGATAAAATGCAATATGTGACATTTTTCCTTTAGTCATGAAGTATGTTTTAGCATTATTACTAATTATAGTCACTATTTATGTGATTTTCATCAAAAATTCATAAATCATGCATAAAGACTTCATTATAGCCAAATATTTTCCACACATCTTGTAAAATTGCATGTGACAACATACTAAATTTCCATGACCAGATTCGAAATGTAACTCATATTAACCTATTTACCCATTTAAATACGATTTTAACTTTAAAAATTCATATTTCGAGTAAAACAACTTATTTTAACATGAAAATTTACAGGCCATCAGCAGATAATATATGTGAAAACATATCCAAAAACCACTGCAAAATTCGAAGTTTAGCTATTTTTCGTCCAAAAATGACATTTTTATCATAAAAATCACATTTTAATGCCAATATTATATAAAATGAACAATAAAATCCATAAATAAACCAAAATGTCCTAAAAATCACTTAGGACCAGAAAAATTTAATATGCAAAGTTATTTTTAGGTTTATCTTCATAAATCCAAATTAATTAGTTTTGTATGTTAATCTTATAACTCGGAAAAACCATAAACCGATTTGCATGCAAACAACCTAAGGCTCATGATACTGCTTGTTAGATTCATTAATCTCATAAGTTTACATATTCATATATGAATTAATTTATTTAGTCATAAAATAAACGCAAGATCTTATGCATGCAAACTAAAATAAGATAAAAGAAGAAATTGTCAATCTTACTTATATGTTTCGGATATTAGGGCACCAACAAATTCACCTATTTGTTAGTTCTTGAGCTTACTTATAATGGATGAACAAAGGTCCAATTTAGAACCTCTCCCAAAAGTATATACCCAAGGAAATCTCTTAATAACTAATAATATTATGATCTAGTAATAATATAAGTCTTGCTTTAAAAATTGACACAAAAATATTTTTTATTTGCTCTTGAATATTTTCGGCCAAGAGGAGAGATTTGCGAGGTTTTATTTCTCTAAGTTTTCACAAAAATGTAGAGAATATATTTTCTTACTCTAGAAAATATATTAGGTAAAAGTAGATGAATAATAGAGGAAAAACCCTCTATATTTTCCTCTTAGAAAACCGGCGGGGAGGGGTGGAGGGGAGCCAATGCATGGTGCTCATTTTCTTCCCAAGAAAATAGGTTTTCATGGCTACAATTAGGTAGTTAATCATTTTGTTTTTCACTTAAAAATAATTAACACAATATAAACCTTATACTCCCTCCAATTTTCGGCACATATGACATAAAATGGAAGGTCCATTTTATTTTTGTCATTTGTCAATTGTGACATATTTGACATGTTACTTGACATGAACATGTGAAATTGTAATGCATTTGTAACATATTAAAAATCAACATACTCATAAAATATGTCATATACAAATTCAACTAGTAATTCTTAATTACATGTACCAAAATGGTTTATCAAATTATAAATTACAGTAACTTGTATTTATAATAAATCATTCATTCAATTTCAATTGTTTCGTAAACAATAATTTTATCTAAGTAATAAAACAATTCGATTACTTAGACCGTATCTAATTTAATCGAATTATAATAAGACACGTTAATCTTACTCACAAATCATCCGTCAATTTTAAGCAATTTAATTAACTCGTATCGGCATACGATTATTTAAATAATCAATTAAGAGTATTTCCCTATATGTATGACCTAAGGGGATCAACTGATCACCACCGTTGCACGACAGTAATGTCATACTCTAGTCAGCCAATCATTACCGATATGTGTGGACCAGTTGACTGTAAAATATTACATCCCACATGTATTCTTAAAATGAGATTTAAACATGTGATCATCATGATCGACAGTTGTGATCGCATTATTGTCGGAGGACACATATTCCAACAGGAAATATGGACCCATTTTGGTCCATTTTTGCCTTTTGTCATTTGTCCCACAAATGCTTATAAGTCATATGTTTAACTATCTTACATCATTAATTATTAATGTAATCATTTAACACTTAAATATTACAATTAATAATATAATATACACTCCACTTTTTGAGTAGTATACTACCATTATATCAACATATAATGGGTCCTATAATTATTAGTTAGTTAAAATTACAACTTCTTGTAACTTTAAATAACTAATTACCTCTACCTCAAAACTTATATAATACCTCAACTAATTTAGTAATTTAACACTTAATTACTAAATTAAATCTTATTTAATCACATTACAATAAGACGTAAAATCGCACTCCCATAATTAAGGAATTAATCAATCTGTATCGCATACAATTAATTAAATATCTATTTGGGCCTCATCCTATAGGTGTGACCTAAAGGGATCAACTGACCACCGCCGTCACACGACAGTAATGTCAAACTCTAGTTAGCCAATCATTACCGATTAATGGCGATTAATTGACTATATAAAGAATCATCCCTCGCGTATTCTTAGTATGAGATTTAATTATGATATTAAATCATGTGATCACACTATTGTTAAGGACACATTTTCCAACAATCTCCCACTTGTCCGAGACAAGTGTGCGTCACCAATTCTCTTGTCCTATTACAATCTCCCACTCAATGCAAGGTGTCTTGCAGGTCGTACTTACACTTGATCATATCTTGAGTGGTTTCCTCGATCTGTAGAGTAAATGTCTGATCGGAATTATCTACCATAGATACCTTCCGAGCGTGGCCACGCATTTCCAGTTAACTACTCCTCGACTGGCCTTGAGATTTCAAACAACCCTGACAAGGGGTGGACAATTCCTATTGCACTATTCCCTTTGTTCAACCACAGTTCATCATAACCCAAAATATACCCAGTTTGACCTCATTTACGAAGTCGTAGAGTATAAATCAAAGCTAATCTGAAATTGTGCCAACTTGGGCGAATAGTCTCTAGTCAAAAGAATTGACTCATAAGAATACTATAGTAGCTCTTGCCACGACCAGGCTTTATGAATTAGCAGAACACTATAAGCGGTCACTGCCCGACAGTGTCCCATACAGTCTGCCTATGTGATCGACTAGTCATCCCATATGACTCTATGGCACTTGAACTTGCCATCAATCGCATCACACTCTAGTCACTTCGAGACGTCACCTCATATAAGTAACTAGGGGCGAATACAATGTCAATCCTGTTCACTTTAATGGGGTTCAATTTGTTTCCACAACTCATTTGGATTTAACAAAGTAAATGGTGAGTTTAAAGAAACTCAAAAGATAAATGCGATTATCATATATGAATAGTCAATACTCTATTACTACTTCATATCTTATAATCTTTAGTGTACCATTAACACTAGTAAAAATGCAATAAAAGCTTAGAAAGTGGATATACCCTATATCCATCTATTCCAACTTTATTAATTGCTATGTCCTTCCATTCAATGTCATCTATAATGACATGAATTTATCTAAGTATATGTCTAGACTTCTTACTAGACTTGGACTCTTTAACTTGAAAGATGCTCCCACTGTTATCGCATAACTTGTGATAAAGTCATTTGTAGAGGGATTCACCCTTAATCCATACGTTGACCATTTTATCACAATTTACTTAGATTCCTTTTGTAGAATTTGCAATGCACGAAACTTAAACACTTTTCTAGTTTCTGGCTCCTTCGTCAATAAAATCAGCCTAGGATTACAATAAATCCCTTTTGGTTTGGAAACTAAAGTTTGTGCAACCCTTCAACACCTAACTTAGTTTATCATCCAAACATATGAACGAATCCTTAATTCTTCTCAAGAATCTCAAGGATGTTCTTTAAGGCTTTCATAAGCCATATTATGGAAATTATCTTATTATTGACTTATCATGCCCTAGGCATATATCACATCATGGCATGTGCGTCTGTTGGCATACATGATGATTCTAATGGCGGAAACTTTAGCAAACGATTTCATGTAATCAACAACTTAATAGGTTCAGTGAACGACTATGACTCCATCATAGTAATTCCACTTTCATCAACATGAATAACCTATTCAACCTTGTTGATGTTTAACAGATATGAAAGATCTTATCCTCATAAGACTCACAACTCTATGCCAATATACTCTCACATAGATTCAAAAATCTAGAATACTTTGCACCCTTTTCCAAGTCTCCAATCACTCTTTCATAGAGGAGAGCATTGGTACATTATTCTCAATAAGTAATATGTTATCAACATATAAGACATGGAGAAACAATTCTAGCTCCCACTTAACTTCATGTATAATCATGATTCTTCAATCATGTGAATGAAACCATTCACTATTATCACATGAACGAAAAGTATAACCCTTTAATGCTTGATTAAGACCATTCTAGGATCACTTAAGAAAGCTACGCATAACATGTTAGGATTCTTAGATCTTCATCTAATGTTTTGTGTTCCAAACACATCCTTCTCTATTCCCATTTTAGAAAAGCGAATTTTATTTGCCATTTTTCATTAAAATGAAATGCGGTAATTCCTAATATAATTAATCTTGATCAACATCTTCATGTCAATATTATGCATTTGAGTTCTCTAAAGCTCTATTTACCTTTAAAGGGACCCTTGCTTTAAAGTAAATATACTCTTGAGTAACAATTTTCGGATTGTAATGCTATGGCTCGTATGTAACAAGGTCGATTTGGGACAAGGTCATAATACCATTACTTTCACAAAGTAATATTTTAACCAATAAGACATGTGCGATATACTCCCACAGAGTTATACTCCCACTCTATCTTTATAGATTATAGTCCAACTATACTCCCACTCTATAGTTCTATTACTTTCACAAAGTAACACTATAAGACATGTTTGTAACGATCCCACTCTATCTTTATAGATTATAGTTCAACTATACTCCCACTCTATAGTTCTATTACTTTCACAAAGTAACACTATAAGACATGTTTGTAACGATCCAATTTACTCCCACTCTATCTCTCAGAAATACATCTATCTTCTTGAGAGATATCTTTGTGAGTTACAAACCTATATATATATATGGTGGAATATAAGGAGTTTATCTAGACTATGTATTAGCTTTCAAAAGGCCATCCCTAACATGGCAGTTTGATTTATGTAATATACGAGTCTTATCCATGTCATCTGTTTAATAGACTCTCTATTCTAGGTATCTCATGGTTGACCATCCGTTAAGAAGTACTTGCCCATTTTGGATTGCAAATTCCCAAAATTGAGTTCAACAACTCAAACCAACTCATATTAGTTTGATCTTATGGGTGACACTAGGTCATAATCCATCTTTAATAAATCAAATTTATTACTTAGATCTTTGCCACTACGATCGGATCGTAATGCTTTAGTCTTTTCTTCAATTGGTTCTCTACACCATTTAGAAATTTCTCAAATTTCTCAAATGCTTCACTTAATATTTGATTAAATAAATATAACCATATCTACTTAAATCATTGGTAAAAGTGACGAAGTAGTCATAAATTGTCCTTGTGGTGATGCTCATTAGAACACATACATCGGCATGTATTAGTCCCAACAATTCATTTGCTCATGTCCCTTTACCACTAAAGGAAGTACAAATCATATTGCAAAGGAGACAAGATTCGCATATCCAATATGATTGAAAATCAAATGGTTCATTAAATCCAGTCGACACTAGCATTTAATGCGTTTCTCATTTATGTAACCTAATTAAAAAAGTCAAATGTACAAATCATTTGGATTAATAGTTATGAGTCTTTTGGATCGTATTATGTAGATATCACTGCTTGAGTTGGAAGTGTCTAAAACTTGTATATCATAAAGATAAGTGACATGGCTCACAGTTATGTCTATTTTCAACAAAATACAACAATTGTCTTTGATGGCAAAATATAAATCCTTTCATGTCTCACATAGAAATGGAAATAATGTTTTAGACATAATCGGTACATAATAACAACTATGTTGATTACAACTCAAAGCTTTTAGCTAAAACAAGTACATAAGTCCCTCTTGAAGTGGTGGCTACCCTAGCTCCATTTCCTTGTCGGAGATTCATATCACTCTTGTTTAACTTTTCCACATTTCCAAGTCCCATTTGGAGTAATAAGTCCAACTTTGATATTTCCTGGAGCAATCTAACTTCCAATGGCCCATGACATTACAATAATGACATTCCTCATAGGATTGGGCACCCTTCTTGGTCTTGGTTTTGGTAGTCCCACTATCCATTTCCAATTCATTATCAGGTTTGGGTTTCTCATCCATCTTTGCCTTTCCTTTATTAATACCAATACTCCTTTCATTCCCAAGGACACTCTTGCTATAACTCCCACTGAATTTAATATTTCTCCTTATTTCTTCAAACATGGATGCCTTGGGTTTTATTAGATTTTTTTCACAAGATTTTCATTCCAAGGTGGTGGGCAATAATATTGGAGTGGGTGGTGTGGAGGTGGTGAAGAAGCAAAAATTTCCATCCTGACCAATGCCAACGCGTAATTCTCTAATCGTATCATTGTCATACTCGGAGCATTTTTCATCAAATGATTGGAGCCATGTATCAACGGTGATTGGTGTAGGAGTATTAGATGAATTCATTGCGTATAATTAACTACAAAAACGGAAATGGAGGAAATAATTAACATCTATCATTTTAGTAATACTCGTATATTTTAACTACAAGTATTGCATTTATATAGTGACCTCTACCCAACTATATAAATGATTCCGAGATCCAAATTCAAATTAATACGGGTACGGTGAGCCGACTCATCCCTTATTAATATAACTCGGTGGATTAACCTCTTAATCGATTCTACTTTTAGAACTCTCGGTCGATAAAAACTACTCTAATTTTCATCTTTAGCCCGGAACACATGCGACTACGGTCACGAATACTTCCGTTGAGCTCAATCCAAATTTCTATGTAATAACATTTTATTACCCACATACCCAACGTAACAAGGTTTGTATTACGGTGAAGCCGGCTTAACTCCCTTATGAAATTGGGATTCATGGTTTCTACTATTTGGTAAGGCTAATTCTCAATTATTAATTTGTGAGAGGTCTTGTCAATTTATTATCTATCACGTTTTAAGTGAACTAAAGCGGTGAACTACGATAATTATAATTGACACGGTCGATGACTCGATATGAAATGCATGTGTTGTTATGGCGATTTGGCAATGCATGCAACATATTAAAAGAAATGCAAAGCAATAATGAAATTCCTAGTATGGCCTTCCTAAAATAGAAAATCAAATAATCTATTACATATTTGGAAACCAACTCCTTTGGTCCCTTGAATCTTCAAGTGGCACGCCTCCCAAGAACACCGTCTTCGTCGGATCACCTTTCCGAATGGCACCGTCTTGAAGAAGCTCCATAGTTACAAATAATAATAAAAATACAAAGCTATTCCTATTATACATTTTTAAAATAAAAAAAAAACTAGTAACAATAAAAGTGATAGGAGATCACATTAAATTACAACCGAATCAATATTCCCTTTCATTACGGGTAATATCGATTAAAACTAAGGTCATACTAAGATAAAATTACATAATTCAAAATTATATAAATAAAAGACATTCAACAATTGAAATATGAAGCATTATAATATGTACCTATCATGCCAAATTATTTGCCAAATCGCCCTATTTAACTTATATCGTATATATAACCCGATTTTACGGAAATGCGTGATAATAACCTCTTAAAATCACAAATTAACACTTAAATTACATCTAAGCTCAAGTTAATTATCCTAACACTCTTAGGACTCAAAAATTAGTCATCACTCAATTTTTGACAATAACTCCACTTGATTTAAGTTTTATGCTCATTTTTTACCTTAAAATCATAATGTTTATGAAATAAATCCAAATTAAATTATAAAAATTTTAAAATTTGAATTTTAAATT
The DNA here is from genome assembly GCF_048544455.1 of Silene latifolia. Lineage (NCBI taxonomy): Eukaryota > Viridiplantae > Streptophyta > Magnoliopsida > Caryophyllales > Caryophyllaceae > Silene > Silene latifolia. The sequence goes on from NC_133538.1 coordinate 70,026,523, forward strand.
TTTGAAATTTTGGAATAATTCCATGACACTCATAATGTCAAAAATCATGGTTAAAATTTTTGAATTAATTTTGAGAAAATTAGTTATATTTTATCGGTTTTATCTCATAAAATATTTAAAGTATCCAAAAATTAATCCAATAATTTTTACAACCTTATATATGATTAGTGGGATATTTATGAAACCTAAAATAATTTTATAAAGCCATGCAATATCTTTTTGTAACACCCCCATACTCCGAGTGCCTTACCAGGACCACTCAGGTATGAAGACATCACCATCTCGGTTGCCCGAGGTATGATAATCAAATAGACAAAACAGAAACAACATTTATTATAAGTAATTTAATGAATAAGTACAATCCTCGAAACCAAACTGAAAGTACAATACATTATTCCAAACTAACTGTTCTCAACTGAAATGTAAATAAATGCTAAACTACAGCGGAAGACTCTATCGTCATGTCGTGGCCATCCCAGCTATCCCAGTATCATCTCTATACCGGTTCAATATCTGCTCACCATCCCCGAATGGATCACCGCAGGTTTTACAAAACAACACCGGGGTCAGTACTAATCACACAATCAAAATAGATAACAACAATAAGACAAACAGACAATTTGAATCGCCACACACACACACACACATCCAACCAACCGTCTCAATCATCGATCGTCCTTTGGACCCATTACGCAGTGGGGGACCGCAGCCGTTCCCACCTAAGCCCCGCTCATCGTACGAGCGATAACCCTGTCCATTAATGTGCACATCCCCTTTCGTGGCGGGTTCCACGAAGGGCGAAACTAGGGCGTGAGATCACTCCCGCAAGTGACCCCACTCAGCCGAGAACGCATCTCGAGAACCACCAACAACACAACCACAATCACAATCACAAATTACAATCATCATATCAATCAACTAACTACAGCACATCACCAATATCCCATTATGGGACTAATACTGAGTAGGAAATCCTACCTGGAAAGCACAACACGCAGACGGTATCTACAGCTGTCTCAAAACGCCTCTTCTATGAACTCTCCTCCTACCATACAACACATAGATACTACTATTCAATTACTATTCATAAAAACCCCCAATTCCTAAATTAGGGTTTCACTAATCTTAACAAAACATTATATAAATTACATTAAAAGCTTACCCTCGACGCAAGGAATCCAACGACACAAACTACGATGCAAACTGACCGTCTGAACTCCGGGAATTGTCAAGAACGCGATTAGGAAGAAGAACAAGTTGCTTTCTCTCTTAAACAGGTTTTAGGTTTTGTAAAAAGTGATTTAGAACAAAGACGAATTGGTTTAAATACCTTAATCGCGTAATTAACAAAACCCGAGAAAAACCCCCGTAAAACCGGACACTCGATCGAGTACCCAAGGTACTCGATCGAGTACCCCCCTACTCGATCGAGTGCCCCAGCTACTCGATCGAGTGCCCAACAGGTCAGAAACTATTTTATTCTGCAACATACCCTTACTCGACAGAGTAAGGGCTACTCGATAGAGTACCCCCAAGACCATAAATACGGAGTATTACAGTCTTCCCTCCTTAAAAGGAACTTCGTCCCCGAAGTTCAAACCACTACTAAACAAAGGTACTCCCATAAGCTTCCCGACTCGAAGGTCAAAATAAACACAACGTAAAACATGCTACTAACCCAACTTATCCCGACAAACATACCGACACAACATATAAAAGGGGTGTAAAACTCTTAAAAGCTCTCGCGATCATCTCCTACCCCCCTAAAAGAAACAAGGTTACGTCCCCGTAACCATACATACCTGATCAAAAAGGAAAGGGTAACGCTCTTTCATGATATCCTCCGCCTCCCATGTAGCTTCCTCAGTCTCATGGTTAGACCAAAGGATCTTAAGCAAAACTGTCTCACCACTCCTGGTCTTTCTAACTTTTCGGTCTAGGATCTGCTTAGGCACCTCAAGGTACGATAAAGACTCATCCAGCTCTAAGCTCTCTGCCTCCAACACATGTGACGGGTCACTCACATACTTCCGCAGCTGCGATACATGAAACACATTATGCATTCTCTCCAAAGCAGCCGGTAAAGCCAAACGATAAGCCACTTCCCCAACTCGCTCTAAGATCTCATAAGGCCCTATAAACTTCTGACTTAGCTTGCCTTTCTTCCCAAATCTCATAACTCCACGCATAGGAGACACTTTCAGAAGAACCTTGTCCCCAACCTGAAACTCTATGTCCCGACGATATAGATCTGCATAACTCTTCTGTCGATCCTGGGCTGCTTTCATACGTTCTCTGATCATCTTAATCTGTTCCACCATCTCATGTACCATCTCTGGTCCTAAAACCACTGCCTCAGCACTATCGTCCCAACAGATCGGACTCCTACATCTCCTCCCATACAAAGCCTCAAACGGTGCCATACCAATACTGGTGTGATAGCTGTTGTTGTAAGAAAACTCTATCAAGTCCAACCTCTGCTCCCGGCCAGCTACCACCAAAATCCATCACACAAGCTCGCAACATATCCTCAAGAGTCTTGATTGTTCTCTCAGTCTGCCCATCTGTCGCAGGATGAAATGCTGTACTCATCTTCAAAGCTGTTCCCAACGATTCCTGCAACTCCTTCCAAAACCTTGATATAAACCTCGCATCTCTGTCAGACACTATGTCCTTAGGGACTCCATGTAACTTAAGCACGTTCTTTCGATAGGCCATAGCCAATTGTGCCTTAGTCCATGTATCTTTCATTGGAACAAAGTGAGCTGACTTGGTCAACCGATCCACTATCACCCAAATCATATTGTTACCTTGTTGACTCTTAGGTAAACCCACAATGAAATCCATGGAAATGGATTCCCACTTCCACTCAGGCACCTCCAAAGACTGAACCTTACCTTGTGGTCTTCTCTGTTCCCCTTTAACTCTGGCATGTCAAACAACGGGACACAAACTCAGCTGTCTCTTTCTTCATCCCAGGCCACCAAAACGTTTTTCGCAAATCTTTGTAAAGCTTGTCTCCACCGGATGAACGAATATGGTGTGCAATGCGCTTCTGTCATGATTGTCTTTTTCAACTCCTCGTCATTAGGAACACACCACCTACCATCAAACCTCAAGCTACCATCTGTATGAATAGAAAACCGGGACACCGTCCCTTTCTCTACTCCAGCTCTCCACTCCACTATCTTAGGATCCAAAGCCTGTTTACCTCGAATATCATCATAAAACTCCATGTGTACTGTCATATCACCCATAGCATCTCCTTTCTGCATCATATGAATCCCAAAGCTCGCTACCTCATCCCTCAGCCTCATCAAAGATAGAGCTGTACACAAGGAATGTACACTCTTTCTACTCAAAGCATCAGCAACAACGTTGGCCTTTCCTTCATGGTAGATGATTTCCATGTCATAATCACCAATCAGCTCCATCCACCTCCTCTGTCTCATGTTCAACTCCTTCTGCGTGAAGATGTACTTGAGACTCTTGTGATCAGAAAATACCTTAAAGATTGCTCCATAAAGGTAGTGCCTCCAAATCTTGAGAGCAAACACCACTGCACCCAACTCCAGGTCATGAGTAGGGTAGTTCTCCTCATAAGGCTTCAACTGCCTAGAAGCATAGGCAATTACTTTACCATTCTGCATCAACACACATCCCAACCCATTCTTCGAGGCATCCGTATAGACCTCGAAATTCTCGCTCCCTTCAGGCAATGCCAAGACAGGAGCTGTGGTCAAACGCTCCTTTAATGTTTGGAACGCCGTCTCACAACTCTCATCCCAACGAAACCTGTTCTCTTTCCTCATCAATGCTGTCATCGGTCTAGCTATCTTGGAGAAATCTTTCACGAACCGTCTGTAGTATCCAGCTAAACCCAAGAAACTCCTCACCTCAGCAACATTCTTCGGTGCTTCCCACTTTGTCACTGCCTCAATCTTCGCCGGATCCACAGCTACCCCATCTTTAGAGATTACATGCCCCAGAAAAGCAACTTTCTCTAACCAGAACTCACACTTGGACAGCTTAGCATACAACTCATGATCTCTCAAAGTCTGCAGCACGATCCTCAGATGCTTCTCATGCTCCTCCTTAGTCTTAGAGTAGACTAAGATGTCATCGATAAACACTACTACGAACTGATCCAAGAACGTCAAGATCCTATTCATCAAATCCATAAACACTGCGGGGCGCATTAGACAACCCAAATGGCATCACCACATACTCATAATGGCCATACCTCGACGTGAAAGCTATCTTCGGTATGTCCACATCTCTAATCTTCACCTGATGGTACCCCGACCTCAAATCGATCTTAGAAAAGACCGTTGCACCACTCAACTGATCAAACAGGTCATCTATCCTTGGCAAAGGATACTTGTTCTTTATCGTCACACGGTTCAGCTCCCTGTAATCTATGCACAACCTCAAGGTTCCATCCTTCTTCTTCACGAACGAGGCGGGTGCTCCCAAGGCGATACACTTGGTCTAATGTATCCCTTCTCTATCAAATCATCCAATTGCTTCCTAAGCTCCTCCATCTCCTTAGGACCCATACGGTACGGTGCCTTAGAGATTGGCCCGTCCCTGGCTTCAACTCAACAGTGAAATCTATCTCCCTCTTCGGTGGCAACCCCGGAATCTCCTTTGGAAAGACATCGCAAACTCCCCACCACCGGTATCTCACCAACTACCGGGCTCTCTATCCGGTCATCTCTCACATGGCACAAAATCAGAGGACATCCCTTCCTCAGATACGACTTCAATGTGACAGCTGCAATCAACTTAACTTTGGGTTTGACTAGAAACCCACGATAAGACACACTTACACCCTTAGGACCTCTAAGGGACACTTTCTTTGATGACGAGTCTATCTTAGCCTTATACTTTCCTAACCAATCCATCCCAACTATCATCTCAAAACCATTAAAAGGAAACTCTAGCAAGTCTACAGTGAAATCGACTTGCCCAACTATCAAAGATACATCTCTAAACAACCTCCCACACGATACGGACTCACCGAAGTTATGAAAACTTGCTCCCTAACAGACTCATATACTCTCAAACCCAACTGTTTTACATGACTCGAAGACACAAACGATTGAGAAGCCCCCGAATCAAACAAAACAAACGTAGGAATACCATTAACAAGGAATGTACCAGTGATAACATGCGCATCCTCCTCACCGCCCTCTTGTCCATCATGAACAACTTGCCATCGGTCTTCCGCCCACCCCACCTCCCCGGACAAGACTAGGCGATGCGGTCGGCTTAGCACCCGACCCTTGATTGTTGTTGTTGTTCATCGGTGTCTTCGCATAAGAATTACCGCCGTTGCGGTTGCCTCCACTCGGTAGCTCGACCTCCCGGTTTGGCCATGATCCGGTGGGTGCATTTGCTCGCAAAGCTCGTGCGAGTCTCGAAAAGATCCCGTGCGCTCGTGCACTCATGTCTCTTGTGGCCTACGCCACCACAACCAAAGCGAGTCACTCCCAGCTGTTGCTCACACTCCCACGACCTCGCCCAAAGGAAGTTCTAGCACTAAACCCAACGTAGAAGAAAATCCCTTAGATTGACCGTGGTTGCCTTTCTTGAAATTAGATTGGCCACCACCCTCACTCTCAGACTTCCTCTTCTCCACCCGACCTCTCCGAGCCATCTCCACTAGCCTCTCGGCTCTCCCAGCCCTCTCATATGCTTCCTTCACATCGCAAGGACTCCCACGGGTAACTTATCCATAATTTTCGTGGTTAGCCCTCTCTCAAACCTCAAGGCCAGATTCTCCTCACTCAAACCCATGTCCTCAGCATATCTGGATTTCTCATTAAACTGCCTGTAGTACTCAGCCACAGACATCTCAGTAGTCATCTTAAACTTGTCGAACTCCTCTCTCAACTTACTCCTCACATGTTCAGGTACGAACTCCTTCCTCTCATGACCCTACGAAACTCCTCCCAAGGTATAGCGGGTAACCCCTGGTTGGTATATATCTCCTTGGCACTCACTTTTACTGAATCCCACCATTTGCCACTGCCTCCCTCGGATAGAATGCAGCTGATCCACTCTCATCTCATCGGACACGAACTAAATCCAGATGTTCTCCATCTCCCTCGGCCAACTATCAAGATGGTTAGGCTCCTCAACTCCCTTGTACTCCTTCGGGTTAAACCTCGCAATATAGAGGCTGACTTTAGCATGGTCAACCTCCTTCTCCTTACTCTTATCCTTGTCCTCATTCACTCTCTTGAGTCTCGTAAGAGCGTCCGGTGTTCCAACATCTTAACGATGTCATCCGTAGTCATAAGCTCGGCTCTCGCGTACAAAGCATTTCTCTTTGGCGGCATCTTGAAGCTATTCATATATAAGAAAAGGGTAGACATGAACACACGCACTAAACTTCAAAACACGAAAACACGCTGCCCAGAACCTACTCGATCGAGTACCCAAACCCACTCGATCGAGTAACGGGCTACTCGATCGAGTGCCCCCATGTACTCGATCGAGTACCCAAACTCCAGAACCAAACAGACCTTCTGATCTCTAACCCACTCGATCGAGTATCTAGGCTACTCGATCGAGTACCCACCTACTCGATCGAGTAACCCTAGTTACTCGATCGAGTGCCCCAAAACTCGATTCTGGACTCAAAATCGTTAAAAACCTACCCGATCGAGTCAGCCTCACTCGATCAAGTACCCCCAATACGTAAGAGCTACCCGCATATTACGTCACATACTAACATGCTAAATTTATAAATCATATTATATCATCATAAACATGTTACGCATCCTTCTGCTAACTACGAAATCATTTCATTACGCTATTAAAAGCCACATCGTAAATCATTCAACTTGTTATCACTCATTAACATGTTCAACATATAATCATTCTCTTTCACATGCTCAACCTCCTACTTCAACACCAAACAATCAACACACTTCATCACATTGTTGCACAAGTTAAACAATCACACAGACGACTCGACAAACACTTTCCCCATGTGACCGGTTCAAAGTTGTAGGGCGACCCCCGCGACTTTAGGACGTCTCCCAAGCCTTTGCACTAGCTCCTACAACTTTTACCCCGGGTTCATTTTAATTGACTCCCTATGTTCATTAAGTTCATTGGTTACAGGTTTCAGGATCGTCGCTCTGATACCATTTGTAACACCCCCATACTCCGAGTGCCTTACCAGGACCACTCAGGTATGAAGACATCACCATCTCGGTTGCCCGAGGTATGATAATCAAATAGACAAAACAGAAACAACATTTATTATAAGTAATTTAATGAATAAGTACAATCCTCGAAACCAAACTGAAAGTACAATACATTATTCCAAACTAACTGTTCTCAACTGAAATGTAAATAAATGCTAAACTACAGCGGAAGACTCTATCGTCATGTCGTGGCCATCCCAGCTATCCCAAAGTATCATCTCTATACTGTTCAATATCTCGCTCACCATCCCCGAATGGATCACCGCAGTTTTACAAAACAACACCGGGTCGACTAATCACACAATCAAAATAGATAACAACAATAAGACAAAAACAGACAATTTGAATCGCCACACACACACATCCAACCAACCGTCTCAATCACCGATCGTCCACTTTGGACCCGCCCGATGGGGACCGCAGCCGTTCCCACCTAAGCCCCGCTCATCGTACGAGCGATAACCCTGTCCATTAATGTGCACATCCCCTTTCGTGGCGGGTTCCACGAAGGGCGAAACTAGGGCGTGAGATCACTCCCGCAAGTGACCCCACTCAGCCGAGAACGCATCTCGAGAACCACCAACAACACAACCACAATCACAATCACAAATTACAATCATCATATCAATCAACTAACTACAGCACATCACCAATATCCCATTATGGGACTAATACTGAGTAGGAAATCCTACCTGGAAAGCACAACACGCAGACGGTATCTACAGCTGTCTCAAAACGCCTCTTCTATGAACTCTCCTCCTACCATACAACACATAGATACTACTATTCAATTACTATTCATAAAAACCCCCAATTCCTAAATTAGGGTTTCACTAATCTTAACAAAACATTATATAAATTACATTAAAAGCTTACCCTCGACGCAAGGAATCCAACGACACAAACTACGATGCAACCGACCGTCGAACTCGGAATTGTCAAGAACGCGATTAGGAAGAAGAACAAGTTGCTTTCTCTCTTAAACAGGTTTTAGGTTTTGTAAAAAGTGATTTAGAACAAAGACAAATTGGTTTAAATACCTTACTCGCGTAATTAACAAAACCCGAGAAAAACCCCCGTAAAACCGGACACTCGATCGAGTACCCAAGGTACTCGATCGAGTACCCCCCTACTCGATCGAGTGCCCCAGCTACTCGATCGAGTGCCCAACAGGTCAGAAACTATTTTATTCTGCAACATACCCTTACTCGACAGAGTAAGGGCTACTCGATAGAGTACCCCCAAGACCATAAATACGGAGTATTACACTTTTAGCTATTTATGCTAAAATAGTCACTATTTATGTCATTTTTAATCTAAAAATTCATAAATTATGCTAAATGAGATCTTTCAATCTCGAAATTTACATACACTCTATAAATTATGCATGTGACAACATATTAAAATCTCATGGCTTAAATCGAAATTTAACTATTTTTAACCATTTAACCCCTTTTAATCCATTTTTATCTCATAAAAATCATAAATCATGCAATATTAATCCAATTAATACGAGATCTTACGCACAACTTGTAAAATAAGCATGTGAGGTCATATAAAATTTTGAAGGTCAGAAACTTAGTTTAACTATTTTTAGCATTTTAATTCCCATTGTAGTCACAAAAATGTAATAAAACGACCAAAAATCATTAAAATGAGCAATAAATTTCCATAAATCATAAAAATGACCTATAAACATTTTAGGACCAGAATATAAAACATGCCACATGATTTCGTGTCTTACTCATATAAATCACAAATGTTTAGTTTTATATGTTAACTTTTTAACTCGGAAAAACAATAACCGATTATGCATGCAACATCCTTATGCTCTGATACCACTTGTTAGGTTCATATACCTATTATTAGACTCCTCTAATAGTGAACTAATTAACTCATTAATTATTTATTCTTTAGATCTAGTGCATGCATAACAAAATAAGAGATTTATAAGAAAAATAATGTCCCTTACATTGGTTGTTGGTTCGAAAATATGGGCACAAGTAAGGTCACCTTCCTTCACTTGTTCTTGAGATTAATATGATGGATGATCCTCCTAAGACTCTAAGTATATAAGACACTCCAATAAGTTGCATCCAAGATTAATCCCAAAAATTCCTACTAATATTAACTAGATATGTAGTAGAAATATTACCTTAATATTACTAATATTTCTATTATTACTACCTCTAGTAATAGTTGGAGAGTATTAGTATTTGAGAGAGTTTTTAGCAATTTGCATGTGAGGGAAAATAAGTGGAAAAACATGTAAAAACCAAGTGGGAAAAAATTGAGCAACAAATGCTCTACTTAAGGAGCAAAAACCGGTGCCCCTTATCCATGTGGGGAATCTTTTTCCTTTTGTTTTTACTCATTTGTATAATGTAGGTAGAGTAGTGTAAGAATTAGCATAATTAAAGTTCATATGACAAGTCACTATCACACTCTAACCAAAATAAACAAAACACAAAAGGAACATCTTTTGCTCTCTTATTTGGCCGGAAATATGGACCCATTTTGGTCCGTTTTTGCATTTTGTCATTTGTCCCACAAATGCTTATAAGTTATATGTTTAACTATCTTACATAATTAATTATAAATGTAATCATTTAACACTTAAATATTACAATTAATAATATAATATACACTCCACTTTTTGAGTAGTATACTACCAGTATATCAACATATAATAGGTCCTATAATTACTAGTTAGTTAAAATTACAACTTCTTGTAACTTTAAATAACTAATTACCTCTACCTCAAAACTTATATAATACCTCAACTAATTTAGTAATTTAACACTTAATTACTAAATTAAATCTTATTTAATCACATTACAATAAGACGTAAATTCGCACTCCCATAATTAAGAAATTAATCAATCTGTATCGCATACAATTAATTAAATATCTATTTGGGCCTCATCCTATAGGTGTGACCTAAAGGGATCAACTGACCACCACCGTCACACAACAGTAATGTCAAACTCTAATTAGCCAATCATTACCGATTAATGACGATCAGTTGACTATATAAAGAATCAACCCTCACGTATTCTTAGTATGAGATTTAATTATGATATTAAATCATGTGATCGCACTATTGTTAAGGACACATTTTCCAACAGTCTTTCCGCCCAAGCTCGTACCTGCTCAGGTGTTTGTTTGCCTTGTATTAATTTCCTTTTGTTCAGGTTAGGTCTGGTGCTTATTTGCCTGACTGTTGTCTCGTCAAGCAGGACAATTCTGGGCCCGACAATTGCCCCTTATCTTCTTATTCCAGTGGATCTGGCCAACGATAAGGAGATAAAAATTCGGGCCAGGCAAAAAGTATAAGAATATTTACCGGAAAAGAGTTTGAGTTCCTTTCAACTTCTTTAACGGTTATTGACCATAAATGAGGTAGGTTAATCAAACCCTAGAAGAGTCATGATTGGATTCATCTACTTGTGCTATCCGTTGGATTTTTGCGGTTATAAAATGCTTTGAGCCGTTTGTTTGCTTCCATATTTCCATTCCTCAATTCTCTAAACTTTCTTTCTCATGTCTCTAATTCCTTTGTGAAATAAACCTTTCTTTGAAAATCAACTTTATATTCCAATCATTCAAAAAATGGCCGGTGGAAGGAGAAGGGCTGTTGCGCCAAAGACTGTTGTTGGGGCTGATCAGGCTCCTGTGGTGGTAGATGTCCCAGAAATTATTCCTACAGATGAAGTTATGAAAATTTCTACCCCTGCAGAAACTCTGTCTATTATATAAGGGTGTCACTTTTGCCCCTGTAAAATCATTATCTGCTTCTTTTCCTGAGGCCAATCAATTGAAGCCTTATTTCGAACATTACTTGAAAGGTAGGGATCTTCTCCCCTCTAGTGCTGAGGTCTGGGTCCCTGAGAGTGGTCTAGTCAGGGCTAATTAGTGCAGTCATGGCTGGTTCTGCATCTTTGAATGGCGTTCAAAGGGGGTTGCAGGCTTCCCTTTTCTCCATTTATGGTTGAGGTAATCAGGGCCATTAAGGTTGCTCCTTTCCAACTTATGCCGACGGTTTGGAATATTGTTCAATCTGTTGAACACCTATGTGCCAAGCACAACTTGGTGATTACTCATGAAGGTTTCAAGAATGTTTACCATTTGAAAAGTAATACAACTGGATGCTTCAATCTTCGAGTCAGGGCAAAGATGACTCATCTGATAACCATCTTTGATTCAGGCGATGATAGGGGTTGGGCTACAACCTATATGTTCATCAGGGTAGATTCTGTTGCCCCTAATCCGGATTATCTTAACTATCCGGCTGTGGAGGGTTGTAAGTTTTTTTTTTCCTGCATTCAATTCAGATTATAGAGTTATGTAGATTAAGTTTTAATGATAAACTTTCTTGTGTTGTGTTACAGTGGCTGACTGGGCTTGTAATCCTGATGTTGAGGGTTCGGCTGACCGGATTGCAGCTTTTATGGCCTTGTCGGATGAGGAGAGGACATGGCCTGTCTGTCTTGAACAAGAGCCCTTGCCTCATTTCAAGAAGGCTAAATTGAGCACTTACAAGGCTGCTAGAGGTGCCAAGGCTTCAGGGGCCTCATCATCGGGCAGTAAGTTTTTATCTTCTCTTTGTAGATTTTGATGCCTGAACATATGTTAGTATTACTGATATAGGATTTTGTCGTGTAGCTACCAAGGCTTCTGCAAGGATTGCCAGTTTTGGCCCGTCTTTGGTAAAAGCGAGCGTTTCTCAGATTACAGGGGAAAAGTCCCGGAGAAGTGAGGCTACAAGGAGTGACAGCACGTTGCAAGTCCAGGTCCCTTCACATCAGGCTCAATTGGTGTCTCCTCCTCAGGTTGTGGTTAATGTTGATGAGCCTAGTCAGCCTAATAATAGAAAAAGGTCGGATGAAGCTTCTGAGGGAGTTAGTGGTGTAAGTGAGGTTTGGGAAGTTAGGGTTAGGCTTGCTAATGTTCAATTTGCTAAGGAACAAATCCAGGCTCACTCTTTTCTAGTTGATGATCCTTACTACAAATATCAAGCTGAGAAAATGTCTGCCCAGGCAGTGGCTGCTATGTACCGTTCCAGGGACTATGTTGTTAACCTGGTTACTATGCTGCAGGAAGTATGGTTCTTTTCTCCTTAGTTTTATTTTGGTTGTATATTTTTGTTCTAGTTTGCCTGATTCGTGATATTCTTCCAGAATGTAAATGATATGTTGAGGAGTGCTTATGAGCTGGAATTTTCAAATGCCAAAAAAGAGACACTGGACTGGGAGGTGCAATGCCTGAAGAAGGATGCTGAATCTTTGAAGACGGATTTGGAAGAGTTGACGAAGGAGAATGAGTCTTTGAAGAAAGAGAATGAGGCAGGCAAGGCAAGGCTGGTTGTTGAGACGTCAAAATTGGGGTCTGCTCAGAATGCTGTGAAGTCCATCCAGGCTAAGCTTGTTACAGTCCAGAAAGAATTGAAGGCTTAGAAGTAGGCTTTGCAGGATCAGTTGAAGGTAAATAAGGAGCTGGCTGCTAAAAGGGATGTGCTGCAGGGCAGGTACAAAGATGATGCCTTGTACTTCTTTGGCAAAGGTCGTGTAGATGCCATGAAGGAGCCTATTGAGGTCAGGCCATATTAGAACCCGGAGTAGGAAATGGCTGATCTCAATGCCACCTATCCTGATCTTTGCAAGCTGCATGCTGATGATGAGGTTGATTCTCCCCCGTCCAAAGAAAAAAGCGGTGAGGCTGACGAGGATGAGGATAATGAAGAGGAGGAGGCAGCCGATGAGGGCATTGGTTCTGCTACTGCTTCCAAGGTAGGCTGATAACTTTAGTTTAGGGTAATATTTTTTGGCCCATCTAGTGGGGGAATGTTCCCTGGACAAACTATCTTGTTTTTTTTTTCGCTGGTTGGTATTAGTCCTACCCAGGGGGGGATGTTCCCTGGGCAAACTTTGAATTTTTTGCTTTTTCCTTAGTATAATTTGAAGTTGTTTTCCTGTTCCATTGTGTGCCTTGGCCTGATTAGGTAGTACCTGCAACAATGCAATTTAAGCCATTTTGCTAAGATAATGCCTGTCAGGAGGGCTTATGGCCCTCAATCCATTCAGGAAATCGTGGCTTTTTTGCCTATCTGGAGGGCTTTTTGAGTAAGAGGGGTGGTTACCTGTCAGGAGGGCTTATGGCCCTCAGCCTTTCAGGATGGCTTTAAGACAAGTGGTCTGGTTTTATTTTACCATTATACCTGTCTTTTTATACCGAGCTCAGTTTTTGTGTATTTTTTAGATAAGGCAAAAATGCCAAAGTTTGTGAAGCATTTCTGAGTTGCTGTCCAGGTTGGGTGGAGTGGCCCTCAATCCTGAATATTTGTTTAAGCCTGTAATTATAATGACCTCGATAATTATAGAAAAGGCGTGAAACAAGTTTTCAGGATTTAACATGGTAATATGGTAAAATTGTAATTATATAAGGCAAGGAGTAAAGTAAGAATATAGCAGACAAGTATTCAGGCAAAGGTGCAATTAGCAGGAAAGCACATATTAGGAGCATAAAAAGGTCATGGATTATTTCATTCAGGGGGGTCTCACATAGAATTTTGCCAGGTTAGAGATAAAGTTAATAGTCTTACCTGGTTGAAGCATAAGATAATAAGTTTATACATGAAATAGTTTTAAGTGGGGGATGTTCCAGGATCTGGGGATCATTTCTCGTCCAGGGTCTGTAGCCTATAAACTCCCTGCCCTACTATTAAATCAATCGGGTAAGGCCCTTCCCATACAGGAGCAAGTTTGCCAGCATTATTGTCTTTTGTATTTGGGAAGACCTTATGGTTCGGTTTAAAACTCGTCGTCAAAAGCTACCAACCAAAATAATATTTATAACTTTACAAACTACTCTTAGCAAAGAGGCAAGTAAAGGTCGGATCCCAAGGGATGGGTATTGATGTGGGATTTTCAATTGCAAATGGTTGTGTCTTAGGGTGTCACAATTTGGATTAATGTAAGAGATAAACTAAACTAATCAACAAGATGAATAAAAACAAAGTAAAGCAAATAGAGGGGATGTAAACAATTGATTAAAGGCACTAGGGTGTCATTGGTTCATAGTGGAATCATGGGAGTTGATCATACAAACATGTTCTCAATTATATAGCAAGCACTTATTGTTGTGATGGGATCGAGTTGGTGTATAAGCTTACAATCCCTAAGAAGGTTTGGGTCCCAAAGCCGAATCGATTAGATTGTACAACACCTACAAGTCGACTTAATCCTTCCTATTCAACTATATGCATGGTCTAATGAGGCTCGAGTTGGTGTATATACTTACAATCCTCATTGAAAAGATAGGTGATGGGTAGAAAATGCAAGGATTCATAGGCTCGCATTTCATCAAACATAACATGTGCATAAGTTGAAATCACAACAAGCAAGCAAATAAATTATGAAGACATATTAGATTATGCATGAATCAATCCCCATGTTAGTTTCCCCTAATTCCTTATTAACCCTAGCTAAGGAAACTACTCACTCTTTATCAAGTTTAACATGTTAATAACGTTGTCAATCGTACTAACAAGGCAAAGCATGATGAATAAATTAAAGTGATTAACAAAAATTAAACAAGATTAAGAGAGAATTATACCTATGAAGACGATTCCAAATAATAAAGCAAAGAATAATAGTAGTACTTGATGATTGATGGAAGGGTGTCAATCCTCCAAATAAACCCAAATAATCTTCTAATTACCCAAAATAAAGGAAGAACAATAGAGAAATTAAGGAAATATTAAGATGTGATTAATATGGAGAAATTGTATTACAACTAAATTAAGACTAATTTGATGAGATTAAGAGAGTATAAGATATGATTAAGGGTGCATGCTAATCTAGGTAGTACAAAGGGGGTATTTATACTAAAGATTAGGTACAAAGATTAGGGTTACTAAGGGCTTAAATGACTATTAAGACCCTAAGAAAAGTTGAGGAAATGCTCCTCTCGAAGGAAATGAGCGGATTCCCATAGATAGTCTTACCATGATCCGCCCGTCTTGTGCTGTGGCACGAGCTCTTCTGTCTTAGGATCCGCTCGGATCCAGGGGAAGACGCTCGGCTCCTTGGGCTGCAATCCGCTCGGCTTGGGAACAAGACGCCCGGATCGTGCCTGATCCGCTCGGATTCCTGGGCAGACTGCTTCTCTTCTTTTCCTCCTTAACAATCCGCACAGATCATTTCGGGGATGCAAGGATCCTTCCATCATTGCCCATTTCACTTTATTATATACTTAGGCCTCTAGTGTTGGTCTTCTCTTTGATGCTTGGTCATTAGGTGCGATCCATTTAGCTCCATTTAACCTCATAAATGCAAGGTTAGCACTCCTTTCCTACCAAGGGGACAAAACCTCAAAGAATATGCAAAATGGAAAACTAAAGATAGTAAATGACCCAATTATGTGCTATAAAGCATAGGAACATTACTAGAAAAAAGGTCTCTAACGGCGCTTGCCTTGCAACGCTCCTAATAAAAAGTGCTGAGTTGGGCTTATTATAGTTATATTGGAGGCGCTAATAAAAAGCACTTCAATAAAGCGCCTCACCTACAGCTAAAATTGAAAAGGCGGGACTATATTATATTTTCACAAAGGCGGGGACTACTAAATTTTCAGCGCCATCTTATTTTCATTGGTAAAACTCTTATTTTCACTGGTAAAACCCTAAAAAATTAACCTTCATCTTCTGCGAAAGATCAAGAAGGCATGCAGTTGATACCAAACAATTGAAACTTTATCTTAGAACCAGGTACCTATTCTTTAATTGTGCTTCTATTTCTTTATTTCAATCATTCAAAATCAAGTTGATTCTTATTCTTTTACAATAAAATTTTGGGGTTCTTTGTGTTTGTCGATTTTCATACAAATTGCATTCTTTTTCTTTGTTTTAAGTCGCATATCATTAATGGAGTTGAAACAGATCAGTATTGTAGGAATAAAACATGTTTCTTTTTCTACATTTTAATCCGTATTTACTTTGAGTCTGTTTTCATTTAGTACTAAATTTTGCTGATTGAATTATTGTTTTTCCGCAAAAATGATAAGGCTCATTGAAAAAATAATGCATCTTTGTTGATTCTGTGACTCTCTTTGATGTTTATGAGAAGATTGTTTATCCTATTGTTGTTGGTGGGAAGGCTGTTCAGTTTGTTTACTTGATGTGTAATTTCATTACTCCGTAATTTGATTACTAAGATATTCGTCCTTGAGATGGGCTTGATTGTCCCTCGAAACGACACTACTCACGATGTCGTTGCTGTGAATGCTCCTAGGTCAGGATTTTCATTTTTAAGTAACATATTACTCTGATTGTCAAGATGTAGATATTATAATCATCTTTTGATATTCACAAAATGTGGTGCATGAAGCCTTATCATTTTTTGCAATATCTACCAATAGTGAATAGACAAAGATGCATTATTTTTTCTTTATTTCCTAGACAAGTGTGAAGACTAGAGCTGATCATGGGCCGGGCCTATGTGGGCTTGGGCCGGGCCGGGATGATAAAAATGGCCCACATGTGCGGGTTGGGCCGGACCGGGCCAAATGAGAGGGCCTATTTAGCAAGCCCAAGCCCGACCCTTATGGGCTAAATCGGGCTTTTGGGCCTATATGGGCTTTTCGGGCCCTAAAATTTACGACTTACCGAACGAGATAAGTAGTATAATACCTTCAACATGTACTTTAGATGTGCACTTAGTATAAAAAATCGTACAAAGTATGATGAAATACATATGAATTAATCTCCAAAAATAGAATAAAAGACAATCATCGACACATTATAATGCTTAACCATATCTAGTAGATATGATTTATGTTACGTGAACATCGCTTTTAAATCTCAATAAATATATACATGAGTTTATAAGGAATTATATATAAAATTTACGCTACTTAAACAAATTTTATAAGAAAAATATTCTTTAATTAATAAAAATGGGCCGGGCCGGGCCAAAAGTTGGGCCAACCGCTTGGCCCAAACCCGGCCCAAAAGTATACTGGGCTTTTTTAGGCCGGACCATGGGCTTTTTTGGGCCAAAATAAAAGGCCCAAGCCCTTCAAAAAAGCGGGCTGGGCCGGGTCGGGCCAATGGGCTTGGGCCGTTTGATCACCTCTAGTGAAGACGTATTAGCATGCTCGCTTACTGTAAGTTTCAAGTGCAAATGAAAGTTATGCTGGGATGCTATGTTGTTAGGCACATTTTTTTTAATTAAGTATAGTTAATATATTGAGATATTTTGAAGTTGTCACGGAAAATGGCTAAGCGTAGGAATTTAAAGATCAGTCGAAGAAGTAGTTCTCAAGAGGAGCAAGAAAGTTTGGAGCTTCAAAATCATGAACAAGGTGAAACTATGCCAACAGAAGTTCAAGTGCTGAAACTAATGATCAGAATCATGTTCAGAATTCTGAAACCGGTCCTAATAGCTAACGTCAAACCGAGGGAAGAACATATGAGTGCGTTGTACAAGCAGGGCCGGCCCTGGGGTCGTGCAAGCGGTGCGGCCATACAGGGCCCCCGACTTGAAGGGGCCCCAATCGTAAGAAATATCCGCGTTAGTTAATAATTAATTTAGCGCGTATTTTTAGCATAGTAATCAGCTTGACTCAGTGGTAAGATTAATGGTATATATTTCCAATGCTCTTGTGTTCGATTCCTACTTCAAGTTTAATTTTGTTAAATTTTTAAACAATGTGTTGTTCAATTTTCAGAAAAATAAGGCCATGGGGAATCGAACTCGTGTGATATCCCTTCTTTTTCATCCAACTAACCACCATGCTATATAATTGTTGTTGAAAAGTGGAAAAGAAATATATTTATGTACTATATTACTTCTAGAATCGAGAAATTTATTAGCCATATAAAAATTACTCAAAATAGTTAACATACGTTTTTTCAATTATTCTTTTAATAAAAATAATACCGGGGCCGCTCTATAAGATTTCGCACAGGGCCCCCAAAATGACCGGGATGGCCCTGTGTACAAGGTATGTCAGAAATACACATTTTGATGCTGTGGATTCTATTACAATTTTATATTAAGGTGAACGCAACAATACAAATCCCAATCGACAAAGAACTCGTGGGAAAACTGTTTTGGCAGATATATGGAACTTACCAGCAAGGCATCGTATTATAGTGGAGATTAATAAATCAAACCAACCTATTGGAGATGAAGGTAAGGTGCTAGGACATTTTTGCGGAATAATTGCTGGAAATGGAGGTCTTTGTTCATTAAGTTATACAAGATGGAACTACTTGAAGAAGGGTAATAAGGGCACCAATCAAACTATGATACTAAAAGAAGTTCATGTAAATAGAAGGGGTTTATTACTTTTTCTACCACTATTTTGTACCTTGTTTTGGATAATTAATTTTATAAATTTAATATGATGCAGACTAGGTTTCTTTATCCGAAAATACTTGAGTATTGGATATTGAAGTCAATAGGATATAAATGGAGGGATCACAAGTGCTTACTAAAAGGAAGATATTATTCGGATTACGAAAATATATCTGAGTTGCACAATAATTGTGTACAAGATGTTAAACAAGATCAATGGATTAGTCTTGTCAACTTTTGAAAGTCCAATGAAGGACAAGTATGGTACCAGTTTATTTTGTTGATAACTATTTAAACATACTCTTTTTGATCTGAGAATGTAGAATGATACTTCTAATATCGCAGGAAAGAAGTGCAAAGAATAAGCTATCATATAAGAAGGCTAAGACAAAGCCTGTTCATACGTCTGGTACGAAGAGTCATGCACGCGTCTATGAAGAATTGGTAACCCTATATGGCTTCTATACGATATATTTTAAGTGCTGCTTATCGATATTTATTTTTTTACTTGCTAGCTAGTTTTATCTTACCTTATATTTATGGTTGGTTTAGAAAAAGTCGCTACAAAGATCTCCCACAAGGACACAACTTTATTTAGAATGTCACCAACATAAAAATGAAGCAAATGTGACGGTGTGTTTCTTTGCCTTTTATTTTTTATGTTATTAAAGAAAATGATTCTATAGGTATGTATTTAATTCTATTTCACCTATACGACCAAATTAAAGAAATTGCTGCACAACAAGCGCATTTGGAAGGGGATTTAAATGATGACCCTGTTGCACAAGTGTTGGGGAAAGATAAATATGGTCGGGTTCGAGGCTTTGGACTTGGTGTTAAGCCAACTGATTTATCAGAGTTATCTCGTTCAAGTTACTTCAAAGACTTAAATGTGTCTACAAATGAAGAGACGACTTCTATGTATCTTATTCGCCAACTAAAGGATCAGTTACAAGCATTGACGAATCGTGTCGTAAAGCAAGGAAACTTTATTACCAAGCTTAAAAGAAAGCTGAGAAATAATGATAAATTTGGCTCAAGTGATTTTGAATCTAGTGAATATAGCTCTGAAGAAGATTCCGAGAATGATAATAATGAGGAACTTAATCATCTTTTATTTTTTAGAACTTCCACCCTTTCTTACTGTTTCTTAATCCTTTATCTCTGTGTTTTATTTTATACATTATGGTTGTCACCATCTCTAGCCCTTTTCTGATTTTATGGGTTTTTCTGGTTATGATACAAGAAGATGTAGAAATCTTATCCAAGCTGTTTTGGCAGGGTTTTTACTGATCTAGATTGTCCTGCCAGGGATTTATATGTAGGGTGATCTAACTCAAACAACTCGCCTGATTGGTATATTTAAGTGCAAAATGAACTAATAAATAATGACACAAAGATTTTTATACGCGGAAAAACCGTGGGAATAAGGGAAAAAACCACGGGCACCAAGCCAGGAGTGATTGTTACTATGGTTTTGGATAGACTGACAGTGTATTGTTATATAAGGCGTGACAGGCGAATAGATTGCTTAAGAATATAAAAATATAAGTAAAAGTAAGGGTATATCTGATGATCCTTCTGATCTTCTCTTCTTTTCTATTTATAGCTGATCTCTCCTTCCTTCTTATGCCGTTTAGGGTTTCCTGGTAAATAGGGAATGTGCCCTATTTACCCGGAGGTGGTTGCCTTTTGATTAGCCGTTGCTTTGATCGCTTCCTATATCATAGCTTTCGGAATTGGTCTTCCTTTTTTTAGGGAACATATATCAACGCTTTGTTTGTCGCTGCGGTGGCCTGGTGCTTTTCCTTTTCAGGTTCTTTGGTTATCTTTCGCCTGTCTTTCATCAACTCCTGCTTGGTGCCTATCCGTGTTTGAATAAATGCCTGGTTTCATATGTCTTTTACTTGAAACTTGTCTTTGGATGTCGCCGGGCCTTCGTCAGGTCGTGCAGAATAATTTTGGGCCCAACAATTGCCCCTTATCTCGCTTATTCCATTATTGGGTCCGCCAGGAATAAGGAGATAAAAGTTTGGGCCGTGCAAGTGATTTGTGTAGGGACTTCTTATCGGATTAGAATTAGTGTTTGATTTGGCTTCTAGTAACGGCTATTTGCCATTAATAGGGTAGGTTCACAAAACCCTAGGAGAGTCATGATTAGTCTCTACCACTTGCTTTTCTAGCCGTTTAGGATTTGCGGTTATAAATATCCTTCCTTTGCCGTGATTGCTTCCACATTCCAATCCCCAAATTTCTTCTTTCCCTTTCTAAAAAATTCTCTCTTTGAAAAATTCATCTTCCAGAAAAAATAAGATATGGCTGGTGGCAGGAGAAGGACAACAGCTTCAAAAGCTCCTGCTGAGGCTGAAGAAGTTCCTGTTGAAGTTGAAATGGTTTCTGCTGAGGTTGAGAGAGTCCCTGATATCATCCCTGAGGATGATGTGGTGGAGATTGTTGCTCCTCCAGAGGTTCTGTCCATGTCTTATAAGGGGGTTGAATATTCTCCTAATAAGGCTTTGGCGGCTTCTTTTCAAGAAGCCAATAAACTGAACCTGCTTGTGAGCATTATATAAAGGGCAGGGGCCTTATTCCTCATAGGGCTGAGGTTTGGATTCCTGAGAACGGTCCTGTCAGGGCTAATTAGAGTAGCCCAGGTTGGTTCTGTATTTTTGAGTGGGTGTTCAGGGGTGGCGGTCAGCTTCCCCTTTCTCCTTTCATGACTGAGGTGATTAGGGCTATCAGGGTTCCTCCGTTTCAACTCATGCCAATGGTCTGGAAAATTGTCCATTCTGTTGAGCATTTATATTCTAAGCATAAATTGGTTATTACCCTGGATGATTTCAAGAATGTCTATCACCTGAAGTGTCATTCTACTGGGAGGTTTAATTTTCGAGTCAGGTCAAAGATGGCTCACCTGATTACCAACTTTGATTCAAGGGATGATAAAGGATGGGCTCAAACCTATATGTTTATCAAGGCTGATTCAATTGCCCCTGACCTGGACTATCTCAATTACCCTGCTGTTGAAGGAGGTAACTTTCTTTCCTGCATTATTTTTGGTTTGGTAATAATATGTTTTGGAGAGTTTAC
The DNA here is from genome assembly GCF_048544455.1 of Silene latifolia. NCBI lineage: Eukaryota > Viridiplantae > Streptophyta > Magnoliopsida > Caryophyllales > Caryophyllaceae > Silene > Silene latifolia. The sequence goes on from NC_133538.1 coordinate 70,048,196, forward strand.
TTACTTTGCTCGTGCTTTCTTTTAGTAAATGATTGGGTGAATGGTCCTGATGCTGAGGGGTCGGCTGACCGGATAGCAGCGTTTATGGCGTTGCATGAAGAGGAGAGGGCTTGGCCTGCCTGTCTGGGGCAGGCTTCTACGCCTCGTTTTAAGAAGGCTAAGTTGAGTACGTATAAGCCTGTGAAGAGCACTAAGGTTCCAGGGGCATCTTCATCAGGGAGTAAGTTCTTTTGCTTATTTTTGTCATTCTGTTTCCTGTATTGGATTCATGCTTATATTGCTGATTTAGAAACTCGTCGTGCAGCTACCAAGGCTTCTGCCAGAATTGCTAGTTTTGGTCTGTCTTTGGTGAAGGCAGGGGTCTCTCAAATTACAGGGGAGAAGTCAAAGAGCAGTGAGGCAACGGGAAGTGATAGTGCTGTTCAAGTTCAGGAACCTGTGCAGGAGGTTCAGTTGGCGTCGCCTGAAAAGATTGTGGATGATAGTGACCGTCCTAAGAAGAGGAAGAGAGTGGATGAGTCTTTAGGAGGAGTTCATGAAGTCTAGGGGGTAAGGGCTCGTATGGATGAGGTCCAGTTTGCCAAGGATCAAATTCAGGCTCAGGCTTTTGTGGTTGATGATCCCTATTTCAAGTACCAGGCAGAGGATGCTTCTGCCCGTGCTTTGGCTGCTATGTATCATTCCAGGGACTATGCTGCCAACCTGATTACCATGCTTCAGGAGGTATATATTCTCTGTCTTTGTTTATTATGAGTTTTTGTGTGTGTTTTCTTTTTTGTGGCTTAGATAGGCATTTTTCTTTTGTTTAGAATGTTAATGATGTGCTGAGGAGCGCCTGTCAACTGGAATCAGTCCATGGTCTAAAAAATACTTTGGATTGGGAGGTACAAATCTTGAAAAAAGATGCTGACAAGTTTAAAGCCGAGTTGGAGGTGTCTAAGGCTGAGAATCATTCTTTGAAGGAGGATAATGAGGCAGGGAAGGCTCGGTTGCTGGTGGAGTCTTCTAAGCTGAAATCTGTTTAGGATGCTCTGAAAGCTCTTCAGGCTAAGTTTGATATTTCTCAGGAAGAATTGAAGGCTGAAAATCAGGCTATGCAGGAGCAGTTAAAGGTAAATGAAGAATTGGTTGTAGAGAGGGATGAGGTCCAGGCTAGGTACAAAGATGATGCACTGTATTTCTTTGGCAAGGGCCGTGTGGATGCTATGAAGGAGCCTGCTGAAGTCAGGCCTTTTTGGAATCATGATCAGGAGTTGGCTGATCTCAATGCCACTTATCCCGAGCTTTGTAAGTTGCATGCTGACGAGGAAGTGGACTCTCCTCCATCCAAAGGGAAAAATAGTGATGCTGAAGGGGAGGGAGATGAAGAGGAGGAGGCTGCTGATGAGGGGATTGGCTCGCTCATCGTGTCCAAGGCGGGCTAGTTTGATTTTTTCTATTGTGGAATTTTGTGTTGTTTTGGCCTATTCAGGGGGGGATGTTCCCTGAACAAACAATTTAGAACTTGTTTTGGTTTTTGTTGGCTTTTCCTGGATAAACGGTTTGTTCTTTCTGCCTGGGAAGGGTATATTCCTGAGTAGGTTTTAATATATATATCCTTTCTTCTCTTGATTTTCTTGCTGTGTTTGATTGGAATTTGTACCTGTACATTCATGTGATATTTTTCTGTTAGAGTGATGCCTGTCAGGAGGGCTTATGGCCCTCGTTCTTGTGTTTATGGGGAATGGTGGCTCTATTTGCCTGTTAGGAGGGCTTTTAAGAATGAGGGTGGTTGCCGGTCAGGAGGGCTTATGGCCCTCAGCCTGTCAGGAGGGCTTCTTTGACAAGTACTCTGGTCTATTCCACCTTTGTACTTGTCTTTTTGTGTACTGAGCTCAGTTTTAATTTTCAGGTCAGGCAGGCAGGTGCCAAATTAGAGCATTTTTAGAAATGCTATTCATGTTGGGTGGAGTGGCCCTCAATCCTGAACATTTGTTTAAGCCTAAAGTGTAACATATAATAAGTGAAAAGAAGGCGTAAAACAAGTTTTCAGGATTTGAAATAAAGTTTTAGATGAAGCTAAGAATAACAGGCAAGCAATTTAGCACATAGCAGGAAGTTCTATTGACATGTATATAGGGTGGGTAGTTTTACCTGCTTCTCAGATATGAAATAGTTTTAAGTGGGAAATGTTCCAAGATCTGGGGATCATTTCTCCTTCCAAAGTTTGTAGCCTGTAAGCTCCTTGTCCTACTATTGAATCAATTAAGTACATGTGCCTTCCCATGTAGGGGCTAGTTTGCCGCGTTCTTTTCTCTCGGTGTTGGGGAAAACTTTCCTTAGGACCAGGTCTCCTTCTTTGAATACTCTGATGTTGACATTTTTGTTGTAACTTCTCAAGCTCTCGTTGGTAGCGGCTATCCCGACTTTGGCCGCATCCCTCGTTCTTCGTTAAGAGTAGGTTATCCCGCAATAGGGGCCTGTTCTCTTCTATTGTGTTCAGCCGCTTTCGGTAGTTGGCACATGAATTTCATTGGTATTACTACTTCGCAGCCCATAGACCGGGGAATATGGTGTCCGGCCCGTGGCTGTTTTGGGTGTGGTCCCTGTCGCCCCATAGGACTAGGGGGAGCTCTTCTACCCATCTTCCTTTTCTTCTTTTCAGCTTTTTCTTCAGCGGTGATTACTACTTTGTTACTTGATTCCGCTTGGCCGTTGGCTTTAGGGTAGCCTGGTGTAGATGTGACTAGGTTGATATTCCATTGTGCACGAAGTTTTTTGTTCTTTTTCCCACAAATTGTGTACCATTGTCACGACTATTTCGAAGGTATTCCATATCCGCATATGATATTCCTTTTGATAAATGATATGACATCCTTTTCTTTGACTTGCCTGTAAGAGTCCGCCTCTATCCATTTGGAAAAGTAGTCAGTCATTGCTAGCATGAAACTTTTTGTCCAGGCGCCGGAGGTAGCTTGCCTACTATGTCCATGCCCCATTTCATGAATGGCCAGGGGGCTGAGATGGAATGTAGTAGCTCTGATGGTTGATGGATATAAGGGGAGTGGATTTGGCAGGCTTCACATTTTGAGCTATATGCTATGCAGTCACTCTCGGGGTTTTTGAAGTAGCCATGTCCCGAGAATTTTACTTGCCAGGCTTCTTCCACCTTTATGATTTCCGCAGTATCCATCATGTATGTCTTCTATGACCTGGTTGGCTTCATTTGGTTCCGTGCAACGTAAGTAAGGTCCACTGAGACTTTTTAAACAGGGTGTTATTTATAATGGTATAAGTGGATGCTTTGATTTTCAGGGCCCTTGCTTCGTTTTTATTTGTAGGGAGTATCCCCTGTAAGAACCAATCATAGTAGGGTTTAGTCCAGGAGGTTGTATCTTCCTGGATAGGGCAAATTTGTTCAGGCCTTTCTATGGTTGGTTCCAACAGGTGGACGATGGGTATTTTGTCAAACACAACAGGGCTGAAGTTTGATCCAGTTTGGCTAGGGCATCCGCCCGGGTATTTAAGTCCCTTGGTATTTGGTCAATGTCAAAGGTTTTGAATTTTTTGCAAAGGTTTTTGACATATTCCAAATAGAGTATCATCTTTGAATCTTTTGCAGCATATACTCCTTTGATTTGATTGGAAATTAAGAGAGAGTCAGTTTTTACCTTGAGGTTTGCTACACCGAGTTCTATACATACTTTTAGTCCAGCAATCAGGGCTTCATATTCACCCTCATTATTCGTGGCTTTGAATTCACAATTAATAGCCTGTGCAATTAGGTCTCCCTGTGGTGATTTTAGGACTAGTCCTAGGCCAGTGCCTTTCATATTTGTTGCCCCATCTACATGGAGAGTCCATTCCTGGTCTGTCTTTTGGGTGTCAAGAAGATTGACCTCTTTTATGAGGTCTGGTTCTAGGGTAGGACCTGAATTCGACCCACGAAGTCCGCTAGTGCCCGAGATTTAATTGCCGTCCTGGGTTCAAAGGTTATATCATAGGTGCTAATTTCTACTGACCATTTTGCCATTCTGCCTGACAACTCAGGCTTTCTCAGGACAGTTTTGATAGGCAGGTTGGTTTTTACAATAATTGGGTGACTCTCAAAATAAGGTCGAAGTTTAGTGCAGGACATTACTAAAGCAAGTATATATTTTTCAAGTAAGCCATACCTGGTTTCTGCGTCTAGGAGACTTTTACTTACATAGTAAACTGGATGCTGTTGGCCATCAATTTCTTTGGTCAGGACTCCACTTACTGCTGTTTCTGTGACAGATAGGTAGACCGTCAGGGGTTCTCCTTTGTCTGGTTTGGCAAGTAGTGGAGGTGTAGTCAGGTACGTTTTGAGCTCCTGGAAGGCTGTCTCGTGTTCAGGCAACCATTTGAATGCCTTGTTCTTCCTGAGTAGGTCATAGAATGCCTTGCACCTTACTGATGATCTGGAAATGAATCTATTCAGGGCTGCAACTCGTCCTGTTAGTTTTTGAATATCTTTGACTGACTTGGGGGATTCCAGTTCTAGTATGGCTCTTATTTGTTCTGGGCTGGCTTCTATTCCCCTTTTGGTCACCATGTAACCTAGGAATTTGCCTGAAGATACTCCAAAATGTCATTTGGATGGGTTAAGTTTCATATTAAATTCTTCCATGATCTTAAAGGCTGTCTCCAAGTCCCTGACATGATCTTCAGCTTTCTTTGATTTAACTACCATGTCATCAATATAGACTTCCATGGTGTCTCCTATTTGGTCTTTAAACATTTTATTGACCAGGCGTTGATATGTTGCCCCTGCATTTTTCAGGCCAAAGGGCATTGCTGTGTAGCAGTATATGCCTCTTTCCGTGATAAATGCAGTATGTTCCTGATCAGATGGGTGCATCTTGATTTGATTGAATCCACTTGAGGCATCCATGAATGTCAGGAGTTCATGCCCTCCTGTAGCATCCACCATTGCGTCTATGTGTGGGAGCGGAAATGGGTCTTTTGGGCAGGCTTTATTGAGGTCTGTGTAATCTACACAAACTCTCCACTTGCCATTCTTCTTTTGTACCACCACTACGTTGGCTAGCCAGTTAGGGTACATGACTTCTCTTATCATCCCCATGTCCAATAATTTGTCCACTTCTTCATTAATGATAGCATGTCTTTCAGCGGCAAACTTTCATCTTTTTTGCTAGACAGGCTTATAAGACTCATCTATATTTAGTTTATGTGTAATAATATTGGCATCTATACCGGTCATATCAAAATGTGACCAGGCAAAACATGATGATTTACCTTTAAGAAAATTTACTAATTCTGGCCTAATGTTATCAGGGACATCAGATCCTACCAGTACGTGCCTGTCAGGGTACTCAGGGTCTAAAATTACTTGATCAGTTTCCATTTTGGTTTCTGCCACATGAGTTGTCCTGACAGGGTACTGTAATTGCTAGGCGAGAGACTTACCTTCCTTGGAAGGCTTCAGTGACTCAGTATAGCATTCCTGGGCAAATTTATGTTCACCTTTTATGGTTGCTACTCCCCATTCTGTTGGTATTTTGATGCATTGGTGATAGGTGGAGGGTATGGCCCTTACGTTGTAGATCCATGGTCTTCCCAATATGGCATTGTAGGATGACAGGCAGTCCAGGACTCGAATCTTTCGTATGAAGATACTCCTTCCACGTATGTGGGCAGGTGTATTTCTCCCGAGTGTGTTCCTTGTTTCTCCTGAATCCTACTAGGACATTAGACTTCTTATGATTTGGCTTTCATCAATCTTCATTGCTTTAAGGACATCAAGCATGATCGGGTTATCGAATCGCCTCCATCTACCAGGATTCTCATGACACGTGCAGTCCCTATTTGCATGGTGATGACCAGGCTATCATGGTGGAGGTCTGGAATGCCCTGCATATCAGTGTCGTCAAAAGTAATTTGAGGTAAATTGATAGGTTTAAAAGGAGATTTCATTTTTGACTCCCTGGCAATTTTCTTTGCGGTGAGCTGGTCAAAGCCACAAATTTCGATCCTCCATTGATGAATTTGACTTCATAGATGGGTGGTGCAGGGGGTAAGTCACGTTGTTGCCTTTCTATGTTTTTTCTTGTTCCATCATCTTCCCTGTTATTTGTTGGCATCAAGTCTTTCAGGTATCCTTTCTTTAGCAGGTAAGCCACTTGTCTCCGTAATCCTAGGCATTCTTCTGTTGTGTGCCCTATGTCCATGTGAAATTCGCACCACCTGGTGGTGTCCTTCCTTGAGTTGGGGTTGTCTGACTTCTTTGGCCACTTGACAATGTCTCCCATATGGTCAAATCTCATGATTAGTCCTGCAATGTCAACAGAGAAGTTATATTCCTGGACAGGAGGATAAGTATAGGAGTTACCTCGTTGTTCATGTGTATAGTTGACTTCTGATCTGTCAGGTCTCGTGTAGGGAGATGGCCTGGAACTGTTTCCTCTGTGGTTAGAGCTTTTCCGTTGGTTTTGTCATATCCCGAGTTGTTGTCGCATTATACGCCTTATAGCCTTTATCTTCTTCCAGCCTGATATAGCCTATGGCTAATGCTTGGACATCTTCAAAGGTATGACAGGGCTTCATGGTCATTGCATCGTAGAAATCACTGTCCAGGGGTAGCCCTTGCCTGAAAGCTTCAACGGCTGTTCCAACATCACATCTGGGGATTGAAACCTTTTTTTTGTTGAATCTTGTCATGTAGGATCTGATGGATTCTCCAGGCTTTTGTTTAACCCTCGTATAGGTCACCGGATCTCTTTTCTAGTTCCTGCTCGGCAAACCGATGATTGAAAGAGTTGACCGGTCGCAAAGGACTTGATGCTTCCATTTGGCAGGTTTATGTACCATTGCAGACAGTCCGTTCGAGTTGTTCCAAATCCCTTACACATGTAGACTTGACGTAGTTCATCGGGAATTGATTTGCCAAAGCATCCTTTGCTTGTAATAGGCAACATGGTTCTGTGGATTTGTGGTTCCATCATAGATTCTCATTGAGGGAATCACAAATTTCTTTGGCAGGTCTATTTTTGCTATTTCATCCACAAAGGGTGAATTAGCATAGCTCTCTGGATTTTCTTCTTCAATTGGGGTAGGAACTCCTGGAATTTTTTCAAATCTCTCATGAAGTTTTTGGATTTCTTGGAGCATAGCCATCATAATAGCTGTGTTAGTCTGATCTGATGAGGTCTCTTCATTTTGGAGTTCTCCTGAGTCTGTCTCTTCTCCTGCTTTGGACTTTGATGGAGTAGGAGTACCCATATTGGAGAAATCAATGTTCGTTATGATTGAGGAGAATGGTGTGCCAGGCTGGACTTTCAACTTTGATCCTGAAGCTTTTTTTCCCAGCTGTATTTTTAGGCTGGATTCTGATTCTTTCAATTTTGCCACTTCTGCTTCAGCCTGGACCATTTTTTGTTTTAGTTGTTCCATCTCCAACAACTGTTGTTTGGCAGCAGCTAATTGTTGCTCAACGCTATCTCCTGCCATCTTTTCTTAGTTTTTTTGTGGTGTTTAGTTATGGTCTTTGATTATTTTTGAGCTAGATACCCCACGGTGGGCGCCAATTGTTTTGGCAGGGTTTTTACTAATCTAGATTGTCCTGCCAGGGATTTATATGTAGGGTGATCTAACTCAAACAACTCGCCTGATTGGTATAGTTAAGTGCAAAATGAACTAATAAATAATGACACAAAGATTTTTATACGTGGAAAAACCCTGGGGATAAGGGAAAAAACCACGGGCACCAAGCCAGGAGTGATTGTTACTATGGTTTTGGATAGCCCGACGTGAGTATTGTTATATCGGGCGTGATGTGCGAATAGATTGCTTAAGAATATAAAAATATAAGTAAAAGTAAGGGTATATCTGATGATCCTTCTGATCTTCTCTTCTTTTCTATTTATAGCCGATCTCTCCTTCCTTCTTATGCCGTTTAGGGTTTCCTGGTAAATAGGGAATGTGCCCTATTTACCCGGAGGTGGTTGCCTTTTGATTAGCCGTTGCTTTGACTGCTTCTTCCTATATCATAGCTTTTACGGAATTGGTCTTCCTTTTTTGTAGGGAACATATATCAACTGCCTGTTTGTCGCCTGCAGTGGCCTGGTGCTTTTCCTTTTCAGGCTGCTGGTTATCTTTCGCCTGTCTTTCATCAACTCCTGCTTGGTGCCTATCCGTGTTTGAATAAATGCCTGGTTTCATATGTCTTTTGCTTGGAACTTGTCTTTGGATGTCGCCTGGCCTTCGTCAGGTCAGGCAGAATAATTTTGGGCCCAACACAAGCTAAGAAATAGAAATAAAAAACAGATGGTTTATGATTGTGGCTTACATTCATAACTTAGTTCTGGTTTTTTGTTAATTGTTAGTATACAGATATTAGATTTTTTCTTGGAAGCGATAAAAGCATCGTGTGAATGAAGTAGCATTTAACCCTTGGTTTATGGTTAAGTGTGATTCTTAGAAAGTATCATAATCAAAGTCTGTACAGTGGTAGTGAGCATGTATACACAAGATTTAATTTGATCACTAGAAAATTCATATTTGAGAATTACACGTAACATGCTTTGAAGACCACTTAATTTTACTTTTATGTGTTCAGTGTTTCATTATATTGTGTTACAGAATCTCTTTGATAGCTAATTTATGGATAATCGTTATTAGTAGCTAGTTTTAGTAGCAACTCTGAAAATTTATAGCCGGTTCATATTTAGTTTCATCATATAACCTGCCTCTAACATTATTTTTTACTTCAATTCTCAGTAATGTTACAAATCAAAGCTTCAAGCTTCATTTCAACAGCCTTGAAAGGTCTAACACATTGGTGACATATGTTTCCATGATGCCGGAATAGTGAAAGAAGACTCATTTGATCACTTGTCGTTGTTGGATAAATACGATGGAGTACAATGCGGTGTCTTAATTTTAAGTTTCTCTTTTATTTAAACTTAAGTATTTTGAGTCTCGATATGTACGGGAAATGATATATATTTGATTGTGGTTTAGTTGATATATTTGTTTGAAAATAGTGAAGGATTGACAATTAATTTATAAAATTGATTTTTATTTTAATTTGGAATTTTCCTGTTTATAATGATTAACTTAAATAGCAATGCCAAAATGCCCAGTAAGAGGTTTATAAAGAGCATATAATGATAATTTAGTATGGTAGTAGAGCATAATAACTGATGCACTATAAAAAACGCCGTACATATTAACGACGCTAAAAAGCGCTAGCATTGCCCTGATATAGCGCCTCAAACTCGCGGCGCTATTATATAGCTTATACCGATGCAAATGATAAGCGCCGTAATAAGGGGTAGCGGCATAGACAACCGCGGCGCTTTTTATAGCGTCGGTAAAAGTATTAACGACGCTATTTAGCGCTTCAATAAGTCATATTTTAGCGTCGCAAAAGACTGTTTTCCTAGTCGAACGAGGTTAATTCGGGGACTAAATGTTCTCAAATATGAGTCACATCAAATATCCCCAAACCGAACCTTTTCTCGTCTCGAGTAAAGAAGTGACTACAATTAGGACCTTTATTTAATCTAACATACTAATATAGCCGATATGAGACAATTAGCGGGTCTCACTCCGCCCCTTCAACTCACAACAAGACAACCATGAGGTAGGATGCCTTCTTGCAAGGCAAGGTTGGGCTTGCCAAAATGGCGACACATCCAAGCATTAAGCACACAAAAGCAAGTAATGGATGCATCTACAAAAATGAATAGCCACTTTCCTCATCTAAGTGGCGGAAATTATCTAAAAGGGAAGCAATCTAAGGGTACACATTCCATCATAGTTACGGTTTCTTTAAACTACTAAGCCTAGAAGGATACTAATAAATCACCTCCAAGTTGTGTCAAGCTAGGGTACCTTTGTCCTCAATTGTTAAATACTTTCATCAAGAGTAGACTCCGTATTGTGTTAGAAACACTGGAGGATCGTGCAATTCCCCTTCTTGCCTAGACAAGAAGAAGGGTCGTCCCCTGTCTACCATGCATAAAAGTTGATTCGGTGGATAAAGGGATCAATGTGTTTTGAGTTTCATATGGGAGTTTGCTTTTGTTGTTGTTGTTTTTTCCCCCAATTTCTTGTGGCATTTGACATTTGAGAACACTTTCTTTTTGCCATTTCTTTGATGTTTGGCATTTCAATACTTGACAACTTTCAACTTTTTACATTTTCTTTTGAACATTTTCAAAGCCACCCTATTTGTAGCGAGGGTGCTTATATTTGAAGCATTGGAGTTCTAATTTTTGTACTCCTCTTTTCTTTGATGCAAATTGCAAACTTCTTATTTTTCATTTTAATACTTGAACTCAAATTTGCACAATTTTTGTGCTCATTCCCTTTTTGTTGACAATGTAACAACCCTAATTTTCGGCTAAATTAAAACTTACTTTTACAAATAAAACGCGCCGAAAGACAGAGATATTATAATTAATATACAAAGTTTTTCTTACAAAATATTTCTTCAAATAAAATATACAAAAATGTAAACAAGCTTTTACAAAACTTTAAATAAAATCTTCACTTGAAATAAAATCCTTTTGAACTGCAGCGGAAGTAACCTGGAAATAAAATCAGAAGACAGAAATGAACTACCCCCATGACGAGTAGCCCAAAAGGGAGAAAACACATCAGCTGGAAAGCTGAGTAACAGATAATACCTCAATATAAGCAGAATAGTTTTTGGTCATGGCGTGGAAACAAGCACATGTAAAAAGAAAAATAAACATAGAGAATAATAAAAACACTCCCCGATAAACTAATCTCATCTCAAACCAACTCCATTCTATTTCATAATATAACACACTTTCTCACCACCATAATTAATAAGTCTCATCTCACAACTCCGTCTCATAATATAATACTCCATAGTAGCCAGATATCGTATTCTCATCGTCGAACCTAAGACAAGACAAGGGGTGAGTGAACTGGCGGAATAAAACCGCGAAACAGTATTTCCATCTCAATATCGATCTCAAACTCAAATAAATCAATAACCATGGTCGCAATGGACCGTAAACATAACTCGGCACATAGGCCCCATAACTCATAACTCAATACCAGTAACCACTTTCCATCTCAATTTCAATATCGTCAAATATTCCATTAAAGGAACTACTCAACACTTAGAGTAAAATTCTAAGCTACTCACCCATAAGTCAAGGTCAAAGGAAACGACAATTAGAATACAATACAAAAACTTATTATAACTCAACACGAGAAAAGTATTATCCAAAATTCCAATTCCACGTATATCATTACGGATCAAACACCAATATCAATCTGAATTATTAACGTGGATCATGATAACTCTCAAGATGATTATGCCAACATGATTCTTCTCAACTTTATAATCTGACTGCTTATAAAACCCAAACAAGTATAATTCCCAACCTTGAATTATTTTTTTGATAAAACCAAGACCAACTTACGGATATTAAACAACCTTCTTCACATGTGAACTATTAACCCGAAACACTTCCTGCAATACTGAAGTATAATATTACGAACCATTACCGTGTTAACAAAAATAAAACTGATAACAAGAAGATTATATATACTACTACATATTATATAACAACACCGCAATTCGTTTAAACATATAAATCACAGTGCACCAAGAATAGTTAACAAAATCACACAACCTCGAACGATAATAATAATAATAGGATTGGTAGAATCGTGTTACCTTTTTATCCAAGAAAATCAATCGGTAACAGATTATAGAATGACTAGGAATAAATTACAATCTGGAAAATAAATAAGGAAGGCATATGACCGATGACGCCCGTGGACGAATATATGACCAATAGATATAGTGGTTGGAATAATTATGGAAAATATTATGAACAAGGGGTGATATTACCTTGTGGAGGGTCATAGCATACGCCACAATTGTTTTAGAGGTAAAGTGGAATAAAACTACTAAGACTCAAATTTTGGACAGAAATTGAGCTGAAAACCGAGACTCAAATGCTAAAGATCGAGTGAATTGGATATGAATTAAACCAAGTACTAAGCCAAGGTTTATGACTAAGAGCTTGTTCAAGCACCTAGCAAAGAACTCACTCAACCCCTAGCACTAAGCATAGGAGGGTCTTCTAGCACAAAGCAAAGAATTTTAAGAGAAAAAAAACTAGGTTTTCACTTATATTAATGTTCATTCAAATCTGAAGTTCTCAAGTGCCTAGCTTGGTTTATATAGACCAAGGTTTACAATCTTGACCCTTGATTACTAGTTGCATCTAAGGGCCACAAAATGAGCAGCTAAAGACAAAAAAAACGGCAGCCAAGGACTCTTACAATGCTGAAAAGAAAATGACATAAAGTAAAGCAAGTAAACTAATAGTCCAATCTTCCTTGTTTGTAGCTCAACTTCTTATTTATGATTATATGGACTGATTGGGGGCTTGAGAAACCGTTTAAGACTTCCATGCTGCAGCCAAAAAGTCCCTTCAGCTTTGTTGGAACAAAAGAAGAAAGATTGATAGCGACATTTAGCTCATTGTTCAAAACCGGGTCCCCTTGTACCTTTGCAATGTTTCTTCAATTAAAATCTGAATGGTAGCTCTAGGAGATAAAAGATCTTAGACAAAAACGTCCCAAACACACCCAAGATAAGAATTAGGACGGTTGGAGCCATAACTTCCTAGACGGTTTTGGTGTTAGACCTCAAATTGTGACGAGGTCCAAAACCGGGTGAAATGAGGCATTTCTCGGTTTGATTCGTTTCAATCTCCTCTTCTTGAAAAGGATTTTCCCTCAAATCCTCGAGCTTATCCTCCTCAATCTCTTCATAATAAGGACTTAAATCCCCAACATTGAAAGTTCCATGGACTCCATATTCTCCGGGAAGGTTTATCTTGTATGCATTGGACCCGAACTTCTCAAGTACTTCGAATGGACCATCAGCTCTAGGCATGAGCTTATTCTTCCTCTTTTCTGGAAATCTTTATTTTCTCAAGTGTATCCAAACAAGATCTCCGGGTTCAAAGCTTTTGTTGCCCTTAACACCCTTGGATTTGGCCTTATGAGCCTCATTAGCCTTCTCAATTTGCTTCTTGACTTGTTCATGGATATGGAGCATTTGTTCAACTCTTTTCTTTGCATCATAATCAATGGTATTCCTCTTGATGGGTGCCAAATCAGTAGGCATCATAGGATTCACGCTATATGTTGGGGTTGGTGTCCTTAACAGTTAGTGCAAGGACTTATAAACCTCTAAAAGGATCAAAGGGCATACTTTGGTATTATTATCAGTTGATCCACGTTTATCAATAACGGTTGGCTTGCTAGATAAGTTTGACGTTATTGTCATACAGATGGCGGTGATCAACTGGTCCCTAAAAGTCACACCTATAGGATACGTTCGAGAGATGTGACGGTATGAAAATACTGTCATGTAGATGCCAAAATTGACTAACCAGTTAGTCCGAGTTATTTGACTAAGTAATTAGTCAAATACGTGATGTTGAGATATTATATTTAATACGGATTAAATATCATGGGCTAAGGCGAATTAACCAGTTAATTCGTGAAATTAAATATACGTGATTTATATTTAATTAAATGTATATTAAAATAATTATACAATACTGTTTTGTCGGACACGTATTAATAATTCAACTAACCCGTATTATTAGCTGATGCCTTAATTTCCGATAACCGATAACAGTTTATAATACAAACCCGTCATATACATTTTAGTAATTAACGAACCGGACCTCGAGTTAAAACCAAGGGGAAGTGGAAGCCCAATTCCCTGTGTGGGTCACGGTTCTCGGCCGAATAGGAGAACAAAAGGAGACCTCCTCCTTCTGTTAAACCTAATCATCATTTTGAGAGAAAATTAGGGTTTCGAAAGAGCATTCTTCTCTGTAGAAACTGAGATCTCACATCTCGACAAAACTCACAACAGTTCTCCCTATATTGCAAGGCAATCGGAGAACACTGTTCTAGCACAAGGGCATATCTCGGACCAAGTCTTGGGTGCAACGATTAGGAGGGAATCGCTTAGATTTCGATCTTTACGCCGCAATTAAAAGGACCCGAGGTTGATTTCTATACACTTATCGTTTCTATTGTTTTATCGCTTTATGACTATAAATTGCATGTAAATTTTACGTTATAGTCCTGCAATATAAGGGGTAGTATACGGATATTAACCCACAAGTGGTATCAGAGCGAGGCCACGTGAATTTTTCATGTGTTTTTCATAAAACGATCTTGAAACGATTTTGTTTTGGCTAAAAATTTGTCTCGGCAGCCTATTTTTCACTCGGCAGATTTTTTTTTTTAAATTTGCTGCGTTTTTTTATGGTTGCTTTGGGAACCGTGTCTTGTTTACACGGTTGCTCTCGATGTTTTTGTGCTTAAAAACCCGTGCCCAGTATACACGGCAGAATTTGCTTGAAACCGTGTCATGTATTACACGGTTTTATCATCTTTCTCGATTTGGTTTTATGCATATTGTTGTTTTATACAGAGATTATAACAATATGTCATGTTTTATCAATTATCAAATTTGTTTTGATGCGTTTTGATCGAAATTTCAATTGATTTTATCTCGAAAATCAGTTTTCACGAGGGTTTTGGTTTTTCCAGAGGTTTTCAGCCACTTTTGCATTCGATCGAGCGTATTTCTACTCGATCGAGTGCTGTTTTTGTCTTGTTTTTGATCGATCGAGTCCCTGTTGTACTCGATCGACCCTGTCTCAAAACCTTTTGCTCGATCGAGTCCTTGCTGTACTCGATCGACCTGTTTTCAAAACCCCTCTGCTCGATCGAGTTGTCCTTGTACTCGATCGAGTAGTGTTGCTGATATAGGTACTCGATCGACCACCAGTTTAGTCGATCGAGCACCTCCTGATTGGCATACCTCTCGATCGACTTGCAGATCAGTCGATCGAGCCCTCCTGTCCCTCGATCGAGCACTTGTGTCCCTGGATCGAGGGATTTCATCTTTAACAGCTTTGAAAATTTGTTTCTTTTGATTTAAATTTTCTTTTGGCTTCAATATGTACTTTATCCGGATATAGTACACTCGCTATGATTGTGAAACGGTTCACACACGTACCATTAAGTTATTTTAAATTATATTTAAAGTAACGGATTATAATAGATTAAAATTGAATGATAGAAGCGGTTTTATCACATGAATTTTAATCATTAAAAGGTGGTTTGGATAAATTTAACATAATTACGGAATTATGTCACGAATGAATTTGTTTTTAGTTGATGCATTTTTATTTATCGTTTTGTTGAATGCCGTGAATGCCATTTTAATTAGGTATTTAATTTTGCAATCAGTTGTAACTTAGTGTGGCCTTAGTAGAACGTGTTACCGTAATGATGGAACACGGTCTTGGTTGTATTTTGAGATCTTGTATCTCCGTTTTGGATTTTTCACTTGTAATTACAGTTTTTAATTAGAATGTAAATAGGTTTATATTTTGTAATTTTAATTGTAATTTTGAGAAGACCAAAGATGGAGACCGGATGCTCACTCCCGCTACATGGATCAAGATGGAACATCAAGACAAGCTTTTCGGGTCCAACGGTGGATTCCAAAGTTGTATTATGTTCTTTTACTAGGATAGGCCACACTAGGACCTTTTATTTACGTATTGCATTCTTTTATTTATTTTTCGCAACGATAATTTGCATCATATTCCGCCTAAAAACCAAACCACCTAATTATTGCATGAAAACTGACACATATAGAGGTCACGAGTTAGTTTTCATTGACATTCGTATGTCACACGATCATGCTAAGCCATCATCTAAATTGATTCATTCACGCAGACGCTAGTTATTCGTTCACTTAAAATGAATTACAATTAAGTTGATGGGATCTTCCTCGTATAAACTAAAATTGAGAACGGTCTTTATAGGTCAAAATCCAATGAGTCCCTTCTTCGTCGGTAGGCATACTATGACCCCTTCTACGTCGGGTAAGTTGGAACCGATTGACCTATTTTATCTCAACACCATGGTCACTCGTACGATCCTGTGACTATGGTGGACTATAGATAGGATTTACGGAAATCTATCGACCAAGAGTTCTTAGGGAAGAATTAGCTAAACAGTTGGCTTATCAATTTACATAAATTGAGTCTTGGGATCACTTGTATCTTTCTTGAGGGAGATCAATTATGCAAGTGCAAGAGTCTACATGTTTAAAATGAATTTTAAAATAGACTTAGATCACCTCGATGAGTTGCTTATTTCGTTTTGTTTTTCTTTCTTTTTCAGTGTAGATCACGATTTTAAATCGCTTAACAACAAATGGTCTGGTTCAAGTGATAACCCAATGCCAAGTGCCACATTGGACCGTGAGTCCTGGCTTAGGATCTTCATGAGTCGATGAATCATCTACCCGATGAAGAATGACGGATCCAACTTCATGGATCGGGAGGCAAAGATTACGGAATGCCGCCGCCGACGGGAAGCTCGATATCCGCTTGAGCCCATGCCGTTAAACCCAGGCCCCACGGCTGGAATTAACGAAATCAACGAGTATAACGATTTCGCTTTAGAAGCTGGTGCGGTAAAGAACGTACTTATTTTTGCAATGGAACCCAATTTGCAGAAACGCTTCATAGCCCAAGGTGCAAACAAGATTTTCACCACGCTCACTAAGGAATTCTCGAAAGCACCGAGAATCGTGACCTATGAGCATACCACTCGCTTCTTTGATGCGAGACTCGAGAAAGGGCCAACGGTTAGCCCACACATTCTCAAAGCATGATTGAGAATGTCGAGAAACGGAGACCTTTAATCAGTAACATCGTGAGAACATTGTTATCGACCGTATTCTTCATTCACTCCACGATGGTTATTCGCAATTCAGAGCGAATTACTATATGAATGATTTGAAGAAAACTCCCCATGAATTGCACTCCCTCCTCGTACAGACCGAGAAGGACATGAAGTTCAGTGGGAGCTCGAAACAGGATGTTCTCGTTGTGTCAAACAAAGGGAAAGGTAAGGGCAAAGCTCCGGCAAACCTAACAAAGAGGTAAGGCGAAGTTCAAGAAGTCGGGTTCAGGTAAGAGTGGTCCTGGTGAGGCGAGCAACTCATCGGGCATGACAAAGAGCAAGAGTGAAAACATGGAATGCCATCATTGCCACAAGATGGGCATTGAGACGCACATGTCCGTTTATCATGAGGACTTAAAGGCAGGTCGTGTTAAACCTGTTGGTATGTCTTCTCTCTCTTCTACTTTTATTCATATGATTGAGATTAACCACGCAAGTTACGGAACTTGGGTACTTGATACTGGTTGTGGTTCTCATCTGTGTAATCATGTGCAGGGCTCCGAAACATCGAACCCCTCGTAAAGGGTGAGGTGGACTGCGTGTCGGGAATGGAGCAAGAGTAGCCGCCATCTCCAAGGGGACATATGTGATCCAGCTTCCTAGCGGATTTGAGTTATCATTATATGATTGCTATTATGTACCCAGTCTTTCTAAAAACATTATTTCTGCTTTCGCGCTTGATAAACTTGGTTTTTCATTTGTAATAGAAAACAATGCTTGCATTTTCTCATTACACGATATGATTTACTTAAAGGCGTTTCCATGAATGGAATTTATGTTTTAGATCGACCAATGAAATATTACACGTAATGAATAAAAAGTTAAAGGTTGGTGACAAAGATCAAACGTATCTATGGCATTGCCGTATGGGACACATTAATGAGAAACGCAAAAAAATGACTCATCAAACATGGAGCTATCTCGGCTTTTGATTTTCAATCATTTGGCACGTGTGAATCATGTCTCATCGGTAAGATGACTCGGATTTCCTTCAAAGGTGTTGGAATGCGCGCTGGCCGACCTATTAGGGCTCATACACACGGATGTATGTGGTCCTATGTCAATCACCGCACGAGAAGGCTATAGGTATTTCATCACTTTCACGGACGATTTGAGTAGATATGGCTATGTCTACTTAATGAAACACAAAAGTGAATCCTTTGAGAAATTCAAGGAATACCAAAATAGGGTGCGTAACCTATTGGGTAGAAAGATAATAACACCGTTCGGATCGTGGTGGCGAGTATCTTTCTCACGAGTTTGATCAACACCTAAAGGATTGTGGGATTGCCCTACGCTTGACTCCACCTGGAACACCTCGGTGAACGGTGTATCCGAACGGAGAAATCGAACACTACTTGATATGGTTCGATCCATGATGAGTCACACGGTTTTACCCGATTCATTATGGGGTTATGCTCTTTTGTCAGCCGCTCTAATACTTAATCGAAGTCCGTCTAAAGTCATGTTGACAAGACTCCATATGACCTATGGAAGGGAACGGTCCCTAACTTGTCCTTTATACGGGTTTGGGGCTGCGAGGCTTATGTCAAGTGGAGACCGGAAGATAAGCTCGGCCCGCGATCGGTCAAGACATACTTTATAGGTTATCCTAAAGGATCACGTGGTCATTACTTCTATTCGCCAACCGAACAACGTGTTTTTGTTGCGGCTAGTGCGACATTCTTAGAGAAGGAATTTCTCGAGAATGCAAAGAGTGATAGAACCTTCGACCTGTCGGAGATTCCAGAACCAAATACCGAGCAACTATTGGAGGAACCTATTCCTTCAATCCCGGCTGCGGTTAACATTCCTGAGGAACCTAGGAGGTCGGGAAGAGTCTCTATTCCTCCAGACAGATACATTGGTATGGTCGAGGAACATGACATAGATGACGTTCTACTCCTTACGAGTAGTGAACCCGCAACCTATAAAGGTGCCGTGACCAGTTCTGACTCGAAACTATGGCTTGAGGCCATGAAATCCGAGATGGACTCTATGTATGAGAACAACGTATGGGATCTTGTTGACTTACCTGCTAAGGTTCGTCCCCTTCAATGCAAATGGCTTTACAAGATAAAGCATTCTGTGGAAGGTCAGCAAGATATCTACAAAGCACGACTAGTTGCAAAAGGTTTCACCCAAGTGCCAGGTTTGCACTACGATGAGATTTTTGCACCCGTAGTTATGCTGCGTTCCATTCGGATTATCTTAGCGATTGCCGCTTTTCATGACTATGAAATTTGGCAAATGGATGTGAAAACCGCCTTCTTAAACGGTTTTTTGGAGGAAGAGTTGTACATGGTACAACCCGAAGGTTTCATCGATCCAGTACATCCTAAGAAAGTGTGCAAGCTTAAGCGTTCCATTTATGGACTTAAGCAAGCATCAAGGAGTTGGAATCATCGCTTCGACCAAGTGATAAAAGACAATGGATTTACTCGATCGGTCGAGGAACCATGTCTATATATCAAGTCGAGTGGGAGCAAGATTGTCTTCCTAATATTGTATGTTGACGACATACTCCTGATTGGGAATGACATACCTCTCTTAACTTCGGTGAAAGTATGGTTGAAAAACCATTTCCGGATGAAAGATCCGGGAGAGGCGCAAAGAATTACGGGCATCCGTATCTATCGAGATAGATCACGTCGGATGTTATCTCTCAATCAGGAGTCTTACATAGACAAAGTCCTAGAGAGATTCAAAGATGACTAACTCCAAGAAGGGGTTTCTTCCTATGGCTCCTGGGGTGCATTTGAGCGAGTCTCGTGCACCGAGACACCGGAAGAGAAAGAGCGCATGACACGGATTCCTTATGCTTCGGCTATAGGATCAATCATGTATGCCATGATATGCACACGCCCGGACGTGGCATATGCATTGAGTATGACAAGTCGATTCCAACAAAGAACCAGGTGAACCACATTGGTTGGTCAAGAACATTCTTAAGTACCTCGGAGGACTAAAGATTGGGCATTGACTTATGGAGGCGATCAAAAGCTATGCGAACCTAAGCCGATTTACGCAGATGCTAGCTTCCAAACGGATCGAGATGACTCGAAATCTCAGTCCGGATTCGTTTTTACTCTTAATGGCGCTGCATCGGTGGAAGAGTTCGAAACAAACTGTTACAAAGAGATTCTACGACCGAGTCCGAGTACTATGCCGCGTCCTCAAGCAACAAAGGAAGCGATATGGATGCGTCAATTCTTACATGGACTATCCGTAGTGCCTAGTTCGAATGACCCGATCACCATCTATTGCGACAATAGTGGTGCCATCTTCCAAGCTAAGGAGCCTAAGTCTAGCAACAAGTCTAGACATGTACAACGGAAAGCTCATCTAATCCGGGATTACGTGGAGCAAAAGATAGTAGTGATAGAAAAGATTGCTACAGATGATAACATAGCAGATCCTCTCACTAAAGCATTACGACAAGATAAGCATGAAGGGCACGTAAATTCCATGGGAATCAAACGTGTTCCTGAGTTGTAGTACTCTTTTATGGATCAGATTCATTCTCCTTTGTACTCTATACGACATCATCGTTTTGATATTTTATATATATATTTTGTTTTTCATGTGGAATTGTACGACAATTTTGAACACCACAAAGTGAATTGAACAAACATCATATCTTGTTAGTCCTTAATTGCCCACATGAGTGATAACTCGCAATTATTCTCGTGACGTTGGTTGATGGTGGGTTCAACGAGCCATAAGTCAACAGTTGACTCGACCAATCACAGAGGCGATTTATACGGATATTTCGTGAGGACACAATTGTGACATCGACGTGGAGTCCTAAATGTTTTATAACATTCGTTGCCCGGTCGTGGATAGGACCTCCATGGTGATCCTAAGAGTCGATTCTTTGACTATCGACTGTCTCTTGAGACTACGGCAGATTTTGGGTGACTTTGGTTTCTTTCTCACGGTCATCCGTAACAGGGGGCCAAGTAGATTTTTTCTGGGTCATTTCATGCTGTGCTTAGATCGGAAGGAGTCGAGTTGAAGGAAATATTCAGCCTTTATCAGGTACTCGATATTTCTCAGGGCCACTCGAGGAGTCAGAATCGAAATGCATGGCCATGCTCGGATACGGATTCGTTTTATCAGTTAAGTTACTCTCTAGTCGGGGAAACCACTCTAGATACAGATCGATTGTAAAATACGACCTTTGTGGATCCAGATCTGCAAATTGTTTTACATTGAGTGGGAGAGATTTTAAATGAATATGAGAATCGGTTATCGCACCTACACTTGTTCGGACAAGTGGGAGTTTGTTGGGGCTTGTGTCCTCCAGTTAGTGCGGATAACGTCATTGCACATACACTTGTACGGACAAGTGGGAGCTTGTTGGGGTTGGTGTCCTTAATGATTAGTGCAAGGACTTATAAACCTCTAAAAGGATCAAAGGGCATACTTTGGTATTATTATCAGTTGATCCACGTTTATCAATAACGGTTGGCTTGCTAGATAAGTTTGACGTTATTGTCATACAGATGGCGGTGATCAACTGGTCCCTAAAAGTCACACCTATAGGATACGTTCGAGAGATGTGACGGTATGAAAATACTGTCATGTAGATGCCAAAATTGACTAACCAGTTAGTCCGAGTTATTTGACTAAGTAATTAGTCAAATACGTGATGTTGAGATATTATATTTAATACGGATTAAATATCATGGGCTAAGGCGAATTAACGATTAATTCGTGAAATTAAATATACGTGATTTATATTTAATTAAATGTATATTAAAATAATTATACAATCTTTGTTTTGTCGGACACGTATTAATAATTCAGCTAACCCGTATTATTAGCTGATGCCTTAATTTCCGATAACCGATAACAGTTTATAATACAAACCCGTCATATACATTTTAGTAATTAACGAACCGGACCTCGAGTTAAAACCAAGGGGAAGTGGAAGCCCAATTCCCTGTGTGGGTCACGGTTCTCGGCCGAATAGGAGAACAAAAGGAGACCTCCTCCTTCTGTTAAACCTAATCATCATTTTGAGAGAAAATTAGGGTTTCGAAAGAGCATTCTTCTCTGTAGAAACTGAGATCTCACATCTCGACAAAACTCACAACAGTTCTCCCTATATTGCAAGGCAATCGGAGAACACTGTTCTAGCACAAGGGCATATCTCGGACCAAGTCTTGGGTGCAACGATTAGGAGGGAATCTGCTTAGATTTCTGATCTTTACGCCGCAATTAAAAGGACCCGAGGTTGATTTCTATACACTTATCGTTTCTATTGTTTTATCGCTTTATGACTATAAATTGCATGTAAATTTTACGTTATAGTCCTGCAATATAAGGGGTAGTATACGGATATTAACCCACACTATATACCACCTCAAATGGAGACTTGCCCGTGGTTGTAGAGGGTGCTCGGTTGAAGGCAAACTCGGCTTGAGCTAACTTGAGGTCCCAATCTTTCAATGACCTAGCAACCGTGCATCTAAGGATCCTCCCCAAGGTCTTATTGGTGACTTCCGTTTGCCCATCAGTTTGAGGGTGATGGGAGGTGCTAAACAAGAGCCTTGTTTTGAATAGCTTCCATAACATCCTCCAAAAATGACTCATGAACTTGGAATCCCTATCCGAGACAATGGACTTAGGAGTACCATGTAACTTGACCACTTCTTTGAAATAGAGCTCGGACACACTAGTTGCATCTTCGGTTTTCTTGCAAGCAATGAAATGAGCCATTTTGCTAAATCTATCCACAACCACCATGATTGAATCCTTCCCTCTTTGAGTTCTTGGTAAAGCAACAATGAAATCCATGCTTATGTCTTCCCATGGCTGATTTGGAACCGGCAAAGGAGTGTAGGGGCCTGTTTGGAAGTAGGATTTTGATTGTTGACAAGGAGCACACCTCTTGATCACATCTTGGACATCCCCTAACATCTTAGGCCAATAGAATTGCTCTTGGAGTATGTCATAGGTCTTTTGAATGCCAAAGTGCCAGGCAAGACCGTTGGAGTGAACTTCCCTTATTAATAGATTTCTATAAGGTCCCCTAGGCACACACAATTTGTTTCCAAAGAATAAAACCCATTTTGAACCAAGTACTTGCTCTTGAGCTTGATTTGGCCAGATTGAAGGAGCTCCCATTCTTCTTTAAAATCCGGATCTTCCACATATAATTCTTTCATGTACTCGAACCCAAGGACCCTCTGATCCATGAACCTCAACATAATGAACCTCCTTGACAATGTATCAGCCACTATATTATCTTTCCCCTCTATGTACTTGGTTGAGAAGTTGAAGGATTGTAAGAACTCCACCCATTTAGCATGCCTATGATTGAGCTTGTGTTGACCATTAATGTATTTGAGAGCCTCATGATCTGAATGGAGGACAAATGGTCGGGGTTTTAAGTAGTGACTCCAATGGGTTAAGGCTCGAACAATAGCATAGAACTCCTTATCATAGGTTGAATAATTGAGCTTGGCACCACTCAATTTCTCACTAAAGTAAG
Organism: Silene latifolia; assembly: GCF_048544455.1. Taxonomy (NCBI): domain Eukaryota; kingdom Viridiplantae; phylum Streptophyta; class Magnoliopsida; order Caryophyllales; family Caryophyllaceae; genus Silene; species Silene latifolia. The sequence continues at coordinate 70,071,513 of NC_133538.1, forward strand.
CAATTGACTTGTGCTCTTGAACAAGGACAGCCCCAATGCCAATGCCACTAGCAACACACTCAACTTCAAACAACTTAATGAAATTTGGCAAAGTAAGAATATGAGACTCACAAAGCTTCTCTTTGATGATATTGAAGGATGATTCAGCCTTGTCTCCCCATTTGAACTCCCCTTTCTTCATACATTCGGTTATAGGAGCCATAAGTGTGCTAAAATCTTTGATGAACCTCCTATAGAATGATGCCAACCCATGGAAACTCCTTACATCCGTGATGTTCTTAGGTATAGGCCATGATTTGATTGCCTTAACCTTCTCTTGATCATTCAATATGCCTCGGTCAGAAATGATAAAGCCCAAGAATTGGACTTCATTTTGCATAAAAGAACACTTATCAAGCTTGCCATACAACTTGTGCTCCCTAAGAGTTTCAAACAACACTTGCAAATGCTTGAGGTGCTCTTCTTTGGAAGGACTATAGACCAAGATATCATCAAAGTAAACAACCACAAATCTGCGCAAGTAAGGTCTAAGTACCTCGGTCATAAGTCTCATGAAGGTACTTGGTGCATTAGAAAGACCAAAGAGCATCACAAGCCATTCATATAATCCATGTTTAGTTTTGAATGCCGTTTTCTATTCATCTCCTTCTTTGATCCTTACTTGGTGATAGCCTTTCCTTAAATCAATCTTTGAAAATAATTGAGCTCCACTAAGCTCATCCAAGATGTCATCAAGCCTAGGTATGAGAAACCTATACTTGATAATAATGTTGTTGATAGCTCTACTATCCGTACACATCCTCCAAGACCCATCTTTCTTTGGCACTAAGAGGGCCGGAACAGCACACGGACTAAGGGACTCTCTCACAAAGCCTTTGCTCACAAGATCTCCAATTTGTTGTTGTAATTCTTGAGTAGCTTTAGGATCACTTCTATAGGCAGCCTTGTTGGTAATGTAGCACCTGGAATGAAATCAATTTGATGCTCAATGCCCCTAAGAGGAGGCAAGCCACTTGGAAGCTCATTTGGGAACACATCTTCATAGGATTGGAGGAGCTCTTGGACCTCCTTAGGAAGTAAAACATTCTGCCCAAAAGCCACATCTTTTGCAACAAGAGCATAAACATTGTCATCACCCTTTAACTCTTGGAGCATCTCGGCCTCATCGATCAATAATACCTCTTTTGAAGGCTCAAGCATGGATGGTGGTGTAGTATGCTTAAGGCCGGATGGAAGTGGGGTTAGAATGACCTTTCTTGAGCCAAACTTGAAGGTGTAAGTGTTGTCTCTCCCATGGTGTACCGAATCCCTATCAAACTCCCAAGGTCTTCCAAGAAGAAGATGACAAGCATCCATAGGTAGAACATCACAAAGAGCTTCATCCGAATAGTTCTTACCAATAGAGAATGTCACAAGGCATTGCTTATCCACTCTAACTTCAGCCCCTTTGTTAAGCCACCTTAATTTATAAGGACTGGGATGGTCTTGTGTAGGAAATGATAATTTTTCAATGAGAGTACTAGAGGCTACATTGGTACAACTCCCTCCATCAATGATAAGATTGCAAACTCTTCCCTTAATGGTGCACTTAGACCTAAAAATTTGTTGTCTTTGGTCCATTTCCAAGGGTTGGGATTGGGTATGCATCAATCTCCAAGTAACCAAGCTAAGACCCGCATCCGGCATAACCACATCAGCCTCCTCATGGTCCGTCCCTCCTTCATCCTCATCACACACAAGGATATCATCATCACCCCAATGAACCACTTCAAAGCTACTAAGGGCTCTCTTGGTTGAGCATTCTTTGGCAAAGTGACCATAACCTTGGCATTGGTAACATTTTTTGAGAGGCATGGTCTTTTTTTGTGAGGTTTCGGCTATTTTTCCTTTGTCAAGTATGGGGGTTTTGTTTTGAGAGGGTGGTTCATTAATTTTGAAACCGGTTGGGGGTTTAAAGGTGGCTGTTTTGGCGGTTGGTTTGGTGGTTGTAGCCTTCCCTTTACCCACCGTAAAGCCAAATTAACGGCTTCATCAAAGGACCATACTTGTTGCATTCTAACCTTATGAGCAATCTTAGTATCTAAACCTTCAACAAATCTAGCAATCTTTTGTTCGGGCTTTTCATTGAGTTCACATTGCAAGGTAAGTTGTTCAAAGTCTCTAAGATATGACTCAAGTGGTTGTTGGTCTTGTTTAAGTTGTGTGAGCTTAATGAAAATGTCTTGAGTGTACTCTTTAGGTATAAACTTCTCATTAAGCTTCTTTTTCAGTTTTAACCAAGACTTAATAGGTTCCTTACCATCCCTTCTTCTCTGATTTTTTAAGTTCTCATACCAAAGGGAGGCATAGCCTTTGAGTTTCAAGATTGCAACTTTAAAAGTTTTGCTATCGGAATAACATTTAAACTCAAAGACTCTTTCAATGGTCCTAAACCTATCTAACAAATCCTCGGGGTTTAAACTACCATGAAAATCAGGAATCTCTACCTTTAAGTCTTTGTTGGGCTCTCCATGAAAGGCCTCGGCCATGGATTCCTCCGAATCTGAAAGCTCCTCTTCCTCACGGCCACCATGAGCTCGTCCTCCTCCCATGAGGCCACGGCCTCTACCCCTGCCTCTAGGTGGTTGTCCTCTTCCTCTTGGTGGTGGTGTTGGAATATTAGCCAGGATAACATTGAAAGAATCTAGCAACAAATCACATTTTTCAGAAAGTTGAGTAACTTGTGTTTCAATTCCAGCAAGTCTTTCCTCACTCATGGTTGTTTTTTGTGTTTTTAATGTGGTTAGGGTATAATGAACTCACAAAGAAAGGCTTTTGTGTTGTTAACCAAAGCTCTGATAACCAATTTTGAATAAAACTACTAAGACTCGAATTTTGGACAGAAATGGAGCTGAAAACCGAGACTCAAATGCTAAAGATCGAGTGAATTGGATATGAATTAAACCAAGTACTAAGCAAAGGTTTAAGACTAAGAGCTTGTTTAATCACCTAGCAAAGAACTCACTCAACCCCTAGCACTAAGCATAGGAGGGTCTTCTAGCACAAAGCAAAGAATTTTAAGAGAAAAAACTAGGTTTTCACTTATATTAATGTTCATTCAAATCTGAAGTTCTCAAGTGCCTAGCTTGGTTTATATAGACCAAGGCTTACAGTCTTGACCCTTGATTACTAGTTGCATCTAAGGGCCACAAAATGAGCAGCTAAAGACCAAAAAAACGGCAGCCAAGGACTCTTACAATGCTGAAAAGAAAATGACATAAAGTAAAGAAAGTAAACTAATAGTCCAATCTTCCTTGTTTGTAGCTCAACTTCTTATTTATGATTATATGGACTGATTGGGGGCTTGAGAAACCGTGTAAGACTTCCATGCTGCAGCCAAAAAGTCCTTTGAGCTTTGTTGGAACAAAAAAAGAAAGATTGATAGCGACATTTAGCTCATTGTTCAAAACCGGGTCCCGTTGTACCTTTGCAATTTTTCTTCAATTAAAATATGAATTGTAGCTCTAGGAGATAAAAGATCCTACACAAAAACGTCCCAAACTCACCCAAGATAAGAATTAGGACGATTGGAGCCATGACTTCTTAGACGGTTTTTGTGTTAGACCTCAAATTGTGACGAGGTCCAAAACCGGGTGAAATGAGGCCTTTCTCGGTTTGATTCGTTTCATAAAGAGAAAATCTAATGGTACATGGTTTGATTTGATATTTATAATAAGTAATATGAATGATACATGTAGGACTTGGAAACTTGTCGACCATAGGAAAAGTCAAATTGTACTTGTACACAATATAGGAAATATCAAATATTCCATAGCTTTAACCTTTTTTCTTTCTTTATAAAATAAATATTAAAATCTTAAATATTTGGGGTATCACAATCTTCTCACCTTCAAAGGAACTTTGTCCTCAAGTTCGATTTTAGAAAACTTTAAATAATTTTCTTTGTGAAAAATGAGTGGTATTACACAAAATGTGGTAGAATGTGGAAGATGGTTGTATGGTTTCAAGGGTCACCTTGGAATAAACGGTAGCCAAGGAGATATCACACCATAAGGTACTCTTGACTAGGCCTTAATCCATGGGTCAAAGTATACTAGCATGACAGATCCTAGGGTGTTTTACAAGCATTCTAATGAGAAAAGTCTTAAGAAGAAAAAGTATCTACAAGGGCCTTATATACACTTGTCAAGCTTCCCAAATAGTTGTTTTCACAAAATTTTCCTAAAATGCAACTACATGCCATGATGCAACTAACATATATACAACCTAATGCAAATGCTTCTACCAACTAGTATGCCATATAAACAACTAAATGCAACTCCTAGAATCACATTGGTGTATACCGTATGAATAAAAATAAAGCCACATAGTCATTAACATAGAGAGGAAAAAGGAGATTGGAAAGATCATACCATGCGGTCTTCATAATCCTCATGTCTCGGATGTGGCATAGTCGATCAATGAAAAAGAAGGACAAACAAACACAAGCAAGTATATACAAAATATATACAATTCTATACTATAAAGGAATGAACATGTTTTTGGTTTTTCAAATTTTCAAATTTTTATGATTTTTATGTTTATGAAATAAAAAGACATGTTTTGTATTTTTCAAAATTTTTCATTTTTTATTATTTTTTTTATTTAAAAGTCAAGTTAGAATTTCCCATCCCCACGCTAGTATGGGCATTGTCCTCAATGACCAATACGATAGGAAATTATGCAAGCTAAATGAGAATGCATGATTTCTACACTACTATGCAAGCTACATGACATATAAACAAGTGATGCCTTCTAAATTACACTAAATGATGCCTGAATTTATTGGTTGGAGAGCTAATTTAAATTAACTCCCAATGCTTGTGCTTGAACTTCCCCAAACCAAGTAAGACACGATTTCTAGTGTAAAAATGGGGGAGTTCATGCACAAGTATGCAATGCATGAACTAATTGTTATTTTGGATTTTCAAAAGTGGGAACAATATAAGACACATCAATGCAACCGAGTTGGGAGTCCTATAAGTGTTGCTAGGACTCAAAACAATTGATCAAGATAAAAAATTTTGAAAACACGAGAAATAAACAAAGCTACAGGAGGTGTAGGAAACTCACAATGGGATATGTGGCATCCTCCAAAAAGCTTGTCAATCCTCAATTGTCGCTCATGGCGACATCTTCATCACTATCATCATCTTCCTCATCATCATCATCTACCTTCATGGACCCGGAGGCTTCACCATCTTCATCATCACTTGAACTTTGCACTTCTTCCTCTTCTTCCTCATGGCAAGAGTCACTACCTTCCCCGCTCTCAACAACAATCTCCTTCCGCTTAGCAACTTCACTATTCACAGTGGCATCTCTAGGAGCACTCGAAAAGAATACTTCCCTATCCTTCCATCTAGGCAAAGGACATGGTGGATCAAGGAGTCCTTGCCTAGCTAAGTGTGGGAGGGGCGGATATTGAGCCCGGTAAGCATTGACCCGATCCTCATGAGCTTCCTTATGCATATGGTGCATTAATTGAGTCAAATAGTCGTTGCCTACCACGACATTAGTACCAATTGTTGTGAATTCATGGTAGGTAAATGGATAAGGTGGAGTCACAATAGAGGAGGAGGAGGGCTTGGCATTCGATTCCCTATGTTGCTTCATAATCATCTAGGCTTCATTGGAGACGGGTAGAAGGTAGCTTGGACTTCGGATATTGAGGCGGCATATCTTGTTAGGCAAGATGAATGACTTAGCTTCTTTAGTGAGCCACTCATACTTGTTGTCAAGATTATCATTCTTGACCCAATGGAACTTGTTGATCATAGTGGCTAAATCAAGAAGTTTGCCTCCTTTAACCAGTTTATATGTCTTCTCTTTGTTGAAATCCGGGTTAAAGTGTTTGGCTAACCATGTTACGAATCCTCCATTCACAATAAAAGCCACTCCATCTTTACCATGGTCAATTGTAAGCCACCGTTCAAGAGTTGAAGTATGTTGTATTCCTTGGTGAACTTTTTGTTGACATTCATGGTGGACTCAAGGTAGACAAAGTCGAGCTCGGTAAAGTGATTGGTGCCTTTTCTTGCAATTAAAGTGTTTCCCACAACCTTATGCCACACTCTTATGCCCGGATGGTGGACATAAAGAACATGACACTCATGGAAGGATTTAAATTTTCGCCCGGTGATTGCTTTCCATAGATGTGCGGGATCATATTTCAAGGGCTTCTTCCCACAATGAGAGTGTTCTTCAAGACCAAACACTTTGCCAAACTCACTTATCCACATTCGTCTATCCTTATTTTCAAGGCGGAATTCAATATTTTTCCGGGTCTCTACCTTATTCACCTTCAAAGAGCTTATAAACTCCATGGTAAGGGAGGGGTAAGTCAATTCTTGCATGTCAAAGAGTGTTTTCAACTTCATAGACTCGAAAAAAATTCTTAGTCCTCTCAAGAACACCCAACTTGTCTAAGGCATCTTAGCATATGAATTCGGTAGGCAAAATAGTCTTTCTAGAAAGGGATACAAATGATTTCCTATAAGAATCGTTTATGAAAGTTACCTCTGGATAATCTTGTAATTGTTCAATGACCGGAGTAGGAGTAGCTTCCACCATAGGAGTAGCAACTTCTTGAATCTCCACCCTTGGTTGATGCACTACCATAGCCTTTGAGGCTAAAAGAGCTTGTTGCCTTTTGGAAAGATTGGAGGTTGTGGGTGCCTTGTTTCCACCTTTTGTTCTTGCCATGTTCTTCTCCTTGTCAAGATTGTATCAACAAACCAAAGTTTTGCTTGAATGCTTCTAGTCTCCTCAAGCTTCAATCAATTCCCAAATCGATTTAAGATTTTTGAATTTGTTTTGAAACCCTAGAAAATCGACTCAATGTGTGAGGAATTTGTTGTTTGGATGGCTTCTTGTCGATAAAGGAGTAGTTTAATTGTGATTTAAGGATTTTTTGATTTGATTTATGTGAATTTGGTTGAGGAATTTGTGTTTTGTTGATGAGGGGATTGAGGGTTTTGAGGGAGAAAGGGTTGTGTGTTTGTGTTTGAATAAGATAGAAATGATTTGGGGAAGGAGGGTGAATCCCGTGTTATAGCCTTTCAGCAGTAGGAGACGGGCGTCTTGGAATGGGGACGCTAGGATCTTTAAACAGCGAGCTCAGGAATTTCTAACCCGTGCTGAGACGTGCGGATTCTTCAGGAGATGGGCGAATTTCTGCAGGAGGCGCTCGTCTTCACTTGGGGACGCTCGGATATATAGACAGTGTGGAATTAAAATTTTAGAAGCAGCCAGGACGCGCAGATTGCTCCTGAGACGAGCGGCTTCAGACTGAGACGGGCGTCTTCTATGTAATCTGCTCAGAGTTTTAAACAAACTAAAAATTTTCAATTTCAGCTATCCCAAGACGAGCGTCTTAGAGCCAGGATGCTCGGATCACTTCTAAGACGAGCGGGTTCCCTCTGGGACGCTCAGATCTTTTCTTGTACAGCACCCACGAGTTCAGTTCCACCCGTGGGGATCTTCATTTCTCGTATCATTCTTTCTTCATTCCTTTCTTCAACATTGTGGGTGCACTATGAAAGCTAAGTTTGCCTAGGCAATTGCTATCCCCACACTAAATAAAACACTACACATCAAAACATATTAAAATCCCTCCCTCACTTTCTCTCTTAATATCTTGATCAAAGTATGAAATTGCAAATCCAAAATTGACAAAAATGCAATACAAGAAGTAAAATGCAAGTTAAGGGTTAGAATATTTACAAATGGTGGTTTAGGGAGGACTCCACCAAATTCTCACTCTTGAATGAGATGTCAAGGATGCATAGCCAAGGTGTTGTTGATGTTGTTCAACACTTTGTAGAAGTAGTCGAAGGCATGTTCATTATCATTATAAAGATCTTCAATAGATCTTTCCACATTTTGTTCTTCATGATGGTGACCCATGTCAATGTGATGACAAGGATCAACAAAGCCTTGGTCTGAGGTCATAGCATTGCCAATGTAGGGATGGACTAATCCTTCAAATTCATCATCCCATAGACCACAAACTTCACTAGCTTGCTCCCCATTGATGTCATGAGTTGATGAAAGTAACTCCTATTTGTTGTTCTCATGGCCAATGAGGCCTTATTCCTTACTTGACATGATTGGTGGTGAGCTATTCAAGCTCTCATTGTTGTTGAAATTTCCTTTCTCTCCGCATGGAGCATCTTGAGGATTATCCACTTTCTTCTTCCATATGAGTGGTGATTCTTTACACATAGCTTGATCTTTGCATTGAGATGACAACTTCTTCCTATCACTTTCTCGGCTATAATGATCGACCATGAAGCATGGCTCATGTAGTCGGGGAGCTCTCATTGTTTTGTCAAGGTTGAAAGTGATGATCTCATCTCCTACTTCAAGTGTAAGTTCTCCATGTTTCACATCAATTACCGTTCCCGCGGTGTGCAAGAAAGGTCTTCCTAGGATGATAGGAATGTTGGAATCCTCCTCCATGTCTACAATGCCAAAGTCTACCGGGATGAAGAATTTGCTAATTCTCACGGGCACATCCTCTTATACCCCTAAAGGTATCTTTGTTGATCGATCCGCCATATGAAGAGTAATGTTAGTGCACTTGAGCTCTCTCATTCCTATCCTCTTGCATAACGAGTATGGCATGGCATATACACTTGCTCCAAGGTCACATAATGCTTTGTTAATTGTAGTGTCGCCAATGGTGTATGGAATAGAGAAGATTCCCGGATCTTTGAGTTTTGGAGGTGAACTTCCTTGAAGAATAGCACTACTCACTTTGATAAAGGCAATAGTCTCTAGCTTCTGGATGGATTTCTTCTTGGTAAGAATATCTTTCATGTACTTTGCATAGGCCGGAACATGATTGATCAATTCCGTGAATGGGATTGAGACTTCTAAGTTCTTCACAATCTCCATGAACTTTCCAAGCTGTTCATCAAACTTAGACTTAGCTTGACGACTTGGGAATGGAAGTCTAATCACAATAGGCTCTTTAGCCTTCTCTTCATTCTTCTTCTTTGAAACCTCTTGGGTGGTGGGTTATTCTTCCTTAGAGTTCTCCACAACTCTTTGCTTGTCATTAGCATCCACAATGTCTTCATCAATTGGCTTCTTCAGCCCTTCATACCTTGTACCACTCCTCAAATGGATGACACTAACCGATTCATGTCTTGGGGGATTACTTTGAGGTGGTAATTGCTCCTTTTGTCTTTCAGAGCTAGAAGATGTTATTTGAGATATTTGGGTTTCCAATATTTTTGTGTGGGCTAGTATGTTGTTGATGGTGTTGTCTTTGGCTTGGCTATCGTTTTGCATTTAGGTGAAAAATTATTGTTGGTTCTTTTGCATTTGGAGGATCTCTTTTTGAACATCAAAGCGTTGGTCGTTGGATTAATTGTAAGAGGGTTGATTTTGATAACCTTGGCTTTGGTTATAAAAGGGTCTTTGAGCTTGATTTCTCATTGGAGGTGGGGTGTATGTTGGTTGAGGGTTTTGAACATTTTGGCTCTTGTATGAAAGGTTTGGATGGAATTTGGTATTCTCATTGTAATAGTTGGAATAAGGGGTGCCACTCTTTTATGCCGGGAAAGCATTCACTTGTTCGTTTGTTCCCCTACATTGACTTTGGTCATGTCCCAAAGTTCCATAACTCTAACATACTCCACTTGGAATTGAGGATGATGCCACCATAGCATTAACATGTTGTTTGGGTGATTTGGAAGCTTCATCAAGCTTACCCATAGCCTTCTCAAACTTCAAATTGATGGTGTCAATATGAGTACTTAGTTGAGCACCCAATTGTGTGATGGAATCTACCTCATGCTTTCCTCCTCTAGTGGCCTTTCGAGGCCTAATATATTGTGAATTATGAACCGCCATCTCTTCAATTTTGGGCCATGTTTAATTTTCATCAACTTCGGTGAACATTCCATTGGATCCCATATTGAGAATGTTGTGGGAGTCATCATATAGACCATTCCAAAATTGTTGTACAAGGAACCACTCGCTAAGTCCATGGTGTGGACACGAACGACAAGTGTCCTTAAATCTCTCCCATGCTTCATACAATGATTCCTCATCCCTTTGTTTGAACCCGGTGATTTGGGCTCTCAACATATTGGTCTTCTCTGGAGGATAGAATTTCTTGTAGAAGGCAAGTGCAACCTTCTTCCATGAGTCAATACCAAGGGTAGCCTTGTCTCGGCTCTTCAACCATTGCTTTGCGGTACCGATCAAGGAGAATGGAAATAATACCCATCTAATTTGATCTTGAGTAACTCCGGTTTGAGAAATCGCATCACAATAGTCACAAAAAGTCTCCATATGTGAATGAGGGTCTTCACTAGGCATTCCTCTAAATTGACTTCTCTCAACTAGTTGTATGAATGCAGATTTGGCAATGAAATTACCGGTTAAATATGGTGGTGTAGGAGTACCATTTGGTAGGTTCTCCTCGGTTGGTACGGAATGTGATGAGAATTTAGGCATTGTGGGTTGATTTTGTGGTGGGTTTTGTATTGGGTTGTCCTCTCCTTCTCTTGCAAATGGGTTGGTATACTCAATGTTATTTGGTTGAATGTCCACAATCTCACCAATATCTATAACTCTTGAAGTTCTTCTAGCAACTCTTCTATTGTTGGTTAAGGTCCTTTCAATTTCAAGATCAATAGGCAATGGATTACCTTGTGATCTCCTAGTCATGCAAATTATCAAACAACTCGAAAACAATTAGAACAACATTGAGGAAATTGACTTCCCTAAGGTAAAGAAAGACACAACTAAAAACAATTAACGAAAATTAAATCAATTTAACACCGTCCCCGGCAACGACGCTATTTTTTGTTCGGTTTAAAACTCGTCGTCAAAAGCTACCAACCAAAAAAATATTTATAACTTTACAAACTACTATTTGCAAAGAGGCAAGTAAAGGTCGGATCCCAAGGGATGGGTATTGATGTAGGATTTTCAATTGCAAATGGTTGTGTCTTAGGGTGTCACAATTTGGGTTGATGTAGGAGATAAACTAAACTACTCAACAAGATGAATAAAAACAAAGTAAAGCAAATAGAGGGGTTGTAAACAATTGATTAAAGGCACTACGGTGTCATAGGCTCATAGGGTATTCATGAGAGATGATCTTACAAACATGTTCTCAATTATATAACAAGCACTTATTGTTGTGATGGGATCAAGTTGGTGTATAAGCTTACAATCCCTAAGAAGGTTTGGTTCCTAGAGCCGAATCGATTAGATTGTACAACACCTACAAGTCGACTTAATCTTTCCTATTCAACAATATGCATGGTCTAATGAGGCTCGAGTTGGTGTATATGCTTACAAGTCTCATTGAAAAGATAGGTGATGGGTAAAAAATGCAAGTATTCATAGGCTCGCATTTCATCAAACATAACATGTGCATAAGTTGAAATCACAACAAGCAAGCAAATTAATTATGAAGACATATTAGATTAAGAATGAATCAATACCCATGTTGGTTTCCCCTAATTCCCCATTAACCCTAGCTAAGGAAAATACTCACTCATTATCAAGTTTAACATATTAATAAGGTTGTCAATCATACTAATGTTTAGGTATTTTTTACCGAATTGGTTGATTAGGGTCAATGCGGTCTTACTCGTTGGTTGATCGCATGATGGTTCATATGTTGATAAGTAAATAGAGAAATAAAATGCGTAATGTATATTGACACGTAAGATTTTGTGACGCGGAAAACCCAATGTGGGAATAACCGCAGGAGGGACGGTACCCTGCCAAATATCGCACTATACTTGAATAAGAGGACGATTACAATTGAAACGTAAAACTAATCCTGTTGGCGTGAGGTGTCAGACATGCAAGATCTTGGACGGATGTATATTTGGGTATAAGAATGTGCTAATGCCTTAGCGTAAGTATGTGTGTGGATGCGTTGTTAAATGTCCTTCTCGATTTGCTTTCTTGGCTATTTATAGGGTGAGAACCCTAGATATGTCCTACATTGATTCTGGAAAGGAGATATAATTTCCATAAGAACTCTTTCCATACTTGGCCGCCTTCCCCGATTCTCCCTGATCTCCCTAACTTCTCCCTAACTTGCCTTTCCTTAATCCGGACATCTCCTCTGATGGGCCCCTGGTCCTCTTTCAGCCCGTTCCCCTTTTCCTAATTACGGGCTTCCTTCCTCCTTATCACTCCTCCCATAGCCTTTTATTTCATTAAGTGGGCCTTCCTTATTATGCTATTTTTAGCCCAAACAGTTTGCCCCAAATTTCTTGTGAGGTACGCTTCGAGGTGTCGAGCAAGGAATTTACGTGATCAAATGCTAAAACCCTAAGCCGTCATTTGTACTTCTTTTCATGCAGCTCCATCACGTCAGTCGCCCCACTCCTCTTTTCTCGCACCCTACTCCCTCTCTCCTCTTTATAATCCCAACCCCCACTTTGTACTTTCATTTACTCCAAACCATTTTAAAAACTCTCCCTCTCTCTAAACCCTCAACTTCCATCCTATTTCATCTTGCCGGCTTCACTGTTCCACTCCCCTCTGTCTCTTTCACCAGGTATTCTTCCCCTTTTCTCCTTTAATTTCCATTTTCTCTTTTCCACCATGGGTAAAACTCGATCAACCTCCGCACCCCCTGACCGCAACCTTGACCCAACCTTTCCTTCTCGTGGACCCTATAAGTATCCCCACGACTGCGACTCTTCTTTGACTGCTGCTGACATTCCCACGATCAAGGGTTTGCTTGGTCTTGGTGACGGGGTGGATATTGCCATCCCTGAACCGGGTCAGAAAGCCGACGCCCTTCGTCCCGGATGGATCTGCTTTTCTTTGTACCCGTTTAAATATGGCCTTCGTTTTCGTATTCCCAAACTCATCTAAGACTTCATCTTTACGAATAATTTCGCCATGGCACAAATTTCTGCCGCCATCTGGAGGGTTCTTCTTTACTCCCTGGCCGCCGGTCAGAGCACTGGTAACTCTATCACTCTGGGCGATCTAGCCCATATGTACAACATTAGGTCCCTAGGTAGGGGTCAATTCTCATTTCGGGGCCGTGGAGAGGCTCCCTTCAGACACGTGTCCAAATCCCGTGATGAGAAATGGTTTGAGGACTTCTTCTTTGTGAGGAAGGACTTCATCCAGCATTCTGCCGATTACATCTTCGAGAAATGGGTTATAACTTCGAGTAAGTAGCCTTCCTGTCGCCTGATTTACTTTATCTCGCTGCTTACTAGCTTACTTCATTGTATTCGTGTAGGCCTCTGTGAACTGACCCGCATTGGTGCCAAGATCCCTGCCTGCAGCAAATTGTTCAGTATCTCTGAATCTGAGAGAAAGTTCCCAGACCTGCTCCCTGGTTTTTTACCTCCTTCCTCTTCCAACCCTCTTCAATCAGCTCACAGCATGTCTTCTGGTGAGCGTACCACAATCGTTTCAGTTGGAAACTTTTATTAATGCCTTAGTTGTCCGACGCGGAGACTACATCCTTGCGAGTTCAAAAGTTGATTCTTTAGAAATCATCCTCCAAAGAGCCAAAAGGAAGAGACCTTCCGCCGCCCCCGACGTGGCCTCCGCCTCCAAGAGGAGTGCTCATCCGCTTCCTTCCGGACTCCTCCTACGTTTTCCAGTTCGGCTGTACCCGAGCCCTTGGAGGTTGACCCGTTGTCTCGTCATCCGCCTACTCCTCCTGTCAGTCCTTGTGCTTCATCTAGCGGAGGTATTACTGTTCATTTCCCAGAGGGTTTTGGGAATGTTGACAAGGTACCATACTGGCCGGAGATCGACCAGGTGCTCTTCCCTCCTCTGAAGGAGACATTCTCAAAGTTCTCCCCAGAGGATATGGCTGAGAATGACGTGCACAACGCCTTCATGGTGAATGCCCTTCATCTTCTACCAATTTGTTTACTTTGTTGGGATTTCTCTTGCTGACTTCTGACTTTCTTGCCCCAGACCCTCCAGTCTGCACTCTATAATAGGAAGATGATCAACATAGTGCAGACCACCAGCCGTGCTACCAACGTAAAAAACTAGGAGCTGAAGGGGACTATTGCCGACTTGGCGCAGCAGCGGTCTGATCTGAAGGAGCGTGTGGTAGAGTTGAAGGCTGAGCTTACTGTCACCAAGAAGAAGCTGAAGGAAGGGGCTGATCAGCTGGCTCGAACTCAGGAGGTGTGCAGCACTTTCTCTGACTCCCTCAAGCGCTCTGATGAGAAGATCAGCGAGCTGATCTCCCTGGCCACCAATGTTGTTGCTTATGCTACCTGGCGGGGAAAAATCAGCGGGATGCGTGCTGCTCTTGAGGAGGCTCGCACCCAGCAAGCTATAGAGGAGGAGGAGGAGCAGCTGGAGATGCTCTACCCCACCCAACCTGATCTGAGTGCATTGATGCCTGAAGTTGGGGAGGTGAATTCTCCTACATTGGCTGAGCAAGCTGCTGGGGGTGACGCTGGAGTGGCCCAGGATGCTGCTGACGGAGCTTTGAATGCTATGGCAGCTGGGGGTGTGCAAGCTGGTGCGGTACCTGAAACAGGGGGTCTGCAGGCAGAAGAGATGCCAGAGGTGGAGGTCATTAATGTGACCGATAATTAAGTATTTTTATGTTTTGAGGAACTTTTGGCAGTCTGGCCCAGAGGTGGCAGACTTGTAAGTTTTAAAACTCTCTTTTTTGTGGTTGCTTCGCCAAGGTGGCGGTTAAACTTGGGGCCGTATTTTGGCCATGTTTTGGAATGCCCCTTGTCATAGTTTGTCAAGGTTTTAGCCTACATATTGTGTGCTTGTTATTTAGTTTCCTTAGTTTAGGAAGTTGCCGTGTCAGCCTGCTGGCTGATTTAGGCGAGTCCCGTCATCCAGAAAAGGCTGACTTTCTGACTCAGCTAGCTGTTGTTTCAGCCTGATGGCTGATTTAGGCATATGCCGCAATGTAAGGAGGAGTGGCTGTATCAACCTGAGGCTGATTTAGACCAGTCTTGTCATCCTGAAGAGACTGATCAAGACTAAGCTAGCTGTCGTGTCAGCCTGATGGCTGATTTAGGCGTATGCCGCAATTTTGGATTACTTAACCTTGTTCATGACGCAATGTGTGTTCATCAAGTTTAAACCCAACAGGGGCGTAATTCAGGCAAGTTTATCGTCATTCTAGGACCAATGGGACGCTGCATGATTCTGGTAGCGCATAGATCCCTACGTTCCATGTTCGTGTGCATGCATGCTGGGGCCCTGATTAATTGCGATTAGTGCGAGCTACTTCCAAGGGGTGGTATCAAGGGTAGCTGGGTAAGCGTGTTTAGCTGTCAACCAGGCCCCCTTTCGTATATTCCACAGTCCGCCTGGTGAGGGTGCTCCTTGTGGAGAAAATAGGTTAGGCATGTTGGAGTGCCATGTGCCTTGTAACCCCGCGTTGGCAGTTGACAATCCTACTAGATATCCTTTCAAAGTACCATAGATACTAGGATTCAGAGTGATGTACCTAGAGAAGCCTGAAAATAGGAAAATCTATTAAAATGATGTGAAATACCTGTCGCCATCTCATGGGGTACCAGAGCAATTGTGGTCCCAGGATGCTGCCAGACCACACCATCTAATAGTAGTTTAAAGTTTTAAAAAGAGCTAGAGACACCAGAAATAAAAGTGAAATTGCAGTATGCCTACTACCGGATTTTATTTTAACTTTAGAAAATGATTTGGCTTTTCTTAGTACATTATTCTGAAGGCTAAAGTCTACTTATTATTAAAATTAATATCTCTTCAGGTGAAGTATGTTCCATGGGCGTTGTATGATTTGACCGTCCATAGTCATCAGTCTGTATGCACCATGGCCAACAACTCCTTTTACCTGGTATGGTCCTTCCCATTTGTAGGAGAATTTGCCTACTTTTCGATTCTTGGTGTTTTGAAACACCTCTCGGAGAACCAGGTCTCCTACCTCTAGGAGCCTGACTTTCACATTCTTGTTATAACTTCTGGCCACTGACTGTTTGTAGGCAGCCAGACGGATTTTTGCGCTTGCTCGCAGCTCGTCAATTGTGTCCAGGCTTCTGATCATCTCTGCCCTGTTCAGTTCCCCTGTCATATTTTCATACCTGTGAGTGGGAACTAGAACTTCTGACGGAATGACTGCTTCCGCGCCAAACACCAGGCTGAAGGGTGTTTAACCCGTTGCTACTTTATGTGTCGTTCTGTCTGACCATAATACCAGTGGCAATTCATCTGCCTACTTTCCTCCTAACTCCTGTAACCTCCTTCTTAGATTATCCATGATGATTTTGTTACTGGACTCAGCTTGCCCGTTGGACTTAGGAGTCCTGGGTGCTGACTTTTTTAGGGTGATGTTCCACCTCGCACAATATCCTTCGGTATCGTTGGAGATGAATTGTGAGCCATTGTCACATATGATTTCCAAACCTGCAAATGATGTTGCGTTTTATAAACGAAATGACCTGTTTATCTTTTACTTTTGTGAATGCTTCTGCCTCTATCCACTTGGAGAAGTAATCTGTCATTGCCAGCATCCAGGTTCTGTTTCATGTGGCTCGTGGCAGAGGTCCTACTATGTCCATGCCCCATACCATGAATGGCCAGGGAGAAATGATAGGGTGCTAGGGTTCTGCCGGCTGATGAATCATTGGTGCTGAACGCTGGCAGGCGTCACATTTGCGTGCGTACTCTGCTGCATCTGCCTTAATTATAGGCCAGTAGTATCCCTGCCTGAGGGCTTTATTTGCCAGACTCCTGCCCCTGCATGGTTTCCACATTCACCACTATGGAGAGCATGCAACACAGTTTGTGCTTCTTCCTTTTCCAGGCACCGTAAGTAGGGTCCTGCCACTGATTTTCTAAATTGTACATCATCAATAAGTATGAACTTGGAGGCCTTCATTCTGAAAGCTCTCACTTCTTTCCTGTCGTCTGGTAGCTTGTTATGACGCAACCAGTCTAGGTAAGGTATGCGCCAATCCCTCTCGACTGCTTGTTCGGCGGCCTGGTCAGGCGGCTGCCTGGTTGCGTGAGAGTCCTCACCTTCCTCTGTAACTGCCTGGATTCCTTCCCCGTTCTGTGAATCCTCCAGTTCTCCCTTATCTACTTCATCTGCCTGCTGGATGGAAGGCTCCAGCATGTGTGCTATTGGAATGCTGGATAGTTCTGTCGGTTTAAATGTTACCCCCAGAGTTGCCAAGGCATCTGCTTCCACATTCTGATCTCTAGGGACTTGCTTAAGCTTGCAAGTTGCGAATTTTTGTTTTAATTCCTTCGCTATTTTCAAGTACGCAATCATCTTTGAGTCTCTGGCTATAAACTCATTATTCACGTGGTTAACTATTAGTAGAGAGTCACTGGATATGTGCAGGTGCTTAACTCCTAATTCCAGAGTTAGCTTCATTCCCAATATCAAGGCCTCGTATTCTGTTTCATCGTTGGTTGGCTTGAATTCACATCTTACTGCTTGTGCTATCAGGTCTCCCTATGGTGATCGCACGATTAGCCCCACACCTGCCCCCCTTTGGTTGGAGGCTCCGTCAATGTGCATCCACCAAACCTCTGCCTCCTTGTCCCCCTCTAAGTTGAGGATTTCCGAATCTGCCAGACTCTGGATGGCTGGGCTGAAGTCTGACACGAAGTCGGCCAGTGCTTGCGATTTGATTGATGTTCTGGGGTCATACTGGATATCGTACCCACTGAGATGTACAGACCATTTTTACATTCTGCCTGATAGTTCAGGCTTCCTCATGATAGATTTTAGCGGGTAGTTGGTCACGACATGTATTACGTGGGACTCAAAATAGGGGCGCAGTTTGCGAGATGCTACAACCAATGCTAGTACTAACTTTTCAAGAGATGTGTACCTGGTCTCTACCGGCAGCAGAGACTTGCTCGCGTAGTATATTGGCTTCTGCTCCTTTTCTTGCTCTCTGACCAGAACAGCACTCACTGCCACCTCTGTGACGGCCAGGTATAGGAATAGTGGTTCTTCTGCCTCCGACTTCGACAGCAGCGGCGGACTGCTGAGGTAGTGTTTCATCTCTCTGAAGTCTTGCTCGTGGTCCGCGGTCCATTCAAATTTCTGGCTTTTCCTTAGTACGTAGTAAAACAGCCTGCATTTATCTGAAGATCTTGAAATGAACCTGTTCAGGGCTGCTACCTTTCCAGCTAGTCTTTGAACATCTTTTGGCTTCTCAGGCGACTCTAGTTGTAAGACAACTTTGATCTGCTCGATGATGGCCTCTATCCCTCTCTGGGTTACAATATAGCCTAAGAATTTGCCAGAAGATACTCTGAAGGTGCATTTAGATGAATTTAGCTTCATTTTGTATTCCCTGAGGGTGCTGAATGTTTCTGCCAAGTGTCGCATTTGATTTTTGGCTTTTTCTGATTTCACCACCATGTCATCAATATATACCTCCATATTTCTTCCTATCTGCTGTTTGAACATGCGGTTAACCAGCCTTTGATACGTGGAGCCTGCGTTCTTTAGGCCGAATGGCATGACGTTGTAGCAATATATTCCTCTTTCGGACATGAATGTCGTCTTCTCTTGATCTGTAGGATCCATCTTAATCTGATTGTATCCACTCCATGCGTCCAGGAATGTTAACATCTCGTGTCCAGTTGTCGCATCTACCATAGCATCGATATGAGGCAGCGGGAAGGGATCTTTAGGGCATGCCTTGTTGAGGTCGGTGAAGTCCACACAGACTCTCCACTTCCCATTCTTCTTAGGCACCACCACTATGTTAGACAGCCATTCTGGATATTTTACTTCTCTTATTTTCTTTGCTGCCAGCAGACTATCTACCTCTTGGTTGATCACCTTGTTTCTTTCCGCTGCAAACTTTCTTCTTCTCTGCTGGATGGGTTTACACTTTGAGTCCACACTAAGTTTATGCCTTATGATGGACGAATCTATCCCTATCATGTCATCGTGTGACCATGCAAAAAAATCCATGTTATCCTGTAAGAACTTGACTAGTTGCTGTCTCAAGCTTCTTGTGCATCCTGCTCCAATGAGCACATGTCTTTCTGGGTGCAGCTTGTTCAGGTTGATTTGATCCAGCTCTTCTGCTGGGAGTTCGATGTATTCGTCCTGGACATGCTGTTTCTGTAATTTCTATGCGGGAGGGCTGGCAGTGCACTTAAGTGCCTTCTTATAGCAGCCTCTAGCTTCCTCGTGATCTCCTCTTATTGTTTCTACTCCCCATGGCGTGGGTAACTTTATACACTGGTGATATGTCGAGAGGACTGCTTTCATCTGGTGCAGCCATGTTGTAGGTGAAGGGGCCGTCTATAACCAGGTATCTGACTTGCTTGTTGACTCCTCCCACATAGGTTGGGATGACTATCTCGCCTAATGAGTTGGCTGTTTCCTCACTGAAGCTTACTAGCGGAATGGTCTTCTTCTGCAAATCCTTCTCGCTGAATCCTATGTTTTCTATAGATTTCAGCATGATTAGGTTGACCGAGATTCCTGTATCTACCAAGACCTTCTTAACTGTGCAATTGGCCATTGATAAGGTGATAATAAGTGCGTCATGATGTTCTCGTTCGTCGTATGTATCTCCTTCGTCAAAGCTGACCGCTGGCAGGTCGCTGTGAGAAATTCTGCAAGAATTGGCTGGCCTGTCTCCTTTAGTCTCAGTGGCACGTCTCTTGGCTGCTGAGTATGTCAGCCCGCTTAAGTCTGAGCCGCCTATTATCACGTTTATGATTTTGGTGCATGTGGGTGGGTTTGCAGGCTTGGCGGAGCCTACCTTATCCCGTTGCTTGCCCCCACGTGGTAATAGGTGGCTCGACTTTCCTTGCTCATACAGGCGCTTGATCTCTCTTCGTAATGTGTAGAAATCCTCAGTGTTGTGCCCAATATCACGGTGGAACTCACACTTCTTCTTGCTATCCTTTCTCCATGCTTGCTCTCTCACTGGTGGGTTGGGCCACCTGACTCCATCTCCCATCTCCCTGAGGGCCTTCAAGATTCCTTTTATACCTGTAGTGAATCCATATTCTGCCAGAGTAGGGAGTTGCTGATTTTCGTCGATTCTGTTGACTCCCCTTCCATATGGCTTGTACCTCTCATCCTTCTTGCTGGTAGTTTTCTTTCTTCCCGATTTCTCCACGGTTGAGGTACTAGAAATACTTGGCGTGCTTAGTAAGCTGGCTCTGGCTAGGATATCTTCCTCCAATCTGATTGCGGCAGCTGCCTTCTCCTGCACTGCCTCGAAACTATGGCAGGGATGCATAGTTAGCTGCTTGTATAGGTCAGAGTCGTGGTGGAGGCCTCTTCTGAAGGCTTCTACTGTTGTTGAAACATCGCACTCTCGTACTGCTACTTTCTCATTGTTGAATCTAGTATTGTACTCTCCAATGGTCTCTCCTACCCCTTGGACGATCCTGTATAGGTCTCCTGCGTGTCTCTGTGGTTTTCTGCTGCTTGCAAACTGTTGAGTAAATGCGTTCACCAATTCAGCAAATGTAGATATCGACCTGTTGGGCAGGCTCACAAACCATCGAAGTGCCGGTCCTGTTAGGGTGGACCCAAATTCTTTGCACAAGCAAGCCTCCTTGACTTGCCATATAGCTGTTACTGTCATCATCTTCTGCTTGTACTGGCTTATATGATCAAAGGGATCTGCTATGCCGTCGAAGAGGGGAATATTTGGATTTGTGAATCCCTTTGGCATGGTTGTGATGGATATGGTGTCCACGAATGGTGAGTCAGCATAGCTGTCTAGTGCTGCTTTTTCGAGTGGGTGTGGCAACCCTGGGACCGTGCTTAGTATTTCTTTTAACTCCAAGTACTGCTGATTTGTTATGCTGCCTGAATCTGGGGTCCGCCTGTCGGCTACCTGCTGGTTCAATATACTGCCTCCTGATCCGAGCTCTTGAAGGTTCTGATGTGTTCCAGCTGCTAGAGGAGTTATTGTAACGATTGTCCCCTGCTGCTAGTTCATTTGTTGGTTTGACTCGGATCCTGCTCCAGGTGTCTGATCGATCGTGGCGAGGCTGCTGACGGGGATGCCACCTGCTCGTGCTTCCACACAGCTGGCTGTAGGCCAGTTACCCAGCGTGAGGTATCCCAGCCCTTGTGGGGTTATTCTTCCATCTGATGGTATTGTGGACAGATCCAATCTGGTTATCAGTTCAGCCGGTATCTGTCGAAGTGGATTCTTAGTGCCTGATGCCCCCTGCGTTAGATCTACTAGTGGAGACCTTCCCACGTCTGCCCTTCTCGCTGGGGTGGCAGACTGCTGTTTCAAGATGTCTATCTGTGCCCAGAGCTCTCTGTCCCTCTTTCTTGCTTCCGCTTCAGCTTTCTTCCGGTCTTCTCTCATGTTTTCCATGGCATTTTGAAGATTTTCTACGCCGGTGAGTAAGATTTGTGTGGGACTAGGTGGCGGGGTGAGGCCTGAACTTGCTGCTTCCTTATCTGATCTGGCTTGGGCCGCGACAACAAGAGTCCTAGGAGGTAGAGAGGTTTTTGCTGTAGGTATGATTCTTGAGGTGTGTCTGGGAGCCTGTGTAGCCACTGTTGATGTTGGATTTTGAGTAGAGGGCGGTGGTGGCGATGGTTGTCTGCTCCCTAACACGGCGTCCGATGCTTGCTTATCCATTGTGTATCTAGAGTATCAACGATTGACGACCACAATGCCCCACGGTGGGCGCTAAACTTTTTAGGTATTTTTTACCGAATTAGTTGATTAGGGTCAATTCGGTCTTACTCGTTGGTTGATCGTATGATTGTTCGTATGTTGATAAGTAAATAGAGAAATAAAATGCGTAATGTAAATTGACACGTAAGATTTGGTGACGCGGAAAACCCAATGTGGGAACAACTGCGGGAAGGACGGTACCTTGCCAAATATCGCACTATACTAGAATAGGAGGACGATTACAATTGAAACGTAGAACTAATCCTGCTGGCGTGAGGTGTCAGGCCTGCAAGATCTTGGACGGATGTATATTTGGGTATAAGAATGTGCTAATTGTTAGTTATTTAGACCAAATTAATACTCATCTTATGATATTAAAGTAACAAATAAATATAATGTGGTCTAAATCTACATGCATGCAAATAAAATGTATAAAAGATGGTTTTAAACCATCTTAAGACAAAAGTTCCTTACATTGTTATAAGGCAAAATGGGCACAACTCAAGGACTCCTTCCTTGATGTTGTTCTTGTGCTTATGCAATAAGGATGATCCTCCAACAACACCAATTACCAAACTAGGTAATCTCCTTTTGTGGCACCCAAGATTAACCCAAAATACTACTAAAAATACTAACTAGGTAAATGTAGTAGTAACCTTGTTTTTGTATATTTGATGTACTAATTAATATTATTACTTTGATAATATTATTAGTAGGTATTTATATGTGTTTTATATAAGATGATGAAGAAAAATAAGAAGGAAAAAAATGGTCTATGGTAGTGGAGGGATTCGGCCAAATGAAGAACAACAAAAACCAAGTTTTTCCTTCAATTTTTCAACCCCATAGTTAGTGGAATAACATGGGTATTTATAGCCTATTACGGGGAACAAAAGTAAGTGGAATTTACCACTTCATGGACACATGTAGTCGTCTAAAAAACCCGGAACAATTGGACTGTATTTGGTCCATTTCGGTTTTCGTCATTTGCCCCACAAATGCTTATAAGTCTTATATTTAATTATCTTACATAACTAAATATTAATTTAATTATTTAACACTTAAATAATACAAATTAACTACCAATAACTACTTAACCATTAAGTAATCATAAGACTACTTTATCAACATACAATGTGTCAATATTAACCCATTTAGCTAATTTTACAACCTCTTGTAAAATATAATAGCTAACTGATTCTTCCTCAAAACATATACACATATCGTATAAAATTAATTAATTAACAATTAATTAATAAATTCTAATCATTTATTATTTAAATATCTCATAATTAAATAATAAATCTCTTTGTTCCGAGTTCGTAACCCGTCATCAAATAATACATTTATGTGACTAACTAAGAGTCAAATAATACAAGGAATTAATTATCCCGTATCTCATACAAACATATAATTTATACTATTTGGGCGTCATCCTATAGCTGTGACCTAAAGGGATCAGCTGATCACCGCCGTCACACGACAGTAATGTCAAACTCTAGTCAGCCAATCATTACCGATTAACGATGACCAGCTGACAATAAATAAATAAATCCCTGATATTTCTTTTACGAGATTTATTATGTAAACGCACTCATTGTGGAGGACACTACTCCAACAATCTCCCACTTGTCTGACACAAGTGTGCGTTACCAATTCTCTTGTCCAATAATATCTCCCACTCAATGCAAGATGTCTTTCAGGTCGTTCTTGCACGTGATCATATCATAAAGTAGTTTCCTCGATCAGGAGAATGACTGTTCTGACCGGATAATCTACTATAGATCTCATCCGAGCGTGGCCACGCATTCACAGTCATCTCTCCTCGAGTGGCCTTGAGATAAAATATGACTTAAAAGGACAATCCTGTTGACCTATTTTCTTCATTCGATACAGATCACAATGACCCAGTAAATGCTTATCGGCCTCCTTTTACGGTGCGACCTAGAACAAAAACCAAAGCCACCGGAAAACCGTACCAACTCAGACAAATAGTCACTAGTCTAAAGAATTGACTCGAAGGAATAAATAGAAGTCCTCGCCATGACCTAGCAACAAAAGGACTCTATAAACGGTCACTGTCCGACAAATTGTCTCACAATATGCCTATGTAATCGACCAGTCATCACTATGACCATATGACAGTCGAACCTGTCATCTATCACCTTACAATCTAGTCACTCCGAGACGTCACCTCATTAAGTAACTAGGGACAAAATACAATGTTAATCCAGTTCACTTAATAGGGTTCGACGTTGTCTTTACAACCTATTTGGAGAAAACAAAGTATATAAATTCAGACATAAAACTGAATATAACGATAAATGCAACTTATCATATATGAAATAATAAATACAATATTTTGATTATTACATATCATATAATTTACAACAGTTCTGGCATTCATCTCAACCCCATCGAAACTACATGACTATCATGTTTAGCTTGAGACAATGGCTTGGTTAAAGGATCAGCGATGTTGTCGGATGTCCCAACCTTACAAACTGTAATTTCTTTCCTTTCGATTAAATCTCTAATTACATGAAATTTCCTAAGTACATGTCTAGACTTGTTACTAGACTTGGGCTCTTTTTCTTGAAAAATAGCCCCACTGTTATCACAATACAAAGTGATAGGATCTCAGCGGTCGGAACTACTTTCAGTCCCTAAAAAATTGCCTAATCTAAACAGACTTCCTTTGCAGCCTTCGAGAGGTCGCAATGTACTAAACTACCGTTGTAGAATCAAGCGATCCACAGACTCTTTGAAACTTCTCCAGCAAACCGCCCCTCCGTTCAACAAAAAAACAAAACCAGCCTGGAATTTCAAATCATCTCTATCGGTTTGGAAACTGGCATCCGTATAACCTCTTATACGTAATTCAGATTCTCCTCCAAACACTAAGAATGAATCTTTAGTCCTTCTCAAGTACTTCAGAATATTCTTGACGGCTATCCAGTGACTCTCACCTGGAGTTTTCTGAAAACGACTCGTCATACTCAAAGCATACGAGACATCAGGACGAGAACACATCATAGCATAAATGATCGATCCAACAACGGAAGCATATGGAATCGATTTCATGCGTTCAATATCCTTAGGCTCAGTAGGACAATGTGACTTACTCAAAGTGATCCCACTGCCCATAGGTAGAAAACCTCTCTTGGAGTTTTTCATATTGAATCGGTCAAGAATCTTATCGATATAGGCTTCTTGACTCAATGCTAATATCCTTTTGGATATATCTCTATAGATCCGGATACCCAAGATGCGCTGAGCTTCTCCCAAATCTTTCATTTGGAAGTGATTTCCCAATCACTTCTTAACAGAAGCAAGCATATCAACATCATTCCCAATGAGTAATATGTCGTCCACATAAATAAGTAAGAAAACAACTTTACTCCCGCTAAACTTCATGTATAAACATGGTTCCTCAACACTTCGAGTAAAACCATTCTGTTTAATAACATGATCAAAACAATGATTCCAACTCCTTGACGCTTGCTTAAGACCATAAATGGATCTCTTAAGTTTGTATAATTTGTTAGGATTTTTAGGATCCACAAAACCCTCAGGTTGTGTCATGAACACTTCCTCTTCCAGAAACCCGTTCAGGAAAGCGGTTTTGACATCCATTTGCCATATCTCATAATCATAAAATACAGCAATCGCTAACATTATCCGAACATATCTAAGCAAAGCAACTGGTGCAAAAGTTTCATCATAGTGTAAACCATGAACCTGAGTGAAACCTTTTGCAACCAATCTAGCTTTGTAGACATCTTTATGTCCATCCATGCCGATTTTAATCTTGAATATCCACTTACACTGAAGAGGTCGAACATATTTAGGTAAGTCAACCAGGTCCCATACCTGATTATCGTACATGGAATCCATTTCGGATTGCATGGCTTCAAGCCATAGCTTAGAGTCAGAACTCATAATAGTTGCTTTATAGGTCTTGGGTTCATCACTTTCTAAAAGTAAAACCTTATAGTCACCATCTTCCTCGATAATACCAAGGTATCTATCAGGCTGGCGACTAACCCTTTCTGACCTCCTAGGTTCAGAATGAACAATAACTGATTCAGACGTAGAAGGAACATCTTCTTGTATTGTCATATCAGTTTGTGGCTCTTGAACTTCGTCAAGTTCAAATTTTCTCCCACTCTGTCTTCTAGAAATAAATTCTTTTTCTAGAAAGACAGCTTCACGAGCCACAAACACTTTGTTCTCGTTACTATTGTAGAAGTAATATCCACAAGTTTCCTTAGGGTAGCCTACAAAAACACACTTTTCAGAACGAGGTGCAAGCTTATCGTCAGACTTACTCTTGACATAAGCATCACAACCCCATACTTTCATGTATCGCAGATTCGGGACTTTCCCTTTCCATATCTCATATGGAGTTTTGTCAGTTGCTTTAGTGGGACTTTTATTAAGTGATTGTACAGTAGATAAAATGGCAAAACCCGAGAATGACTTAGGTAACTCTGTTTGACTCATCATCGATCGAACCATATCTAATAAAGTTCAATTCCTCCTTTCAGCCACACCATTTAATTGTGGTGTGCCAGGAGGAGTTAACTGAGATACAATACCGCAGTTTATAAGGTGATCCTTAAAGTCATTGCTTAAATATTCCCCACCACGATCTGATCGTAATGCTTTAATCTTCTTATTTAATTGGTTTTCTACTTCATGTTGAAACTCTTTGAACTTATCAAAAGCTTCACTTTTATACCTCATTAAGTAGATATACCCATATCTACTCATGTCATCAGTAAAAGTAATGAAATAGTCATAATTACCTCTTAGTGTTGTCATTGGGCCACAAACATCGGTATGTATTAAACCCAATAACTCACTAGAACGAGATCCTTTTCCTAGAAAAGGTGAACGAGTCATCTTGCCAAGAAGACAAGATTCGCATGTACCAAATGATTCGAAATCAAAAGGTTTAATTACACCAGTCGACACTAGTCTTTTAATTCGCTTCTCGTTAATGTGTCCTAAGCGACAATGCCATAAATAAGATTGATCGGGATCACCTGTTTTGAGTCTTTTATTATCTAAATGATAAACATCGTTGCAATTATCTAGAATATAAATACCATTAATTGAAATAGCTTGACTATATACAATCCCATTAAGGGAAAAAGTACAACACTTGTCTTTAATTACAAAGGAAAACCCTTATGTGTCTAATACAGATACGGATATTATATTTCTAGATAGCGTTGGTACAAAATAACAATTATTAAGATGTAACTCCAACCCCGAAGCTAAACTAAGTACATAAGTTCCTACAGAGACGGCAGCTACTTTAGACCCGTTTTCCATTCGGAGATCGACATCACCCTTGTTTATCTTTCTTATGCTTTTTATGCCCTGCAAATGATTGCACAAGTGAGAACCACAACCAGTATCTAATACCCAAGTTGTATTTGAAGCATAATTTATGTCTATCATAAAAGATTCGGTTGAGAAATTACATGTCGGCTTCACAATGCCAGCTTTTATGTCATCCAGGTACTTTGTACAATTACGTCTCCAATGTCCCTTGTTATTACAATAATTACAAGTATCTTTAATAGGATTACCCTTTATGGATTTTGGCTTGGTAGAGCAATTCGCAATTGCTTTACCTTTGCCCTCCACCTGAACGGGCTTCTTACCTGCATTCCTCTTAAACTGCTTCTTCCCCTTCACATTAATCGCAAGCACATCTTTCCTTGTACTCCCACTCAATCCCATGTCCTTCTCTGCTTGCACAAGCAGAGAATGGAGCTCATGTAAACTCTTTCTCATGTTCGTCATATTGTAATTTACCCTAAATTGGGTAAATCCCTTGACGTGCGAGAGAGAGTGGAGCACTCGGTCCACCACAAGTTCGTCGGGGATCTTGCATCCCAACCCCTCTAAAGTTTCCACGTACTCAATCATTTTAAGTCCGTGTGAACTTACAGGTTGACCATCTTTGAGGTTAGCCTCAAAGAAACGAACAGCGGTGTCAAACTGAATTATTCTCGGGGCTTGAGAAAACATAGTTGAAAGCCTCGAGAATACTTCATGTGTATCACGAAACTTGACACAATGCCTTTGTAAAGCAGGATCCATTGAAAAAATCAAAACATTTTTTATTGCAGCGGATTCCTTTTGATAATTTGAAAAAGCCTCCCTTACATCGGCAGTGTCCCTAGTACTAGGCGAAGGGGGAGAGGGATCGACAAGGTAACGTAATTTGCCATCACCTGCGGCAGCTAATCGAAGTTTTTCTTCCCAATCTTTAAAATTACTACCGTCGGCTTTTAAAACATATTTGTCCATAAAAGAACGTAGCCATGAATTTCTAGCTATTGTGGCGGTTTCACTAGTAGAAGTCATCGTGATTACTACAAAGGAAATAAAGGAAAGATTAACATTTATCGTCTAGAAATATTTAACTTGTGAAACTATTTAACAAGTTCCCATTTATATAATGATCTCCCACTGAATTATATAAATGATTCCAAGATCCAATTTTAT
Organism: Silene latifolia; assembly: GCF_048544455.1. Taxonomy (NCBI): domain Eukaryota; kingdom Viridiplantae; phylum Streptophyta; class Magnoliopsida; order Caryophyllales; family Caryophyllaceae; genus Silene; species Silene latifolia. The sequence continues at coordinate 70,099,706 of NC_133538.1, forward strand.
ATAAACACGGGCACGGTGGACCGATTCAACCCATATTTATATAAATTTGGTGAGTCAATATCTTTCACTGATTCTACTACTAGAACTCTTGGTTGACGGATTTTCTTAAAATCTATCTTTTAGCCCCAGAATAAATATGGGCACGGTGGACCGATTCAACCCATATTTATCCCGTTGAGTCCAACCAATTTTCACGCGTAATAACTTTTATTACCCTACTTACCCAACATAAAAAGAGTGTACCTCGGTGATCCGAACCTACCACTAATGAAGAAGGGATTCATAGGTGCTATTATTTGGTAAGGCTTAATCTCAATTTTAAACAAATGTGAGAGATCTTATCAATTTAATTGTCTATCACTTTCAAGTGAACAAAATTAGTGAATGCTAGACGATTAAATTGATAACAACAAAAAGAAAACATGTAGTGACGATTTGGCATGAATGCATAAAAGAATTAAAACAAACAAGTCCTTGGTCCCTTGAGTCTTCATAAATAGGCCTCCTTCTTTAGGATTTCGGAACGCCTTTCCGAAAACACCGTCTTCTTGAAAACTCCGTCTTTAGATGCTTCATCTAATTACTAATAATTAAATTACATGACAATAACCTATTATACAATTTGTAATAAAATTAAAATAAAAGCTATTAATTAATTAAAAATTAGGCGATACGAAATCGCAATTAATTACAAAACAAGTCGATATTCCCTTACATTTCGGGAAATACCAACTTCTACCTATGGCCATATTAGGAAAAATTACATAATTATAATTCTAAAAACCATTCATCTAAATGAATAATAAAATGCATTATGGAAAATGACATGCCAAATCGTCTAAGTTACCAACAATGATCATTTGAGCTTGCCTTGACGGAATTTTTACCAATAAAAATTCATAATCAATTCTTAAAACAATTTTAAGACTTACCCATCATACTAATGTGGTCTAATATCAAAATAATTATTCTCAACAATTATCTTGAATTTATATGGGAATTAAAATACAATTGTGACAAAAAATGATATAATAATTCACAATTATCATACAAAAATTCCATTTAATATAAAATTTCTTGGAAAAATAAATTTCAAAACCATGAACATTCTGGTCTTACACCAAAAATGCCATGCAAGTGAAAATTTTTGTTTTTAAAATTTATTTAAAAAGATTTCACAATTTAATCGGTAAAGAGATAATTTTTACGAGTTAATTCTAAATCAAACCATAAAAATTGAAATGACTTAAAATAAAATTTTATACATTTTGGAACAATTTCCAGGAGCTAAAAATTCAGAAATTTCGAGCCCTAAAATTAAATCAATATTTATTTACAAAATAACCATTATTTACCCATTTTTATCAAATAAAAATTAATAAACAACCTAAATTAATCACATTAATTTAAAGTTTCTATTTTTCTCATAAATAGAACATGCATGTGGTTATTTATAAATAAATATGCATAAAATTAACATTCAACCCAATTTAATTAACTCTTAATTAATTTTAATGCATTTTTACTCAATTTTATGCCAATTTAAGTTATAAAAAGTGGAAAAATTTAACAAAAATAAAATTTTCATCCCATATCATTCTAAGACCAGATTATTTACATGCAAGACTATATTATGTGATAAAACGAATTTTAGTAACATAATATCAATTTTATTAATTTATCTCATAAATTACTAAAATCGTCTTAAGATAACATGCATGTATTTAACAGTGCTCTGATACCACTTGTTAGTTATTTAGACCAAATTAATACTCATCTTATGATATTAAAGTTACAAATTAATATAATGTGGTCTAAATCTACATGCATGCAAATAAAATGTATAAAAGATGGTTTTAAACCATCTTAAGACAAAAGTTCCTTACATTGTTATAAGGCAAAATGGGCACAACTCAAGGACTCCTTCCTTGATGTTGTTCTTGTGCTAATGCAATAAGGATGATCCTCCAATAACACCAATTACCAAAATAGGTAATTTCCTTTGGTGGCACCCAAGATTAACCCAAAATACTACTAAAAATACTAACTAAGTAAATGTAGTAGTAACCTTGTTTTTGTATATTTGATGTACTAATTAATATTATTACTTTGATAATATTATTAGTAGGTATTTATATGTGTTTTATATAAGATGATGAAGAAAAATAACAAGGAAAAAAATGGTCTATGGTAGTGGAGGGATTCGGCCAAATGAAGAACAACAAAGACCAAGTTTTTCCTTCAATTTTTCAACCCTATAGTTAGTGGAATAACATGGGTATTGATAGCCTATTATGGGGAACAAAAGTAAGTGGAATTTGCCACTTCATGGACACATGTAGTCCTCTAAAAAACCCGGAACAATTGGACTGTATTTGGTCCATTTCGGTTTTCGTCATTTGCCCCACAAATGCTTATAAGTCTTATATTTAATTATCTTATATAATTAAATATTAATTTAATTATTTAACACTTAAATAATACAAATTAACTACCAATAACTACTTAACCATTAAGTAATCATAAGACTATTTTATCAACATACAATGTGTCAATATTAACCCATTTAGCTAATTTTACAACCTCTTGTAAAATATAATAGCTAACTGATTCTTCCTCAAAACATATACACATATCGTATAAAATTAATTAATTAACAATTAATTAATAAATTCTAATCATTTATTATTTAAATATCTCATAATTAAATAATAAATCTCTTTGTCCCGAGTTCGTAACCCGTCATCAAATAATACATTTATGTGACTAACTAAGAGTCAAATAATACAAGGAATTAATTATCCCGTATCTCATACAAACAATTAATTTATACTATTTGGGCGTCATCCTATAGGTGTGACCTAAAGGGATCAGCTGATCACCGCCGTCACACGACAGTAATGTCAAACTCTAGTCAGCCAATCATTACCGATTAACGATGACCAGCTGACAATAAATAAATAAATCCCTGATATTTCTTTTACGTGATTTATTATGTAAACGCACTCTTTGTGGAGGACACTACTCCAACACTAATGCCTTAGCGTAAGTATGTGTGTGGATGCGTTGTTGAATATCCTTCTTGATTTGCTTCCTTGGCTATTTATAGGGTGAGAACCCTAGATATGTCCTACTTTGATTCTGGAAAGGAGATATAATTTCCATAAGAACTCTTTCCATACTTGGCCGCCTTCCCCGATTCTCCCTGATCTCCCTAACTTCTCCCTAACATCTCCCTAACTTGCTTTTCCTTAATCCGGACGTCTCCTGTGATGGGCCCGTGGTCCTCTTTCAGCCTGTTCCCCCTTTTCCTAATTACGGGCATCATTCCTCCTTATCACTCCTCCCAAAGCCTTTTATTTCATTAAGTGGGCCTTCCTTATTATGCTATTTTTAGCCCAAACAACTAACAAGACAAAACATGATGAATAAATGGAAGTGATTAACAAAAATTAAATAAGATTAAAAGAGAATTATACCTATGAAGATGATTCCAAATAATAAAGCAAAGAATAATAGAAGTACTTGTTGATTGATGGAAGGTTATCAATCCTCCAAATAAACCCAAATAATCTTCAAATTACCCAAAATTAAGGAAGAACAATAGAGAAATTAAGGAAAGATTAAGATGTGATTAATATTGAGAAATTGTATTACAACTAAACTAAGACTAATTTGATGAGATTAAGAGAGTATAAGATATGATTAAGGGTGCATGCTAATCTAGGTAGTACAAAGGAGTATTTATACTAAATATTAGGTACAAAGATTAGGGTTACTAAGGGCTTAAATGACTATTAACACCCTAAGAAAAGTTGAGGAAATGCTCCTCTCGAAGGAAATGAGTGGATTTCCATAGCTAGTCTTGCCACGATCCGCCCGTCTTGTGCTGTGGCACGGGCTCTTCTGTCTTAGGATCCGCTCGGATCCAGGGGAAGACGCTCGGCTCCTTGGGCTGCAATCCGCTCGTCTTGGGAACAAGATGCCCGGATCTTGGTGTTGTGAGATGCCCGGATCATGCCTGATCCGCCGGGATTCATGGGCAAAATGCTTCTCTTCTTTTCCTCCTTAACAATCCGCAAGGATCATTTCCGGTATGCAAGGATCCTTTTATCATTGCCCCTTTCACTTTATTATCTACTTAGGCCTCTAGTGTTGGTCTTCTCTTTGATGCTTGCTCATTAGGTGTGATCCATTTAGCTCCATTTCGCCTCATAAATGGAAGGTTAGCACTACTTTCCTACCAAGGGGATAAAACCTCAAAGAATATGCAAAATGGGAAACTAAAGATAGTAAATAACCCAATTATGTGCTATAAAGCATAGGAACGAGGTTAATTCGGGGACTAAATGTGCTCAAATATGACTCACATCACCTTACATAGGACTAGGTCTACTTCCATGAATACCCTGATGTTTACATTTTTATTGTAACTTCTGGCTACTGTTTGCTGGTAGGAAGCTATTCTGATCTTGGCTGCATCTCTTAATTCTTCAGCCAAGATCAGGCTATCTTGTATTACGTAGTGGCTTGTTTTCTTCCATGGTGTTCAGGCTGCTTCTAGTAGTTGGTACATGGATTTCTGCTGGAATCACTGCTTCGCAACCATAGACCAAAGAGTAAGGGGCCTGGCATGTGGATGTTTTAGGTGTAGTTCTGTCAGTCCAGAGGACTAAAGGGAGTTCTTCAGCCCATCTGCCTTTTCTTCTCTTTAGTTTTTTCTTCAGGCAGCTGATTACCACTTTATTACTGGACTCAGCCTGGCCGTTGGCTTTTGGATAGCCTGGTGTAGAGGTCACCAGATTGATATTCCATTGTGCACAGAAAGCCATTGTTCTTTTTCCCATAAACTGAGTGCCATTGTCACAAACTATTTCTGAGGGGATGCTATATCTACATATGATGTTGCGTTTGATGAATGATATGACATCCTTCTCCTTGACTTGCCTGTATGAGTCAGCCTCTATCCACTTTGAAAAGTAATCAGTCATGGCTAACATATAAACTTTTTGTCTAGGAGCTTGAGGTAGTTTGCCTACAATGTCCATTTCCCACTTCATGAATGGCCAAGGAGCTGAAATGGAATGTAGTAGCTTTGATGGTTGATGGATGAATGGAGAATGAAATTGGAAGGCTTCACATTTTGAGCTGTAAGCTAGGCAGTCAGCCCTTAGTGTTGGCTAAAATAAGCCTGTCCTTAGAACCTTGCTTGCCAGGCTTCTGCCGCCTTTGTGATTTCCACAGTATCTATCATGTATGTCCTCAATAACTTATTTGGCTTCATGAGGTTCCAGGCATCGCAGGTAAGGTCCAGCCTGAGACTTTTTATACAAGATGTTATTTATAATAGTATAGGTGGAAGCTTTAGTTCTAAGGGTCCTTGCTTCATGCCCGTATTTGGGTAAGAGTCCCTGTAAGAATCAGTCATAGCATGGTTTGGTCCAGGAGTTTGTGTCCCTCATTGATAGGGCAGATTTGGTCATGCTTTGTAATGGTTGGTTTGAGCAGGTGAACAATTGGTCTCATATCAAATACAATAGAGCTGAAATTTGATTCCAGGCTAGCTAGGGCATCAGCTTGAGTGTTTAAGTCTCTTGGTATTTGATCAATGTCAAATGAACTAAACTTTTTGCAAAGATTTTTGACATATTCTAAATAAAGAATCATTTTAGAATCCTTTGCAACGTAGGTTCCTTTGACTTGATTGGAAATTAAAAGTGAATCAGTCTTTAACTTGAGAATTTCTACGCCTAGATCTATACATACCTTAAGTCCAGCTATCAGGGCTTTATATTCAGCTTCATTGTTTATTGCTTTAAATTCACAACTAATAGCCTGAGCTATTAAATCTCCCTATTGTAATTTTAGTACTAATCCTAGGCTAGTTCCTCTCATATTTTTGTTGCTCCATCTACGTGTAAGGTCCATTCCTGGCCTAATTTTTGGGTGTCTAGATGATTGACCTCTTTTATGGGGTCTGGTTCTAGGCTGGGACTAAATTCAGCCACAAAGTCTGCTGAGGCCTAGAATTTAATTGTTGTCCTAGGTTCAAAGGTTATGTCATAAGTACTGAGTTGTACTGACCATTTTTCTATTATGCCTGAAAGTTCAGGTTTTCTGAGGACAGATTTGATAGGCAGTTTGGTCCTGACAATTATTGGGTGACTCTCAAAGTTAGGTCTAAGTTTTATACAGGATACAATTAAAGCAAGTACGTATTTTTCAAGTAGTCCATACTTTGTTTCTGCATCCAAGAGAATTTTACTTACATAATAGACGTGGTGATGTTGGCCTTCAACCTCCTTGGTCAAGACTCCACTTACTTCAGTCTCAGTGACTGATAGGTAAAACGTCAGAGGTTCTCCTTTGTTAGGTTTGGCTAGTAGTGGAGGGGGCCAGGTAAGTTTTTAATTCTTGGAAATCTGTTTTATTTTCAGGCATCCACTTGAATGATTTTTTCTTCCTGAGGAGGTCATAGAAGGATCTACATCTTTCAGATGATCTGGATATGAATCTATTCAGGGCTGCAACTCTTCATGTTAGCCTCTGGATATCTTTGACTCACTTGGGAGGTTCCAATTCCAGGATGGCTTTTATTTGATCTGGGTTGGCTTCAATCCCTCTTTTTGTCACCATGTATCCTAGGAATTTACCTGAAGACACTCCAAAGTGGCATTTGGAGGGGTTGAGCTTCATGTTGAATTCTGCCTTTTTTTACTTGACCACCATGTCATCAATGTAGACCTCCATTCTGTCACCAATTTGGTCTTTGAACATCATGTTGACCAGGTGTTGGTAGGTTGCCCCTACATTTTTCAGGCCAAAGGACATTGTTGTGTAGCAATATATGCCCCTTTCCGTGATGAATGTAGTATTTTCCTGGTCAGCTGGATGCATTTTGATCTGGTTGAATCCACTTGAGGCATCCATAAATGTTAGTAGTTCATGTGAAGCTGTAGCATCTACCATTGCATCAATGTGAGTGAGTGGGAATGGGTCTTTTGGGCAGGCTTTGTTAAGATCTGTGTGGTCTACACAGACTCTCCACTTGTCATTCTTCTTTTGTACCACGACCACGTTGGCCAGCCATTCAGGGTACATTACTTCCCTAATCGTTCCCATGTTTAAGAGTTTTTCCACCTCTTCGTTAATGACAGTGTTGCGTTCAGGGGCAAACTTTCTCCTTTTCTTCTATACAGGCTTAAAAGAAGTGTTAATATTGAGTTTATGGGTAATAATACTAGCATCTATGCCAGTCATATCAAAATGGGACCAGGCAAAATATGAGGATTTATTCTTAAGAAAACTTACTAGTTCTGGTCTGATATTATAAGGAACATCGGATCCTACCAGAACATACCTGTTAGGGTACTCATGGTCTAATACTACCTAATCTGTTTCCATTTGGGTTTCTGCCACGTAAGTGCTCCTGACAGGGTACTGTAATTGCTAAGTGTTTTGTCCATATTTTGCGCAGGGATGGAAATACGATCGGGGTAGAATAGTATGGGGGCTAACTAGTATCATCTTATTTTGATGTTATCGTGATCGTACATAGGCAGGGTTGATGATAATAAAAGTAGTGCAAATAAAGTAAATAGTAAGACAAATGAATTTGTACGTGGAAAACCCTTGAATGGGAAAAAACCACGGGCACCAAGCCAGGAGAGGATTTCACTATGATTTTAGAGGATAATAATATAACGAGCGCAAAGTAGTATATTTCATCTATGTATTGTCTATGAGTAGCTTGTAATGTGTTAGGATGTGTGGAATGAATATGTGCTTGGCTTTGTTGCATGCTTCTCCTTATCTAATCTTGAACCAACGATTTATGCTTGATTATTCTCCATTAATGACAAAGATTCTCCCTTAATTGTCTTCTTAATTGAGCAGTAAAGCCTATTAATTCTCCCTCTTTATGATAGAATCTCCATCATCAATATGCTCCTAATTATCATATTAATGTGGTAATAATCTCATATAATTGTCTTTCACTTAGTCAAATGTTGACCTTACACTTGACCGTTGTCCTCTCCTTCCTGGTGCCTGTCTTCTAGTATCCTGGTGGCTTGACGTCCTGACACCCTGATTGTCAGGCCAGGGTATAACTTGATCCTGAAGATGATGCGGGAGTCTAGGCTTATCGACTACTGGTGCCAAACATGGACTACCCTGACGGACCTGCCCTGATCGTCAGGCCAGGATAGAATTATATCCTGTCAGTAGTGCAAAATCCAGGCCCAACAGTTGCCCCTTATCTCCTTATTATCGCTGGGTCAGCCAGTAATAAGGAGATAACCCTCTCTTTTCTTCTCTAGACGACTTCTTCAAGACTATTCAGCGTGATTCATCATTAAGAAAACGGCTAGTTGCAGTAAGTCCCATTCTTTACCGTCTATAAATAATTTCTTCACTTCATGCTTTATTATCAACCAAAACTTGATCAATTCCTCTAAAATTCTCCCAATCTTTCTTCGATCTTTATCTTTAACCTCGTCTATTTTCCCAGAAATTACCAGAAAATCTAACTATGGTTGTAAAAAGAAAATCAACCAGGGTTACTGTTGCTCCTGGCACAGCTTTCGTCCCAAACACTGAAAATAAGCCTGAATCTTCTGGAAATCAACCCATCACTTTTAGAGATGCATCCCATGCTCTAGCTGTTGATAAGGTCACCATCTTTATTGATCCTGACGTATGGATTCCTAAAAATTCTCCCATCGGGGCGGATTTGCTATATATTATCAGGACCAACTTGGTTGGGTCTGACCTAACGTATCTCAATTAAGATACATGCGTTGGTGGTAAGTACCCTGCAACTTTTGCTTTTACTGCACATATTCTGTTAGTTCAAAGGAAAGCAGGAAATATTTAATAGGATATACCTTCTTTGCAGTTGACGATTAGCTGTCCAATAGTTATTATCCCTCTGAAAGGGTAACTTCTTTCATGGCAATTTTTCTTATGGAGAGGTCGTGGCCATTCTGCTGCAGGGTGGAATGCTTTCTTCGTTGTTTGCAGGCTGGAGACTTCTCAAGGTTTCTAAGCATGTTAAGGCTGCTTGGGCTTCAACTTCGGGCAATAAGGCTTTATTTTCTCAGAATTGTCAATTTCGGCATAACGGACTTGAATGCTAGGCTGGCCAAAGTCAAGGAGGAGGGTTCACAGGCGGTGGTTATGTCTCCAGTACTGGGACTGATCCTGATAAGCTATTTGATCTAATTGATGCCCGTGCCATTCCTGCTCACTATATTCAACATGTTACCCTGTACGTCTGATTCAGTCATGTAGCCTGCGAACAGTTTACCTGGCTTGTCTTTGCCCCCACCATATGAATCAGTAATGTTTGCTTCTTAATCAAGTGTATTCGCGGAGTGTGAGTGAGTCAATGTTCATTTGCTGCCACAAGGCAGGGTAAGACAAGGATTATATTGGAAAGGTATCTTGAGCCGATGGAGGCTAATATGTTTCGTGAGAAAGAGGAATTATGGTGCTCGGTCAAGCGAAGAATAATTTCTGACCAGTGTTAGTATCTAGCCCTTTCAAGAGGGATGTCATTCGCAGAAATGTCAAACAATGGTATTTTGTTCAGTCAAGGAAAATATCCTTGGTAGAATCATTAATCATTTTGTACGTTTGCCCAGGGGGAATGTCCTTGTAAAGACAATTTTATATTTTGTTGGTCCTGGTCAGGATGGTAATCCCTGATAGATATACATTTTGCTACCTATGTCCCTAAGGGTAAGGGTTTTATTAATTATATTAAGTTCGTCTTTTAGGCTTGCTTTGTTCAATCCTGTCATTCTTTTCAAATTTTTCTGTTGTAGACAAAGAAATCTTTCTTTGTATCATTTCCCAGAAAATTGATAAACTGGGTGGATATGTACAAGAAATTCTTTTTTTTCCATCGTTTTGACATGTATAAAAAAAATATTGTGACATTTCATTTCTTACCGCATTTTCAAATCGATTGTTTTTTATATTTCGCGTTGAACAATTCCAACGTTTATAGTCGAAAAGAAGAGAAAGAAGGGGTTTTTCAAACCAGAATAAGTTTTTTCTTTAACCTGTTAACCTGTTTGCTTCAAACCTGTTAACCTGTTAAACCTGTTTCTTCAAACCTGAATAACCTGCTTTTCAGTATTTGCTCCTGTCTTGCGATTAAAGCAAACATAAGCCATTCAACCACATATAGTTTTTACCATAAGGGTTGAAGGAGTAGGAAAACCGGCCTATAAGGAGGACTTATGTCCCCTGCCTGACTGGAGGGCTTGGTACTCGGCCTGTCGAGAGGGCATTTAGACTCATGGTCGGGATAAAACACCCTTGCACCGTCTTGCTGCTGTTTTGGTAAGATTTTACGAACTAAAGATTTGTGAGTCAATGCGCCTATTCCAATTAAAATATGATATTAAAGACTTAAGCAGATGAGTAATAAGAACATAACGAGAACGAAGGTAAACAACTAGTACAAGAGAAAAACAAACGAAAAAGCGAGAGAGACAAATGATACAAGCAAAATGGTGACGCAAGAAACCCAAAATGTGGGAAAACCCGCGGGGGGAATGGTATCCCACCAATGATCCACTAGTAATAATAGTATTCGAGGATAAACCTAGTTGGAACAATTAGGAGGAACAGTAGAAAAACTACAAATGACTAGTACAAATGATACGAATGGTGTATATGATCCTAAGTGTGTAAATTATTGAGTGTTGCAGGTTAGAGAATGATATTTCTTCGAGTGGAGTGAATGAGGAATGAAGAATGCCTTGAATCAGATGTTTGTTGCTCTTTTATAGCCTTTCTTGGGGTGGTTGCACGTGCTCCCTACATATGCTCAACCATATGCTCCACTCCCTACGAAATAGGAAGTGGTTGCTGACTTTGTCAAAGCTTCTGCTGATAATCCGCAATGTTCCTGCTGACCATTTCAACGTTCCTGCTGGCTGTTTGTTATTTAGTTCAACCGTGGCTTTCATATTACTTGAATGTCCAGGTTCATCCCCCCTTGTTCTTCCTTGCGTCTAGCAGCCTACTTCCTTGTCATTGATCCGTGTGCCTTTGTTTTTCCCAATGGCGAGTTGCCACATCATGATCAAGATGAGAGGGTATTTTTACCCATACAATTACCCCCAAGCAACTGTCAGGTTCTGTTCTTGCTCGATGGATGCTCGGAGTAGCTTCCGTCCTGGATGTTGTATGTAGTGGTGATGTCAAAGCGTGACGTCAGCCCACTTGCATTCTTATCCACTGAGACTGACGGTTAGAGGTCTAATCAATCAGTTCCTCTCAGTAACTCCCCACCTCCCCCACGGCTCCTTTCCCTCGATTGCTCCCTAACCTAACTTCCTCCCTTAACTCTCTTCTGCTAACCCCCTCTCTTAACTCCCTCTTTTTTGTTATAAATACACCCCTCCCCCCACACTTCCCTTAATCACGTCTTTATTAACCTCTTTCCTAAAAACCCTTTTACTCTCCCTCTCCTATATAATCTTCCCTATCCACCGGTAACTTCTCACTTTTTATTCTCTCCCTTAAAATTTTTTCGCCTCTAACTCCGCAATCATGGTCAAAAAGTCCATCCGCCGTACCGTTCCTCCTCCTTCTCCCCGTGGGGGTCTATCTGCTGCTGCTCTCTCGCCCTTCCAATCCTCTGGGATTCTCGCAGACCACTATCGATGTGATTCCAGCTTTACTGACACCCCCCTCGAGGAGGTGAGAGAGAGGTTTGGCCTTGGGCAGGAGGTCGTGATTCACATTCCTCAAAGTGAGGAGGCGCCGGATGCACATAATCCCAGTTGGGTATGCCTGTATGAGTACCCTTTTACCCAGGGTTTGTCTTTTCCCTTCCCTCCTTTGGTGCAAAGGATATTGCGCCACTATAGGTTGGCTATCTGCGAGCTTGCACCTCATGCATTACGTGTTCTGGTCTCGCTCTGTATCCTTGCTGAGGATCACGATCTGGGGATTGGTCTGGGTGACCTCGCCCTGTTCTATAGTTTCAGGCCCTTTGTTGCCGGGCTTATCACCTTGAGGTCCTGCGACCGCAAAAACCCTAGCGTTATCCTTCCTCCCAAAGTGAGGGATGAAGGATGGAATATAAAATTCATTTTTGTTAAGATTGACTCTCTTACCCCTACCCCCGAGTACTAATTTGATAAGTGGGGGGCCTCTAAAGGTAATTTTAGTTTCTGGGCGTCTGTTGTTTTTCTTTTACCTTAATGTTCTGACTAGTGTACTGTTGCAGGTTTGAAGCAGTTAGTTCCCTCAAGAGATCATAGCATGGTTAGCCGTTTATTTGCTCTCCCTATTGCAACTCGTTCTTACCCTGGTGTACTTTTTTCCCCTATTGGTGCATCTACCTCCGCGCCTCTTCACATTAGTGAAGGAGAGCAAGAGGAGAAAGAAGAGAGAGAAGAAGAAAAGGAATAAGAGGAAAAGGAAGAGGAGGAAGAGGAAGTTGGTACCTCCACCAGTCAGCAAGAACCCCCAACTGCCGAATTCTAGATGTCGTCTGGTAAGGCTTTGTTTTTTATGGGTTTTCGTTCTTGCTATATGATCATTTGTGTTTATGTTCTAACTGTGTTCCTATACTAGGGAATAATCATGTTTCCTCTCTTTCCCTGCTAGATAGAAAGAGGAAGTAGGTTGCTTCTGCCTCCTCCGGTCCTTCTCCCAGGAAGAGGCCATCACTCCCTGCTGAAAAGGATCCGGTTAGCACGCATGTCCCTATTGAGGTTGCTCCTCTAGCTGCAGTGGCTCCTAGGCTACCCCTGCCCAATACTTCCACTGTAATCCGCCTTCCCAAGGGGTATGGCTCCAGCGGGGTGCCTCTTTGGCCTCACATGGAACAGTTCCTGCTCCCTGTTGCTGTCCATTCTCTAGGAAATACCCCTCTTCCTGCTGTATTAGATGAGGCTCCTGGACGCGCCCCGCAGGTACCTTTTATTAATTCCCTTTATGTTTCACTGGTCCATTCTGTTCATGCTGCTGATTGTTCCTCTTGCAGGTTTTACAGGATGGCCTATTCTTGCGCCGAGAGGTTGCCAGATTGATGGGGGAGGTGAACAATCTTAACGTCAACCTGGGAAAGGTGGAGGTAGATCTGGCGCTGGTTCGGAGGGAGAAGGGGGCTGCCCAGAAGAAGCTGACTGAGGAGAAGGCAACTGCCTAGAAGCAGCTGGATGCTGAGAGGAGGGTGGCAGAAGGGCGCATGGATAAGGCTCACAAGGAGGTGGAGCTACTGAAGCACCTGCTCTTGGACTCTACATTGGTTTCCGCCTGGGAAACAAAGATCAAATGCATCAAGGAGTTTGAGGCGGGTGAGCAGTCCAACTGGGACCTTGCTGAGGAGGAACGGTTGTTCAATGTTGCATGTCCAGTCAAGCCGGACTCCAGCCTCATCAACGACTTGTTTGGTGGTGATGATGGAGACACCAGTGCTAGGACTGAACAACCAGCTGTCGCGTCAGTTGAGGAGGTTAGGGAGGAAGCCCTCGTCGCCCAGGGAGGGGAAGGTCTATCTGGAGGAGAGGCTACTGTGGAGCCTAACATCCCTGTGGATGTTCCTGCTGATGCCGCCCCATATTCTGCTGCTGCTGCCTAGTTTAGGCATTTTAATTTTATTTTTTTATTTTTATTTTTTGTTGGGCACCCTGTGTGGTGGCCCATTGTAATCTAACTCTTGGTGCCTGGTGGTTTTGGGCACCTTTAAGTACTCTTTTGTTTCTGCCTCGTAGGAGGGGCAAAAAATATTTTCTTTTCAAGTTCCCCCTGTTGAGGGGTGTTTATGAAAATTTGGTTTTGTTCCTTCTGTTGTTTCGCTAGCAATTTTTTGTTCTTTCAGTTTGTGTGCCGGCTTCGTACTTGTTGAGGTGTCTATGGTGGTTCAGGGAGCTTTATGTCCATAAGGATGCTCGAGTCCCTCTGTTTCGACCACGAGCACATTAGGTACTTCCTGTAGGAGGAACATTCTGCTAGTTCCTGTTCATCAGTTAGCCTACTAGGACATTGCCTTAATATTCAACTTACCGTATCCACATTCAATCCAAAAACAACGATAAACATAAAAAATGGAAGCAATTTCATAAATCCAAAATAGTTTAGGGATTACAAAGTGTGTTCCCCCAGAATTTTTACAACAACTTAAAAGAAAGAGAGTTTTATTTTGGCCGTTTGAAATACTAAGTACGCTGCTTCCACATTTTGCTCCTTGTGACACCTATGAAGTTGACACCAAGGGAAAATAATAAAAAGGGTTTTGACTCAAAGGATTTGAAAGATACGTTGTAAGTTGTCATTTCCTTAGTAGTACCTACTGAATTCAGGAGACTTAGCACGTGCGTACTGAACGAAAGACCTTGTCTGGTGACTTAGTTGTTCCTGCTGTCAAAATAGATATTACTGTTAGACAATTGTAGGTGGTACAATCAGGTGGTACGAAACAAAATGATTAGTTCTTTGCGTATGTACCTTATAAGAGAGTGAGCTATGGCTCCAGCAAGTGGGTTCTGGGGTTGTTCCCCTTCGAGCGGTAGCCGCTTAATCAAAGGACTTTTAGCAAGTTAGTTCAGATTCTAAGGTTTCTGGAGTACTGAATGCTCGGGTTCAAGGGTCCTGGGATGTACCTGTTGGAGGTGGAACTCCTGGGTCCTGCACCTGGAACCTCAAACATAATTTTTTTTAAGGTGAATGATGTTCCAGGATCTAGGGACAGCTTCCACATTCATAGTCTCCAACTTGTATGCCATATTACCCACGATGCCTTCTATGCGATAGAGACCTTCCCAGTTGTAGGCGAATTTACCAGCACTCTAATTCATGGTTTTTGGGAATACCTTCCTGAGTACCAGGTCCCCTACCTGAAACGTTCTCAGCCATACGTTTTTGTTGTAACTCCTGGCTGATGTCTGCTTGTAGGCTTCCATCCTGATTTGGGCGCTGGTCCTTGGCTCATCAATGGTATCCAGGCTGCTGGCCATTTCTACCTGGTTCCTCTCTTCGGTGGCATTGGCATACCGATATGTCGGTACTTGCACCTCAGAGGGAATAACTGCCTCGGCCCCATATACCAGACTGAATAGTGTTTGACATGTTGCCACTTTGGGGGTGGTTCTATCAGACCATAGTACGAAGGGGAGCTCATCTGCCCAGTTGGCTCTTATCTCCTCCAGCCTTCTTTTCAGGTTGTTCATGACTATCTTGTTGCTGGATTCTGCCTGACTGTTGGACTGTGGATTCCTAGACGTAGACTTAAACAGCTTGATGTTCCACCTGGCGCAGTAGTCTTCCGTTCTGTTGGATATGAATTGTGACTTGTTGTCACATA
This sequence comes from Silene latifolia, assembly GCF_048544455.1. NCBI lineage: Eukaryota > Viridiplantae > Streptophyta > Magnoliopsida > Caryophyllales > Caryophyllaceae > Silene > Silene latifolia. The sequence goes on from NC_133538.1 coordinate 70,115,040, forward strand.
TGATTTCTGAATGGATGTCGTATCTGCTGACTATGTTCCTCATGATGAAAGATATCACATGCTTCTCCAGAATCTGAGGGAAGGCTTCTGCCTCTATCCATTTAGAGAAGTAGTCCGTCATTGCCAGCATGTACGTCATGTTTCCAGAAGCACGGGGTAATGGTCCCACAATGTCCATTCCCCATTTCATAAAAGGCCAAGGCGAGATGATCACATGCATATGTTCTGCTGGCTGGCGGCTGACAGGGGTTTGCCTTTGGCATTCTTCACATTTTTTGACGTAATCTATGGCGTCCTTCCTCATGGTAGGCTAGAAGAAACCCTGCCTTAGTGTCTTGTTGGACATGCTCCTACCCCTGTGTGATTTCCACAATCACCACTGTGGATATCATACATCACTGCCTATGACTCATGTATGCTCAAGCACCTCATATAGGGTCCTGCCAAGGACTTCCTAAATAGAATACCATCAATGAGTACGAATCTGGAGGATTTCATTTTGAAGCTCCTGGCGTCTTTCTGGTCAGGTGGCAATACCTCATCACGTAGCCAACTAATGTAAGGCTTGCGCCAATCATCAGTTTCTTCCTGGGGTGTGGCAGTAGACAGTATCCCTGCTTCATATGTCCACTGGGTGGTTGCAGCCTTACTGGTGTTTTATTGTTCATTTTGGCGTATGGCAGGTTTCATGACATGTATGAATGGTATAGAACCCACTGCCCCTGGAGTGAAGGATGCTCCCAGGTTGGAGAGAGCATCTGCTTCAACATTCTGGTCCCTTGGTATCTGCTGGATGTGGAAGGAGGCAAAGCGGAGTTTGAGCTCCTTCGCCACTTCCAGGTAGGCTACCATTTTAGGATTCCTGGCCATGTACACGTTATTCATGTTGGAATATGTGTCCTCTGACAATAATGCGATCACAACTGTCGATCATAATGATCACATGTTTAAGTCTCATTTTAAAGAATACATTTGGGAAGTATTTTTACTGTCAACTGGACCACACATATCGGTAATGATTGGCTGACTAGAGTTTGACATTACTGTCGTGCGACGGTGGTGATCAGTTGATCCCCTAGGTCATACCTAAAGGATAATACTCTTCATTGATCATTTAACTAATCGTATAACGATACGAGTTAATTAAATTACTTAAAAATTGACGGACGATTTTGGAAGTAATATTTACGTATCTCATTATAATCTGATTAAATAAGATACGGTCTAAGTGATCGAATTGTTTTATTACTTAGATGAAATTATTTTTTAAGGAAACAATTGCATTTGAATGAATAATTTATTATAAATACAAGATGTTGTGATTTATAATTGATAAAAATATTTTGGTACAAGTGATTATGAATTACTAAGTCAATTTTGTATATGACGTATTTTTATTAATGCGTTGATTTTTAATATGTTAAAAATACATAACAATTTTACATGACATGTGACATGTGACAAATTGACAAATTGACAAAGATAAAATGGAATCCATTTTATCTCTATATGGACCGAAATATTGGGGTGGTATTAACAATATATTATGTTAATTGAGTTAGTGGAAAACATGATCATTTTTCCTAAAGCTAGCCATGCAAACCTAGTGCCTCTTGTGAAGAGCACCAAGCTCATGCATTGGCCATTTCCCACCCCTCCTACCCGGTTTCCATTGTAAAAGGGCCAAGGGTCTTTTGCTCTTTTTGGCTAATATTCACTACATGCAAAGTGTGTGATTTATTATTCATTCTAACATCATCAAAATATTTTTAGAGAGATAAAAATTTTCTTCCTTCTTCTTCCTCCTCTTGACCGAAATTCCAAGAGGACAAAATATATTTTGGGTCATTTTATTTAAATTAATATTGTTCTAGTATTAATAATATTAATTTTGTTAAGAGTATATCTTGGGTATTAATCCTTGGGAGGGATTCTATACTTGAATCCTTGTTCATCCAAAATTTGGAAAGCTCAAGAACAAGTGAGTAGGAGAACTCACTTGTGCTCAAAATCCGAAATAAAAATGTATGATGATGATTTCTTCTTTAAATCTTTTATTGTTTGCATGCATAATATCATCTTTTAATTTTATGACTAAAATTAAATCAACCCATATATGAATATGTCAAGTAATAAGATATATATTTCTAACAAGCGGTATCAGAGCCAGGTTGGTTGGTTGCATGCAAATCGGTTATAGTTTTTCCGAGTTATACGATTAACATATAAAACTTGTAAATTTGTGTTATTATGAAATATCACGAAATAAATTATGCATGTTGAAGTTTCTGGTCCTAAAATGTTTTTAGGATATTTTGGTTAATTTATGGATTTTTATTGTTCATCTTATATAATAATGGCATTAAAAATATGATTTTATGATTAAAATGTCATTTTCGGACTTAAATTAGCTAAACTTTGAATTTTCCAGTGGTTTTTGGATATGTTATCAAATGTTTTATTTTAGATGACCTGCAAATTTTCATAATTTTTGGAGTTTTTATGCTCGAAATATGGATTTTTCATGATAAAAATCGGATTTAAATGAAAAATAGGTTAATATGAGATAAATTTCGAATATGGTCATAGAAATTTAGTATGTTGTCACATGCAATTTTATAAGATGTGTGTAAAATAATAGACTATATTGAAGTCTTTATGCATGACTTATGAATTTTTGATGAAAAATAGCATAAATAGTGACTTAATTAGTGAATAACTGCTAAAACATACACCATGACTAAGAAAAAACGTCACATGTTGCATTTTATTACCCATTTCAGATCTTAAATTGAAAAGTTGATAACTATATTTTTTCTCATGTTTTTATGATTATATTTGTTAAAACCAATAAACCGCAACATTGTTTTTCCGGATAAATTTCGAAATTCTTAACCTAAGTTTTTGAACATTATGAGTGTCATGGTATTTTTCCAGAATGTTCAAGAGTTTAAATTTCAAATTTCAAATTTATTTGAAATTTTTGTGATTTATTTGAAGTTTATAGCATTTTATTGTAATTTTGGGTCCATTAATGAACAATTTTAAGAAATATGAGTTAATTATTGTCAAATAGTTAGTGGAGAATAATTTTGAGTTCTAAGAGGTTAGGGTAATTAACTTGTGCATAAATATGAATTTATGTAATTTATTGTGATTTTAAAAGGTTGAATCACGCAAATCCGTAAAAACCGTTTAATATACGATATTGGCTCCTTAAAGGCGATTTAGCATAAAATTGGGCATGTTCATACATATTATAATGCAGAATTTAATTTATGATTGTCATAATTTTATTTTATGTAATTTTTGAATTATGTAATTTTACTTAGTATGGCCTTAGTTTTTAATTGGTATTACCCGAAATGTATGGGAATATCGATTCGGTTGTAATTTATTGTGATCTCGTATCACCGTTTTGTAATTTAATAGATTTATTTTATTTTAATTACAAATGTATAATACGAAATTATGTAATTTGTTATGTAATTTATTTATTCCGGAGTTCTTTGAAGACGGTGTAACTCAAGAAGGCGATACATAAAGATGGTGTTAGCTCGAGATGCGTGCCATAACCGAAGTTCAAGGGACCAATGGAGTTGGTTTCCGAATATGTAATAGTTAATTAGATTTTCTATTTTAGGAAGGCCATACTAGAATTTATTTTATGTTTTGCATTTTATTTATATGTCGCATGCATCGCCATAACTAAAACATGCATTGTCATTTTAATCGAGTATATCGACCGTGTCAATTAGAATTATCGTAGTTCACCGCTTTCGTTCACTTAAAACGTGATAGATAATAAATTTACATGACCTCTCGCTAAAAATAAACAATTGAGACATAGCCTTACCAAAAAGTAGAAACCATGAAAACCTATTTCGTGAGGGAGTGCACTCGGCCATCCCGGGGTACAAACCTTGTTACGTAGGGGAAGTGGGTAATAAATGTCTATCCACCAAATTCGTGTCGATGAGGGTTTCATCGGCTATCCCGTGCCCAAGTTGATGTGAATTTGGATCATGGACACATTTATTTGAAATTTGGATTGACCTCAACGGAAGTATATATTCGTGACCGTAGTCGCATGTGTTCCGGGCTATAGATAAATATTAGAGTAATTTTATCGACCGAGAATTCTAAAAGTAGAATCGATTAAAGAGTTAGTCCACCGAGTTATATTGATAAGGGTTCCATCGGCTATCCCGTGCCCAAGTTAATATGAATTTGGATCTCGGAATCATTTATAATAGTTGGGTAGAGGTCACTATATAAATGCTCATATCTTGTTAATTTATTTACGAGTATGATTTAAAAAGACAAATGTTAATATTTCCTTTCCTCCATACTTGTAGTTCATTACAATGAATCCATCAAACGCTACCGCACCGATAACTATTGAGTCATGCCACAATGTTTTTGACGACGTTTGCTCCAACAATGATTTCGACACTACTAGAGAACTTCATTTTGGGATAGGTTCGGATGGAAACCTTAACTTCATCACTTCTACTAGATCACCTATTAGTACTAGATCTCGTGTGAGCTGGTCTCAGGAAGACCGCCTCATACAATCTATAGGATCTTTGTCTCTGGAAGATAAAGATGCCAAAACTAGTGGGAGCTCAAGCAATCAAGTTCTTGCTTCAAAGGGGAAAAAGTTCAAGAAGAAGGGAAAGAAAGTCAAAAACATCAAGCAAGTTGATGATGAGTGCCATTATTGCTATGGCATGGGACATTGGCTTAGGAATTGTCCCGTATATTTACGAAATATAAGGGAAGGAATCATCGTTCCAAATGGTAAAATTCCTAAGGAAATTTATGTTATTGATATAAATTATACTTCCACTACGACATGGGTACTGGATACCGGTTGTGGTTCTCACCTTTGTAATCATTTACAGGGTTTAAGAGATGTGAAGAGGCTTAGCAAAGGAGATGTGGCTCTACGCCTTGGAAATGGAGCTCGAGTAGCGGCCGAATCCAAAGTAACTTATGTATTAGCTTTGCCTAACGGATTTGAGTTGTATTTACATAATTGTTTTTAAGTGCCTACACTCTCTAAAAACATTATTTCAATCGCCATGCTAGACATGGACGGTTTTTGTTTTGTCATTAAGACCAATCGTTGTACTATTTCGAGGAACGATTTGGTTATAGGCCAAGCCTCTTCTATTAATGGCATTTACATTTTAGAAACCTCGAATACGACTAATGATATCTATAACATTCAATCATAGAAACTCAAATCAAGTGACCCAAATTAAGCGTTCATTTGGCATTGTCGATTAGGTCACATAAACGAGAATCGCATCAAAAGATTAATTTCGAATAATGTGATTACACCATTTGATTTTCAATCATATGGAACATGCGAATATTGCCTTCTTGGCAAAATGACTCGTAATCCTTTTAGTGGTAAAGGGACATGAGCTAGTGAACTATTGGGACTCATACATACCGATGTGTGTGGACCAATGAGTATCACCGCTCGTGGAAATTATGACTACTTCATAACCTTCACCGACGACTTAAGTAGACATGGGTATGTCTATTTAATGAAACATAAGAGTGAAGCGTTTGAGAAATTCAAGGAATTTCAAAACAAAGTAGAGAACCAATTGGACAAAAAGATAAAAGCACTACGTTCCGATCGTGGTGGAGAATATCTTAGCCTTGAATTCGATTCACACTTGAAAGGTTGTGGTACAATATCACAACTTTCTCCACCTGGAACACCACAACTCAATGGTGTTGCCGAAAGGAGAAATCAAACCCTACTTGATATGGTTCGATCCATGATGAGTCAAACCGAGTTACCAAACTCGTTTTGGGGATTTGCAATCCAAACTGCAATTATATCTTTGAATAATAGTCCCACTAAGGCCACCGGAAAGACTCCATGTGAGATGTGGAGAGGACGAGTTCCTAATCAATCCTACATGAAAATTTGGGGATGTGATGCTTACGTCAAGACAAAGAATGACAACAAGCTTGCCCAAAGATCCGAAAAATGCACCTTTTTAGGTTACCCCTCGAATTCTCGAGGATACTACTTCTACAAATCTCAAGATAACAAAGTGTTTGTGTCTTGCGAGGCTGTCTTCTTAGAAAGAGACTTTATTTCTAAGAGACATAGTGGCAGAAATTTTGAACTTGATGAAGTTCAAGAACCACAAACCGAGGTAGAGACGCAAGAAGATGTTCCTTCGTCGTCTAACGCGGTTGTCCCTCCTCCACTAAGAAGAACGGGTCGAGTTATTCGCCATCCCGATCGATATGTGAGACTTATCGAAGAAGATGGAACACTCGATGTGTTGCTTTTAGAAAGTGACGAGCCCGCTACCTACAAGGCCGCAATCTCTAGTCCTAATTCCTCCTTATGGCTTGAAGCCATGAAGTCCGAAATAGATTCTATGCATGAATACCAAGTTTGGGACTTGGTAGATTTTCCTAAAGGGGCAAGACCTCTCCAATGCAAATGGATTTTCAAAGTCAAGAATGGCATAGAAGGACATGATGATGTCTACAAAGCTAGACTAGTGGCAAAAGTATTTCCCAAGTCCAAGGTCTCCATTATGATGAAACCTTCGCCCCCGTAGCCATGCTAAGATCCATACAGATTTTGTTAGCGATTGCCACGTTTCATGAGTATGAAATATGGCAAATGGATGTCAAAACCGCTTTTCTAAATGGGCATTTAGAAGAGGAGGTGTACATGATACAACCCGAAGGTTTTGTTGATTATAAGAATCCTAACAAAGTATGCAAGCTTAAGAGATCCATTTATGGTCTTAAGAAAGCATCTAGAAGTTGGAATCATCGATTCAATCATGTTATAAAGGAGAATGGTTTCACTCGAAGTGTTGAGGAACCATGTTTATACATGAAATTTAGTGGGAGTAATGTTGTGTTCCTAATCTTGTATGTCGATGACATACTACTCATTGGAAATGATATTCCAATGTTGTCTTCTGTTAAGAAGTGGTTAGGTAACCACTTCTAAATGAAGGATTTAGGAGAGGCACAACGTATATTAGGTATCCGGATCCATAGAGATAGATCCAAGAGGACATTGGCACTAAGTCAAGAATCTTATGTTGATAAGATTCTACGACGGTTCAGCATGGACAAATCTAAAAGGGGTTTGGTACCTATGGTAACTGGGACTATATTGAGCAAGACTCAATCTCCCTCCGAACCCCATGATGTTGAACACATGAAGATGATCCCTTATGCTTCCGCTGTTGGATCAATCATGTATGCCATGATATGCACACGTCCTGATGTCTCGTATGCCTTGAGCATGAAGAGTAGATATCAAGGAAATCCAGGTGAGAGTCACTGGATAGGCGTCAAGAACATCCTTAAGTACTTGAGAAGAACTAAGGATTCTATCTTAGTGTTTAGAGGAGACACCGAGCTACGTGTTAATGGATACACGGTCTCGAGTTTTCAAACTGATAGAGATGACATGAAATCACACGATGGTTTTGTTTTCATGCTCAATGGTGGTGCCGTTAGCTGGAGAAGCTTTAAGGAAGCTATAACCGCAGATTCAACAATGGAGGCTGAGTACATTGCAGCATCAGAAGCTGTCAAGGAAGATGTGTGGATCAAGCAATTTACGGAAGGTCTAAGAGTAGTACCTACCGCCAATGATCCCATCACTCTCTATTGTGATAATAGTGGGACGATCTTCCAAGCTAAGGAGCCAAAGTCTTGTAATAGATCTAGACATGTACTTAGAAAATATCATGTAATAAGTGATTTCATTGAAAGAAAGGAAATTGCGATTTGTAAGGTTGGGACGGATCACAACATAGCCGATCCGCTCACCAAGCCTTTATCGCAGGCCAAGCATGATGGAGATGTTGCGTCCATGGGACTTAAACGTGTACCAAGTTTATGTTAGAATTCGAAATGAAATAAAAGTGTTGTTTTTGTTCATGTTCAGAATCGCATTTGTCTTTTATCTTTTCTTTATACATTGTTACATCCAAACGGGTTGTAGTGACAATTGAACCCCGTTAAAGTGAACACGGATTGATTAACATAGTATTCGCCCATAGTCACTTGTATGAGGTGATATCTCGAAGTGACTAGAGTGTGATGCGATTGATGGCAAGTTCAAGTGCCATAGAGTCATATGAGAATGACTAGTCCATCACATAGGCAGACTGTTAGGAACACCTTGTCGGGCCTTATGACCACTTATAGAGTTCTGGAAAATTTATATAGCCTGGTCGTGGCGAGAGCTACTATAGTATTCTAATGAGTCGATTCTTTTGACTAAAGACTATTCGCCTAAGATGGCACAGTTTCAGATTAACTTTGATTTGTGTTACTACGACCTTCGTAAATTCGGTCAAATGGGCATATTCTGGGTTATGATGGTTGTGGCTAGTCGAAGGGAATGAGTGCGATAGGAATTGTCCACCCCTAGTCAGGGTTATAACAATATCTCAGGGCCACTCGAGGAGTAATAAACTGGAAATGCGTGGCCACGCTCGGAAGATATCTATGGTAGATAAATCCGGTCAATCAGATATTCTCCAGATCGAGGAAACCACTCTCGATATGATCACTTGCAAGTACGACCTGAAAGACACCTTGCATTGAGTTGGAGATAGTAATAGGACAAGAGAATTGGTGACGCACACTTGTCATGGACAAGTGGGAGATTGTTGGAATATGTGTCCTCCGACAATAATGCGATCACAACTGCCGATCATAATGATCACATGTTTAAGTCTCATTTTAAAGAATACATTTGGGAAGTATTTTTACTGTCAACTGGACCACACATATCGGTAATGATAGGCTGACTAGAGTTTGACATTATTGTTTGGGCTAAAAATAGCGTAATAAAGAAAGCCCACTTGGTGAAATAAAGATTATAGAGAAGAGGTGAGGAGGATGGGAGCCCGCAGTCAGGAGAAGGGGGAACGGGCTTAAGAAGGATCAAGAGCCCATCACAGTAGGCGCCCGTGTTGAGGAAAGGAGTGTCAGGGAGAAGTTAGGGAGAAGTTAGGGAGATCGGGGAGAATTGGCAAGAGAATCCGGATTAGGAAAGAAGTCTTTATGGAAATAATATTCTCTTTCCATATTCGAGATAGAGTATATCTAGGGTTCTTACCCTATAAATAGCAGAGGAAGGAAATCAAGAAGGACATTCATAAAAACACCCGCATTCGTACATCAACACTCAACATCACATCTCGGCAAATAATACACGTTCATTCTCGATCTTTCAGGCCTGGCACCTAGGGCCAGCAGGATTAGCTTTTCGTACCATAATTGTAATCATCCTCCAATTCATATAGTGCAATACTTGGCAGGGTACCGTCCCTCCCGCGGTTGTTCCCACATTGGGTTTTCCGCGTCACCAAAATCTTACGTGTCAATTTACATTACGCACTTTATTTCCCGTTTACTTATTAACGTACAAATCATCATACAATCGACCAACGAATATAGACTACATTGACCCTAAATCGACTTAGGTAAAAAAAGACCTAAACAGTTTGGCGCCCACCGTGGGGCATTGTGGTCATCAATCGTTGATATTCTGAATATACAATGGCAAAGCAAGTATCTGAAGCCATGTCAGGGAGCAGGCAGCCATCGCCACCACCATCGTCTACCCAAAGTCCAACATCGACAGTGGCCACGCATGCTCCCGGACATACCCCAAGAATCATACCGACAACAAAAGCCTCTCTACCTCCCAGGACCTCTGTTGTCTCAGCCCAGACCAGATCAGACAAAGTAACATCAAGCTCAGGCGTCACTCCGCCGCCCAGTCCCACGCAGATTCGCTCGCCGGCGTGGAAAATCTTCAGAAAGCTATGGAAAACATGAGAGAAGATCAAAGGAGAGCAGATGCTGAGGTAAGAAGGAGAGACATAGAGCTCTGGGCACAAATTGATCTCCTAAAGCAGCAGTCCAACACTCCAGCAAACAAGACAGGTGAAGGAAGCTTTCCTTTGGTAGATCTGACGCAAGGAGCATCAGGCAGAAGGCAGATACCAGCTGAAATAATCACAAGATTGGATTTGGCTACGACACCATCAGATGGAAGGATAACCCCACGAGGATTAGGATCAGATAGCTGGCAGCCAGCCGGCTGCGTGGGGGTACAAACAGGTGGCCTCTCCGTCAGCAGTCCTGCAGTAATCGATCAAACACCTGCAGCAGGATCCGGGTCAAGCCAGCAAGTGAACTAGCAGCAGGGGACAATCGTTACCGCAACCCCCCTGGCTGCTGGAACTTACCAGAACCTTCCAGAACCAGGATCAGGAGGAGATATGCAGACAGCTGATAGGCGCACCCCAGATTCAGCCAAAATAACTAATCAGCAGTACTTGGAACTAAAGGAGATGCTAAATAGGGTTCCAGGGCTACCACGCCCACTCGAGAAAGCAGCTCTAGACAGCTATGCCCACTCACCATTCCTGGACACCATATCCATCACAGCCATGCCAAAAGGATTCACAAATCCAAACATGCCTCTCTTTGACAAGACAAAGAGACCCCTTTGATCATTTCGGCCAATCAACGAGAAAATGATGACGGTAACAGCCATAGGACAAGTTAAGGAAGCCTGCATGTGCAAAGGATTCGGGTCCACCTTAACGGGACCAGCACTTCGATGGTTTGTCAGCCTGCCCAACAGGTCGATATCTACATTTGCTGAGTTGGTGAACGCATTTACTCAATAGTTCGCAAGCAGTAGAAAGCCACAGAAGCACGCAGGAGACTTATACAGAATCGTCCAGGGGGTAGGAGAGAGCATTGGAGAATACAATACCATATTTAACAATTAGAAGGTAGCAGTACGAGAGTTTGATATCTCAACAGCAGTAGAAGCCTTCAGAAGAGGCCTCCACCATGACTCTGATCTATACAAGCAGCTGACTATGCATCCTTGCCATAGTTTCGAAGCAGTGCAAGAGAAGGCAGCTGCCGCGATCAGGCTGGAGGAAGATATCCTAGCCAGAGCCAGCTTACAGAGCACGCCAAGTATTTCTAGTACTTCAGCCGTGGAGAAATTAGGAAGAAAGCAAAACACCAACAAGAAGGACGAGAGATACAGGCTATATGGGAGGGGAGTCAACAGAATCGAGGAAAACCAACTACTCCCCACCTTGGCAGAATATGGGTTCACTACAGGTGTCGGAGGAATCTTGAAGGCACTTAGAGAGATGGGAGATGGAGTCGGGTGGTGGTCCACCGGTAGGGAGAGCAAGCCTGGAGAAAGGATAGCAAGAAGAAGTGTGAATTTCACCGTGATATTGGGCACAACACTGAGGATTGCTACACATTAAGAAGAGAGATCAAGCGCCTGTACGAACAAGGAAAGCTGAGCCACCTATTACCACGTGGGGGCAAGCAGCAGGATAAGGTAGGTTCCGCCAAGCCGGCAGACCCACCCACATGCACTAAAATTATAAACGTGATAACAGGCGGCTCAAACTTAAGCGGCCTGACATACTCAGCAGCTAAAAGGCATGCCACCGAGACCAAAGGAGACAGACCAGCCAATTCTTGCAGAATATCTCACAGTGATCTGCCAGCAGTCAGCTTCGATGAGGGAGATACATACGATGAAAGAGAACACCATGATGCACTTATTATCACCTTGTCAATGGCCAACTGCACAGTAAGAAAGGTCTTGGTAGATACAGGAAGCTCGGTCAACTTAATCATGCTGAAAACCATAGAAAACATGGGATTCGGCGAGAATGATTTCTGAAGAAGCCTATTCCGCTAGTAGGCTTCAAATGGGAAAATGACCGACTTGCTAGGTGAGATAGTCATCCCAACCTATGTGGGAGGAGTCAACAAGCAAGTCAGTGCACTGGTTATAGATGGCCCCTCTATTTACAACGTCATCCTAGGAAGACCATGGCTACACCAGATGAAAGCAGTCCCTTCAACATATCACCAGTGCATAAAGTTCCCCACCCCATGGGGAGTAGAAACGATAAGAGGAGATCAGGAGGAAGCTAGAGGCTGCTACATGAAGGCACTCAAGGGCACTGTCAGCCCTCCCGCATAGCAATTCTGACGTATACTGTCCGGACGAATACATCGAGCCCCCAGCAGAAGAGCTGGACCAGATTAAACTGGATAAGTTGCACCCAGAGAGAACCGTGCTCATTGGAGCAGGATGTACAGGAAACTTACGATAGCAGCTAGTCAAATTCTTACAAGATAACATGTATTGCTTTGCATGGTCACACGATGATATGGTAGGCATAGATCCATCCATCATAACACACAAGCTTAGCGTGGACCCAAAGTGTAAACCCATCCAGCAGAGAAGGAGAAAGTTTGCAGCAGAGAGAAATAAGGTAATCAATCAGGAAGTAGACACTGCTGGCAAAGAAAGAAGATAAGAGAAGTGAAATACCCAGAATGGTTGTCTAATGTAGTGGTGGTGCCTAAAAAGAATGGGAAGTGGAGAGTATGTGTGGACTTCACTGATCTCAACAAAGCGTGTCCCAAAGATCCATTTCTGCTGCCTCATATTGATGCAATGGTAGATGCAACAGCTGGACACGAGATGCTAACATTTCTGGACGCATGGAGTGGATACAATCAAATCAAGATGGATCCTGCAGATCAAGAGAAGACAACATTTATGTCTGAGAGAGGAATATATTGCTACAACGTCATGCCATTCGGCCTAAAGAACGCAGGCTCCACATATCAAAGGCTGGTTAACCGCATGTTCAAAGAACAAATAGGAAGAACCATGGAGGTGTACATTGATGACATGGTGGTGAAGTCAGAAAAAGCTAAAGATCATATGCGGCATCTAGCAGAAACATTCAGCACCCTCAGGGAATACAAGATGAAACTAAACCCATCTAAATGCACCTTCGGGGTATCTTCTGGCAAGTTCTTGGGCTATATCGTGACTCAAAGAGGGATAGAAGCCAGCATCGAGCAGATCAAAGCTGTCTTACAGCTGGAATCACCGGAGAAGCCTAAAGATGTTCAAAGGCTAGCTGGGAAGGTAGCAGCCCTGAACAGGTTCATTTCAAGGTCTTCAGACAAGTGCAGGCTATTTTACGACGTACTAAGGAAGAGTCAGAAGTTTGAATGGACCCCAGAACACGAGCAAGCCTTCAGAGACCTGAAGCACTATCTCAGCAGCCCGCCACTGCTGTCAAAACCAAAGCCAGGAGAACCATTATTCCTATACCTAGCCGTCACGTATAGTAAAGTGAGTCTTTGTTCCGGGTCGAGAGCAAGAAAAGGAACAGAAGACAGTATACTACGTGAGCAAGTCTCTGCTGCCGGTAGAGACCAGGTACACATCCCTTGAAAAGTTAGTACTAGCATTGGTAGTAGCATCTCGCAAACTGCGTCCCTATTTTGAGTCACACATCATACATGCTGTGATAAACTACCCGCTAAAAGCTATCATGAGGAAGCCCGAATCGTCGGGAAGAATGTCTAAATGGTCAAGTACACCTCGGTGGATACGACATCCAGTACGACCCTAGGACTGCAATCAAATCACAAGAACTGGCCGATTTTGTGTCAGACTTCAGTCCAGCCATCCAGAATCTGGCAGATACAGAAATCCTCACTCTAGAAAGAAGGAAGCAGATAGAAGTCTGGCAGATGCATATCGACGGAGCCTCCAACCAAAGGGGGGCAGGAGTAGGATTAATCCTGCGATCACCACAGGGAGATCTGATAGCACAAGCTGTAAGATGTGAATTCAAGGCAACCAACAATGAAACGGAATACGAAGCCTTAATATTGGGAATGAAGCTAGCTTTGGAGCTAGGGGTCAGACACCGCTTATATCCAAAGTGACTCTTTGCTAATAGTCAACCACGTGAATGATGAGTTTATAGCCGAGATTCAAGATGATTGCATACCGAAAGTAGCAAAGGAATTAAAACAAAAATTCGAAACTTGCAAGCTTAAACAGGTTCCTAGAGACCGAGCGTGGAAGGCGACGCCCCTAGCAACCCCGGGGGCAACATTCAAACCAACGAGCTATCCAAAGATTCCAATAGCACATATCGGAACCTTCTATCCGTAAAGCGAGAAAAGAGAGAGGTGAACTGGAGGATCCACAAAGCAAAAAAAAAGGAAATCCAGCGATTTGAGAGGAAGGTGAGAGCTCTCTAAACAAACAAGCGGCGCTGACGACCAAGTAGCCGACCAAGACGAGACGGCGCACACTTTACCTAGATCGGCGCGCCATAACAAGCTACCGCACGATAAGAAGGAAGTGAGAGATTTTAAAATAAAGGCTTCCATGTTCATACTCATTGATGATACACTATACAGAAAATCGCTAGCAGGTCCCTACCTACGGTGCCTGGACAAGAAAGAAGCACAGACTGTGTTGCATGCTCTCCACAGTGGCAAATGTGGAACCATGCAGGGGGCAGGAGTCTGGCAAATAAAGCCCTCAGACAGGGATACTATTGGCCCACAATGAAGGCAGATGCAGCAGAGTATGCACGAAAGTGTGACGCCTTTGCCGCCGCTCAAGACCAATGATTCACGGCCCAGAACATCTGCACCCTATTATTTCTCCCTGGCCATTCATGGCATGGGGCATGGACATAGTAGGCCCCTACCACGGGCCACAGGGAACAAGACCTGGATGTTAGCAATGACAGATTACTTCTCTAAGTGGATAGAGGCAGAAGCATTCACGGACGTAAAGGATAAACAGGTCATCTCATTCATAAAACGAAACATCGTCTGCAGATTTGGTATCCCATCAGAAATCATGTGTGACAATGGCTCACAATTCATCTCAAACGATACCGAAGGATACTGTGCCAGGTGGAAAAGTCAACACCCAGGACTCCAAAGTCCAATGGACAAGCTGAATCCAGCAATAAAATCATTATGGACAATCTAAGAAGGAGGCTACAGGAGTTAGGAGGAAAGTGGGCAGATGAATTGCCACTAGTGTTATGGTCAGACAGGACGACGCCAAAGATAGCAACAGGTCAAACACCCTTCAGCCTGGTGTTTGGCGTAGAAGCAGTCATTCCATCAGAAGTTCTAGTTCCCACTCACAGGTATGAAAATATGACGAGGGAACTGAACAATGCAGAGATGACCGAAGCCCGGACACGATTGACGAGCTGCGAGCAAGCGCAAAAATCCGTCCGTCGCCTACAAACGATCGTGGCCAGGAGTTACAACAAGAATGTAAAGGTCAGGCTCCTGGATATAGGAGACCTGGTTCTCCGAGAGGTGTTCCAGAACACCAAGAATCGAAAAGCAGGCAAATTCGCCTACAAATGGGAAGGACCATACCAGGTAGAAGGAGTTGTTGGCCATGGCGCATACAGACTGATGACTATGGACGGTCAAATCATACAATGCCCATGGAACATACTTCACCTGAAGATATATTACTTTTGATAATAAGTAGACTCTAGCTTTCAGAATAATGTACTATGAGAAGCCAAATCATTTTTAAAGATAAAATAAAAATCCGGTAGTAGGCATACTGCCAGTTTCACTCTTATTTCGTTATCTTTAGTTATTTTAAAACTTTAAACTACTATTGGATGGTGTGGTCTGGCAGCGGCCCCGGGACCACAATTGCTCGGTACCCCATGAGATGGTGACAGCACTTCACATCATTCGATAGATTTTCTTATTTTCAGGCTTCTCTAAGTACATCATTTTGAATTCTGGTATGTATGGTACTTTGAAAGGATGTCTAGCAGGACTGTCAACTGCCAACGCAGGGTGACAAGGCACATGGCACTCCAACATGCCTAACCTATTTTCTCCACAAGGAGCACCCTCACCAGAAAGACTGTGGAACATACGAAAGGGAGCCTGGTTCACAGCTGAATACGCTTATCCAGCTACCCCTGATACCAGCCCCTGGACGTAGCTCGCACTAATCGCACTTAATCAGGGCCCTAGCATGCATGCAAAAACGAACATGGAACGTAGGGATATCTGCGCTACCAGAATCCTGCAGCGTCTCCATATGGTCCTAGAATGACGATAAACTTGCCTCAATGACGCCACCTGCTAGCATAAAACGAGACGAACACACCTTGCCTCATGAACAAGGTTAAGTAGTCCACAAACTGCGGCATACGCCTAAATCAGCCAGCCGGCTGACACGACAGCTAGCTTGGTCTGGATCAGTCTTTTCAGGCTGACCAGGCTGGTCTAAATCAGCCCCCTGGGTTGACACGGCCACTCCTCCTTATATTGCGGCATACGCCTAAATCAGCCATCAGGCTGACACGGTAGCTAGCTGAGTCAGAACGTTAGCCTTTTCAGGGTGACGGGACTCGCCTAAATCAGTCAAGCAGGCTGACACGACATAAACTTCCTAAAACAGGGAGAATAAACAAACAAGTACACGATATGTAAAAACCTTGCCAAACTATGCCAAGGGGCATTCAAAATATGGCCAAAATACGGCCCCAAGTTCAAACCGCCACTCTGGCGAAGCAAACACAAAACAAGTTTAAAAACTTACAAAGTCTGCCACCTCTGGGCCAGACTGCCAAAAAAGTTTTATCAAAATATAAAAACTTAATTATCGGTCACATTAATGACCTCCACCCAGTACCTCCTCCGCCCGCTCGACCACCACTCATTTCAGTCATCGCACCAGCCTTGCATATCCTCAGCCGTCATAGCTCCCTGAGCACCGTCAGCAGCATCCTGGGACATTCCAAAGATCACCCCCAAAGAACCGCTCGGCCAACGCAGAGAATTCACCTCACCAACCTCGGGCATCAGCATGCTCAGATCAGGTTGAGCGGGGTAGAGCATCTCCAGCTGCTTCTCCTCTTCCTTTATGGCCTGCTGGGTGGGAGCCTCCTCGAGGGCAGCACGCATCCCACTAATCTTTCCCCGCCAGGTGGCATAAGCAACGACATTTGTGGCCAGGGAGATCAGCTTAGTGATCTTCTCCTCAGACTGCTTCAGAGAGTCAGAAAAAATGCTGCACACCGCCTGGGTTCGAGCCAGCTGATCAGCTCCCTCCTTCAACTTCTTCTTGGTGACAGCAAGCTCAGTCTTCAGCTCCACCACATGCTCCTTCAGATCAACCCGCTCTTGTGCCAGATCTGCAACAGTTTCCTTCAGCTCCTGGTTCTTAGCGCTGGTAGCACGACTGGTGGTCTGCACTATGTTGATCATCTTCCTGTTGTAGAGTACAGACTGAAGAGTCTGGGGCATAAATAATCAGAAATCAACAAAGGAGTTGGGAGGCATAATTTAAGCAAGAAAGAGACAGACAGACAGGTAGAAAAGGAAGAATATTTACCATGAAAGCGTTGTGCACGTCATTTTCAGCCATCTCCTCTGGGGAGAACTCCGAAAACGTTTCCTCAATAGGAGGAAAGAGCAGCTGATCAATCTCCGGCCAGTAGGGCACCTTGTCCACATTCCCAAAGCCTTCTGGAAAATTAGCAATGATGCCTCCACTAATAGAAGCACGGGGACTGGCAGGAGGAGTAGGCGGATGGCGAGATAACGGATCGACCTCCAGGGGCACGCGAGCAGCAGAACTAGAAACTGCAGGAGGAGTCTGAAAAGAGGCGGCAAGAGCACTCCTCTTGGAGGCAGAGGCCACATCAAGGCTGGCAGAAGGTCTCTTTCTTTTAGCACTTTGGAGGATGAGTTCCAGTTGATCGACTTTTGAACCCGCAAGCATACACAGTCTCAGACGGCTGAATGCTTAAAACATCAGCAGCAACGGCCTGCAAACAGAAGTGGTTACAGAAACCTTACCAGAAGACATGTTGTGGGCTGATTGAGGAGGATTGGAGGAGGAAGCAGGCGAAAAACCAGGAAGCAGGTCTGGAAACTTTCTCTCAAATTCAGAAATACAAAACAGCTTGCTGCAGGCAGGGATCTTGGCATCAATACGGGTAAGGTCACAGGGGCCTGCACGAAGACGATGAAGTAAGCTAGTAAGCAGTGAGATAAAATAATTCAGGTGATAGGGAGGCTACGTACTCGAAGTCAGAGCCCTTTTCTCGAAAATATAATCAGCAGGAGGCTGGATGGAGTCCTTCCTCACGTAGAAGAAGTCCTCAAACCATTTCTCATCACGGGACTTTGACGCATGTTTGAAGGGAGCCTCTTCATGGCCCCGGAATGAGAACTTACCCCTGCCCAGGGATCTGATGCTATACATATGGGCCAGATCGCCCAGAGTGATAGATTTGCCAGTACTCTGACCAGCGGCCAGAGAATAGAGAAGAACTCTCCATATGGCAGCGAAAATTTGTGCCATGGCGAAATTATTGGTGAAGATAAAATCTTGGACGAGTTTAGGGAAAGGGAAATGGAGGCCGTATTTAAATGGGTACAAATAGAAACAAACCCACCCCGGACGGAGGGCGTCAGCTTTCTGTCCCGGCTTAGGGATGGCGATATCCACCCCGTCACCAAGACGAAGCAGACTCTTGATCCTAGGAATGTCGGCCGGAGTTAGGGCGGAATCACAATCATGTGGATGTCTAAAAAGTCCCCGAGAAGGGAAAATGGGGTCAGGATTACGGTCGGAGGATGTTAGGGTTGCCGAGGATTGTCGGGTTTTTCCCATGGTGGAAAGAGAAAATGAAGATTAAAAGAAAGAAAGAAAGAAGATGGATTACCTGATGATGAAGACGGGGGAGGGAACAGTGAAGCTGATGAAGATTAATGGGAAGAAGATTGAGGGTTTAAGAGAAGAGAGTTTTTTTGAAATGATTTAGAGTGATTAATGAGAGTGGAAGAGAGACGTTGGGGTTATAAAGAGGAGAGAGGGAGTTGGGTGCGGAGAAAGAGGAGAAAGGCGGCTTGCATGGGAAGGAGTAAAAGGGCGGCGTAGGGTTTTAAATATTTGGTTACGTAAATTCCTTGCTCGATACTTGAAGGCGTACTTCGCAAGAAATTTGGGGCAAACTGTTTGGGCTAAAAATAGCGTAATAAAGAAAGCCCACTTGGTGAAATAAAGATTATAGAGAAGAGGTGAGGAGGATCGGAGCCCGCAGTCAGGAGAAGGGGGAATGGGCTTAAGAAGGATCAAGAGCCCATCACAGTAGGTGCCCGTGTTCACGAAAGGAGTGTCAGGGAGAAGTTAGGGAGAAGTTAGGGAGATCGGGGAGAATTGGCAAGAGAATCCGGATTAGGAAAGAAATCTTTATGGAAATAATATTCTCTTTCCATATTCGAGATAGAGTATATCTAGGATTCTTACCCTATAAATAGTAGAGGAAGGAAATCAAGAAGGACATTCATAAAAACACCCGCATTCGTACATCAACACTCAAGATCACATCTCGGCAAATAATACACGTTCATTATCAATCTTGCAGGCCTGTCACCTAGGGCCAGCAGGATTAGCTTCGTACCATAATTGTAATCATCCTCCAATTCATATAGTGCAATACTTGGCATGGTACCGTCCCTCCCGCGGTTGTTCCCACATTGGGTTTTCCGCGTCACCAAAATCTTACGTGTCAATTTACATTACGCACTTTATTTCCCGTTTACTTATTAACGTACAAATCATCATACAATCGACCAACGAATATAGACTACATTGACCCTAAATCGACTTAGGTAAAAAAGACCTAAACAATTACTGCCGTGCGACGGTGGTGATCAGTTGATCCCCTAGGTCATACCTAAAGGATAATACTCTTAATTGATCATTTAATTAATCGTATAACGATACGAGTTAATTAAATTACTTAAAAATTGACGAACGATTTTGGAAGTAATATTTACGTATCTCATTATAATCTGATTAAATAAGATACGGTCTAAGTGATCGAATTGTTTTATTACTTAGATGAAATTATTGTTTAAGGAAACAATTGCATTTGAATTAATAATTTATTATAAATACAAGATGTGATTTATAATTGATAAAAATATTTTGGTACAAGTGATTATGAATTACTAAGTCAATTTTGTATATGACGTATTTTTATTAATGCGTTAATTTTTAATATGTTAAAAATACATAACAATTTTACATGACATGTGACATGTGACAAATTGACAAATTGACAAAGATAAAATGGAATCCATTTTATCTCTATATGGACCGAAATATTGGGGTGGTATTAACAATATATTATGTTAATTGAGTTAGTGGAAAACATGATCATTTTTCCTAAAGCTAGCCATGCAAACCTAGTGCCTCTTGTGAAGAGCACCAAGCTCATGCATTGGCCATTTCCCACCCCTCCTACCCGGTTTCCATTGTAAAAGGGCCAAGGGTCTTTTGCTCTTTTTGGCTAATATTCGCTACATGCAAAGTGTGTGATTTATTATTCATTCTAAGATCATCAAAATATTTTTGGAGAGATAAAAATATTTCTTCCTTCTTCTTCCTCCTCTTGACCGAAATTCCAAGAGGACAAAATATATTTTGGGTCATTTTATTTAAATTAATATTGTTCTAGTATTAATAATATTAATTTTGTTAAGAGTATATCTTGGGTATTAATCCTTGAGAGGGATTCTATACTTGAATCCTTGTTCATCCAAATTTTGGAAAGCTCAAGAACAAGTGAGTAGGAGAACTCACTTGTGCCCAAAATCCGAAATATCAATGTATGATGATAATTTCTTCTTTAAATAATTTATTGTTTGTATGCATAAGATCATCTTTTAATTTTATGACTAAAATTAAATCAACACATATATGAATATGTCAAGTAATGAGATATAGATTTCTAACAATTCACGTGGTTAACAATCAGTTGGGAGTCACTATACACCTTGATGTGGTTGATTTGAATTTCTAAGGATAATTGGGGTCCTAAGATTAGGGCCTCATATTCAGCCTCGTTATTTGTTTCTTTGAACTCGCACAGTACTGTCTGTATTATGTGTTCCCCTTGAGGTGATTTTAGGACCAGCCCTACCCCTGCTCCCTTCGTGTTAGATGCCCCATCAACATGTAATTCCCATACCTGCTCCCCTTCAGCCTCACTTAGGGTCAATATTTCACAATCGGCTTGTTCTTGAAGGGTGGGACTAAAGTCTGACACAAAGTCAGCTAGGGCTTGGGACTTTATGGCTGTTCGAGATTCAAATTTCAGGTCGTAACCACTTAGGTGGACAGACCACTTAACCATTCTCCCTGAAAGTTTGGGTTTCCTCATTATGGTTCTCAGGGGGTAGTTGGTCACGACTGAAATTGTATGTGACTCAAAATAGGGACGCAATTTGTACGAAGCAGTAACAAGTGCTAACGAGTTTTTCTAGAGATGTGTACCTAGTCTCTGTAGGTAATAGAGACTTGCTTATATAGTATACTGGTTTCTGCAGACCTTCGTGCTCTCGTACCAGTATAGCGCTTACAGCCGCCTCTGTTACTGGCAGATACAAGTACAGTGGTTCTCCCTGTTCTGGCTTGGAGAGAAGATGAGGGGTGCTGAGGTACTGCTTGAGCTCCCCAAATGCCTTTTCATGCTCCTGTGTCCATTCAAACTTTTGGCTCTTCCTGAGGATGTCATAGAACAATACGCACCTGTCTGAGGACCTTGATATGAACCGGTTTAGGGCTGCTACCCGTCCTGTGAGCCTCTGTACGTCCTTTGGCTTCTGAGGAGATTCTAACTGGAGTACTGCTTTGATTTGCTCCGTGCTGGCCTCTATCCCTCTTTGCTTCACCAAGTACCCCACGAATTTCCCCGAGTAGACTTCAAAAGTGCATTTCACGGGGTTCAGTTTCATATGGTATTTTCTGAGGATCGAGTAGGTATTTTCCAGGTGGGATATGTGTTGTTCTGCCTTGTCGGATTTGACTACCATATCATCAATGTAGACTTCCATTGTTCTTCCTATCTCCTCCTTGAACATTCTTTTCACCAGGCGCTGATAGGTGGAACCAACTTTCTTGAGGCCCAAGGGCATCACATTGTAGCAGTACAAGCCTCTATCAGATCTGAAGGCTGTTTTCTCCTGATACTTAGGGTTCATTTTTATCTGGTTGTACCCCCAGGCGTCAAGGAAGGTAAGTAGCTCTTGCCCTGTTGTTGCGTCTACCATGGAATCAATGTGCGGCAGGGGGAATGGGTCTTTTGGGTAAGCTTTGTTAAGATCTGTAAAATAAACACATACTCTCCACTTGTTGTTCTTCTTGGGTACAACCACAACATTCGAGAGCCATCCTGGGTAGTTAACTTCCCTGATCTTGCCTGCTGCCAGGAGGTTGTCTACCTCCTGGTTTATCACCTCGTTCCTTTCAGGAGCAAATTTCCACCTTTTCTGCTGGACTAGAGTAAAGCTGGGGTTTACATTTAATCGGTGTATAATTACACTTGGATCTATGCCAATCATGTCACTATGGGACCAGGCGAAACAAAACTGAATTATCTACTCACGGATGTTACCTGCACAATAAGATCCCACCAGCACTGTTCTTGCTGGAAACTTTGGGTCCAGGACTACTTCATCGAGTTCCTCCTGGGGAGGTGCGATATACTCCCTCTGGACATACAGTTTCTGTAATTGCTATGCTGGACCAGCTGCAGTGGGTTTCAGAGCGTTCTTGTAGCAATCCCGAGCGACATTTTGATCTCCCCGTATCTCCTATACCCCCCAGGGTGTAGGGAACATCAGTCTCTGATGGTACGTTGATGGTACCGCTTTCATTTCATGGATCCAAGGCCTGCCAAGTATCACGTTATAAGTTGACGGACCATCAATGACCAAGTACCGTACCTGTTTGTTCATACCCCCTGCAAAGGTAGGTGTCACTATTTCTCCAAGGGATTGTATAGTTTTTCCACTGAAGCCTACCAAGGGTACTGCCTTCTACACTAGGTCTTTCTCGCTGAACCCCATGTTCTTCAAGGTTTCTAGCATTATTAAATTCACAGAGCTTCCTGTATCTACCAATATCTTTTTAATAAGGTAATTTCCTATAGAAAGGGTAATGGTCAAGGCGTCATGGTGGTGTTCTGCCTCATCGGGTATGTCTGCCTCATCGAATGAGATTGGCGGTAGATCCTATCTACTGACCCTGCGGGAGAACTTTGGTTTATCTCATTTAGTCTCGGTTGCATGGCGCTTTGCTGCTGAAGAAGTGAGACCACATATATCCGACCCTCCTGTGATGACACTCACGACCTTTGAGTAAGGTGAAGGTGGGGATGGTTGGGCCTGGTTAGCAGTATTGACCTTTCCAGATTTCGCTCCCTTGGGGAGTAGGTGATCCAAGCATCCAGCACTGTAGAGGTTCTTCACTTCCTTTCGTAGTACTACACAATCTTCTGTATTGTGGCCAATATCATTATGGTATTCACACCTTTTGCTGGCATCTCTTCTGTCGTTCTCCCTAGGGGTAGGCTTCTTTGGCCACCTGACCCGCTGCCCTAGTTCCCTGATTACCTTTAATACCCCAGCAAGTCCAGTGCTGAACCCATACTCGTTGAGCTTAGGTTGAGCCTCGGTGCTCTCTGTTTCTCCTGAGACTTTGTTCACTGTGTTCTTGCTGTAAGGTTTGGCTCTTTCGTTCTTCTTCTCTGTTGTGATTTTTCTGCTGGACGACTCTATTCCGTACAGGTCCCTTCTATCCTCATCCTCCTCTAGGCGATAAGTAGCCTCTGCCATTTGTTTGACTTCCACGAAGGTGGCACATGGGTGCTTGGTGAGATCCTTGTACAAATCAGAGTCGCGATGCAGTCCCCTTCTGAAGGCATTGACTGCTGTTGTAGGGTCGCACCTAGGGATAGATATTTTTTCTACATTGAATCTGGCGAGATAGTCCCTGGTGGACTCCTTGAACCTCTGGATGATCCGGTATAGATCACTGGATAATTTTTCTGGCTTGCGACTGCTTGCCAACAATAGAGTGCGGCTCCTAACAAGGTGGAACCGAATCCTTTGCACATGCATGCCTCCTTTCAGGCTATGTTACTACAACCACCATCATTTTCTGTTCGTAATGGTTGATGTGCTCCAGTGGATCCTCTGTTCCATCATACAACGTCATTGTTGGCGTGGTGAACCCCTTTGGCATGCTAACATGGGCAATGCTGTCCACAATGGGGGAATCTGCATAGCACTCCGGGGTTGCCACCTCCATGGGACGTGGTAACCCTAGAACCTTGCTGAGTAGGAACCTGATATCCTGTAACTGTTATTCTACATGGCTTCCTAGCCTCATACCCTGATTGTGGGGGTACTGAGTAGACCCCATATGGATTTGATGTTCCTCCTGACAAGTAAGGAGGGACCATGTAGCTTCCAGATAATGGTGTTGAGTTCACAATAGGCCTGACCTGGCTGTCCGGAGTATATGGCATATAGGAGCACATCCTAGGATATGCGTTTCTTGCTGACTGTTCCCCTGCATTGCTCCTTGGTACCATTGGCGTACTGCTGGTTGTTGGTGTGGGATATGGACTCAGTGCTCATAATCCCACAAGATTGAGTACCATAGGGTACGTTTGTGGCATCCTTGGTGGTGGTGGAACCCCTGGTGGTTGGATCGTACCATGGGTGGCCACCGTTCCTGCTGGATATACTTGCTCGGGTGGCATGTTACCCCTGGCGGCAGCATATCCATATCGAGCCTGGTTACCAGATTTTGCGGCATTAGCCTCCCAGAGTACTCCCTGGCAGTCCCCTAGCCGAGTGTTGACCTTGCCATCTGCTGGATCGTTCCCAGGGGTGACACTACATCTATCTTGTCCTGCAAGGACTGGTTGTCCCTTTGTAGCCATATCACCGCCTGCTGCAAGGATGTCATCCCTTGGAGCAACTATTGTACCAGATCCTTTTGTGACGCTCCTGGGAGACGGGCTCCTGTCAGGTGTCATGGTGATCCTGGGCGCTGCGGAATCTCAGTCCTATTAGGCTTGGGCACAGGATTGATAACTGGTGTTTTTCTAGCCCTCCCTGCTCCCAGATCCGTGATTTTGGGGAAGTAAGGAGGCTTTGCTGACACTTGGGGCTGAGCCTATCCCGTAGTCACTCTGGTGATAGGGGCCGCCATTGTTGGAACACCAGAGGTTGCAGGCGCCACCCCTAGTACTGGAGTTTGCACTGATGTACTCATCGGATCTGATACGTTCTGATTGGATTCTGACATGACCAACTATGGAGATGTTAGGATATTTCGAAAAGAGGTATTTTAACCAAGATTTAACCACAATGCCCCACGGTGGGCGCCAAATTGTTTTGGTAAGATTTTACCGACTAAATATTTGTGACCCAATGCGGCTATTCCAATTAAAATACGATATTAAAGACTTAAGAAGATCAGTAATAAGAACATAACGAGAACGAAAGTAAACAACTAGTACGAGAGAAAAGCAAACGAAAGAGAGAGAGAGAGAGAGACGAATGACACAAGCAAAATGGTGACGCGAGAAACCCAAAATGTGGGAAAACCCGCCGAGGGAATGGTATCCCACCAATTATCCACTAGTAATAATAGTATTCGAAGTTAAACCTAGCTGGAACAATCAGGAGGAACAGCAGAAAAACTCCAAATGACTAGTACAAATGATACGAATGGTGTATATGATCCTAAGTGTGTTAATTATTGAGTGTTGCAGGTTAGAGAAAGATATTTCTTCGAGTGGAGTGAATGAGGAATGAAGAATGCCTTGAATGTGATGTTTGTTGCTCTTTTATAGCCTTTCTTGGGGTGGTTGCACGTGCTCCCTACATATACTCAACCATATGCTCCACTCCCTACGAAATAAGAAGTGGTTGCTGACTTTGTCAAAGCTTCTGATGATAATCCGCAATGTTCCTGCTGACCATTTCAACGTTCATGCTGGTTGTTTGTTATTTAGTTCAACCGTGGCTTTCGTATTGATTGAATGTCTAGGTTCATCCCCCCTTGTTCTTCCTTGCGTCTAGCAGCCTACTGCCTTGTCATTGATCTGTGTGCCTTCTTTTTCCCAATAGCGAGTTGCCACGTCATGATGAAGATGAGAGGGTATTTTTACCCATACAGCTGCATCCAGCCGGTTGTAGATGTATGCAGCAAATAGTCAGGTCAGGCAATTATTTCATGCCTGAATTGTCCTGCTATTTACCGTATCCGGTGATGGTTACCAACTTCATAAGGCACAACGGGGTGCAAAAAATTAAAAAAGTGCATAAATAAGAAGTCTAATGTGCATTAGAGTAGCCCTCAATCCTGAAGATTTTATTCATACAATAACAATTCATGTATATTTTTTTTGGGATTCAAGTAAAACAAATTTGGTTAGAATATCCAGCATGTGAAACGCAAATAAGTAGGCAAGAAAAGAATGCACATTGTCACATAACATATTCAGGAAAGGCACGGCATAACACACATTCAGATGAATAAGTTTGGAGTTTTTACCTAGAACATGCAGAGCAGAAATTAACACAAGTACGATTGTGCTTTTAGGTGGATGACAATCCAAGATATTGGAATCATATCTCCTTGCAGTGTTTGTAGCATGTAAGGTTTATCAATCTGTTGGGGTCAAGCTTATATTTGCTTCGAAGATATTCAAACCATATCTACACGGAATTCAGCAGGAATGGCTTCTTCACAACCATAAACCAATGAATAAGGAGTTTGGCCAGGCTGGCAATTATTTATTATTATTATTTTTAATTATTATTATTTTTTATTATTTTTTATTATTATTTTTTTTTACGACCACCTTTTTATTTAGTTCAACTTGACCATTTGCTTTAGGTTAGCCATGCCCCACTTCACAAATGGCTAGGGTGTAGAGATTGGAGGTAATAACTTTGATGGTTGTTGAATAGTCGTAGCATGCTTATGGTAGGCTTCACATTTCATGTTGTAGTCCAGGCAGTCAGCCCTCAGGGTTGGCCAATAATAACCAGTCTTGAAAACTTTGCCCTACTTCAAGCGGTACGAGAAATCTCAAGTATGGTTCGACCTGAAATCTTTTAAACAAATTATCATTGATGATAAAATAGGTAGAATCTCTAATTCTAAATTCTCTAGCCATATGCATGGCCCGAGGTAGTATATCTCTCAGAAACCAATCATAATAAGGCTTAATCTACTAATCGTTTTCAGTATTGACAGGGTTTACTTGCTCAGGCTTGCTGATGGCAGATTCAAGTAAATGTACAATAGGTACTTTATCATAGCAGAGGTGAAATTTGAACCAAAGCTGGTCAAAGCATCATCCCGGGTATTCAGGTCTCTTGGTATTTGCTTAATATCAAATGAAATGAATTTATCGCAAAGTATTTTAGCATATTCCAAATATAAAATCATTTTTTCATTCTTTGCTGTATAAATTCCTTTTATTTGATTTGCAATTAAAAGTGAATCAGTTTTTACCTTTAGGTTTTGAACACCAAGGTCTAGACATACCTTGAGTCCTGTTATGAGAGCTTCATACTCAGCCTCATTATTGCTAGTTTTGAATTCACAACTCACAACCTGGGCTATTATGTCCCCTTGTGGTGATTTTAGCACTAAATCTTAACCCCATGCCCCGTACATTAGATGCCCCGTCCGTGAACAGGATCCATTCTAGGTCCGAGGTCTTATTGTCTAATTGGTTAGCTGCCTTGGCCAGGTCAAATTTTAGGTTAGGGCTGAAATCAGCCACAAAGTCTGCTAAGGCCCGTGATTTGATTGGTGTCCTGGGTTCAAAGGTAATATCATAGGTACTAAGCTGGACTGGCAATTTGGCCATCCTGCCTGACAGTTCAGGCTTCCGCGAGACAGATTTTATGGGTAGGTTGGTCTTGACTATGATAGAGTGACACTGGAAATAAGGACGCAGCTTAGTACAGAACATAATTAAAGCTAAAACATATATTTCAAGTAATCCATACCTCATTTCAGCATCTAGTAGACTTTTACTTACATTGTAGACAGGATGTTGCTGACCTTCCTCTATTTTAACTAGGCACTAACGGTAGTGTCAATGAGAGAGAGATAAACCGGCAGGGGTTTTCCTTTGCCTGGCTTGGCCAGTAAAAATGGAGACGATGGTAAATATAGCTTCTAATCCTTGAATAATGTTGCCTCATATTCAGGAGTTTTTTTATTTCCTCGTAGATGTTTATATTTCTTTCAGTGGCGGATTTGCGTTGTTTCTGCCACACAGACTTCAAAGATTTGTCAATATTGAGCCTATAGGTGATAACATTAGCATATACTTCAATTGTAAAAAAAATGAGATCAAGCAAAGCTGTATTTATATATATATATATATATATATATATATATATATATTTTAGAAACTTACTAATTCAGGCCTGGCAGAATCAGGGGAGTCAGATCTTATTAGGACATGCATGTCAGGGTACTCATACCTAATCTATTTCCATGCAGGATGATGCTACACATGTGCCCTTAACTGGGTACTGTAACTGTAATTGCTAGGTGAGAAACTTACCTAACTCAGAAGGCTTTAAGGTTTCAAAATAACAATCCAGGGCTGATTTTTGTTCAGGTCAGAATCCGGCCTGTTAGTTTTGGATGTCCCTGACTGGCTTTGGTAATTGGAACTCCAGTATTGCTTTAATTCGTTCAGGACTGACTGTTATGTCTCCTTTGGTCGCCATATAACTCATAAACTTACCACATGTCACATAAAGTTGCACTTGGCAGGACCGAAATATTTTACAAGGATATCATAAGTAGCTTATAAATGATACACATGAATTATAAATCACAACCATATTAACTAGCAGGCCAGGTTAGATTATGTCTCCAAACGTTCATGTTGTCTAATGTGTGTAACATGTTAATATTAAAAATTCTATTGATCAAAGGTTCTAATCTCATGCTAGACATGCTTGATATATAATAAGGAAAAATTAATGAGTAATCATGTAAGGATTCATAATAGTAGTATGATAATAGATCTAAGCATATCAGGACAGGCTAGTCATAACAGGTTAATTAATCCTTCAAAAAGTCAACCAGGTCAGGCTTGGTCGATTTATTTTTCCTTGATCAGCAACGTTAGGTTAAGCTTGACTGACT
Source organism: Silene latifolia (assembly GCF_048544455.1). Lineage (NCBI taxonomy): Eukaryota > Viridiplantae > Streptophyta > Magnoliopsida > Caryophyllales > Caryophyllaceae > Silene > Silene latifolia. Next base: position 70,144,012 of record NC_133538.1, read on the forward strand.
CTGGCATATCAGGACTGCCCAAAAACTATCATATGTAATATCGTCACTACTAAAAAATATTTAATTCATATCTACGTTGGAATATGTACTATGATGACATATTTATTTAAAAGTTATGCGAAGGATACGACTTACATATGCAGCGATAACACTTAAATACCTTTTATGATTTATTTTTGTGTTAGTGCATCTCATACTATCGGTTAGCATTCCCTGTCTTGAAAGGACCGGTATGTCTTGATTGGATCTTAAAGGCAATCAGGCTTAATTAAGCGAGATACTTTATTTTTGAGAACTCTTTCTTCATTGACGTTGATCACTTTATTCCTTCCTCAGTCTCTTTCCACTAAGGATGCACCACATTGCGTGATATAAATCTCCTTGTGTCTAATATCAGGCTTGGTACATCCGTTTAGGGTCGAACTGAATGGCCAGGCTTGTAATGACGTTGAGGCCTGCCTGATACTGTCCAGATCTGACTTTGAAGCCTGCCACGATCAGGACTGCATTGTCGTGCCAGGCTTGAATTTTTAAAGTTCAAGGTTTCATTTCCTAAAAAATCAAATTATTAGAATTAAGAAAATTCACCGTAGAATAAAAGCCAAAGTAACGAAATTTTAAGATATATTGCTTATATTTTGCGAAACTTGTATTAGATCTAGGAAAAACTTATCTTTGAACTTCTTTCGTGACAAGTATGTCCTTGAAATATGCATTCTCTTAGTCAACACTGGAGTTTGTTATACTTATGATCTTTGGAAGGAATTTTAAATTGATTTGGTAATTTTTCTTTTGGATCTAGCAATTCTTCATTGGAAATGGGAGTTATGGAAACTCTTGTATCAATTTTTTCTAAGGCTCTCAAACTTATGAGAAGAGAGAATCTTGCGAACATTCTTGTAGGATTAATAAACTAGTTTCCCCACAGACGGCACCAATTATTTTGTCCATATTTTGCACAGGGCTGGAAATACGATCGGGGTAGAACAGTATGAGGGTTAACTAGTATCATCCTATTTTGATGTTATCGTGATCGTACTTAGGAAGGGTTGATGATAATAAAAGTAGTGCAAATAAAGTAAATAGTAAGACAAATGAATTTGTACGTGGAAAACCCTTGAATGGAAAAAAACCACGGGCACCAAGCCAGGAGAGGATTTCACTATGATTTTAGAGGATAATAATATAACGAGCACAAAGTAGTATATTTCATCTATGTATTGTCTATGAGTTGCTTGTAATGTGTTAGGATGTGTAGAATGAACATGTGCTTGGCTTTGTTGTATGCTTCTCCTTATATAGTCTTCAACCAACGATTTATGCTTGATTATTGTCCATTAATGACAAAGATTCTCCCTTAATTTCCTTCTTAATTGAGCATTAAAGCCAATTAATGCTCCCACTTTATGACAAAATCTCCATCATCTATATGATCTTAATTTCAATGTTAATGTGGTAATAATCTCATATAATTGTCTTTGACTTAGTCAAATGTTGACCTTACACTTGACCGTTGTCCTCTCCTGCCTGGTGCATGTCTTCTTGTATCCTGGTGGCTTGACGTCCTAACACCCTAATTGTCAGGCCAGGGTTAAACTTGATCCTGAAGATGATGCGAGAGTCTAGGCTTATCGACTGGTGCCAAACTTGGACTACCCTGATGGACCTGCCCTGATCGTCAGGCCATGATAGAATTATATCCTGTCAGTAATGCGAAATTCCAAGCCCAACATTAAGCGAGAGACTTACCTACCTTGGAAGGTTTTAATGATTCAGTATAACATTCTTGGGCAGACTTTTGTTCACCTTTGATGGTTTCTATTCCCCATTCTGTTGGTATTTTGACGAATTGGTGATAGGTTGATGAAATGGCTCTAACATTATGGATCCAAGGCCTGCTTAGGATTGCATTGTAGGATGAAAGGCAATCCAGGACTCCAAATCTTTCATATGATGAGACTCCTTCAACGTAGGTTTGCAGGTAGATCTCTCCCAGAGTGTTCTTGGTTTCACCACTGAATCCTACCAAGACATTTGACTTCTTTATGATCTGGTTCTCATCAATCTTCATGGCTTTCAAGACATCAAGCATAATTAGGTTGACTGAGCTACCACCATCTACTAGGATTTTCAGGACACGTACAGTCCCAATTTGCATTGTAATAACCATGCCATCATGATAGATGTTCGAGATTCCCTGCATATCAGTATCATCGAAAGTAATTTGAGGTAAATTTCTAGGTTTAAAAACAGATTTCATTTTTGACTTCTTAGCTACTTTCTTTGTAGATGAGCTAGTCAGTCCACAGATCTCAGATCCTCCATTGATGAATTTGACTTCATATATGGGTGGTGTTGGAGGCAGGTCACGTTATGGTCTTTCCTGATCCTTTCTTGATCTATTGTCTTCCCTGTTCTTTGATGGCATCAAATCTTTCAGGTAGCCTTTCTTTAACAGGTAGCCCACTTGTCTGCGTAGAACCAGGCATTCTTCTGTGGTATGTCCTATGTCTATGTGAAATTCACACCATCTTGTTGTGTCTTTCCTTGAGTTGGGATTGTTCGTATTTTTGGGGCACTTGACAATGTCTCTCATGTTGTCAAGCCTTTTGATCAATCCCACAGTATCAACAGAGAAGTTATATTCCTGAATAGGCGGGTAAGTATAAGAGTTACCTCGTTGCTCATGAGCATAGTTGACTTCTGATCTGTCAGGCCTAGTGTAGGGGGATGGCCTGGAACTGTTTCCCTGTGATTAGAATTTTTTCTGTTGGATCTTTTATATCCTGAAACGCTGTCAGTGGCTTCAGCCTTGAAACTTTTATCTTCTTCCAGCCTGATGTAGCCAATAGCCTTTGCCTGAACGTCTTCAAAAGTTAGGCAAGGTTTCACGGTCAGCTCGTTATAGAAATCGCTATCCAATGGTAGTCCTTGCCTTAAAGCTTGCACGGCTGTTCTAACATCACATCTCGGGATTGATACTTTCTCTTTGTTGAATCTAGTCAGGAATGTTCTGATTGCCTCGCCAGGCTATTGCTTGATTCTGTATAGGTCACTAGATATCTTTTTGAGTTCTCTGCTGCTGGTGAATTGATGGTTGAACGAGTTTATCAGATCTGCTAAGGACTTGATGCTTCCATTTGGCAGGTTTATGTACCATTGAAGGGCAAGTCTAGTCACGGTTGTTCCAAAACCCTTGCACATACATACTTGTCGCAGCTCACTGGGTATGGAGGCTGCCAACATTCTTTGTTTGTAGTAAGCTACATGGTTCTAGGGATCTGTAGTTCCATCGTAGATTCTCATTGATGGTACCACAAACTCTTTGGGCAGATCTATCTTAGCTATCTCATCCACGAAGGGAGAGTCAGCATAACTTTCAAGGTTGGCTTTCTCAATGGTTGCAGGCACTTCGAGGATCTTCTAAAATTTCTCATGGAGTTTCTGGATCTTCTGGAGCATGGCCAGCATTATGGCTACATTAGTTTGATCTGGGATAGCTTCTTCATTTGGAATTTCTTCTGAGTCTGAATCAAGGTCCCCTGCTTTGGATTTTGATGGAGTGGGAGTACCAAAGTTGGAGAAATCAATGTTTCTGATAATTGAAGAAAATGGTGTTCCAGGCTGAATATTCCATTTTGAGCCTGAAGCTTTATCTCCTAGCTTTTGCTTAAGACTGGACCCTGATTCCTTCAGTTTCCGGACTTCAGCCTCAGGCTGGGCCATTTTCTGCTTCAGTTGCTCCATTTCCAGTAGTTGTTGTTTGGCGTCAGCCAGTTGTTGTTTTATGCTGTCTCCAATCATTTTTTGGAAAGGTTTTGGTGTTCTTTGGGATTAGGTTTTAATTATTTTTGAGCTAGATGCCCCACGGTGGGCACCAATTGTTTTAGCAGGAATTCACACAAGAACAAAGTCATGTCAGGGATTTAATTGCAGGGCAATCTAACTCAAAATAACTAAGTCTGACTGATTATCTAAAGAACGAATAACAAAGTAAGACACAAAGATTTATACATGGAAAAACCATGGGAATAAGGGAAAAAACCACGGGTACCAAGCCAGGAGGGATTGTTACTATGTTTTAGAGTATCCTGACAGGGAATATGTATGTCAGGCTAGGAATAGAGTATGAACGTTTAATAATTATTCTTTGGCAGTTTACAAGAGTAAGTGATGCCCCTTCTTCTTTTATCCCCTCTGCTATTTATAGTAGCTTCATTCTCTTTACAACAGCTCTCCCAACGCTTCTTTAGGATGCTCCTAGGTAATAGGCCGCGTGCCCTATTTACCCGGAGGTAGGTATTTGACTCCTAAAACTGCCCGCCTTTATCTCTAGTTGGTTGACTGCTCTATACTCGTTGTAGGTTTTGTTGAATAAGTCCTCCATCTAAGTAGAAACTACATTTCTAGGCTTAAGTTGTTGCCTAACGCGTTTTGGTAATGTTCAGTATATGGCTGGTGAGGTATCTCTTCAGGCCTGGCCTAGTAGATGGCCTGACCTGTCTTTCCCTCCTGGCTAGTACCTGCTCAGGTGTTTGTTTGCCTTGTATTAGTTTCCTTTTGTTCAGCCTAAGTCTGGTGCTTATTTGCCTGACTGTTGTCCCGTCAGGCAGGACAATTATGGGCCCAACAACATGCATACTACAAGTTTAATTAGGCCAAGTTACGATTTAACAACGATAAATGATATAACAAACATGTATACATCATATATTGAAATAAAACGAACTAAACATACGATTTAATTCTAATTATTTCATAGCTAAAATAAAACGAGTCATTAAAACATGTGAATACGAAAAAACAAATTAAAATTTCATTTTAATCAATTTAAAGAAGCAAGTTGATTCATTTTATAATTTAAACATGCATTTATTCTAATTAAACATGTTATCGTCATAAATTGAAAAACAAACATATGATTAACATGCTGTACCTAACATGAGACAATAATTAAAAGACGATAAAAAAAATAAACAAGAAGGCCTTAAGGCCGTGTACTAACACGAGCAAAAAGAAGAGATTGAGTCGGGATTTTGTGCACCCTCAACTTACATGTAGACTTGGACACCAATCGGGATCCTGTATGAAAGTGTTGCTTAGAAGGCACGTTAAATTTTAAATCCGAAAGATGTTCTGGAATCCTTAGACTCCAAATTTTCAAACTTTAGCAAAAAAACAGGAGTAAAAATGACTTAAAAACAGAGAGAAACGGACGACAACAGTAGCAGTCCAGAACTCGAGAAAACATGAAAAAGAGAGCAAATTAATGCTCTAATGTTTGCCTAATTGATACGTGCAATTTATATAGTCCTTTTTTGCCTCTTATTGCACGTATTTCCATGTCGTTTTCATACTTTTGTGTTGCAAAATGCCCCGAATAGGCTGCTTTTGTTTGTTCTGTCTCATTTGCAGGAACGGACCTGAAAGTAGTGAAATCGTGCCTTATTCAGTCCTCTTAGCATGCATTTATGGAGATGGAAGGTTTTGAGCAGAAATGTCGTGCCTTGGGAAGCGTGAAGGAGTATTCGGAAGCTAACCAAAGAAGAAGTCATGCTGGTTCAGTGGCTAAGTTCTCGATTGAATGGTTTTCTGTTCGATCGACAGGTTCTGGTGGTCAAGGAAGCTCGATCGAGCCACTACTGTACTCGATCGAAATGAAGCTTTTGGACTTTACTCGATCGAAGACTTTACTTGATCGACCGAGAGGAATTGCTGGGATATTGCTCGATCGAGGAGTCTCAAATCCATCGATCGAGTAACATGCTATTTAACACGGGAGTTTATTTCGTGATTATCTTATTTAATATTTTAGTTTATTTAATAAATATCTTCCCTATATAAGGGAAGACGTAATTAGGTTTTAAGCACTCTATATTACTCTCGAACACTCTTAATCATTCTGTTTTATGCTCTTAATTACATAAAAACTATTGGCTGCGTTGCTTTGCTCTTAATTCCGGATCCTAAGCTTGTAATCTCTCTTCACTCTTTACTCTTAATTCAATTCTTCTTTGCTTTCTCTTAATCTTCGCTCTTAATTTCTGTCTTATTGTTGTTGTTGTTGTTAGTATATGTTATTTCGTCTTCATCATATTATGTCTCATGCTTATTCATATATCGTTGTTATTTATTCCATCAACATTATGAGTAGCTAATTCTCTCTATGTTAGGATTAGGGGAGCCATGGTAGTGAATAGATGAAGTTGTAAATAGGTTAGATGATTGAATTGTGAGAACTGTTTTATGACAATATAACTGTAATCGTTTAGTTGAGTGCACGCTTCTAAACTAGTTAAATGAGTTAAATTCAGACCTAGATCGAAAGATTGGAATGAACATACCTGTTATGAATAGTAGACTACACTAATAAGGATGAAAGTTAAGTTAGTTGTATTCTAGGGCGGATAGCGGACCGAAAGGACCTTTCCCTTACCCTGCTCACATTAGATCGTCTGAACTATTTATGACTGAGTTGATTAAATTACCATGGTAAACCGACTTCCTAACATACTTCTCTTTATTTGATTACACCGTTTATTTCTCTTTATTCCTACTGCTCTTTTCTCTTGCTTTAATCTCCTTTTATTTTAGAAATCAATTCAAAATACCCAATTGTTACCTGACGGACTTAGATTAGCAGATAGATATAACATCAGTATCCTGCATAAATGTCTAAAAAGCATTCAAAATACGGCCTTATGACTACAATACAAACCAAAGTCTAACAAAGTACTACCAACCAAGCGCCAACGACAACAAATCCTGAAACCGAGTACTAAATATGACAAATCCATGAGAAAAGTATATATAAAACATGACTAACAAAACATACATCACTCCATGGCCTGCTCCTCCATCACCTCATCACCACCACCATCTCCGGACGTGCCTGCTCCAGCTGCACCCTCACCCGCGACGCCACCAACAATGGAATCCGCTCCCACACGCCATGGGGCCAAGCAACCGTATGGGTAACTCTGAGGTTCTCCCCAAGTAGACCGCTCCACGCCAAAGGAATAGAAGACTCCGCTGTCATCCCCGATACCTCTCCACCACACCGGATGAGCTGCCTTGGTCCCGATGTCCTGCACATGTGCCATCCCTTGGAGGTTCCGGAGTGTCAAAGTAGCAGACACCCTCTCTGTGAGCTCACTCACTCTCATATCAGGGCTGTAGAAGGAAGGATAGCCGGAAAACTGGGGCTATGAAAGTACAGGCTGCCCTGGCTGGGTCTTAGCCATCCTCTCTCTCACCCGTCGCGGGACTCTCCCCACTCCAGGCTGTCTTTCCTCGGTTCTAGCCTGATCCCTCTTCGTCGGCTCAAACATCACCTCCAAAATGACATCATCAATGAGGTAAAACTACCTATCCGGGACCTCCTCCTCATCATCAGAATTGGCCATCACCACTCCCGCCGGTAAAGGCTCGGTCACGGGAAGGTGCTCAGGGTCGGGTATCCTCATCCAACTCATTCCCCAGACTCTCTACGCTAACCCACTATCCGCCAAAGTCCTCAACCATTTCTGGTCGAGAAAGTACTCACAGTCCAAGGTAGGCACCGTCGGGGTCAAAGGGGTATAGGCCGAGGAGGCCACAAAGGTAATAAACCGCTCCGCCAACCGTGTGGCAATGACACCACAACTCAAGAAACGGGTGTCAGAAGAGGTTATCAAAGTTAAGCTAGCACACACTATGGCTGGGGCACTGAAAGAGACTCTCAGGGCTCGAGTGGGGTTAAGGTACGCCGCAAGTAACATCACCTCATGTGAGTTAAGCTTACTCACATCTTTTCCCCCATAGAGTAAACAGGTCAAAGCACGAAGGTGTCACGTGTTGCACGTCATTGATCAACATGTTGCTAGAGGTAGGGGGTGGCTTACCGGTAAAGCAAGGCATGAGGCTACTAGCTCCACACTCAGTTGGGATGTCCCGAAGGGCTCCCTTCTCTGGTCTAGCAAGGCCAAGGTGGGTGGCAAACATGTCCATGGTCAGAAAGAAGCTAGTGTTCATGAGACGGAACTCAACGGTCTTTTCCACCGCATCATAACAAAAAGAGCTCATACACTCCAATTTCAGAAAAGCATAGGAGTGCAGACGGTACAACCCGGCCATACCCAAAGTCTCAAAGATGTGTCTCACATCAGTCTCAATCCCTAGGTCAGTCAAGATGGTAGTATCAATGCAACGGGTGGGTCTCATACGACGTCTATATAAAGCAAGGAAAGCATCTCTTTACTTAAAATCAGAAAAGACAATTGAAGGGTAATCATGCACCGATGGGACCGTAGGTCCCCCACTCCCCTCACCCACCTCAGGCTCAGAGGCCCTCCCCCTCTTATTCTGACGGGTTTCAACAGTTGGTCTTGGCATATGTTTCCAACACACATCTTAGATACACAAACAACATGTACTTGAAAACATATAAACTTTCATGTATAGCTATGTAAAAAGAACTACTATGTACACACTTTCACCAAACAATCCAAATTTCAAATATACAACTCTCAGCTGCTTATCAGACGTTCTCTACAGCTATCAAATTATGACAATTATAACATTAATTACCAACCCAACTACAAATTTTAAGGATTAAACTTTCAAAATAGTTCCACAAATAGACAAGTTTCACAAAGAATATGGGACGAATTGCAATTTGAGGCACTTTTAAGACGGAATTTTAAGGCAAAATTTTAAGTAAAGTTCATCAAAATCAACACTAAACATGATACCCATAACATACATCACTTAATTTTCCCCTTTCATATGCAAAAGACAACCAAAAATCAATTTGAATCCCCAAACCCTAGACAATTTGGTTCATACAAACTCCCAAATTGGTTCGATTTTTCTACTCCTAGCATTAGTACTCAACAAATTAAAGCACAAATAGATCATGTTACAACAATTAGAAGCAAGATTTTACACATATAAATCGAATTGTTTTTCAGCAAACAACAACTATTCTACATGATTTTAATCAATTAAAAACATAGAAAATGATGAACATTCTTACCTTGAATGACTAGTACACAAAATGATGAATTAAGCAAGATGAAAATCAAAGAATCAACACCAAAACACCAAGTTTTTTAGAGCAAAGAGAGATTTAGAAGAAGTTAGGGTTTATGAATGAAGTAGAATAAGAAGAAAGAATTGGGAAGAAGGGATATTTACCTCGTAAAAATCCGGGTACTGTTCACTTATGATGCGTGTCTTTTATATAAGGTTTTTACCTCATTTTTACACGCATTTCTGTGCTTTTTATGTAGCATCTGGCTACAAATACCCCCGAATATTCTACTTTGGTCCGTTTATTGTATTCTGCAGGAATTGACCGAAGAGAAGCTAAAACGAGCCTTAATTGTCCCATTTGTATGCATTCATGGGAAATATGGAGCCGGAGCTTAGGAATTTCACACCTGGAGTGCGCATGAGCGGAGCAAGGGAGAAACACAAGTCCTGACGCACTTATATAGCTCGATCGAGTGGCCTCTCTGCTCGATCGAATGCTTCATGCACCCATGCTGGTCGATCGACTGGTTGGAGGAGTCGATCGAGGAAATTCACACAGCAGTGCTCGATCGAGTGGATGCACTAGCTCGATCGAGTGACTTGGTGTTCGATCGAGTAGTCTCTCTACTCGATCGAGGGGTTTCTCGTGTGTTTCTAGTTTAATTCTGCCTAATCTTTTATGGGCCTTTCATAATCAGTCCATGGGTTAGGTTTAAGATGTTTTTACAGTATAAGACTGAGGAGAACACTACGTTACTCCCATCTTTTTCACTACGCACATTTTCCACTGTTACTTTTGACAGTTCTTGGGATCTTTGTTCACTACTTTGCCACTCGAATTTCGGTATTATCAATCCATTTAATTCTTAATCATTTTTATTTGTTCTCAATTCCTTTTCTTCTCTTGATTTATAGTCGTTCAATCATCTTTCCATATTTGTCATCATGTTTAGTTTTGATTGTTTGGTTATTATGATTGTTACCCCCATAATTATGAGTAGCTAATTTCCCATGCTAAGACTATAGGGGACCCATGATTTGAAGAGAGAGTAATCGAATTTAAGGGTTAATGCTAGTATCGTCCATGTTGTTAAAATGCTACATATAATTGTAATTGCCTAATTGAGTCGACGCAATTAGACCCTTATTCTTAGTGGACCTTGACCTGGACCGAAAGGTTGGAAGGGGGAGACTAGTAGCGAGCAATAGAGTATTGCAGCGAGGACGAAAGTTAAACTGTTTACACTTTAGGGTGAATTAAGGACCGAAAGGTGACGTCCGCTACCCCCTGGACTGTATTGCATTAACCTGGGACCTAGATTACTCGACCGGACGATTATGGTGAACCGCTTGTCTTAGCTATTCCCTTTTATTTGTTAAATCCCTTTTTCCTTTATTTCTCTTTGCTTTGCTCTCCTTAGTTTAGAAATCACAAATTATAAACCCCAATTTGGTTACTTAGACGAACTTGAGTTCAGCCGACAAATTCCTACCTCTCTGTGGATTCGACCCGACTTCCCTAGCTATATTAGTTAGTTGGCCAGTTGGTTATTTTTGACAGGTACGCGACAGACGTGTCAAATTTTGGCGCCGTTGCCGGGGAGGTGGCGCATATTTGTTGCTTTAATTAAGTTTGTCTTTCGTCTCAAGGGATTCATTCCTTGAGACTGATCTCATTTTCGCGAAGCTTTGATTAGTTTTGCAGGATAACAGTCTATTTGTCAAGATGCCTACGATTACAGAACATACAGAGCCATGTGGTAGATGCGGCGAGGAAGGGCATGACCTTTATGAGTGCACGGCAGGTGTAGAGCGTGCCATTGCATACAAGAAGTTCAAGCAGGGAGTTCCTTTCTCCCAGTTGTATGAGGAGATAAAGAGCGTTTCAACCCCTTCTACGCCAATATCACGGTAGGGTTCTCCTTCTTCAAGAGAAGCAATTGCGAACCGAAATCCATCATGTTGCAATCGGATTCCGTTATATCGAGTTGAGAGAGCAAGTCGCGCAGTTAACACTCGCGGCAGACCAAGCCAAAACTCCTCCAATTTGCGATTCCGTCAGCGCGATGAATTTCCAAAGTGACTTTACTCACGAAGAAAATGAGGTGTTGACAGCTGATGAAGAGGACGATTTAGAGGAGTTTCTGCAGGAAATGCTTGCTGCGTGTGCAATAACAACTCGATCGAGCAGCATATCCACTCGATCGAGTGGTTCTAATCACCCAGTCACTCGATCGAGTGACATTGATGATCGATCGAGAAGTACAGAGCCCAGGTTGGTCGATCGAGTAAAGAGGCTGAAGGAAGTACTCGATCGAGTGCCAGGATGGGTCGATCGAATGAAATTGAGGAAGAAGCTGGTCGATCGACCAGTGAAGACGTTCGATCCAGTGCTGTAAGTGGCGGGAATCCTAATTTATTTATTAATACCGCCACCGTGTCATCTCCCCCTGCTGTGGAGACGTCACGAATTGATAAGGGTAAAGGAAAGGTCGCAGGACCACTCATCGCTACCAGGGTACCTTTTCCGAGTCGTCTAAAGGACGCGAGGATCGAGCAACAGTACGGTAAGTTCGTGGACATCGTAAAGAACCTCCAGTAATCGTTCCTTTCTCCGAACTTGTCACTCAAGTGCCCACTTATGCTAAATTTATGAAGGATATCGTGACGCGTAAGAGGAACTTGAGTGAATTTGAGACGATTTCATTTATGGAAGAGTCTAGTAACCTGTTGTTGAATAAGGCCCCTCCAAAAATGAAGGACCCGGGCAGCTTTTCTATTACCTGTGTCATAGGTGATTTGATTATTGATAAGGCCCTTTGCGATTTAGGTGCCAGTGTTAGTGTCATGCCCCTTCCTGTCTGCAAGAAACTGAAACTGAGTCACTTCAAAGTGACTAACATCACCCTACAGATGGCTGATAGATCTGTTAGGAGACCTTTAGGTGTCTTGGAGGATGTGCCTGTGAAAATAGGCAAGCTTTACATCCCAGTAGATTTCATTGTTTTGGATATAGCGGAGGACACCCGGACCCAGATTATTTTAGGAAGACCGTTCCTTTGTACAGCTGGGGCCGTTATTGATGTCAGACAAGGGCGTCTGACTCTTGCAGTAGGGGATGACGCTATCACCTTTAGTTTGCCTAATACTTTAGCCCACCCAATGATAGAGGACACTTGTTATTCGGTCGATATCATTGATGAGTCTATTTATGACTTACGGTGGGTTCTTTTATGAAGGACCCACCGGAAGCTCTCATGCTTTTTGATGAGTGTGCAGATAGCCCAGAGGACGATGACGCTGCATTGGATTTGCTTGTTGACGATTTAGATGAGCGTGAGGGAGAGCAGGTGGAACAAATGATCAGCACTCTTTGCTCCATTGAGGTAAAGATACCGGAACGTAAGCCTCTCCCATCTCATCTTAAATATGCTTTTCTTGACGATACAGAGCAAGATATCCGAGTTATTGTCGGTGCCAAGCTTAGTGATGATCGGTGACTTCTTTGTTAGTCAGTACTTAAGAAAAACAGAAAGCAATGGGCTATTCACTGGATGATATCACGGGTATTAGTCCCGATATCTGTATGCACAGGATAGAGCTGGAGGAGGATCACAAACCTTGCGAGACAGAAGTGGCGCCGGGCTTGAACGGAAGATGGAGGATGTTGTGACGGCTGAGGTAATGAAGTTTGTTGGATGCGGTATTATTTATTCGTCGGTAATTCTAAATGGGTAAGTCCAGTACAGGTGGTCCCGAAAAAGGAGGGACAACGTAGTTAAGAATGAGAAGAATGAATTAATACCTACTCGAATAGTAACTGGTTGGCGGATGTGCATAGACTACAGACAGCTGAATGCCGCCACCAAGAAAGATCACTTCCCCCTTCCTTTTATTGATCAAATGGTAGAAAGGTTAGCTTCTCATAAATTTTTCTGCTATTTAGACGGGTATTCAGGGTTCTTTCAGATCCCTATCCACCCAGATGATCAGGCCAAGACTACATTTACCTGTCCTAAGGGCGTTTTTGCGTACCGCAGAATGCCTTTTGGTTTGTGCAATGCCCCTGCCACCTTCCAAAGGTGTATGATGGGGATATTTTCAGAGTATATTGAGTCTATCATGGAAGTTTTTATGGATGACTTGAGTGTATACGGAAGTGATTTTTCCGATTGTCTGTCTAACCTTGAGAAAGTGTTGCAGTATTTGTATTGAGGTTAACCTTGTCTTTGAATCGGGAGAAGTGCCACTTCATGGTCAACGAGGGAGTTGTCTTAGGGCACTTGGTTTCTGATAGGGGAATAGAAGTTGACAAAGCAAAGGTGGAAGTGATTCAAAGAATTACCGCCTCCCGTTAATGTTAAGGGGGTGAGGAGCTTCCTTGGTCACGCCGGTTTTTATCGCCGGTTCATCAAGGATTTCTCCAAAATTGCTAAACCACTTACACAGCTGTTGCTTAAAGATGCCCCTTTTGTGTTCACTGATGCTTGTCTTTCTCGCTTTTAACAGTTAAAGCAGGCCTTAGTCTCCGCGCCGATCATACTGACCTCCCAACTGGGACTTGCCGTTCGAGATCATGTGTGACGCGAGTGACTATGCACTAGGAGCGGTGCTTGGCCAGAGGAAAGACAAGGCCTTGAGTGCTATTTACTATGCGAGCCGAACTCTGGATGAGGCTCAAGTGAAGTACACTACCACCGAGAAGGAGCCTTAGTGTAGTTTATGCCTTAGAAAAGTTTCGTACTTATTTAGTTGGGTCGAAGTTCTTGTTTTACCGACCATGCAGCTCGAGGCACCTCCTCGCTAAGAAGGAGGCAAAACCACGGCTCGAGGTGGATACTCCTCCTCCAGGAGTTTGATTTGCAGATCAAAGATAAGAAAGGAGCCGAGAACGTTGTAGGCGATCACTTGTCGCGCCGATGCGACAAGAAGGGGAAGACTCTTTACCCATTGATGATTCTTTTCCTGACGATAGTCTAATTGCTTTTGTGTCATCTATTGTTGACCAGGAACCTTGGTATGCAGATATAGCTAACTTCGTTGTCGTTGGCAAGTGCGCTTTGACCTTTCTCATCAAAGAAAAAGAAGCGTTTTCTTTATAACGCTAAGCGATTTCGGGGACGACCCTTACTTGTTTAAGGAATGTGCAGACGGTCTCTACAGACGGTGTATTCCGCAGTGGGAGACCAAAATAGTCCTGGAAGGCTGTCACTCCTCTTCATATGGTGGTCACCACGGTCCATCGCGCACCGTGGCTAAGGTACTTCATCCGGCTTTTCATTGGCCTTCTTTGTTTTCGACGCCAAGTCTTTTGTTTCACTTGTGATGCTTGCCAACGATCGGGAACATTTCGAAGAGACATGAGATGCCACAAAACGGCATCCTAGAGGTTGAGGTTTTCGATGTCCGGGGCATTGATTTCCAAGGACCGTTCCCATCCCGATAAAGGTAACAGGTACATCTTAGTAGCTGTAGACTATGTGTCAAAGTGGGTTGAAGCGATTGCTTCACCTCATTGTGACGGTAAGACCGTGATTAAAATGTTCAAAAAGATCATATTTCCCCGTTTTGGTGTCCCTAGGGTCGTCATTAGTGACGGAGGAATGCATTTTAAAGAAAAGAAACTCACTTCCATCTATGTCTAGAGTTGGTGTCCAACAGGCGTGGTTTGGGGTATCATCCCCAAACTAGTGGTCAGGTAGAGGTCTCTAATCGTGAACTGAAAGAGATCTTGTCTAAAGTAGTTTCTAAGTCACGGAAAGACTGGAGTCTTAAGCTAGATGACACGTTATGGGCCTATAGAACTGCCTTTAAGACACCAATTGGTGCATCACCTTATAGGTTAGTTTATGGAAAATCGTGTCACTTACCTGTTGAGCTGGAATGTAAGGCCTGGTGGGCAATTCGTGAGCTTAATTATGATCCTAAACTGTGTGGTCAGAATCGTCTTTTGCAGCTAGATGAATTAGAAGAATTTAGGCTCAATGCCTATGACAGTTCGCGCATCTACAAGGAAAAGACGAAGAGATGGCATGACAAGAGAATCTTACCTCGGGAGTTCCATGTGGGGCAAAAGGTGTTGCTGTTCAATGCCCGGTTGAGACTATTTCTGGCAAGTCAAGTCCAGGTGGATGGTCCATACACGGTGACGGGTGTTACCAAATTTGGATCCGTAGAGCTTGAAGATTCAGAGGGCCATAGATTCAAGGTGAATGGCCAATATGTGAAGCATTACTATGAGGCGAGTGAAGCGGACAAGCCTGTTGAAGTTTTGCACTTCGACGAGCTCGACGCGCCAGTAACTTAATACCAGAAAGGTCGTGCGGGACCTCTTAAAAGCCGCTCTCCGGGAGGAAGCCCGGACAGTTTTATTTGTGTTTTTGCTGAACTATTTGTTTTTCCGTTAATTGCTTCCCTTTAAACTTTAAGTTAACATTTAGACGCTGCTTGGAACAATTTCTGTATTTTCCTTGCTTCCATGCGTCCTTTGCAGGCTAAAAGTGGTCGATCGAAGGGTTTTTGAGCTCGATCGAGCGCTTCCTGACGCGGCTGCCACTCGATCGAGGGATGTTGTCCTCGATCGACCAGATCCATAACAAGGCTTACTCGATCGAGTGGCCTGTCATTCGATCGAACCCTTCCCAACACTGTTCACTCGATCGAGCCGTTCCAGGAGGTCGATCGAGCAGTTATGACTTCCAGCCGCCGTTTTTACGTCTGCAAGGCCGCTGTTGACTTTCTTTGACCTCCCATGTTCATGGTCGGTTTGGGGAGGTCCCGCTATATGACGTCTTGTAAGTTTCCCGACTCCACTTCTCCTTTTCCTTCTAGTTTGCATTTCTTTCCCTATTTTTGGTACAATGAGGGCATTGTACGGTTTGGTTTGGGGAGGTATGCATCCATATCTGTGTCTGCATGTTTCTTGCATTTTTGCTTGCACGTTTATTTATTTCCGCATGCATTGTTGTTTAATTAATTCCAAAAATCATAAAATGTAAAAAAAAAATTTTCAAAATTTTCATGTTTAAATTAAGTCGGAACGTTTGAACATTGACGCTACATTGAATCCTTATTTTGAGCCTTGCATTTTCTTGACATTTAGCTGGCGTGTTTATGTGCATAATCTACGAGTTTTTGTTTCTCTCTTATCTGAACGAATAGACTTGATTCTTGATGTCGGCAAGCTACACTACATTCTGAGGTTAGAGCTTATTAAGCGGTGACTTTCATGACCGGTTTCATTTAGGATGTGAGTAGTACTCTCTTTAAGACATGTAACATCAATTTGCATAAGCATGAGTCTAGTCTTCTTAATACTTGTATGCATTCGGTCCGTGGATGGTGACACGTGTTAGAGAGGCGGTTCCCCTTATTTCATTTTGCCCATGAGCCTCACATAGCCAAATTGCCTTTTTGTCCTATCAACTACTTTCTATAATATTTCCTACCCTAGCTAAGCTAGTAACGAGTAGTTCTTGGAATGTGTTATTGCAATATGGTTATTTCATCCGATTTTGAAGTTGGCGGAAGAATCAAGGGGAAAGAAAGAAAAATGTGTTGAATTGTGAAAAAAAAATGAAACGGAAAAGAAAGAAAAGAAAGCGGAAAAAGAAACAGAAAATTCGAAAGAAAAGAAGAAAAATTCAATTGAAAGAAAAAAAAATGAGAATTGTGCATTGTTTCACACTCCCATGACTTATTTATATCCTATGGGGAGTTGACGATTTTTGGTAATTGTGAAGTTTAGTGCATAGTTTTGCACCGTTTCATCTTGTTGTAATGGGTACGAAGTTGGGATGCAGTCTATATTTGGATCCGTTGTTGCTAGCCTAGCTATTAACCCCACATATCCAAATTCCTTTTTGCCCTTTCCTACCCATTACCTCACTAACCCAAATGTAAGTCCTCGGCACGTGTCTTGGTCATTAGTATGGTTGGAATGCTTATGTACGGTTGTAGAGGCTCTATTCATGTTAATTGCATGCATGTTCTTATAGGTCGAGTTAGGTGAGCGTCTTGCTTCTTCCTATCTTTCACATTTATACTCACCCTGTACCTGATTTTGAGTGACGAGCGACCCGTGAGAGTCCGACATCTTTGAATCTCGCGAGGTCGACGGTTGGTAAGCTTGAAATATTAATTTAACTCGGTTGCACTTTTCTTTTGCTACTTTGTCATTTAATTGCATTAAATTGGTTACGATGGATGATTTGTAGCTGATGCGTTGGTCCGTTCTATTGTTCACCCTTAGTTGCATTCATATTTGCTTGGGACAAGCAAAGGTTTGGTTTGGGGAGATTTGATGCGTGTCTTTTATATAAGGTTTTTACCTCATTTTTACACGCATTTCTGTGCTTTTTATGTAGCATCTGGCTACAAATACCCCCGAATATTCTACTTTGGTCCGTTTATTGTATTCTGCAGGAATTGACCGAAGAGAAGCTAAAACGAGCCTTAATTGTCCCATTTGTATGCATTCATGGGAAATATGGAGCCGGAGCTTAGGAATTTCACACCTGGAGTGCGCATGAGCGGAGCAAGGGAGAAACACAAGTCCTGACGCACTTATATAGCTCGATCGAGTGGCCTCTCTGCTCGATCGAATGCTTCATGCACCCATGCTGGTCGATCGACTGGTTGGAGGAGTCGATCGAGGAAATTCACACAGCACTAGCTCGATCGAGTGACTTGGTGTTCGATCGAGTAGTCTCTCTACTCGATCGAGGGGTTTCTCGTGTGTTTCTAGTTTAATTCTGCCTAATCTTTTATGGGCCTTTCATAATCAGTCCATGGGTTAGGTTTAAGATGTTTTTACAGTATAAGACTGAGGAGAACACTACGTTACTCCCATCTCTTTCACTACGCACATTTCCACTGTTACTTTTGACAGTTCTTGGGATCTTTGTTCACTACTTTGCCACTCGAATTTCGGTATTATCAATCCATTTAATTCTTAATCATTTTTATTTGTTCTCAATTCCTTTTCTTCTCTTGATTTATAGTCGTTCAATCATCTTTCCATATTTGTCATCATGTTTAGTTTTGATTGTTTGGTTATTATGATTGTTACCCCCATAATTATGAGTAGCTAATTTCCCATGCTAAGACTATAGGGGACCCATGATTTGAAGGGAGAGTAATCGAATTACCGGGTTAATGCTAGTATCGTCCATGTTGTTAAAATGCTACATATAATTGTAATTGCCTAATTGAGTCGACGCAATTAGACCCTTAT
The DNA here is from genome assembly GCF_048544455.1 of Silene latifolia. Classification (NCBI taxonomy): domain Eukaryota; kingdom Viridiplantae; phylum Streptophyta; class Magnoliopsida; order Caryophyllales; family Caryophyllaceae; genus Silene; species Silene latifolia. Next base: position 70,162,262 of record NC_133538.1, read on the forward strand.
TCTTAGTGGACCTTGACCTGGACCGAAAGGTTGGAAGGGGGAGACTAGTAGCGAGCAATAGAGTATTGCAGCGAGGACGAAAGTTAAACTGTTTACACTTTAGGGTGAATTAAGGACCGAAAGGTGACGTTCGCTACCCCCTGGACTGTATTGCATTAACCTGGGACCTAGATTACTCGACCGGAGGATTATGGTGAACCGCTTGTCTTAGCTATTCCCTTTTATTTGTTAAATCCCTTTTTCCTTTATTTCTCTTTGCTTTGCTCTCCTTAGTTTAGAAATCACAAATTATAAACCCCAATTTGGTTACTTAGACGAACTTGAGTTCAGCCGACAAATTCCTACCTCTCTGTGGATTCGACCCGACTTCCCTAGCTATATTAGTTAGTTGGCCAGTTGGTTATTTTTGACAGGTACGCGACAGACGTGTCAACTTACTCGATCGAGTAAGTAAGGCACTCGATCGAGTGGCCTCTACTCGATCGAGTTGGAGCTACTCGATCGAGTTTTTGCTGACAGTTTTAGCTATTTTGATCTTATAACTCCTCAACTAGATCGAATAAGGTCTACTCGATGGAGTAGCCACTCCTTCTCGGTCGAGCAAGGTTAGGTACCAGATCAAAAGTTACGAGTTTAGTTAAATTCCTGCAAAACAACAACTCGTGTCGATTCCAAATGTATCTGGAAATCGTCACAGATTATTTCATTCATTCACGACACATTATTGCTACTCAAATGTAACTCAACTACTCCATCCAAACATGACACCTATTACTTCATTCTATAACAAACACTACGCAAAACAATTTACAACACTATTAACTTATTCACGCATCCCTTCAACACATTATTTCACTTCTAATCATACATGTGCAAACTTTAACAATCCAACTTATACTCACACTACTCTAAGCATTCATCTAACAATAAACCATCATTTATCATCCGAGTTTGCTAACAATTCAATCATGTCACAACAAATTATCAACTAAATTATTCGACTTAACTATGCCATAATACAAAAGTATTTAACGACTCATTCGTTGCAATTCTGCTTACCGTTTGACAAGTACATCATCCAAGATGAAACTTACCATTCCTTGATGTACTCACCCACATACCAAGACTTACCACTCTTATTATTCCACATTCAAGACTCGCAATTCCTTAATACACTAGCACGCATAGAAAGATTTAGAACGCATCATTATCACTACATCACTCAACATGATCATGCACTATCGACACTTCACCATGTCTATTACATTCACTCACACTTCCATTCAACCATAACCCTATGCAGTTCATCATCACTGTTATACGTACCAAACATTAACAGAGGCTCAATCACCGATATTGCTAACTTATCTATCATACACTAAGCACATAATTCCCGACTCGATATTTGCATAACCGGTGAATGGCTTAAGCATCATGGGGCATTGATTTTGAAATGAGGGCGCCTACTCACCCAAAATCAAGCATCAGCTGGGGCTCCCAACATACATACACCAGGTTCATTTTATTAGACTCCCTACGTTCATTAGGCTTATTTTTTACAGGTTCCCAAAATCGTCGCTCTGATACCACTTTATAACACCCCCATCTACCAGGAGCCTTGACAAGACCTTCCCTAGCAAATAAAGGAGTTACCATCTTGGTTGCCCGAGGACAGTAATAATCAAATGTCGATAAAAGAACGTTTAAGTTATATTACAAGTGATTACAAACAACTGATGATAAGATAGATACACTCGAAACTACTATCATCTATGTGAAACTAAATCTGCCATGACTTGTGGTAGACTCATCTATCTAAGCAGCAAGCTAAGATCCATACATCAACCTGTTAAGACCGACTGCTCACCATAGTGGATCACGGCAGACACAACAGAAACAACAACACAGCAAAACCACACAAGGTCAGTAACTGAGATAACAAACATATAAAGGCAGATACAACACAAGTACAACAACACACACACACACCACACCTCCTCCAACCAACCACACCTCTGACTTCCCGAAGGTCCAGTCCTGCCAGTGGGGGACCGCAGCCGTTCACACCTAAGCCCCGCTCATCTATCCGAGCGATAAACCCATGTTCCTTAATGTGCACATCCGCTCCCGTAGCGGGTTCCACGGAGGGCGAACTAAGGGCGTGAATCCACTCCCTCAAGTGACTCCACTCAACCGAGGGTGCACCTCGAGAACCACAGACAAACAATCACAATCAGCTGTACAACAACAAACACCAACTACTATACCGACAAAACATTAACAACTACCACAACCAATCAGCAATACTGACTCTACACCAACCAAACAACACCAATAGACACTCTAGACAATCAACAGAACTGAGTAGGCGAACCTACCTTTAGCAAACCACAGCGATTCCGCGTCCGATCACAAGATATCGACCAACCAAGAAAACCACCTATACAATCAATGCAACCACCTATTACTACCATTATAAACCTAAATGAAAACAATGATGACGATGATGATGACGATAACATACCTATACCATCCCATCCCCATGGTGTAAGCATCCTCAAAGGCCTCAAGGAAAGGGATTATGGTGAAGCAGTAAGGAGGTGACGACATCTAGGTTTAGGAAAAAGAAGTAGGGAAATGATTTAGGGTTTCACGATATATGATTTATAATTCCCCGCTACAACCTCGTTACTCGATCGAGTAAGTAACTTACTCGATTGAGTGACCTCTACTCGATCGAGCTCCCAAGCTACTCGATCGAGTAGCCTCTGTTAGACCGAGTACCACACAAACCAAAGCTCACCATGTCACAAGACATCACCCGTAAAGTTTTCCAAGGTCGAGATCAGTGTCTAAGGTCAGTCAACGTCGGTCAACAGGTCCCTAAAAGGGCGGGTATTACAGTCACAGTCACGCCCTCTGCCTTGATACTGAGACCACCCTCTATTCGTGCTCCCGGGCTCGCTTCTACAACTCCCTCAGGTTCACGGGGACATGGAAGGGGAGCGGGTCCTAGAGTTGCTGCACGTTCTGCCGCCAGGTTTGCGGCTGATACTTCTTTGGACCCTGTACCGGAGTTGCTCGAGGTACATTTCATTAACCCGCTTCACCGTATTTGTTTCACTGATTTGATGGACTGTGACGTTACTTCCACTTGTTTTTCGTGTCGTACTTCATTAGAAAAATTGGCAATTTTTGATCCCGTGGCTGAGTTGTTAAACGGGACTGGGATGGCGGGTTTGACCTCGATCAGAGAGCTAACATATGAACAAGTGACCCTCGAATTCTTTAGCTCTTTCACATTTTCACCCGCTGCAAATAAGACTGACCCAGGGAGTTCTTGCATTTCCTTTAGACTGTTTAACCAGACCTTCACTTGGACCTTACTTGAGTTTGGGAGGAGGTTAGGTTTAACTAGTGACGTTCCCTCGGAGCCTCCTAGGAAGCTCCTTGCTTTACTTTGGCCCACTCTTGCACATACTCCCTTTGACTCGTGGAAGGTGACTCACGTTCACCTTCCCCCAGCCCGTTACTACCTCCGTCTCTTAGGAGAGACGATCTTTGGGCGTCACTAGCCTAACAACGTTAACAACGTTGAGCTGTCTATCTTAGCGGGCTACTTGAACATTGATAGTGCTGGCCCCTTTGTTCTTAACATTGCTTACCTCACAGCTCAACATTTTAACGTTGTCGGGCAAAAGAAGAAAGGCCTGATTTCCTGTGGTGGGTTAGCGACCCACCTTGCCCGTCGCCTTTTCCCTGACTTTCCCCGTGGCCTTGAACATGTAGATAGGGATAATGTTATAGATATTTAGGCCATGTTGGCCATGTTTTGGTTAGCTAAGGACCAATGGACTTGGAAGATTAGTGGTTCCGAGTCATTGACCTTACCTTTTTCCGACCTACCCCGTCTTTTACCCTTGACCACCATGTCGGGTATACGGTGGTTGACGAGGAGGAGGCTGACGAGTAGATGCTGGTCTACTCACTTCTCCAGTTTTCTGGCTGGTTTGGGGAAGTTCGTATTTATTGTAAGTTTTTCTGCTTTTGTTTATTTTTCATCTCCTTTTATTTAATTATTTCGTTTATTCATTTATTGGTTGTATTTTTCCCGTTCCCCATTTATACTGCTGGTGTATGCTGGAGGACAATGAGGGTGTTGTCCGTTTTGGTTTAGGGAGGGTATTGCATCCTTTGAGTCTGCATTTGCATCTGTTTTGCATTCACGTTTATTTTCTACTTGCATTGTTTTAATTTCAAAAAATATTATGAAAAAATCACAAAAAGGCATAAAATTCAAAAACAAATCAAAATATTTCACGTTTATCTTTGCATTTAGGTCGAGTCAGAACGGTAGATTTCAGTGATGATATTGCACTATAATTTGTCATTTCACTTAAGCCTTGCATCAAATTGTCATCTTATTAGCTTTGTCATTTGCATAGTCTACAAGTTAATGTTGAAAATAAGCTGAACATATAGACTTGACCTGATAAATTTGGCAAACTACATAAAATTTCTAAGTTTTAGAGCCGTATAGCTGGTGTCATTTATGACCAGTTCATATAGAAATTGAGAGTAGTATACTCCTTGCATAATATGTTTATCAATTTGTACTTTTATGAATTTCAATTTCTTTTTGCTTATGTACATTCGGGTTTGTGGTCGGTGTCACATGCATAGAGGTGCTTACAATTTCCCTTTCTTTCATTTTCACCCAATTAGCTCCACTATTAACCAAACTTAGCCTTTTGTACCCTTAGCTACACCCAAATTAAGCCTGCCTGTCAAGCTAGTTTAGTGTGTTTATGAGGTATATATTTTATCGATGCGAGTTTGGTTTGATTTATATTGCCTGGAGTTGGTAAAAAGAGAAGGAAGGAGGTTTGATGGGAAAAAAAAAGAGAATTGAAAAAATGAAAAAGAAAAAAAACGTGATAACAGGAAGAAAGAAAAAGAAAAAAAAGAGTTGGAAAATGAAAAAAAGATGTGAGCAGGAAAATGAGAAAAGAAACCGTGTGAAAGAAGTTTGTTTGTGACGGTCTCGTTCCTATGTCCTATTTATATCTTTTGAGGAGTTATTGTGTTGGTTAGTGAGTTTCTGGGCCAAATGAAGGGCACTTCTGCTTAATTTTTTAATTGAGTACGAATCGGATTTGCTTAGTATGGTTCTGTTAGGTGGCTAGCTTGACTATTGCCTCACAATCCCATAATTGTTTTGCCTTTTCTTACCCATTGCCTCACATTACCATAATTTTTGTAAGCCCTCGGCTGTGACAGACATTGATTGGTTGGAACGTATGTATGGTGATTAGAATTGTCTATCATTTTAGTTGCAAGCATGTTTATGTGGGTCGTAGTTTAGGTGAGCGTCTACTTTTCTTCTCTCCTACACTCAAATGCTTACCCATTGCTTCATGAGAAAAGAGTGATCCGTGAGATTCCAATTTTAAAGGTCTTGTAAGGTCGACAGTTCATCTTATTTATAGACATCATACAACTCGTTTGCGCTTAACTATTGTAGCTATAAGTGTCAGTTTTGTTTGCATTAAATCGGACATAGTGGACAAGTTATAGCTAGCTCTATGTTTTCTTATTCGTTCCAATTGTTTGCATTTAGTTTACTCGAGGACGAGTAAAGGTTCAGTTTGGGGAGATTTGATACGTGCAACTTATATAGTCCTTTTTGGCCTCTTATTGCACGTATTTCAATGTCATTTTCATAGTTTTGTAATGCAAAATGCCCCGAATAGACCGCTTCGGTTTGTTTTGTCTCATTTGTAGGAACGGACCTGAAAGTAGTGAAATCATGCCTTATTCAGCCCTCTTAGCATGCATTTATGGAGATGGAAGGTTTTGAGCAGAAATGGCGTGCCTCGGGAAGCGTGAAGGAGTATTCGAAAGCTAACAAACGAAGAAGTCATGCTGGTTCAGTGGCTAAGTCCTAGATCGAATAGTTTTCTGTTCGATCGAGAGGTTCTGGTGGTCAAGGAAGCTCGATCGAGCCCCTGCTATACTCGATCGAAATGAAGCTTTTGGAGTTTACTCGATCGAAGACTTTACTTGATCGATCGAGAGGAATTTCTGGGATATTGCTCGATCGAGGAGTTTCAAATCCCTCGATCGAGTAACTTGTTATTTAACACGGGAGTTTATTCCGTGATTATCTTATTTAATATTTTAGTTTAGTTAATAAATATCTTCCCTATATAAGGGAAGACGTATTTAGGTTTTAAGCACTCTCTATTACTCTTGAACACTCTTAATCATTCTGTTTTATGCTCTTAATTACGTAAAAACTATTGGCTGCGTTGCTTTGCTCTTAATTCCGGATCTTAAGCTTGTAATCTCTCTTCACTCTTTATTCTTAATTTAATTCTTCTTTGCTTTCTCTTAATCTTTGCTCTTAATTTTTGTCTTATTGTTGTTGTTGTTCTTGTTAGTATATGTTATTTCGTCTTCATCATATTATGTCTCTCTCTTTTTCATATATCGTTGTTGTTTATTCCATCAACATTATGAGTAGCTAATTCTCTCTATGTTAGGATTAGGGGAGCCATGGTAGTGAATAGATGAAGTTGTAAATAGGTTAGATGATTGAATTGTGAGAACTGTTTTATGACAATATAATTGTAATTGTTTAGTTGAGTGCACGCTTCTAAACTAGTTAAATCTGTTAAATTCAGACCTAGATCGAATGATTGGAATGAACAGACCTGTTATGAACAGTAGACTACACTAATGAGGGTGAAAGTTAAGTTAGTTGTATTCTAGGGCGGATAGCGGACCGAAGGCACCTTTCCCTTACCCTTCTCACATTAGATCGTCAGAACTATTTATGACTGAGTTGATTAATTGCCATGGTAAACCGATTTCCTAACATACTTCTCTTTATTTGATTACACCGTTTATTTCTCTTTATTCTTACTGCTCTTTTCTCTTGCTTTAATCTCCTTTTAGTTTAAAAATCAATTCAAAATACCCAATTATTACCTGACGGTCTTAGATTAGCGGATAGATATAATAGCCTCTCCGTGGAGATTGACCCTACTTCCACTGGCTTCTGTTAGTTGGTTTAGGTATTTATTTTTGGTACTAGACGACGGGTATCACTAATCATTTGTGATAACTATGTGTTTTGTTTCTGGGTATGAGAGAAGTTTAGGGTTGCTTGTTACGTGAAGTTTGAGTTGCAAATGCTAGGGTTTCGAGTACAAAACCCGTGTATGTCATATTGTTTTTTTCCGTACCCCTTTCCTGTGTGTGTGTGTGTGTGTGTGTGTGTGTGTGTGTGTGTGCGCGCGCGCTTGTTTATATAGGAAATGAAAATGGGGGTGCTTCCAGGGTTCGGTTGTTAGCTGGTGGTACCTTGCTTGAGGGAGGGGAAAGTGAATGTGGTCGAAAATATGGAGTATGGAGGGAGATAAGTCAGTTTTGGAAAGGATAATGGGGGAATATTGTGTTTCATTTTTGAGGGATTGTGTGAGCTGTTTGGATGGGGGAAAATATCTTCTCTTACTTGGGAAATAAGCTAGAGAAATTAGGGAAGGAGATGGGTTTGATGGGCGCTCGAAATTGGGCTCAAAAAGCCTCTGTTTTGCCGCGCAAAAACAGAGCACGGGTTGGATTTGACGAGCTTGGTTTTGGGTTTGGTTCTAGGCACGGGTTTGGGTTTGGTGGTGGCGAGGTATGGGGCTAGGTGGTGATTGGTCGTAGGTTGGCTAGGTAGTGGTGTTGGGCTCGTATGTCGAGGTGTATGGGTCGTAGGTTATGGGTTTGTTTGAACGGGTGTAAAGGCGGAAAAAAGGAAGGAGGGAGGTGTATATGGCGGGGATCGAACTCGTGACCAATGGGAGGTGGGACATACCAAAGCTAATCCTCGATTCTCGTGCTCAAAGTTATTGTTAAATCGAGCTTAAAACAATCTCAAAAAACCTCGTTTAAAATCGCTTTTAAATCTAATTTTTGAAATTAAGTATATAACGTTGAGTCGTAAAATCGTCACATATCTTCAAATGAATTAAAAATAATAACTTTAAAATAATTTATTTTTTACATAAATTATAAAAGCTTTAAATTTTAAATAAACTCGAAAATCTGAAAATCGAAGAAATAAATTTCATTTATTTCGAAATAATTAATTTTAAAACTGTCAAATAACGCCTGTCCCGCATCACAAAACGAAATCCACTAATGAGCAATGTCGATAAGTAAACATATGTCCTATAATCATCGGGTGTTTGTCGAGATCTCTGCAAATTCCAATATCGACGGATACGGGTCTCTACATGGAGAGGATCCGGACCACTTAATTACAAGCAATCGGACCAGCATTTTACATTGATTAGACTTTTTTTTTGTTATGGTTATGCATTAGATACTCCGAGTGTCTACTATTAATTGTGTATTTGTGTATAGTAGCCATTTCGCATGCACAAAATCATTTTCCTTATTATAAGCGTCTTTATATCTAAAGTCGAAGTGTGGACATAGCCATCCGCGCCGCGTGCACCCGTGCGTTGATTTCGAGGCGGCGGCACTTCTCCCACAGAACTCTGGCGCGAGGCCGAGGCACGTCATGGGCCATTACTAATTTGAAAGGCATTGAAACCGGTGAAAGATTTGACAAGCCTGCATTTGTGGAGTCGCCACCAGTTTTTATGGAAAATTGAAACCGTTCGACTACCTCGTGTCATGTCAAGACACAAAGTAGTGAGACGAACACTAAGAAATTTGTTGCCCTTATCATTCTGTGTCTAAAATGACTCCCGTGATGCCAATGAACACGGATGTTCACAGAGATCTTGAGTAAGGGGTGAGGGTACGTATTAGGAAGCTCGTTAATTTGAACGCCTAATCCCGCCAACCTCGATAGCAGCCTCTACTAATGATCGTGGAAGTTATTTATACTCGATATGTTGTCAATTTTATGCATGAGATGCAACAAACAAGGATTAATCCTAGCATTTGAGATTTAGACTATGTCAGTTGACAAGCAATTTAACAATTAAATAGGTCGAAGTTGAAATTTATATTGATTATATATGAATTTTCAAATAAATAAATCGTACAAGATAAACATGAAATTACAATAAATGGATTACAATTGAATTACAATGGATAGTTTGAATTTACGTCATAAGTATGCCCAAAAAAGGTTTTGAAAAGAAAAATAATAAAAGTACAATAAAACAAAGAAATTAAAATATGAGAAATATGTCGAATTATTAGTGATACTACTAAATAATAGTCGATTAAAGCCTTAAACCAAAGCTACGTCTGAACGATGTGAGTTCAGAGGCAGAAACCACCTCAGAATAGGCGCAGCATCTGCTGCGTCCCTTAAAAGAGGTGCATCAGACCGTGCATCTGTTCTTGAGTTGGGTTTTGACTGTGAAAGTCAGACTCGTTTAATCGTTATTGTTCGTTGGTTAGTTAATGTTGATTATTGATATATAACTCGAGTAGAAGTGATTTAATCATATTACATGCATATGGAACCGTCCTAAAGCAATAAAAGGCGAATGAAAATGAGACATTACAAGTTATGGTTATTCTATGATGTCGGAATCGATTTATATACAAAACTAGAATTAGAGACGGTTGAAAGCAAAGGAAAACAAAATCTGAAAAATAAAGAGAAATATGTACAAAAGACGAAATCTAGGGACTTGACATGGATGAATTGAGTCACTAAAATCTGGGTTTGAATTTAACGACAAAAACCGGCAAATATTAGTTACAAGGGATTTAAGTCAGAAATTATTAATAAAAACAAATTTCATAAACTGAAAATATGAGAATTGAAGAAAAAAAGGTAGAAAAACGAAAGATAAAAGGAAACAGATACTCGAGGAAGAACAAGAAGAAGAGCAGCAACAGAGAAGCAGCCTCTGGAAGAGGCGCAGCAAATGCTGCGAATATTCCAGAAGGCGCATCTGTCGGTGCGTTTCTTCTTGGTCGTCTTTCGCTGCTATTTTGCAAAGATAGATTAAAAAGGTTGTTTTAAAATCGGTTTTGAGCATACCTGTGATATAAATCCGTACATTAATTAATACAAAATAAAATACAATAAAGAAAATTGGGATTTACACCCTCAGACTTACATGTTTGACGAAGCGAGATTAACTAAGTTATCGTTTTAGTGATTGCTCGACTCGATGTAATATGAAAGTGCCCTCTTAAGAGGATTTAGAACACATTGATTATGTTGATTAAAGTTTAGTGGTCAAGTGGATCGGTCTATGCAACGTGATTGGTATTCAGAATGATCTGAGCTTACGTGGTCCCGTAGAGCAAGCACGTAGGCGTCGAAAGGCAAGAGCGCGGTCTTAGAATGCAAAGGGAGAAGAGAAGGGCGGACACTCGCGTGAAAAATATGTGAGGCGGAGGCCTCTATTTATACTCATCACATGAAGAAAATAAGGTAAAAGTAGGATTAGGAAAGAAATCCGGAAGAAATCTGAAAACTGGACAAAAAGCATCCCAGAAAGAGGCGCAGCACTTGCTGAATTCTCTCTTGGGCAGTTTACTCCTCAGCAAGGAAGATTTCCACGGTTCTGTTTAGAAATTAGCGAAGATGTATGCTTCCTTATTCTGCAAGGTAGATATTTTTTTAATAAGAGATAAAATTTGGGAATAATACTCCGGAAAATTTCAGAATATTCCGACTCGGTTTTAAGACAGTTTTAGAAAATGGAAGCGGTTTTTGACCCGGAGTCCAAATTTACTCTAGTTACAATCAAAATGATCATATCAGCGCGTAGATGACGACTATGAGGTTGACTCGACTGTTTGAGCTATCACGTGTCGACGAACTTATGAAATGTCATTAATCGCTCCGCGTGATTAAACATGCAGCACAATCATCAATGGGAGGTTGGCGGGAGGTGCAGAAATGAGGTGTCTACAGAGCCCCCACTTTGACTGAGTCTTGGACAAGGCAAAAGTCAAAATATAGCCTCCAGGTCAATCGAAGATTACAACCTGAAGACTATGGCGACATGAGGCGGCTCAAGAGGTCTGAACTAAGGACCTATCGTCGGGAACATTTTAGAGTCTGTCGAATATAGGGGAGGGTCGTTTAAAGTCCATTAGAGTACGTAAGGGGCTCGCTAGTCATAAGAAGAAACCATTCCTGAGGTGTAGGCGAACTGGAACTTCGTGGGGAATCATATGCTGTCAATAGCAGAACATTAGAAGAAACTGTTGGGACAGAGACGAGACTTTCTGAAAAACACAGAGCAAACTTGACATTATAGAGGAGTGAGACTTTCCGAGAAACGCTTGAAGCAACGATACTTTTTGAGAACCGCAAATAATAATTATTTTGATTGAAGGCGGGACTTTCTGAGAACCGCTGAAGAATAATTGACTTGGTAGCAGGCGAGACTTTCCGAGAACCGCTGACAAAAATTGATTCCATAGGAGGGCGAGACTTTCCGAAAAATGCTGAGAAAAGGCAGGAATTTCCGAGAACTGCTGATAATAATCAACTTTGTAGAAGGTGGGTCTTTCTGAGAACTGCTAGATAATAATTGTCTTGAAAATGGGACTTTCTAAGAACCAACCATTTGAAATTTACTTAATAGAAGACGAGACTTTCCGAGAATCACTGATTATTAATTTGCATCGAATTTGTATTAACGAACTCTCGCAGGGGAACAAAATGTTGCAACTGCTGGAGTGAATATAGACCAATTGGGTGAAGAAATATACCCGTAGGAAATATACGGAGCAAAGAAACATGCCCGTAGGAAATATACGGAGCAAAATACCGCTAGCACTAGAGGAAGTATCCAAATGGGGGAAAATATGGGGCTTGGGCCCGCAAATAACGAACTTGTAACGAATTGAAAGCAAGACCTGCTGTGAAAACTACTGGAGAGTAGGTGCAACAGGCATATGGGCTGGGCAAAGGGTGCAGCAAATACTGCGTTTTCTCCCGAGTTAATTCGTGCCTGAGTAAAATAAAACTCAGCGCGAGTTTTTATTTCATTTAAACAAACCATTCGTGCCTGCGTTCTTATTTCATTTAAACAAACACCGAAAACCCAACCAAACTTCCCAAAAACTTGATCGGAATACGCTATAAATCATGACAAATCAAGGTATGTATCTCGTCTTTACTTTAATTTGCATTTGTAGCTTGAATTAGGATAGAAAATTAAGGTTTTCATCCCCAAAATAGTCGGAAATTTGGGGGTTCCGTCGAAAATGAATTTGTCCCTTGAAATTGACATTAGAAATGCATAATTGAACATGGTAGGATCATAACCATGGATTCATTTCGAATTTTCGTTGAGTACTGATGAAATGAGACCAAAATAAAACGATCTTTTTCTAAATCACTTCAAAGGGCTCGAAAATGGTCTTAAACTAGTCGATTTTTGATAAAACTTATTGTTTTGGAACCCTTGGATGATGGGTAAACTTGCTATCATATCGGAATTTTGGTTTATGACAGGTCTTCTGGGACACTTTTTGTATTGGTTTTGCCATAGTAGCGAAATGCTGCCAAGATTTTGGCTCGTAGCCATGACTAAGCTAGGCTTAGATACGTAGGAATGTAATTTTATCACTTGTTGACTTACTTGATGGTAGGGCTCGAGAAAATGGCTTGAAAAGACGGTTTAAACGGCCTCTAAATGCTTTGATTCGCTTTCTTTTGCAGAGGGCGTACCTTCTACCTCGGGGCGAGGCCACGGAAGAAATGGAGGAAGAGGAAGAGGCGGCCAGGAGGGCCACCGTGAGGAGGAGAGGGGATCAGCTTGTGCCTACGCCTCAGTGGGGTGACAAATGGGATGGACGACATCTGATTTAGGCAGCGGAGAGCCACTTGTCGTTCCGTACGGCAAGAAGCATGGTGAGCTTTCGATCTCGTCTTGTATCGTATTAAGTCCTTCTTTTATATTATCTGCTTAACTTAGCTTAGAAGCTAATAAAACTTTGAAAATGTAGGAGGCCGGGAATATGAGGTCATTTTCCGGGTATACGACCATGATGGAGGACTATGACAAGTTATCGGAGGAGGAGAACGCGATCATCGAGCGTGGGGCCTTCGGATCTTTGGTGAGGGGTTGGCGAGAGATCAAGAGGAAGAAGATTCGGGCCAACATGTGCCTGATTCGAGCTTTCTTGGATCGCTTCAAGGATACAACCTCAACTTTATAAGTAGCATAGTGTGTGATGGACGTAACGCCTAAGTGTCACGAGTTCTAAATGAATTGAAATCCGAACAACTTTGTTGTTTTGCAGGGAATTAGTCATAAACTCTTCAATTTCCGTTACTATACAGGTATACTCGACCGAGAACATTGGATACTCGACCGAGTAAGATAAACGCGACCGAGTATGTAGGCACTTGGCCAAGGCCGAAGAGGTCAGTAGCTGACATAAAAACTCAATTCTGAGCACTCGACTGAGTAGAGGCTACTCGCCCGCGTAGGTCCAGTACCCGACCGAGTATCCTAAATAATCGCGGTTCAGCTCTACTTTTTCCAGAAACCCTATAATTTCCTTTTATTCTATTTTCACGCCCCATTCCTCTTCTTGTTGCACATAAACCTCTCAAATTTTCTCTCTCCGCATAAACTTGGGTGATTCGTGCTAATTTTGTTCTTGGGTTTGTTCTTACCTTCGCTCTTTCTATTTATATTCCGACTTAAGGTAATGAAACTATCAAAAGACTCTTTACTTTTAATCAAATCAATTGAGAAACTTGCCCAAAATTTGAAAATTTCTACTCTTTCAATTTAAAGATTCATGTTTGTATGGTATTAATTTAGTAGTAATTGCTCTTATTAGTTTATTTACTCATGCAAAAGATAGTTTCTACGCTCAAAAACATCCGATTTTGTACCGAAAAAATCTAGGGTTTTTTCCCAAATTTTTGATTTTTGGTTAGTTAGATTGCTTCTGGGATGTTCTTAAAGGTTCAACCGATAGTGGTAATGCTTTAACAAGTTGGTATTCCATGCCTTTTGATAGAAAAATTCGTCTTAAAACTCCGTCTTAAAAGTGTAAAAACTGAAAAATCCCACTTACTAAGGTGTAATTGCCGGAAAATTCTTGTTGAACTTGTATTTTTGCAGCATGTCGAAAACTAGAGCACCTCCTAAGAAGAGGACTCGCGCAAATGTCGTGATTGAGGAAGGCCAATCGAGTCTGGAGCCGCTTGTCCCTCCAGTTGATGAGTACCCATCGGTAATCTTTGCTAACTTTAAACAAAGGGCTGCTTTCGTAGCCCTAATAGATCGTACTATGAGATTGACCCGTTATGTTGACTCTGAGATCTTAAATCCCTTGGGTGTGGAATCAGATATATCACATATATTCTAGATTTTGGGGATGGAGGGGTTGTACCACCTTCGCAAAAAGTCTTACCCGTATCTCACCTTAGAGTTTCTGAGTTTCTTTGAGTATGATGTGAAGGGAAAAGCTATTCGAGATTTTGAACATTGACCATGAGTTAACCCTTGACCAGTTTTCTGAACATCTCGGGTTAGAAACCGAGTAAAAGGGATACATTACTGATTTTGCAGCTGGGAGTGAAGCGTCCCACTTCCTACCTTATCTTACCGGCCGACCCGCCTCGACCTCGAGTGCCATGTTGATTAATGATCTCCAACATGTGTCTCTTCGCATGTTTTTGTGGATGATAACTTGTTTACTATTTGGTCGGGATAATGTGAGTAAATTGAACTCCCACAAGGTATTGCTCTTAGTGTCTTACCTTAACCCTCTCCAGAGGGAGCGCTTCTACTACAGTGCTCCCGGGTTGGTGTGTGCCAGCTTAGCACTTATGGCTCGCTCGAAGAGCCGTTATATGCGTTGTAGAGCCATGGATGAGCACTACTGGTGCCACATTAAGTGGCTTAGGAAGCTACATGACGGGAGCTTAGCATGGAGGGTAAAGTGGACCAAGTGGATGAGACTTCCTGATCCGGAAACCTACCGGTGATTAACCACTTAGAGGAGTGTGACCCGGGTAGTGGAGAACCTCGGCCTCGGCCACAGTACTATCTGATCGACCCCAATATCCTTCAAGACTTGCCTGACCGGTCACTACTTCTAGTAAACAAACGGCTGTCCCGACACCTCGCGAGCAGCATGGAGGGAGGATCATTGGACAGGTAGAGACTAGACCTTCGTTTACCACACCGAGCTTCTACTCGACCTAGTACTCGCCTTATCTGATGGTCCATGACCCTAGGATACAGATTAGTGAGATTACGGAGTGGATTTCTACCACGCTGGTGTTGAGGAACATGCATGAGAGGGCACATCAGCATGGGATAAAGACTAATCTTGCTCAGCTGGTATGGTGGAGGGGATCAGGAGATGACACTAGGGTGTTCCATAACTATGGGATGGATTGTACTGCATGGAGAGCCCCGATTAGCTATAAGTATGGTTGCCTCATGGGATCGTGGGGAGCTAACTATGGTAGCAAGTTGGATGGGACAGGGAGGTGGACCGGTGGTGGCTACTCAGCAGGAGCATACTAGGGGGATGGGACATGGATGAGGATGAGAAAATTTGAGCTCTATTTGATTTATATTGTTTTGGTTGTTGGATATTTTGTTAGATTTCTTATCGTCCTTGACATTTGATTTTATTTGGGATGATTGTAACCGGCCATAAGGTCAAACTTGTTTTTCTGTATTGTTGAGGTCGTTAAGACATGGATTCCGGAATTGGTAGTTGGTTAGATACTCATTTTGCAGGTAAGTATTTATAAAGTCGTGATTGTTGGTTGTGAAATATCGAGTTCTGGTCTCAGAAACCCGACCGAGCACTTGATACTCGGCAGAGTACCGAGTACTCGACCGAGTTCTCGTTGGTACTCAACCGAGTACCTTGGTAATTGCATCCGTGGCTACTTTAAAGCTAGTGGTTTGATAGATTAAGTTGTTATACCTTGTTATATGCATCTTCATAAGAATCTTGGTATTGATGTGGGTATGGTATGGTATTCATATGATATATGTGATGACGGTAATCGGTTTGGCTTGGAATTGAGACGGAAGTGATATGGGAATTAGTGTGGATGAAAGTGTGATAATCATATGGTACTTGTTGGCGTTGTGTGTGGTATACGTTTTTCTAGCATTGATGATTGCAAGTTATTCTTATCTCCGCTTTATATGAACATGGTTTCTTTACTTTTGTTCCGTACATGCTCATAACTGTTAGGAAGGTAATACATGTCTCCATAATTCCTGTGTTTATATATATGTATACTTCATTTCTATAGCTGGGAGTGAACTTCGGGGACAAAGTTCCTTTTAAGAGGGGTAGATAACATCGCGGCAAAAGAAATTGCAAACCTCGCGAAACTTCTTTAATATTGTTGCTTTTAGTAACACCCCCATATACCAAGGGGCCTTAACAAGGCCTTCCCCAATAAGTAAGGGCATTACCATATCGGTTGTCTGTGGGAAGTATATGAAATAAACAACAATAGAGATCAGGGTTACTTTGGAGGACTACGACATGATCTGTGGATTGCCTTGTGAAGAGGAGTCGATAGTGTGGCCTGCGACGGCCATGATAACGAATTTAGCTGAGGCTAGGGGTTTGATCGGCTGGGACCTGGCCAAGGTTGCAGCTAGGGTACTCGGCCTAGTTCAGAGTTTTTACGTCAAGGATTAATTTGACGAGAAGACTCTAGCGAGGGTGCAGATGACTGCAGTTGGTGGTATGGTGCCTCCTCCACCGTGTACAGCTGAGCAACAAGCCCGCATGTGTCTCTGGTGGTTTTTGTCTTCGATTTACTTCGGAGACAAGGGGGAGAGGCTTTCGACGAAGATTCTTCCTTTCCTTACCAATTTGAGTATCCTGGGTCGTTTGGACTGGGTTACTCGTTTCTTTGTGGTCCTCATGCAGTACATGAGGGCCATGGTTCGTCCCGAGCTGATGGAGAAGAGGACTTCTTCTGCTACTGTCGGTCCAGGTCTTATTTTGGAGGTATGAACCTTTCTTTACTTCTCTTTTATGAATTTAGAAATGATAAACCACTTTATAAATGAAAGATCATTTGGAATAAGTTTGAAATAAGAAATGGATAATAATGAAAGATAATTTTTGAATATGAATTGAAATAGGAATTTTGAAAAATTATTTGAAATGAATTTGAATTGTTGAAATGAGCGATCATTTTGAACATGAATTGAAATAGATAGGTAATAGATCATGAAAGATCATTTTGAATAGAAGTTGAATTATCGGAGATTTATTGAAAAAAATTGGATTTTCGGGAAATTTTGAACTGAATAAAGGATTATTCTTAAATGTATAACCACAAACCCTTAATAATTAATGATCATTTCTTCTTTTAGGCATGGGTGTTCTCGTGCTTCCTAGGCTTTGCTCCCAGAGGGCTGCAGACGAGGCGAGAGAGTACCACGTAGTTAGAGACTGGATCATTTGTCGGTAGAAGAGCCAGCGGTCTTCTTATGACACCTGCATGAGGGGTGTCAATGATGTGCAGCTTGACAATGTAAGCACTCCTTCTTACTTTCAACCTTATTTGCCGTTCTTGAATAGTAGTGATCATAGGAATGACCCTTGGTATCCATTTCAGTGGGTGCCCAGACCTTGGGAGGACTACGCTGGCGCTCCAGCTTTCGTAGCCGACGTTTTTCGACCTAGGAGATTGAGTAGGCTACCTCTGACTACACCCATGGGACCTGAGCGGTTCCTGGGTGCGTGGTTGGCTTGGTAGTGCCTCCGCGACGCTTTTTTGGTTCCCAACGGTCCTCCACGGATGATGTTTAGGGAGCCTTCGGAGGTTGAGAGGACGGCGGACCTGGCAGGAGCGAGTGGCGACGCACTTTTTCTTCCCGAGCTTGAGTACACGGAGTTCGTACGGAGGAGCCTAGCGTACTGGCCGATCGTGGTGAGCATACTTCTTTTTTGGCTGTTTGAAATGGCTTGACAGGAGATCGAGGTGGCGGCATCGAGCCCCCAGCTTTTTCCTGAGACGTTGGAGTATCCGGGCCCAGTTGGTACGACGGTGTCCATGGAGATCCGTCTTTTACTAAGACAGTGAAGGAGGCTAGATTCGACGACTGGCAGCACGTCATGAGGAGGGTAAGCCACTAGTTTAGACCGTCTTATATTTCTCTTTTGAAATGATCGTGTAAGAACACGATATTAATCCTGGTCATATTTTTGAAATGGAAATGTAGGTGGCACCGTCGAGGCACGCGGAGGTATGGAGGATGGCCAACTGGCTGCGAGCGATCGACTGTGGAGGCTCTTTTAGGTGGCTTGAGTCGGCAGGTATGAACCTCCCTTTCTTTCTTTCTTGATATGCATGAACATTTGAAGTACTTTTGGAGTGCTTGCCTTTCTATGCTTTGTATTTATCATTTTTATTCCTTTCAGAGGGAGCGTGAGCTAGACGAGTCACATGAGGAGATGGCCCGCCTGTCGACGGATTCGGAGGTTCGAGATGCTGACATCGCTATTCTCGAGGCGATGGTGGCAGAGTCAAGAGGTCATCTGGCTGATCATCGCGGCTATACTTATATTTCTGTACATTTTATTTTGCTTTTGGGCATGAGCCCAAATTTTGTTGTACATATGAACATTTTGTTGTGTATATATGATGGCCTATAAGTCATTTAATGCTGCTGGGTGTAAAATATATCGTGTGACACCCCCATACACCAAGGTGCCTTACCAAGACAACCTAATGCATGGAAGTGCTACCATCTCTGTTACCTAAGCCAATGTATATCAAATTGACCATAAAAGAACATACTTAGATAAATAAGCTTAAGCGATTACATAACCAATATCCGAAAACTGTAAAGTTAAATACATCTGTTCTAAACTATCAAACCAACTAAAAAGAAATATAATTTCAACGACACAGCGGAAGACTCTAGTGACACGTGATGACTCAATCCCAGCTATCCCATTCGCGTCCATCTCATACCTGCTCAAGAACTGCTCACCATCCCCGAATGGATCACCACAGTTTTTAAAACAATAAACGGGGTCAGTTACTGATTACATAATATAAGATCAACAATAACAACAATACATACAATCACCCAACTCCGTCACATCTCCACACACCTGACTAGCCTGAAGGTCTAGTCCTGCCAGATTACGGCCGCAACCAGTAATCCTCACCGCCAATGGGGGACCACAGCTGTTCCCACTTAAGCCCCGATCATCAACATCGAGCGAAAACGCAAGTTCCTTAATGTGCACATCCCTTTTGTGATGGGAACTACAGGGGCGAATCAAGGGCGTGAAGCCACTCCCGCAAGTGACACCACTTAGCCGAGGGCGCACCTCGTGAACCACTGACAAACAGCAACAACAAACCACGCATCAATAATTAACAATTCAATACGATATAGATAAATGACATCAATCAACCATCAACAACCAACCAATTATCCAATACACATGTAACCAATAACTGAGTAGGAAATCCTACATGGAAAAGCAATCACTAAGATCGTCACAATTAGTTATTCAAAACCGCTCTTCTACAAAATCACCTCCTATAATCACACAATCATATAATTACTATCTAACAAACATAGTACTCCCAAAACCTCCAAAAATACCCAATTAGGCTTTCAACTAAAATCAATGAGACGATATAAAAATCATACTCGAAGCTTACCCGTGATGCGACGGTCTCAACGTCTTAAAGAACTCAACGATCCAACGACTCTAGCCCTTAGGATTTGATAGCAATGAGAGAAGGGGAAGTTACGTAACTTTTCTCTTGTGTAAATTGTTTAGCAACAGTGAAAAAGTAAAAAGGAATTGATAAAATAACTTTATATAACATTCTCACGTTTCTATCAAAACCCGGCGAAACAACCCGTAAAACCGACTTACTCAATGGAGTAAGTCACTTACTCGATCGAGTGGCCCCTACTCGATCGAGTTACACCTACTCGATCAAGTACCCATCAGACAGTACACTGGTTTGAAATCAAAACTCACTTACTCGATAGAATACCCAACAGTACAGAAAACCGTAGTATTACAGTCTTCCCTCCTTAAAAATGAACTTCGTCCCCGAAGTTAAAACTCATACTCAAAGACAAACATACTAACTCAACCATGACAAAACAACGGAACAAAACTTAAAACAAAACCCTAACCATAACTCAAACCGACTCAAAACAACTACTAACTATAACAAACCTAACAGAAAACCACACCAAAACCTTATGCGATCATCTCCTACCCCCCTAAAAGAAACATGTTTATGTCCCCGTAACCACACATACCTGATCAAAAAGAGACGGATACCGCTCCCTCATAGCCTCTTCCGCCTCCCAAGTAGCTTCCTCAACCTCATGATTATACCATAGAACCTTAAGCAACATCGTTTCCCCGGACATAGTTTTCCGAACCTTACGATCAAGAATCTGTTTTGGCACCTCAAAATAAGAAAAGGATTCATCCAACTCAATGTTCTCCACATCTAAGTATCTAACACATGAGAAGGATCACTCACATACTTCCGTAACTGAGACACATGAAACACATTATGCACCCGATCCAAAGCTGGTAGTAACGCTAACCGATAAGCAACCTCTCCCACACGATCCAAAATCTCATACGGTCCTATGAACTTCTGGCTCAACTTCCCTTTCTTACCAAAACGCATAGGAGATACTTTCAGAAGAACTTTATCCCCAACCTGAAACTCTATGTCACGGTGATGTAAGTCTGCATAGCTCTTTTGTTGATCCTGGGCCGCTTTCATCTTTTGTCTAATCACTTTAACCTGTTCTATCATCTCCTCCGCCATCTATGGTCTTAAAACCACTGCCTCAGCTTTATCATCCCAGCAAATCGGACTCCTACACCTCCTCCCATACAAAGCCTCAAACGGTGCCATCCCAATACTGGTATGGTAGCTGTTGTTATAAGAAAACTCGATCAGATCTAACCTATATTCCCAGCTACCACCAAACTCCATCACACAAGCTCGTAACATATCTTCCAGAGTCTTGATATTTCTCGCTGTCTGTCCATCTGTCGCAGGATGAAATGCAGTACTCATCTTCAAGGTAGTTCCCATCATCTCCTGCAATTCTTTCCAAAACCGAGAAATAAACTTCGCATCTCGATCTGACATAATGTCCTTAGGGACTCCATATAACCTCACCACATGTTTCCTGTACTCATTAGCCAACTGAACCTTACTTCATGTATCTTTCATTGGAATAAAGTGAGCTGACTTACTCAAACGGTCAACTATCACCCGTATCATGTTATTACCCTGCTGGCTACTCGGTAAACCCACTATAAAGTACATAAAGATAGACTCTCATTTCCACACAGGTACCTTAAGAGACTTAATCTTACCTTGCGATCGCCGCTGCTCTCCCTTAACCCTCTGACATGTCAAACATCGAGCCACGAACTCAGTTGTTTCCCTTTTCATCCCAGGCCACCAGAAAGTCTTCTTCAAATCTCTATACAGCTTGTCACCACCAGGATGTACTGAATACGATGTGCAATGAGCCTTTGTCATGATTACCTTTTTCAACTCCTAATCTCTAGGCACACACCATCTCCCATGAAACCGAACACTCCCATCTGAATGAATAGAGAACCGAGAGACCGTCCCTTTCTCTACTCCAGCCCTCCACTCCTGAATCTTAGAATCAAGAGCTTACTTCCTGCGAATATCATCATAAAGATCCGACTCCACTGTCAGGTCCCCTCTAGCATCACCTTTTTGTATCACATGTATCCTCATCTTTCCCACCTCATCTCCAACCTCATCAAAGACATAGCTGTCCATAGAGAATGCACACTCTTCCTGCTCAATGCATCAGCCACAATGTTTGCTTTCCCTTCATGGTATATGATATTCATGTCGTAGTCCCCTATAAGTTCCATCCACCTCCTCTATCTCATGTTCAACTCCTTTTGAGTAAAGATGTACTTTAGACTCTTGTGATCTGAAAAATCCTTAAAGATCGCCCCATAAAGATAGTGCCTCCAAATCTTGAGAGCAAACATAAATGCACCCAACTGTAGGTCATGTGTCGGATAGTTCACCTCATAAGGCTTCAATTGCCTAGAAACATAGGTAATAACTTTCCCATTCTGCATCAACACACAACCCAACCCATTCTGTGAAGCATCTGTATATACCTCAAAGTTCTCACACCCTTCAGGTAAGGCTAAGACTGGAGCTGTGGTCAAACGCTCCTTTAATGTTTGGAACGCCGTCTCAAAACTTTCGTCCCATTGAAACATGTTCTCTTTCCTCATCAACACTGTCATAGGTCTGGCGATCTTTGAAAAGTCTTTCACGAACCGATGATAGTACCCTGCCTAACCCAAGAAAATCCTGATCTCCGCCATATTCTATGGTGTTTCCCACTTAGACATTGCCTCTATCTTTGTAGGATCCACAGATACACCATCTTTAGAAATCACATATCCCAGAAAGGCAACTTCCTCGAGCTAGAACTCACACTTAGACAACTTTGCATACAGCTGATTGTCACGCAAAGTCTGTAACACCAACCTCAATTACTCCTCATGCTCCTCCTTAGTCTTGGAATAGACTAAGATATCATCAATGAACACCACCAAAAACTGATCCAAAAACTGGCTGAAGACCCGGTTCATCAGATCCATAAACACTGCCGGTGTATTATACAACCCAAACGGCATCACCACATACTCAAAGTGACCATACCTCGATTGAAAAGTTGTGTTCAGTACGTCCTCATCCCGAATCCTCACCTGATGGTAACCTGATCTCAAATCAATATTTGAAAAGACTTCTGCCCCACTCAGATGGTCAAACAGATCATCTATCCTTGGCAAAGGATACTTGTTCTTCATTGTAACACAATTAAGCTCCCGGTAGTCGATGCACAACCTCAAGCTCCCATCTTTCTTTTTCACAAACAGAACTGGTGCTCCTCACGGCGACACACTAGGTCTAATGTATCCCTTATCTATCAAATCATCCAACTTCTTCTTCATCTCTTCTAACTCTTTCGGACCCATGCGGTACGCGGCCCTAGATATTGGTCCCGTCCCTGGTTTCAGCTCCACACAGAAATCTATATCTCACTTTGGTGGCAAACCTGACATCTCGTCCGAAAAAACATCTGGGAACTCTCCCACCACTGTTATCTGATCAGCTGTCGGACCCACCTTACTATGGTCTTTCACATGGCATAGAATCAAAGGACACCCCTTCCTCATATAAGACTTCAATGTCACCGCTGAAATTACTTTGACTTTGGGTTTAACAACAAACCCAAGATAAGACACATTAACTCCTTTAGGACCTCTCAAAGAGACTCTCTTTTAGTGACAATCTATCCTATCCTTGTACTTACCCAGCCAATCCATACCAACTATCATCTCAAAACCATCCATTGGAAATTCTAACAAATCCACTGGAAGATCAACCTGCCCGACAAACATAGATACACCCTTATACAACCTCCCACAAGACACTGACTCACCTGACGGTATAAAAACCTCATCTTTTACAGACTCAAACTCTCTCAAACCCAAAAGCTTAGCATGACTCGACGATACAAAAGAGTGTGACGCCCCCGAATCAAACAAAACAAAGGTAGAAACATCATTAACAAGAAAGGTACCTGTGATCACGTGAGCATCATCTTCAGCAGCTTTCTTGTCCATCATGAATAACTTGCCACTGGTCTTTTGTCCACCTCCCTGAACGGTACTAGCTGAAGTAGATGGCTTTGCAACTAGCCCTTGATTATTGTCAGCGGCCGGTTTCTAATAAGAGTTAGCGCCATTGTGGTTAGATCCACCGTTGTTGTTATTCTGACCTGCTTGGCTATTCCATGACCCAGCCGGTCAGTTGCTAGCATAACTCTGAGACGGACCCTGTGAAAAGCTCCCCTGCGATGGCCTCTGAAAACATCTCCCTACGGCACTAGTACACTCATGGCTCTTGTGACCCATACCGCCACAGTTGAAACAAGAGATACTCCAGCTGCTACTACCACCACTATGACCACGCCCATAAGAAGCTCCACCACTAAAACCCGAGTAAGCCCTCGCCTGGTTATGGTTACTCCTCTTGTAGCTGGACTGACCACTACCCTTACTCTCAACCTTTATTTTCTCAGGACCCCTCTCCTTGTTCTCCTTGGCCATCATGACCAATCTCTCAGCTCTCCCGGCTCGCTCATAAACCTCCATAACATCTGTAAGAACCCCAATTGGTAACTTCTCCATTATCTGGTAAGTCAAGCCTTTCTCAAACCTCAATGCCAAGTTCTCCTGATTTAGCTCGATGTCCTCTGTATCCCTCGATTTCTCATTAAACTTATGATAGTAATCAGCCACTGTCATGTCCAAAGTCATCTTAAAAGCATCGAACTCCTCCCTTAGCTTACTACGAACGTGCTCAGGTACAAACTCCCGGCGCATAGCTCTCTTAAACTCAACCCACGGTATAGCTGGCTTTCCCTATTTTAGATACAGATCTAGGGCACTCTCCCTTACCTTGTCCCACCACTCTCCGCGGCATCTCTCAAGTAGAATGTTGCTTGTTCCACTTTGAATTCCTCGGGACAATGAACCATATTCAAGATGTTCTCCATCTCCCTATGCCAATTGTTGAGCAAAATTGGCGCACTGGTACCCATTTACTCTTTTAGGTTGAAGCAGTCTATCGTAGTGCTCATCTTTGCAAAGTCTACCCGGCATCTTTGTCTTTCCCAAATCTTTTTAGGGCCTCGGTAAGCGTATCTTGATGCTCAAGCATCTTGGCTATATCATCTACACTCATCTCCTGCGCCCTATTGTACAAAGTAGATCTCTTTGGCGGCATATCTTTGAGCTATAAGAGGAGAGACAAACGCAAGAAAATAGCCTACGGCTCAAAGCATATACAACCTGAACAGCACACACTCGATCGAGTAACTACACCCAGTCAATCGTGTAGAGGTCACTCGATCGAGTTGCCCACTTACTCGATCGAGTACCTCAACTCCAGAACCTGACCAGAATGTACAACAAAACGCACTCGATCGAGCCCCAAACGTACTCGATCGAGTAGCCCCCACTCGATCGAGTACTCCACTTACTCGATCGAGTTCCCCAAAATAGCAGCTACTGCCCAACGTTGTCATATACCCACTCGACCGAGCTCAGCCCACTCGATCGAGTCCAACATACTCGATCGAGCATCCCTCACTCGATCGAGTCTTTGTATTAGCTCCTGAAAACTCCTACCCGAGTTCGTGACTCCCTAGATTCATTAGGTTCATTAGTTACAGGTTCCAAAATCGTCTCTCTGATACCACTTTGTGACACCCCCATACACCAAGGTACCTTACCAAGACCACCTGATGCATGGAAGTGCTACCATCTCGGTTACCCGAGGCAATGTATATCAAATTGACCATAAAAGAACATACTTAGATAACTAAGTTTAAGCGATAATATAACCAATATCCCAAAACTGTAAAGTGAAATACATCTGTTCCAAACTATCAAAACCAACTAAAAAGAAATATAAGTTCAAAGACACAGCGGAAGACTCTAGTGACACGTGGTGACTCAATCCGAGCTATCCCTTGCACGTCCATCTCATACCTGCTCAATAACTGCTCACCATCCCCAAATGGATCACCACAGTTTTTAAAACAATAAACAAGGTAAGTTACTGATTACATAATATAAGATTAACAATAACAACAATACATACAATCACTCAACTCTGTCACATATCCACACACCTAACTAGCCTGAAGGTCTAGTCCTGCCAGATTATGGCCGCAACCAGTAATCCTCACCGCCAGTGGGGGGCTGCAGCCTTTCCCACCTAAGCCCCGCTCATCAACATCGAACGAAAACCTAAGTTTCTTAATGTGCACATCCCCCTTGTGACGGGAACCACAAGGGGCGAATCAAGGGCTTGAAGCCACTCCCGCAAGTGACTCCACTCAGCCGAGGGCGCACCTCGCAAACCACTGACAAATAGCAACAACCAACCACACATCAATAATTACCAATTCAATACGATATAGATAAATGACATCAATCAACCATCAATTACCAACCAATTATCCAATACACATGAAACCAAAAACTGAGTAGGAAATCCTACCTGGAAAAGCAATCACCAAGATCGTCACAATTGATAGGCTAATCATATACCTACCAAAAATAACCAACTGGTCTCTAACTAATATAGCTAGGGAAGTCGGGATCGTATCCACAGGGAGGTAAGATATCTGCTAAAGGTTTGTCTATTGCGTCACAAAATAGGAGTTTGATTTTGGTTTCCTAAACTACTAAAGGTTTAAGGGCAAGAGAAAAAAAAGTAAAAGCATCAAAGTGAGAAATTAAGATATAAGCGATCAGATAAAAAAGAGTATGTCAGGATTTCGGTTCACCATCGTAGTTTATTGACTCAGTTGCAAATAGCCTAGACAATCTACTATGAGAAGGGCATGGGAAAGGTCCTTCCGGTCCGCTATCCACCCTAAAATTCCACTAACTTAACTTCCGTCCTCATTAGGGTATTCTACTGTTCATAG
The DNA here is from genome assembly GCF_048544455.1 of Silene latifolia. Classification (NCBI taxonomy): domain Eukaryota; kingdom Viridiplantae; phylum Streptophyta; class Magnoliopsida; order Caryophyllales; family Caryophyllaceae; genus Silene; species Silene latifolia. The sequence goes on from NC_133538.1 coordinate 70,188,820, forward strand.
CAGGTCTGTTTATTCCAATCTTCCAATCCAGGAACAAAGTTAACCAAATTAATATAATTTAGAAGCATGTATTCAACTAAACTGGTGTTACAGTTATATTGCTATGGGGACAGATTCTCACATGTAAATCGTCTAGTCTATTCACTACATCGTCACAATACTACCAAGGATTCCCTAGTCCTAACATAAAGAGAATTAGCTACTCATGTTATTAAGGCTGTCAACAATAACAACAAAAGACTTACTAATAAGAGACATGATGAAGGAATAAGAACAAAGCATAAACTAAATTAAGAGAACAATTAATAGGAGCAAACAAAGAATTAAGATAAGGGAAAAGAATGATTACAAGGTTTGAATCCGGAGAGAAAAGAGGCAGAAAAAAGCTCCCGAGATTAAGAGTGTGCAAAACGTAATGAAGAAGTGATCAGAGATGTAAAAGAATATTTATGTCCTAATCCCGACTTCCTTTATATAGGGAAGTGATTATTAGCATAAAATAAACCTAACACGGAATAGAAATCCCGAGTATATAAGCTAGTCACTCGATCGAGTAACTTTATATCACTCAATCGAACAAATCCAAGCTAAAACCTCTCGATCGAGTACTTTAGGTACTCGATCGAACACTTATCACAAAGGCACATTCGATCGAACACTTTAAACTACTCGATCGAACACTATCTACTCGATCGAGTTGTTTCCAGCGCATAATTCCTGCTTCGCGCACTGAACTTCAAACGGTTGCCATTTCTTCGTTACTTGGGCAAACAGAGCGTTTCCGGTGGCGTTGGAAAGCTAAGACGACAAGATTTCATCTACATTTGTAGTCACCTAAAAATCTGTTGTATAACTCTAGATAAGGCTCTTCAAACTAGGCACTAGTAGTTTGAAGTTCTTCCTTTGCTCGCCTAGCTATCTTACTTCTTTGCGCATCATAATTAGTAGTTTCCAAGCTGCGACTCAACTAATCTCCTAAATGCATGCGTAGGGACATGTTTTAGGCCTGATTACGCTCCTTTTCGGTTCATACCTGCAAATAATGCAAGACCGACCAAAGTAGACAATCCGGGGGACATTTGTAGCTAAACACTACACAATATGCATTAGAATGCGCACAAATGAAGTACAAAATACCTATATAAAATGCACGCATCAAATCTCCCCAAACCAAACCTTTGCTTGTCCCCAAGCAAATTAAATGCAAACTAATGGAATGGATATGAAAACTCAGAGCTAGCTATAACTTGTCTACTTGAACCAATTTAATGCAATCGAAAATTAACAGTCATAGCTACAACAGTCAATACGCAAACGAGTTGTATGAAGTCCATAAATAGAGCTGACCTATCGACCTTCCAAGACCAACAAAATCGGATTCTCACGGGTCACTCTTCTCTCATGAAACAAAGGGTGAATATAAATGTGTAAGAGAGAAAGAGAGAACAATCACTCACCTAAACTGCGACCTATATAACATGCATACAACAAAAGTGATAGACGATTCAAGTACCATACACACATTCCAACCAACAATGTCCGTCACAGCCGAGGGCTTAAAAATGATATGGCAAAGTGAGGTTACAGGAGAGAAAGGCAAAATATATTATGGAAATTTGGAGGTAAAGCGTCAAGCTAGCACCTAAACAGGACCAAATAAGACCATCCGAATCTCAGCTGTCTAGAAAATAAAGCACAAGTGCCCTTCTTTGGCACTAAACTCACTACCCAATACACTATCTCCTCAAAAATATATAAATAAGAACAAAGAAGTAGACCGTCACTAACTTCCCTTTTCTAATACGGTCTCAGTTTTTTATTTCCAATCAACTAACTTTTTTTTTCTCCTTTTGTATCACGTTTTTTTTTTTCATTTCTTTTTCTTTTTTTCTTTCTTTCCACGTCTCTTTCTTTTTTTCTTTTCCACATTATCTCCTTTCATACCAACTCCGTACAAATAACAAACGAGCCAAACTCACAACAATGATAAATATACCACAAAAGTCACACTAAACTAGCTTGACTGGCAAGCTAAATCCTGGGTGTAGCTAATGGGTCAAAAATGCTATATTTGGCTAAAGTGGAGCTAAATGGGTGAAAATAAAAGAAAGGGAAATTGTAAGCGCCTCCCTGCATGTGACACCGACCACAAACCCGAATGTATGCAAGTAACAAGCAATCGAATTTCATAAAAGTGCAAAAGTGATGAAACATGTCATGCAAGGAGTACTACTCTCAATTCCTACATCAACCGGTCATGAATGTCACCAGTTATATGGCTCTAAAACTTAGAAATTGTAAAGTAGGTTGCCAATTTATAAGATCAAGTCTACACAATCAGCTATATTTTCAACATTAACTCGTAGACATGCGCATGACTAAACTAATAACTGACAATTAGATGCAACGCTCAAGTAAAAATGACAAGTCAAAATGCAGTTTCATCATGGAAATCTACCGTTCTGACTCAACCTATATGAAAAATGAAACGTGAATATTTTTTTATTTTTGAAATTTTTGATTTTTTATAAAAATAAACAACAATGCATACAGTAATTAAATGTGATAACATAAATGCAATAAAAGCAACATGCAAACACAGATATGGATGCATAACCTCCCCAAACCAAATCGTACAATGCCCTCATTGTACTCAAAATAAGGAAAGGAAATGCAAACTAAAAAGGAGAGAGTGAAAATGGGGAAAACTTATAAGATAACGCGAAGTAGAGACCTCCCAAACCAGCCAGCAACATGGGAGATCACAAACAGCTGCAGAACGACATCACAAGAAGCTAATCAGAACAAATCAAATTGATCGAGAGGGAAAAGGACTCGATCGAGTGGAATGGGCTAAAAAAGGTCTCGATCGAATGGTCATTATTTGTGGATGCTCGATCGAGAAGAAGAATCATTCGACCAATAGAAGTAAACACTCGATCGATTAGAATGGCACTCGATTAAGAGCTCTCTATTGTGAGCTCTCCTAGGCGACAGTATGACACCTGCAAAGACGCAAAAGCAACCACAAATACAACAAAATACCAAGTGATGCAGCAGCAATGTGTAAAACGAAGTATTGGAAAGGATTCTGCCGAAATGAAGATTATTGAACACTCGACAGGACTGTTCAGAATGCTCAAGTATTATTCAGGCAAGTTCACGTGTTTACTTGGCATCCAAGGTAGTGACGTCAAGACTTCTTACCAAAAGGAGTCATATCATAGTTTAATTATATTAGGTAATAAGTATTTTGTGTTCAAATAGGATTATCTTAGTTTCCTAAGTCGAGTTAGTGTAATACTTTTCTAATTTATTTAGGAAAGTTTAGTTTCCTAATTCTAGATAGAGTAGTTGATATTTCCTAATTAGTTTAGGAAAGTTTATTATTCCTAGGGAGTTTGAGGTCGGTTTCTATCTAGTATAAATAAGGGTCTTTTGTATTCAGTTTGAATACACATACACATTGAGTTTGAGAATTAATACAAGTTTTCTTGTTGCTTATTGCTTGCAAGCTTTGAGTGTCTTTTTCTTTCTTGCGAGGGAGAGATTAGAGTGTGGTTGATCCTTGCGAGGTGAGAGTCACAAAAAACCAGTCGTGTGTTACAATCAAATTCCTTGTGAGGGAGGAGGGAGTGATCACGGCATATCATTTTAGTTTTTGTTCAAAAACATATAAAAGTCAAATAAAAAGTTTAATTTTACGCTGCGTATTTACAACACAAATCGAACAGTCCAACGATCTGTTCAAACCCATAAAATCGACCTGATTTTACATCAATTTGGTATCAGAGCTTCGGCTCTTGATTTCCTTAAATCCAAGACGGTCCTAGGGTTTTTAATCGTTCGTTCATAGTGCTGCCATGTCTAGAAGGCGATGTAAAGATTTTGAAGCATTGGAGTACGAATTCCTATTGAAGGAATTAGAAAAAGGGCTTGATCGTTTTTCTGCAAAGTTGGATAATTTTGAAAGAACACTTATTCGATCTTATGAAACAAATAAAGAAGAAGTAAAGATCGAGTCTTTTGAAGTTGTTCACGACAATGAAGAAGAAAAGGAGCAGCCCGTGAAGAATGTCAAAGAAACGGAAGAGAGTAAAATCTTTTCTGGGGAAAATCAAATAGAAGGTGATTCTTCCTTTAATCTTGATCTACCACCTGTCTTTGATGATTTTGAAGATGATCAACAAGAAAAAGTGGTTCTCAATTTACATCTCTAAACTAGTCCGATCAAGGAAGAAGATATTGACTTTGTTAATATTCACAAGGAAGAAGAAGAGCATGACGAAAACAAGCTTCAAGAAGAACAAGACGTTCACGAAGAAGTGACAATAAAGCATGCACAGAATAGTAAAGGTGACTGTCAGATTGTGGAGATGCCTTATCTCGCCCAAACAGACAGTTCAAAAGACTGTTCGAATAAGGATGTTCATCAAGAAGGAGAGAAGCATGTAGAGAACAAGGTGGAAGAGGGCTTCGTTGATGACCTGCTTGTGCGTGATCAAGAAGTGCTACCGAGTCTGTCCAAGACGGAAACAAACAAAGCTAATCTGGTATTCGGTAAGGTAATGCTGCATGTTTGTAATTGTTCGGATTTTCAGTTTAACAAAAAGTATCAATCACCACTCGAAGTATTAATTGACAAGAAACTCTACGGTGGGGGTTTTCAATACTGTTTGTTGTTGAATTTGGTTCATGTGGGAGCTACTCACGGTGGTTTTACTAGCACCTATTTTGAATTTTCTGGTTTTGTGCAAGGAGGGAGGTGGAGTGGAAGGCACAAGCAAAGATTGTTTAAAAGCTACAAAAGAAGAAGACACAAAAACCGATGGTTCAAGGGGACTAGGTTTAAAAACAAAACAAAGAGTCATCTAAGCTGCATAAGAATCACTACTATCATGATTAAGATAGGATGGTTCATATTTGATCTTGGAGGCCGATGGTCCAAGAATCGGGTCGATTCTTTTTTGAAGAAAGGGAGAATGATGCAGCAGCAATGTGTAAAACGAAGTATTGGAAAGGATTCTGCCGAAATGAAGATTATTGAACACTCGAAGGACTGTTCAGAATGCTCAAGTATTATTTAGGCAAGTTCACGTGTTTACATGGCATCCAAGGTAGTGATGTCGAGACTTCTTACCAAAAGGAGTCATATCCTAGTTTAATTATATTAGGTAATAAGTATTTTGTGTTCAAATAGGATTATCTTAGTTTCCTAAGTCGAGTTGGTGTAATACTTTCCTAATTTATTTAGGAAAGTTTAGTTTCCTAATTCTAGATAGAGTAGTTGTTATTTCCTAATTAGTTTAGGAAAGTTTATTATTCCTAGGGAGTTTGAGGTCGGTTTCTATCTAGTATAAATAAGGGTCTTTTGTATTCAGTTTGAATACACATACACATTGAGTTTGAGAATTAATACAAGTTTTCTTGTTGCTTATTGCTTGCGATCTTTGAGTGTCTTTTTCTTTCTTGCGAGGGAGAGATTAGAGTGTGGGTGATCCTTGCGAGGTGAGAGTCACAAAAAACCAGTCGTGTGTTACAATCAAATTCCTTGCGAGGGAGGAGGGAGTGATCACGGCATATCCTTTTAGTTTTTGTTCAAAAACATATAAAAGTCAAATAAAAAGTTTAATTTTCCGCTGCGTATTTACAACACAAATCGAACAGTCCAACGATCTGTTCAAACCCATAAAATCGACCTGATTTTACATCACCAAGTCTGAATATTGTTCCGCAGAGTCTATGGTTTAAAAACCGATTATTACACACACAACTGAAATGTAAAACAGCTAAAAATTTAAACTCCAGGTTGCCTCCCAGGTAGCGCTAGTTTCAGAAATGTCCCAGCTCGACCATCTTTTTCTTAATCCAGACATGTCAATTAACCCCAGTCAAAATAGCTCAAAGCACGCAGCAACCGATCAAATAACTGCGCATGTGCTACACAAAATTGTAAGTAGCACCATAATAAAGAAAGAGCATATGAAAGTAATATAAAGTACCGTCTCAGCCTAACAAATTTTCGATGACAAATACGGTGAAACATTATTAAATTGTTTGTCCAACCGGGAGGGGGTAGAGCATCAAAATAAAAAGCAAAAATCATATGAGATTGTGTACTATTAATATCAACAATAATGAAATTATCATTAACTACCTCATGTTGGTTGCTCCTAACGTCGGAATCATTGACAAAAGAGTATATTACCTCCTCCATGGTAGGAACAATCACTGACTCAGCTGTCTTCTTATTCCCCTCCTTGGTGGGTTATGTCCCATATATCGCAGCCTCCAAGGCATCGAGCTCGGCTTTGAAAAAGGGAAGATTCACCATAACCATGGTCTTCATCAAAAACGTCATCCAAAATTAACCAAGATGGCATTTCATTGCTCTCCATGGCCGAAATGGTCGATCGAGTAAAGATAGTAATCGATCGAAAGCTCTCCTCTTGAATATCACTCGATCGAACACAAGAATCTGCTCGATCGAGAACTTCCTCATAACAGCTGTTCGATCGAGTGGTATTTTCTGTTCGATCGAACACTTCCTCAGACATATCACTCGATCGATCACTATAATCAGTTCGGCCGAGCATTTGTTTCTGTCCAGTGTAGAAATCCTCGTATGAAGCTTCGTTTTCAGATAGACTTTCATACTCCGAGTCATACAAATCATCAGTATCGATAGGGAACTCCGGTCCTTCATAGGAAAAACCACTCTCTGCGTGCCTAAAGTTCGTCTCAGCAGCTAACTGAGCTATTTCAGACTCAAGCTCATTAATTTGAGCGTAATTAAATCTATCATGTTCCTGCAATTGGAGTGCAAGCGCCTACACCAAATATTTCAGTTCAGCAATCACTTCTTTTTGTTTATCAGGAGGAGGAGTAGCTTGCTGTAGCGGTGGCCAAACAAATGGAGGCTTTTGATAGCCTCGTTGATAAGGTGGATGTGGCGGCAACATTACAGTGGGACGACTAGCTTGTCTACGCTACTTAAACGCATAGACCTCATCGTTCCCCGCCAATTAGCGGCATTGTGCCCAACAGCACCATATCTTTCACAGTAAGCCACCTGCTGATGTTGGAGCTTGTGTCCTCCACAGTTAGTGTGATAACATATATAAATCTCTTATAGGTTCACAAGGGTATACTTCGTATTTGATTAGTTGATTAACGATTACTTAATAACGGTTGGCTTGCTAGAAGTTTGACGTTATTATCATACGGATGGCGGTGATCAACTGGTCCCTAAAAGTCACACCTAAAGGATGTGTTTGAGAGATGTGGTTATATGAAAATATAATCACATTGATGCCTGACTAAAAGGTTAGTCCAAGTATTTGACTAAACAGTTAGTCAATGTGATGATGAGACGATTATTTAATACAATTAAATAATACCAGCTGAGACGAATTAATTGTTAAATTCGTAAATTGAATATAAACTGTTATATTTAATTAATGTATATAATGTTAGCTTAAACGAATTAAGATGTTAATTCGTAATTAAACGTAACTAGTTACATTTAATTAGCGAATTATAAATATGTTATATTTATAGTTAAAGTATATATTATGCGAAATTGTCATAATAAATTGTTGACAGATCGATATTAATAAATCGACTACAAACTGTTGTGTATAGACTTATTAATACATGTCGACATAAATTGACAATTAAAATAATTAATACACGTTTATACATTTTGAAAAACCAACCTAAAATAAGAAGATATTTTTCTCCTTATTCTGGTGGTTGGTGAAAACCGAATGAGAGTAAAAAGAGGAAGAAAAAATCTTCCCCAATTCACTCCCCAGGGCACGGTTTTAAGAAGAGGAAAATGAGATCATTTTCTCTCTAATTTTTCCATGACCTAATTCTCTCATCACTCACACAAAAACCCTAAAAATTTACAAAAATTGGGGATCTATTCTAGCAAAGAAAAGAGGCATTTCTCATCACATTTTGGGTGCAACGATTAGGAGAATATCGATTTCGATATTGTTCTTAGGCCGAATTTGCTAGGACCAAAGGTTGATTCTTTATCTCTACTTTTGTTTACGTAAATTCGTTTATGACTAGTTTTTCATTATTATAATTTCATTATAATCCTAATAATCTTAAAGGAATTATACCGATATTTCCCACAGCTAAGCCATAGGATGGAACATCGGTGGAAGATCAAAGGTACTCAAGCCTTCCCTTTGACGATCTTTTACCTAGAACTGTCTAGGTAGGACCTCTAGGACCTATCAAAACAACACTAAGAAAAAAGATAAGAACTGACTCAAGGAATAAATCCCTTGAGGCTAAAGACAGACAAAAATAAAACAAGCAGATAAAATAGTTGCCTCCCCGGCAACGGCGCCAAAATTTGATAGGCTAATCGTATACCTACCAAAAATAACCAACTGATCTCTAACTAATATAGCTAGCGAAGTCGGGATCGTATCCACATGGAGGCAAGATATCTGCTAAAGGTTCGTCTATTGGGTCACAAAATGGGAGTTTGATTTTGGTTTCCTAAACTACTAAAGGTTTAAGGGCAAGAGAAATAAAGTAAGAGCAGCAAAGTGAGAAAATAAGATATAAGCGATCAGATAAAAGAGAGTATGTCAGGATTTCGGTTCACCATGGCAGTTTATCGACTCAGTTGCAAGTAGCCTAGAGAATATATTATGAGAAGGGCATGGGAAAGGTCCTTTCGGTCCGCTATCCACCCTAGAATTCCACTAACTTAACTTCCATCCTCATTAGGGTAGTCTACTGTTCATAGCAGGTCTGTTTATTCCAATATTCCGATCCAGCAACAAAGTTAACCAAATTAATATAATTTAGAAGCATGCATTCAACTAAACTGGTGTTACAGTTATATTGCTATGGGGATAGATTCTCACATGTAAATCGTCTAGTCTATTCACTACATCGTCACAATTCAACCAAGGATTCCCTAGTCCTAACATAAAGAGAATTAGTTACTCATGTTTTTAAGGCCGTCAACAATAACAACAAAAGACTTGCTAATAAGAGACATGATAAAGGAATAAGAACAAATCATAAACTAAATTAAGAGAACAATTAATAGGAGCAAACAAAGAATTAGGATTAAAGGGAAAAGAATGATTCAAGGTTTGAATCCGGAGAGAAAAGAGGCAAAGAAAAGCTCCCGAGATTAAGAGTGCAAAACGTAATTAAGAAGTGATAAGAGATGTAAAAGAGTCTTTATGACCTAATCCTGACTTCCTTTTAATAGGGAAGTCATTATTAGCATAAAATAAACCTAACACGGAATAGAAATCCTGAGTATATAAGCTAGTCACTCGATCGAGTAACTTTATATCACTCGATCGAACAAATCCAAGCTAAAACCTCTCGATTGAGTACTTTAGGTACTCGATCGAACACTTATCACAAAGGCACATTCGATCGAAGACTTTAAAGTACTCGATCGAACACTATCTACTCGATCGGGTGGTTTCCAGCGCATAATTCCTGCTTCGCGCACTGAATTCAAACGGCTACCATTTCTTCGTTACTTGGGCAAACAAAGCGTTTCCGGTGGCGTTGGAAAGCTAAGAGGACAAGATTTCATCTTCAATCGGAATCACATGGAAATCTGTTGTATAACTCTAGATATGGCTCTTCAAAGCAGGCACTACAAATTTGAAATTCTTCCTTTGCTCGCCTAGCTATCTTACTTCTTTGCGGATCATAATTAGTAGTTTCCAAGCTCCGACTCAACTCATATCCTAAATGCGTGCATAGGGACATGTTTTAGGCCTGATTACGCTCCTTTCCGGTTCATACCTGCAAATAATGCAAGACAAACCAAAGTAGACAATCCAGGGGACATTTGTAGCTAAACACTACACAATATGCATTAGAATGCGCACAAATGAAGTACAAAATACCTATATAAAATGCACGCGTCAACAATCAGTTATTCAAATCTGCTCTTCTATAAAATCACCTCCTATAATCACACAATCATATAATTACTATCTAACAAACACAGTACTCCCAAAACCCCTAAAAATACCTAATTAGGGTTTCAACTAAAATCAATGAGATGAGATAAAAATCATACTAGAACCTTACCCACGATGCGACAGTCTCATTGGCGTAAAGAACTCAATGATTTGATGGCTCTAGCCCTTAGGATTTGATAGCAATGAGAGAAGGGGAAAATACATAACTTTTCTCTTGTGTAAATTGTTTAGCAACAGTGAAAAAGTAAAAAGGAATAGATAAAATAACTTTATATAACATTCTCACTTTCCTATCAAAACCCGGCAAAACAACCCGTAAAACGGACTTACTCGATCGAGTAAATCACTTACTCATTCGAGTGCCCCCTACTAGATCGAGTAACACCTACTCGATCGAGAACCCATTAGACAGTACACTGGTTTGAAACCAAAACTCACTTACTCGACAGAGTAAGCCTTACTCGATAGAGTACCCAACAGTACAGAAAACCATAGTATTACATATCGTACCTGCAAGTTAGCTTGGAAATAGGTTTGGCATTTTGGTAGTTCACGCCATCATGCTGCCGAAATTCACATAGAAAAATGCAAATAGAACACATGGAGCATAAAACTGACCTAAAAATCAAAAAAATGCAACGTGATTAAGTCGAAAATGTGGAAATGAAAATAAAAGAAAAAAAGAAATAAAAAATGCCCTATATAGTGAGCAAAATGACTCAACAAATGACTCGACGCGCGACGGACAGTGGGAGTGCTTCCCCGTAAAAAAAAAGAATTAAATGAAAAAAATTAAGTTTAGAAGAGTTTGAAAAGAGTGAGGGATCTAAATGATTCCCCAAAATAAAAAGGAAGAATGAAATGAGCAAGTGTGCTTGTGATGAAATGCGAAATGACGATATCGTCTTGAAAAGCGAACCCGTGTTGGAATCGGATTCCGCAACGAAATCAGAGTAAAAAATTTGGTAAGGAAATAAAATTTACGTATATACCAAATATATTCCTATAGGAATAGGAAAGAATAGCTAAAACCGAAATAGAAAAGATCCCCACGAAAATAGCAGAGAATAAGGCTGGGGAAGAGGCGCAGCAAGAGATGCGGTGCTTCCAAAGGGCGCAGCAATAGATGCGGTGCTTCTAAAGGGCGCAACATTTGCTGCGTTATCTCCCCAGTTGGTCTCTTCCTAAGCGAAATTAGGAAAGGCCGAATAGTATAAATAGAGGTCTCGGGTTAGCTTCTATTCTCACAATTCTCCCTTCTATTACTCCGTAGCTTAGCAAATATAATAATCTCACTCAAAAAAATATTTCAAAAAAAAATTGGATGTTTGGAATCCCAACTCAAAGAATGGACCAATGAGTTTTTGACTGCGAAGAAGAATGACATGGGCATTTTTGGATCAATCATCAGTTTTAAACACGTGAAAAGGTTAAGACCGTTTCTTTATGCATGTCTTGAATATTGGAACCCGATTATCATGTTTTCGCCTTTCCTGGAGGTGAAATTTGTCCTTTTCACGAAGAATTTGCAGCAATTGCAGGGTGGAATATAGAAAATCTTCCGGCCTTACCGCCTAGTTCCCAAGGATATAAAAATAAATTTAGGGACCTTCTATGATTGACCAAAGTTGAGGTGGACTGTCTTTTAACCTCTAAGGGTGTACGAATGTTTGACTTTGTAGACCGTGAATGTTTGACTTTATAGACCGTTTCAAAGATAAGGGGGGGGCCTTCTATTTCTTATGCTGGGAGGCGCAGATCTTTTGGATTTGGCCTTTTCATTGCTTTCTCTTGAAGGGCCATGTTAACGCGGAAATGAGGGGTGACCCGTGGTTTTTGGTTATCATTGAGGAAATGGAACTGCGCAAAAACCCAGCTTGCTTGGTATTAGGAGAGACTATCTTAGGGTTGGATAACCGAAAGGCAAATCGTGAACTCCCGTATCTTGTAAGTTCTATCATTTTACAGGTAAAATGCTCCATCTTTTTTTCTTTTCGTCCTTTTTTCTTTTCTTTTTTTTCGATTTTTTTTTTGGACGTGAGACGGGGAACATTAATACTAGTCTTCCTTTTGTATATTTGGCTAATGGAAAGGTTGCGATTGATCGAGCCCCCAGTTGATGTGCCTTGATATCGACTATGATCAATCATGATGAGGATAAGGCTATACATGGTAGATTTTACTCGAGTTTGCAACTACTGGGAGAACAAACTAAAAAATGAAGGAGGTTCATTGATTAGATGGATTATCCCTTGGTGGCACCTCAGGGCATTGGCAGGAGTATCATCTCTTGATCCTACTCGATCTATTCGCATCCCAGGTTTGGAGTTCATGGTAAACATTTTCTCGGAGAGGTTGATGAGGCAAGTTGGCATGAAACAGAAAATCCCTAAGCTTGACATCATTCCGCAGACTGCTTTGGCACACACTTATGAGACCTGCCGTGAGTTGGCATTACGTTGGGCCCAAAGGAACATGTGGTTTATGCCTATCCCAGTTGGTTCGTTATGGGTGTCGGATTCATATTTGCAGTGGGTCAAAGCTAGCACCTCGGAGGAACGCAAGAAGCTGAGAAAGCATGAGTCGATTGATTACAAGATCCGTGAAGTGGTGAAAGAGAAAAAGAAATATTTGACCGAAGAAGAAGAAGATGAAGCTGGATTCCGAGTCGTCCGCCTGAAGAAGAAGGCAAAGAATGCCCCTGTTGAGAAGATGATTGTGGATCGAAATGGGAAGACTGGGCCTCGAGAAAGACCATTGGCCATTAGGTCAGAGATAACGCAAGAATGTCCCCCTCGAGGTCGAGACAAAAAGTATGACAAAAATGACAAAGGCAAGGGAAAGATGGAAGAATAGAAACAGCCTAAGTCTTTATTAATTATTAATTATTGTTCTTTTAAATGGCGGGATTTTTAGAATCCTAGCCTAACATTTTATTTCAGCATTTTTATATTATTATTTTCCGTATTATTAATAGATGGATAAACTGGTCATTTTCAGTTAGGAACGTAGAATCAATTCCCTTTATTTATTCTTTCGAATTCCAAGTGCCATAGCAAATGTCCTTCTATTTACATTTTTGATTAGAAATTGATTGGGATGTATCCCATGAAGGATTTCCTACGTATTCATTGAAATGAAATCAAACCCAGAACGTATTTCGAAAATAGAAAATGTAATGAACATAGGGAATAAGCATGGTGGTTTACTTACTCTTAAGAATGCAATTAAGTTATGTTGATGATACCAAGGATAAAAAAAGAAAATACCAAAATGCAAGAGCGAGGTGGCACGAATCTCGAGGTTGGCTAGTGTCGTGTATTACGTGTCGCAAGAGCGGCACGTGGATCCCGCTTGGCGCATTTTTTAGGCTTACTCTAAGGGTAATATCGCTTGAGTTGGTCTAGATTAGTTGGATTTGAAAACTCATGCTCATCTAAGTCTGTAATTTTAACCTGACCCCATTAGAGTATAGATTTGACTAGATAAGGACCGGCCCAGTTAGGCTTGAAATTTCCCCTTGGGTCGACTAGTAGAAGAGCTCAGACATATTTGAGCACTAGATCTCCCTCCTTAATGTTTCGGGGTTTGACTTTCTTTTTTAAGCCTCTCCTAATTCATGCTTGATATGTTTGAACATTATGTAAGGCACGTAATCTTCGTTTGTATAGGAGGACGAGTTCTTCATACCTGTCCCTAGTCCATTCCACTTCCGGGATTTGACTTTTAAGTAGAATTTGTAGAGATGGGATCTCTAGTTCTACTGGTTGTATGGCTTCCATGCCATATGTTAGATAGAAAGGAGTAGTCCCAGTGGGCGTTCTGACTGAGGTTCGATATCCCTATAATGCAAAGGGTATCTTGTTGGGCCAGTCTCGATAGTTGTCGATGATTTTATTGAGGATCATGATGACATTTTTATTTGCTGCCTCCACTGCACCATTAGTCTGAGGTCGATAAGGCGAAGAATAATGATGCTTGATTTTGTACTTGGCTAACAACAATTCGGTTTTGGCTTGAAAGTTGGACCCGTTATCACTGATTATCTCATGTGGGCACCCATATTTACAGATGATATTGGTTTGTATGAACTTAGCCACTTGTTTGGATGGCAGAGCAGTATAGGATGCTGCTTGTACCCATTTTGGGAAGTAATCGATGGCTACTAGAATGAAACAATGACCACCCGTCCCGGCTGGAGTGATCTTCCCAATGATGTCAATTCCCAAAGTAGAAAACGACCAAGGTGATGTCATTGTGTATAGTAGGGATGGTGGGACGTGTTGTACATTCTCGATGATCTGCCAATTGTGGCAATGTCTTACGTATTTGATGCAATCTGTCTCCATCGTTGTCTAATAGTATCCTAGATGCATGATTTTATTTGCCATCATTGGTCCACTCATCTGAGGACCGCATTCTCGATCATGGACTTCTTTCATAACTTTCTTTGCTTTTGAATCATCAAGGCAAAGCAAAATGACGCCTTATGGCGTTCTCTTAATTCAGAATGGCTTGATACCATGGCTTCTCCTGATTTTTGTTTTCATCGGTAAGAAAATGCACATAAGCTGGTTCGGACCGTCGTTCGATGTATAGTGGCATTTCTATCATGCCATCGGGCATGTTGATCAAGGATGTAAGTTTAGCAAGAGCGTCTGCAAACTGATTTTCTTCTCGAGGTAGATTCAAGTAGACCACTTGGTCGAAGAATTGAGCCACTTGATCTATCCTGGCTTGATATGGCGCAATGCTTTCACTCCGGATTTTCCAAGATCCAGTAATTTGATTGATGATTAAAGATGAGTCGCCATGGACTCGAAGTCTTTTTAAACCTAAACTGACTGCTGCTTGTAAACCGATGAGGCGGGCCTCATATTCTGCCGCGTTATTGGTTACCTCGAAGTCAAGTTTGACAGAAATTGGTGTATGCTCACCTTCAGGAGAAATGAGCAACACTCCTATACCATATGCTCTTAGATTGGAAGCTCCATCAAAATAGAGGTCCCGTGATTCTGCATTGGAGTGTAGAATATCTTCATCTGGAAATGACCATGTATCTATCACTTGGGTATCGTGAATGGAGTTTTCCGCGAAGAATTCGGCTACTGCTCGCTCTTTAATGACCTTCAAAGGTACGTATTTGAGATCAAACTCTGAAAGCATCAAAGTCTGTCTTACCAAACGTCCATTTAAGACAGGTTTTTCGAAAATGTATTTGACGAGGTCTAATATTTAGTATACCTGACAGAATAGCTAAGCATATAATGGCGTAGCTTCTTGGTTGCCCACACAAAAGCGAGGCATGTCTTCTCAAGTGGTGTATACTTAGTCTTATATTCCAAGAACTTATTGGTAATGTAGTAGATAGCTCTTTCTTCTTTCCCGACGACTTGTATGAGCATAGCACCCATGGTCGTTTCTATGATTGTGAGGTACAAAGATAGAGGTTGATCTTTCTGCGGTGGCATTAGAATGGGCGCATTGGCTAATATCTCCTTGATTCTAACAAATGCTTTCTGACAATCTTCATCCCATATAGTGTGGTCCGTTTTCTTGAGCTTTTTATATATGGGTTCGCAGATCATAGTGAGCTTCGAAATGAAACGACTTATGTATTGCACCTTGACTAAGAAACCTCGAACTTCCCTTTCAGTCTGCGGTTGTGGCATCCCGATTAGAGCCTTGATCTTGGATGGATCAATCTTTATTCCCCTCTGACTAACTACATACCCCATTAGCTTGCCGAATGTGACTCTATATGCGCATTTCTGAGGAGTAAGTCTCATGTTATACTTGCGTAATCTGAGAAAGAACTTGCGAAGGTTGGCGATGTGACTTTACCTATACTTGGATTTGATAATCATGTCATCTACATATACCTCCACTTCTTTGTACATCATGTTATGCAACAGGGTAGTCGCGGTGCGTTGATATGTTGCTCCAGCATTGATCAATCCGAACGGCATAACGGTTTAGCAATAGGTACCCCATTGAGTGACGAACGCCGTTTTATGCATATCCTCTTCAGTCATTTTGATCTGATTATATCCCGCATATCCATCATAAAAGAAGGAGTGCTTGATCTGATGTATTATCCACCAATATCTCGATGTGCTTGAGTGCAAAATTGTCTTTTGGACTGGCCTTGTTTAGATCTCTGAAATCAATACAATTCCAGATTCGACCATCCTTTTTAGGTACGGGGACTATGTTAGCCACCCTTTCTGAGTACTCGGAAACTTTGATGAACCCGTCTTTGAATTGCTTGTCCACCTCCTCCTTAATCTTGAGAGCCCATTCTGTTCTCATTCGGTGAAGTTTTTGCTTTATGGGTTTGAAACCTGGCTTAATTGGGATTCGGTGTTCTGCAATATCCTTGTCTATCCATGGCATATATTTGTAGGACCAAGCAAAAACGTCTTTTAATTCGTGAAAAATGTCGATAAAGCGAGCTCTTTCATTTGGGTATAGGGTTGTCCCTATCCTAAGTTCTTAGGGTTCTAAATTTGTACCTACGTTGATAGGTTCAGTGTTCTCTATAACTGGTGCCTCTTTTCCCTCCTCTAGTATTTATTTAATTATGTAAGGAGGTAATTTGATTGAGTCTGGGTCAGGATCATCCTCAGTATCATCGTAAATAGAATTGCAATCAAGATAACACAAAGAGTAAGTAGAATCAGATTTATTCATATTAATGTTTGAAAACAGCTGAAACAAAGAAGCCATCTGTGCAGTAGTCAGTGGCGGTAAAGGGACAGTTGTTGGGGCATTCCCCAAGCTACTGTTACTAGATGATGCTAAACTAGGAGAAGCGATGGGATGGGGAGTGACAACAAGAGGAGACTCTCTAACGACTTCCCTAGACTTAGACTCAATTTCTGACTCCGACTCTGACTCAAATTCGAATTCGTCATCTTCTGGTTCTCCTTTGAACATCTCGCCTTCTCCGGCTGTGAGCTTGAAGAGCGTTCCCTGGTTATTGGTCCATTTGATTGATTTTCTCCATCCCTTCTGCTGATTGGCTAGATTTGCATCTGTCATCCCGCACTATCATGGTAATAATCTCGTCTGTAAGACTTTCTACACTTTTGATTAGAGGATGATCTTTGAGGTAGACATCTTCAACGTCATCTGCCCAAATGCCTTTGATCTCATCTTCGATTGGAGATATAAGGTGAGAAAAATCCAGGGTGGATTCCTCATCCGAGATCATCAAAATTCCAAGAGGATTCTTTGTTTTGTTACGCTTACTCGCATGAGGGATAGGCAAACGTCCATCTTCAATAATGTCTTCGAGAGTATGCTTCAGCCTATAACAGTTCTTCATGTCGTGTCCTTTACCCCTGTGATACTCACAATAAGCATTGTCATCCTAGAATTTGGACTTCTTTTCTGGGTCATATGTGGATCCTATTGGTTGGATTCTACCTTGCTTCATTAGCCTTTTCAGCGCATTTGTATATGTGTCACCAATATCGGTGAACTTTCTTGGTGTATTATTTTTCTTGGATGACTCGACGAGGTTGACATCGTCGGTCTTACTAATAGAACCGTAGGAACGACTTCCAGCTGATGTTGAACCTTGATATTCACGTCCCATAGTTTTGGACAAGAGTCCTTTGCGAATATCATCTTCGATCCTTGTACCTAACACCGTCAAATATTTGAAAGACTTGATTTTTTTGATACCTCAAGTGATTTGCATAGATAGGTCTTAGGTTGTCAACGTACTTCTCCACAAGAGTGGCCTCATCTGGACGTTGAATAAGTTGGGTACTAGTCTTCCTCCACCTACTTAGGCGGTCGGTGAACACTTCTTACTCATTTTGGGTAAGAACCTCTAAAATGCGCATGTTGACTTAAATCTCGGCATTATCCACGTATTGCTTAGTGAACTCGATGGCTGCATCATCCCAAGTAGAAATTTTCTTGTGGTCTAGAGAGTAGAACCACTGTTTGGGAATGGTTTGGAGAGATGAAGGAAAGATCCTTAAGAACATCTTTGGCTTGATGCCCTTGATAGACATGTAATCTTTGAAAGCACGAATGTGGTTTAGAGGGTTTTCGTGCCCCTTAAATTTCGGGATGTCACTCATATTGAAGTTGGTTGGTAGTTGGGCATTTACTGCCTCATACTTTCGGCTGTTTTCCCTGTAGATGTCATCTCCCTTGAGTTACATCAGTTGCTCTTCTAAGTACTGAAGACGCTATTGTGCTTCAGTACGGATAGGTGTAGAGTCGTTTTCAGGTTTTTCGAAGGGTGAGTATTGTCATCCAAAGGGATGTTAGGAATAGGACCCTCCACAAGAGGAAGCCTAGCTTCCACGGCTACAATGCGACCTTCGATTTTTTGGATACGAGCATAGGCAACGTCATGACTAGCTTGGAGACGAAGTAGCGCGGCTAAAACTTGATTATTACCATTACCATCGGGTTGACCCTAGACGCTTGCTGCAATTTCGTTTGTTCCGACCATCTTGGACTGAAGATAAGAACCGACGATGAATCAAGACACAATCGACTATCTTGCACACTTACTCAAATAAGACGAGACTCGTGGAGCGACTCAAAAGAGAAAAGGTCGAGTAATGAAAAATAACAACTGTCTCATATAAATTATTCCCTAACCTTATTCAAGTTTTACCATAGGTAACACCAGACTTAGTCTAACAGTATCATCCCCAGCGGAGTCGCCAAACTGTGGACACAACCACCCGCGCCGCGCAACCGCACGTTGGTTTCGAGGTGGAGACACTTCTGCCACGGAACTCCGTCGAGAGGCCGAGACTTAGTCTAAATGTATCAATTGTGACCATTTAGTCAAATTGTTTTGTGATTACATATAGCCATTTTGTGTATTTTTATTATTATTAAAATGTCAATCATTTATGAAGCTAAGACTCTACTAGAGCATTTGATTTAGGAATAAAGTCTATGCGTCTAATAAAATGCTTGGTAACTTAAAAAGAAGAACTTTCCGAGAGAAATTATTGGCTACCGCTTTTGTTCAATAAGTTATGTGTGTAAATATCAATATCAATCAATTATCAATATTACAGTTTTGATATAAATATAAATGAAATACTATTATTATCTAAACTTAGATTAATTTAAAAATTTTAAGCCTATCAAGAGTTTTTTAGCATACTTAATTGTAGTGGGGTACCGGGACTATTAATTACTTGTGAGGATTATCTCCATTACCTCAAAAGTAATGGATGGTCCATGACTTATAATATACTATTATAAATTTATTATACTGTCTTCACCTCATCAAAAAACTTGACCGTTAAATCATTTTGGAACAAAATCCGGACCGTTGAGAGGTAATGGAAGGTAATGGAGAGAAGAAAGTAATGGAGAGGATTCGAACCACTTAATTACAAGCAATCGGACCAGCATTTTACATTGAATAGACATTTTTTTTTTTGTTACCCTTATGCATTAGATACTCCGAGTCTCTACTACTAATTGTGTATTTGTGTATAGTAGCCATTTCGCATGCACAAAATCATTTTCCTTATTATAAGTGTGTTTAGATCTAAAGTCTAACTGTGGACACAGTCAACCACGCCGCGCGCACCCGCGCGTTGGTGTCGAGGCGGCGGCACTTCTCCTACGGAACTCCGGCGTAAGACAGAGGCACATCAAGGGCCGTTACCGATTTGAAAGGCATTGAAACCGGTGAAAGGTTTGACAAGCCTGCATTTATGGAGTCGCAACCAATTTTTATGGAAAATTGAAACCGTTCGAATACCTCGTGTCATGTCAAGACACAAAGTAGTGACAGGAACACTAATAAGAAATTCGTTGCCCTTTGAAATCTATGTCTAGAATGACCCTTGTGATGCCAATGAACACGGATGTTCACAGAGATCTTGAGTAAGGGGTAAGAGTACGTATTAGCAAGCTCGTTTATTTGAACACCTAATCCCGCCTGCTTCGATAGCGGCCTCTATTAATTATAAGGGAAGTTATTTATACTCAATATATTGTCAATTGTATGCATGAGATGCAACAAACATGGATTAATCCTACCATGTGAGATTTAGACTATGTCAGTTGACAAGCAATTTAGCAATTAAATGGGTCGAAGTTCGAATTATATTGATGATATATGAATTGCCAAATAAATAAATCATACAGGATAAACATGAAATTACAATAAATGGATTACAATTGAGTTACAATGGATAATTTGAATTTACGTCATAAGTATGCCCAATAAAGATTTTGAAACGAAAAATAATAAAATTAAAATTAAAGAAAGAAATTCAAATATGAGAAATATGTCGAATTATTAGTAATAATATGACATAATAGTCGATTAAAGCCTTAAACCAAAGCTGCGTCTGAACAAGGTGAGTTCAGAGGCAGAAACCACCACAGAACAGGCGTCCCTTAGAAGAGGCGCATCATACCGTGCGTCTGTTCTTGAGTTAAGTTCTGACTGTGAAAGTCAGACTCGTTTAATCGTTATTGTTCATTGGTTAGTTAATGTTGATTATTGATATATAACTCGAGTAGAAGCGATTTAATCATATTACATGCATATGGAACCGTCATAAAGCAATAAAAGGGGAATGAAAACGAGACATTACAAGTTATGGTTATTCTATGATGTCGGAACGATATATATACAAAACTTGAATTAGAGACGGTTGAAAGCAAAGTAAAACAAAATCTGAAAAATAAAGAGAAATATGTACAAAAGACGAATTCTAGGGACTTGATATAGATGAATCGAGTCTCTAAAATCCGGGTTTGAATTTAATGACAAAAACCCGCAAATATTAGTTACAAGGGATTTAAGTTGAAAATTATTAATAAAAACAAATTTCATAAACTGAAAATATGAGAATTGAAGAAACAAAGGTAGAAAAATGAAAGATAAAAGGAAACAGATACTCGAGGAAGAAGAAGAAGAAGAAGAGCATCAGCCTCTGGAAGAGGCGCAGCAAATGCTGCGACTATTCTAGGAGGCGCATCTACTGGTGCGTAACTTCTTGGTCGTCTTTCGCTGCTGTTTTGCAAAGATAGATTGAAAAGGTTATTTTAAAATCGATTTTGAGTATACTTGTGATATAAATCCATACATTAATTAATACACAGTAAAATACAATAAAGAAAACTGGGATTTACACCCTCAGACTTACATGTTTGACGAAGCGAGATTAACTAAGTTGTCGTTGTAGTGATTGCTTGACTTGATGTAATATGAAAGTGCCGTCTTAAGAGGATTTACAATAAATTGATTAAGTTGATTAAACTATAGTGATCAAGTGAGTCGGTCTATGCAACATGACTGGTACTCAGAATGATCTAAGCTTACGTGGTCGCGTAGAGCAAGCATGTAGGTGTCGAAAAGCAAGAACGCGGTCTTAGAATGCAAAGGGAGAAGAGAAGGGCGGACACTCGCGTGAAAAATATGTGAGGCGGAGGCCTCTATTTATACTAATTACGTGAAGGAATTTAGGTAAAAGTAGGATTAGGAAAGAAATCTGGAAAAAATATTAAAATTGGAGAAAAGGCAGCCTGGGAAGAGGCGCAGCAAATGTTGCGATCCTTCCAAGAGGCGCAGCACCTGCTGCGTTCTCTCTTGGGCAGTTTCCTCCTCAGCAAGGAAGATTTTCGCGGTTCTATTTAGGAATTAGGGAATATGTATGCTTCCTTATTCCGCAAGGTATATATTTTCGTGATAAGAGTGGTCGGATCGGTTTTGTTACTCGTCATTAAAAGTTACCTAGACGAAAACAATATTTATAACTTCACAAACTACTCTACTCTTAGTAAAAAGGTAAATAAAGGTCGGATCCCAAGGGACGGGTATTGATATAGGATTTTCGATTGCAAATGGTTGTGTCTAAGGGTGTCACAATTTGGGTTGAGGTAGGAGATCAAGTAAACTAATCAACAAATGTAAATAAAGTAAACAAAACAAGCAAGATGATTAAAGTGAGTTGTAAACAATTGATTAAAAGCACTAGGGTGTCATGGGTTCATAGGGGATTCATGGGATTTGATCATACAAACATGTTCTCTACTAGATGAAAGCAATATTATTGTGATGGGATCGAGTTAGTGTATATCTTACAATCCCTAAGAAGGTTTGGGTCCCGGAGCCGAATCGATTAGATTGTACAACACCTACAAGTCGACTTAATCCTCCCTGTCCAACTATATGCAGGGTCTAATGAAACTCGAGTTGGTTTATGTCTTACAAGTCTCTTTGAAAAGGTAAGTGATGGGTAAAAAATGCAAGGATTCATAGGCTCGCATTTCGTCAAACATAACATGTGCATAAGTTTGGATCACAACAAACAAGCAAATTAATTATGAAAACATATTAGATTAAGCATGAATCAATCCCCATGTTGGTTTCCCCTAATTCCCCATTAACCCTAGTTAAGGAAACTACTCACTCATTATCAAGTTTAGTATGCTAACAAGGTTGTCAATCATACTAGCAAGGCAAAACATGATGAACAAATGAAGATGATTAACAATAATTAAAAAGGATTAAGAGAGAATTATACATATAAAGATGATTCTAAATAATGAAGCAAAGAATAATAGAAGTACTTGATGATTGATGGAAGTTTGTCAATCCTCCAAATAACCCGAATAAACTTCTAATTACCCAAAATAAATGATGAACAATAGAGAAATTAAGGAAAGATTAACAAATGAGATTTGTATTAATGTTAAATTAAGAATTGATTACAAGATTAAGAGAATATTAAGACTTGATTAAGATAAGATTAAGATCCTATTAAGATGACATGCTAATCTAGGTAGTGCAATGGGGTATTTATACTAGAGATTAGGTACAAGGATTAGGGTTACTAAGGGCTTAAATGACTATTAAGACCCTTAATAAAAGTTGAGGAAGTGCTCCTCTCCAAGGAGATGCTCATCTCTGTTTTGGTAGTCTCCAGGAAGTATGCTCGTCCCGAGCGTCTAGGCAGTAGGCACGGTGGGTTCTGCAAGGAAATCCGAGCGGATCAGGGGAGAGACGCTCGGATTTTTTTGCCTCAAGATGAGCGTCTTGGCATCGGTTGCTCAGATTGGTGGGCAGGGAGACGCTCGTCCTGGGCAGGGAGACGCTCGGATCCTGGGTCAGCACTTCTCTTTTCTTCTCTCCCCAACAATCCTCGGGGATCTTGTTGGGGATGCAAGGATCCTTTCATCACTGCCCAATCTACTTCATTATCTACATAGGCCTTATAGTATCGTCTTCCCTTTGATGCTTGGTCATTGAATTTGATCAATTTAGCTTCATTTTGCCATGAAAATTCAAGGCTTGCACTCCTTTCCTACCAAGGGAACAAAACCTCAAAGAATATGCAAAACGGGAAACTAAAGATAGTAAATGACCCAATTATGCACTAAAAAGCATAGGAACGAGGCTAATTCGGGGACTAAATATGCTTAAATATGAGTCACATCAAATATCCCCAAACTTAACCTTTGCTCGTCCCGAGTAAAGAGGTGACAAAAACTAGGACCCTTATTCAAACTAACCTACTAATATAGCTGATGTGAGACAATTAGCGGGTCTCACTCCGCCCCTTCAACTCACAACAAGACAACCATGAGGTAGGATGCCTTCTTGCAAGGCAAGGTGGGGCTTGCCAAAATGGCGACACATCCCAGCATTAAGCACACAAAACAAGTAAATGGATGCATCTACAAAAATGAATAGCCACTCTCCTTATCTAAGTGGCGGAAATTATCTAAAGGGGAAGCAATCTATGGGTACACATTCCACCATAGATATGATTTCTTCAAACTACTAAGCCTAGAAGGATACCAATAAATCACCTCCAAGTTGTGTCAAGCTAGGGTACCTTTGTCCTCAATCGTTAAATGCTTTCGTCAAGAGTAGACTCCCTATGGTGTTAGAAACACTGGGGAATCGCGGAATTCCCCTTCTTGCCTAGACAAGAAGAAGGGTCGTCCCCTCTCTACCATGCACAAAAGTGGATACGATGGAAAAGGGATCAATAGAATTTGAGTTTCATATGGGAGTTTGCTTTGTTATTGTTTTTCCGCCCAATTTATGGCATTTGACATTTTGAGAACATTTCTTTTGATGTTTGGCATTTTCAACACTTGACAACTTCAACTTTTTCTTGCATTTTCTTTTTGAACATTTTCAAAGTCACCCCATTTGTAGGGAGGGTGCTTATATTTGAAGCATAGGAGTTTTCATTTTGTTACTCCTGTTTTCTTCTGATGCAATTGCAAACTTTTTGATTTTTCATTTCATTTCTTGAACTCAAATTTTGAACAATTTTTGTGCCCATTCCCTTTGATGACAAAATGTGGTAGAACATGGATGATGGTTGCATGGTTTCAAGGGTCACCTTAGAATAAACGGTAGCCAAGGAGTTATCACACCACAAGGTACTCTTGACTAGACCTTAATCCATGGGTCAAAGGATACTAGCATGACACATCCTAGGGTGTTTTACAAGTATTCTAACAAGCAAAGTCTTAAGAATAAAAAGTATCTACAAGGACCTTATATACACTTGTCAAGCTTCCCAATTAGATGGTTTCACAAAAATTTTCTTAAATGCAACTATATGCCATGATGCAACTAACATATTTACATCCTAATGCATATGCCTCTACCAACTAGTATGCCAAATAATCTAAATGCAATCCTATAATCACATTCTTTTTACCACATCAATCAAAATAAAGCGTGTAGATACCCAGTATCTGCTGAGCCTCCAACAAACACCCGATGATTATCGGACTACAACATGCTTTGGAATCGCGGCGTTTGATCGACAGTTTGTGTACAACTTTATATCGGAAAACTTAAAACGATTTCAAAAATAAAACATTTCAAAACTTTTTAAAAGTACCTGGAGTATTTAATGCATGACGACGGGGTCGCAATGACACTAACTAGAGTCAAAACCGACACCGGACCAAAAATCGACTCAAAATTCAAATCCCGACTCCAACAACGAGTCAAACTGAGTCAAACACAAAAAACAAACCATTCAAATGCTTCTATGTTAAGATTTCCCGGAATCTTACATAGTCAAGTACCAAACATGTTCATCCAAATCCTAGGATAGAACAAATCATGATTGCATTCGTGTGATAGTGATAAGACACTTCGAAGACGTGCGACGTGGCTCGCGCCTCTTTGAGCAGCCTAGGTGCCCATCTTGCTCAAAACTCACACAACCACTCATTTTCCTATAAATACCCCTTAAATGGAACCATTTGAGAGTTACGCGAGTGTCCGTCCCCTCTTTTCTCCCTTAAAATTCTAGACTCGACTTCCTAAGGCACAATCCGACACGTGTTTACGACCTACCAATCGTAAACACAAGCCTTACACATTGTTTGGCACCGTCATCGTGCATTAAATCACTTGACCGACCATTTCAACCACTACACCATCACTAAACTTAACAAAACACTCTTTTTACTTACTAAAACGGTTTTAAACCGAGTCTTTTTCGACCAAACGAGTTGATACACTTACGTCGGTTTCTCGCCATAAGCCAAGCATATAAGTATGAGGGTGTAAAAATCCTTTTTTATCATGTCTTTACTTGTTTCATGACTATAACATGCTAAATCATGCATAACATGGTCCAAAACATGGGAATAATGAGCCAAAACCGGACCTTTTGTTTGAGGCAGAGGCTACTTACGTAGCACATAGGCTCGCGTCTAAAGCACCCTGCCCAGCCTTAAGTCCAACCGTGTTTGGTCTCTTCTTTTCCCCTATTTTCATTTTCATATTTGTAATCGGTTTTTACCATTTCAAGTATTTTCAAACCATTTTCTACAAGTTTTAACCATAAAATATTTTTCACCCTTGGTTCTTAATACCATGACTGTTTAATCCGTATTTCGGTAATAATATTTGGTTAATTACATTTAAAAGGTATTTTAAAGCCTTTTATTTCAGTTCTTTACATTTTGGAAGATATTTTAAAACCTTTCATCATTTCTTTACATTTTCAAAACAAATATATTACTCACACCAACACAAAGTCATCCTTGGTTCTACATACCATGTCATATTTTAACCCGAGTATGATGATGAGTATCGACTAATTATATTCAAATGAACTTAAAACAATTAGTTCATATTCATTTTCAAAACTATTCATGTCAAGTTTACAAAGTCGAACCCGACATCGAATACCGTCAAAACAATGACGATTATTCAAGTCTCGTTCTTCAAATCAACACAAATACGGCCTAAACGGTCCTTTCAAACCAAAACGAGTTCAAATACCCATCTTTCAACACGTTTTATAAACGTTTTTCAATGGTCAGAGCACGTCATATACCTTTGACTGACCCATGCCTAAACAGGCCACTTCTTTTCCTATTTTCGAACCAGGAGAGACCCCCTTACATCGCCAATAGGCTCGCTCCTATTTTGGCTGCCTGATGCAGGGTCTGTTCCCCTTCTAGCATTGGTCTAGGACGATCTCGACTCCGGCTAACCCGGATATAGGACGGATCAGACGACTAATTTGCTCATTCAAAAACCGTATTTGCAAAAAGCCTTACTAAGACAAATGGATCACGTTATGCACCATAAACCTAATTTGGTAAATGGATGTTTAATTTGTTGGAGCTTGTGTCCTCCACAATTAGTGTGATAACATTTATAAATCTCTTATAGGTTCACAAGGGTATACTTTGTATTTTATCAGTTGATTAACGATTACCTAATAACGGTTGGCTTGCTAGAAAGTTTGACGTTATTATCATACTGATGGCGGTGATCAACTGGTCCTTAAAAGTCACACCTAAAGGATGTGATTGAGAGATGTGATTATGGGAATGTAATCACATTGATGCCTTATATGACTAAAAGGTTAGTCCATGTATTTGACTAAACAGTTAGTCAATGTGTTGATGAGACGATTATTTAATACAATTAAATAATATTAGTGAGATTAATTCTTTGTCAAATTAAAGTAAATTGAATATAAACAGTTATATTTAATTAATGTATATAATATTAGCTTGAGCGAATTAAGATGTTAATTCGTAATTAAATGTAATCGGTTATATTTAATTAGCTAATTATAAATATGCGATATTTATAGTTAAAGTATATATTATACGATATTGTCATAATAAATTATTACAGACCGGCATTAATAAATCGACTGCAAGCTGTTGTGTCTAGACTTATTAATACGGAATAAAATAAATGACAATTTATAAATTATACACTTTATATACATTTTGTAAACTACCAAAATAAGAAGATTTAATCTCATTATTTTTGGTAGGTGGAAAAACCGAAGATAAGAAGATAATTCCTCTTATTTTTCGGTTGTATGGGCCGAAAATTATGAAAGAAAAATCTACCCTATTTCTCTCCTAATACACAGTTTTATAAGTGGAGAGGTAGATCATTTTCTAACCTAATTTTTAACCTAGCATTCTCTCATCAAACAAAAACACAAAACCCTAAATTAATTAAAAAATTTGGGGATCTGATTCTAGCAATTTGAGGGGCATTTCTCGAAGCATCTTGGGTGCAACGATTAGGCGAATATCAATTTGATATTGTTCTTAGGCCATAATTGCTAGGACCGAAGGTTGATTCTTAATCCCTATTCTATTTTGTTTATGCAATTCATTTATGACTAGTTTTCATAGATTATAATTTCGTTATAATCCATATTTTTAAAGGAAGTATACCGATATTTCCCATAAGTGGTATCAGAGCCAAGGCCACGAAATTATTTTATATGAATTTCATAATTGAATTTAAACAATAAAGTTTGAAGAATCGAAAAAAAAAAATCAGCTGTGAAGAAAATTTATTTTTGCCGTATGAAAAAAAAAATTGCCGAAAAGTTTTTCTGTTTTTTTGTTGATTTGTTCCATTTTGACTTATTAATATTTTTGTTTTAATTTGTTAAAATGATAATATGATGAATTTGTAGTTGTTTTGATTTAATGAGGATTAAATTAAAATGGAAATGGAAATCGTCTTGTTTGATGATTTGCTATATAGTTTTTGGCATAGATGGTTTTAAATCGTTGTTTAGAATCATGTTTCATTAATTTATATGTTCATGATTATGACAATCTTGTTCTAGTAGCAACTATAAACGAATTTGTTCATCTAAATGTTTTTTGTTATTAGGGCATTATGCCGCAAAAGAAAAAAAAGTTTCTGTTTTTTTTGTTTTGGCTGTTTGTCGTGACCAAAAAAAAGGGTTTCTGGTTTTGTTTTTGGTTTTGAGGATATGCCGAGTGCATTAAAAAAAAAGGAAATCTGTTTTTTTTTTCATTTTTGAACAATGCCGTGAGCATTGAAAAGAAAAAAAAAACCTGTTTTTTTTAAGTTTGCCGAGAGCATTATGAAAACAAAAAAAAAAATTGTTTTGTTTTTGGCCAATATTGATTATACATTAAATTAATAATGTATGATTAATTATTGTGAAGAAGTTCACAATTTTTAGATACCTAATTATTTTAAAGAAGTTTAAAATAATGTTGGATTAATTCATATTACAAGATTAATGTGAATTAAGATTGAAATTATTGTGAGTAATTGAGAAATTGTCACATAATTTGATCATTTAAATAGGTGGTTTGGATAAATTAATCTACATAATTAAGGAATTATGTCTTGCATGTTTAATTTATTAGTTGATACAATTTTTAGTTGAATGAATCGTTGAATGGATTTATTTACGTATTTTTGCAATCGGTTGTAATTTGTAATACCTAGTGTGGCCTTAGTTAAATTATGTTTTCGTAATGATGGAAACATAATTTTTAATGTAATTTTGAGATCTCGATTCTCCTTTTATTTTCTTTAAGTAGTATGTTTTGAAATTAGAATGTAAATAGGTTTATTTTGTAATTTTAAAGAAGACTAAAGATGGAGATTGGATTGCTCACTCCCGCTACATGGACCAAGATGGAACATCAAGACAAGCTTCTCGGGTCCAAGGATGGATTCCAAAATTGTATTTAATGTTCATTTTGGTAGATAGGCCACACTAGGACTTTATTTTGTTTACGTTTTTCCATTCCTATTGCTTTTCATTCACATGATAGTTAGTGCATCATATTCCGCCTAAACCAAACCACCTAATATTACTAAAATGCAGTAAAATTGACTCATATAGGTTGAATGTTAGTTTTCATAGACATACAGATGTCACACTTTTTAAAGCCATCACCTTAGTTTATTCATTCACGCATGCTAGATATTAGTTCACTTAAAATGAATTAAAATAAAGTTGATGGGATCTTCCTCTAAAACTGAAATTGAGACTAGTCTTTATAAGGGCAAACAACTATGAATCCCTTCTTTGTCGGTAGGCATATAGGACATTACTCTCCATATGACCCCTTCTACGTTGGGTAAGTAGTTTGTGTTGACTTAGTTTACCTCAACAAAATAGTCCGAAGAGTTTCTCGTATTATGATGGAGTAAAGATAGAATTTACAGAAATTTATCGACCAAGAATTCTAATAGTAGAATTAGCCAAGAGGTTGGCTTATCATTTACAGAAAATTGAGTCTTGGGATCATTTATATAATTCTTGAGGGAGGTCAATTGTATAAATGCTTGAGTCTTCGCGTTATAAAAGTATTGCATTAGACTTAAATCATAAACGATGAGTATGCTTATTATATTTATTCTTCTTCTCGCAGTTTAGAATACGTCTTATTTTGATAATAATGTTACAGCAAATGGCTGGACATAACGAAATCCCTATGCCAAGTGCCACACTTGGACGCGAGTCTTGGCTTAAAGCTTTCATGGACCACATGAATCAGTTCACACGTCTGAAAAATGACGGGTCCAACTTTGCGGACTAGAAGGCATCATTGCGGAATGCTGCCATTGCTGACGGTAAGCTCAAGTACTTAACTGAGCCAATACCGCCAAACCCAGGTCCCAATGTAGGAGTCAATGAGTCACTTGCTTATAGTGACTTCATTATGGAAGCGGGTGCGATAAAGAACGTACTCATCTTTGCAATGGAAACCAATTTGCAGAGACGCTTCGTTGCCCAAGGTGCAAACAAGATTTTCACCACGCTCACTAACGAGTTCTCAAAAGCACCGAGAATCGTTACTTATGAGCATACCTGTCGCTTCTTTGATGCGAAACTCCAGAAGAACCAACCGGTTAGCCCACACATTCTTAACATGATTGAGAATGTCGAGAAATTGGAGGCACTTGATTGCAAAATCAGTGAGAGCATAGTCATTGACCGTATGCTTCATTCACTTCATGATGGTTTTGCCCTCTTTAGGGCAAATTACTATATGAATGACATGAAGAAAAGTCCTCATGAGCTACACTCACTTCTCGTACAGACCGAGAAGGATATGAAATTGAGTGGGAGCATGAAGCAAGATGTTCTCATGATTTCCAACAAGAATAAGGTTAAGGGCAAGGCTCACGGCGACCTAACTGTAGGAAAGCCGAAGTTTAAAAAGTCGGGAAACGGTAAGAGTGGGCCTGGTGAGACTAGTGGCTCACTAGGCAAGGCAAAGAGCAAGAACGGTAACGTTGAATGCCACCATTGTCACAAGTCTGGACATTAGAGGAGGAACTGTCCCGTTTACCGTGAGGACATAAAAGCAGGCCGCGTCACTCCTGTTGGTATGTCATCTTATATTCATATGATTGAGATTAACCATGCAAGTTTCGGAACTTGGGTACTTGATACTGGTTGTGGTTCTCATCTGTGTAATCATTTGCAGGGCCTAAAGAACATCACACCTCTCGCAAAGGGTGATCTGGACCTGTGAGTTGGGAATGGAGCATGAGTTGCTGCAGTCTCAAAAGGAACATACGTAATCCAGCTCCCTAGTGGGTTTGAGTTATATTTATATAACTGTTACTACGTACCTAGTTTATCTAAGAACATTATTTCTGTTTCCGTACTCGATAAAGACGGATTTGCATTTTCAATAAAGGATAATAGCTGTATTTTCTCTTTCAATGAAATGATTTATGGCAAAGCGGTTTCAATGAATGGAATTTACATCTTAGATCAAACTACAGATATATTACACGTGAATAATAAGAAATTAAAGGTTGGTGACAAAGATCAAACCTATCTATGGCATTGTTGAATGAGACACATAAATGAAAAACGTGTAAAGAAACTCGTCGAGAATGGGACTATTCCCGCATTCGATTTTTCTACATTTGGCACGTGTGAATCATGTCTCATCGGCAAAATGACTCGAATTTCCTTCAAAGGTGTTGGAATGCGCGCTAGTGACCTATTAGGACTCATACATACTGATGTATGTGGACCTATGTCAATTACCGCTAGAGATGGCTATAGATATTTTATCACTTTCACGGACGATTTGAGTAGATACGGATATGTCTACTTAATGAAGCATAAAAGTGAGTCCTTTGAAAAATTCAAGGAATACCAGAACAAGTTTGAGAACCAAATGGGAAGAAAGGTTAAAGCACTCCGTTCAGATCGGGGTGGCGAATATCTTTCAAATGATTTTGATCAACACCTTAAAGACTGTGGAATCGTTTTACAGTTAACTCAACCTGGAACACCTCAATTAAATGGTGTGTCCGAACGGAGAAATCGAACACTACTTGATATGGTTTGATCCATGATGAGTCATACGGTAGTACCTGATTCATTGTGGGGTTTTGCTCTATTGTCAGGTGCTCTTATACTTAACCGAAGTCCGACTAAAGCTGTCGACAAGACTTCATATGAAATGTGGAAGGGAACGGTCCCTAACTTGTCCTTTATTCGGGTTTGGGGCTGTGAGGCTTATGTCAAGTGGAGACACGAGGACAAGCTCGGCCCGCGATTGGTCAAGACATACTTTATTGGTTATCCAAAAGGAATGTTTGGTCATTACTTCTATTCGCCTACCGAATATCGAGTTTTTGTTGCGGCTAGTGCGACATTCTTAGAGAAAGAATTTCTCGAGAACAAGTCAAGTAATAGAACCTTCGAGCTGTCGGAGATTTAAGAACCAACAACCGAGGAACAGATGGAGGAATTTGTTCCTCCAACTGATGATACGGTTAATATTCCTCAGGAACCTAGGACGTCGGGTAGAGTCTCTAGTCCTCTGGACATATACATTGGTATGGTCGAGGAGAGTGACGTTTTAATCCTAGAGAGTAATGAACCCACTACCTATAAAGGTGCCATGATATGTTCTGACTCAAAGCTATGGCTTGAAGCCATGCAATCCGAGATGGACTCCATGTAAGAGAATGACGTATGGGATCTAGTTGATTTGCCTAATAAGGTAAAGCCTCTACAGTGCAAATGGCTTTACAAAATAAAGCGTTCTGTAGACGGGCAACCAGATACCTATAAGGCACGACTAGTGGCAAAAGGTTTCACTCAAGTGAACGGTTTGCATTATGATGAAATTTTTGCACCCGTAGTTATGATGCGTTCCATTCGGATTATCTTAGCGATTGCCGCTTTTCATGACTATGAAATTTGGCAAATGGATGTGAAAACCACCTTCTTAAACGGTTATTTGGAGGAAGAGTTGTACATGGTACAACCCGATGGTTTCATAGATCCTGAAAATCCTAAGAAAGTGTGCAAGCTTAAGCGTTCCATTTATGGACTTAAGCAAGCTTCTCGGAGTTGGAATCATCATTTCGACCAGGTGATAAAAGAGTATGGTTTCACTCGCGGTCGAGGAACCATGCTTATATATCAAGTCGAGTGGGAGCAAGATTGTTTTTTTGATATTGTATGTTGATGACATACTCTTGATTGGGAATGAAATTCCTCTCTTATCTTCGGTTAAAGGATGGTGGAAGAACCATTTCCAGATGAAAGATCTGGGTGAGGCACAACGCATATTGGGAATCCGTATCTATCGAGATAGATCACGACGGATGTTATCACTGAGTCAGGAGTCTTATTTAGATAAGATTATTGAAAAATTCAGCATGACCAACTCCAAGAAGGGGAACCTTCCAATGACGTCTGGGATGCAGTTGAGCAAATCTCAGTCACCCACAACGCCTGAAGGAATTGAGCGCATGAGTCGTGTTCCTTATGCATCAGCCATAGGATCAATCATGTATGCCATGATATGCACACGTCCAGACGTGGCATATGCGTTGAGTATGACGAGTCGGTACCAAAAGAATCCAGGTGAAACACACTGGATAGCTGTTAAAACCATCCTTAAGTACCTACGAAGGACTAAGGATAGGGTATTGACTTATGGAGGAGATACTAAGCTATGCGCAATCGGTTACGCAGATGCTAGCTTCCAAACGGATCGAGATGATTCAAAATCTCAGTCCGGGTTCGTCTTCACTCTTAATGGTGCTGCGGTCAGATGGAAGAGTTCCAAACAGGATGTTGTAGCAGATTCTACTATTGAATCCGAGTACTATGCCGCTTCGAAGCAGCAAAGGAAGCTATATGGATGCGTCAATTATTACAAGGACTTACGATAGTTCCTAGTTCGAATGACCCGATCACCATTTATTGTGACAATAGAGGTGCCATCTTCTAGGCTAAGGAGCCAAAGTCTAGCAACAAGTCTAGACATGTATATCGGAAAACTCACATGATCCGTGATTACGTGGAGCAAGAGGAGATAGTGATTGACAAGATAGCTTCGGATGATAACATCGCGGATCCTCTCACTAAACCGTTGAATTATGATAAGCATGAGGGGCACGTTATTTCCATGGGAAGTAAATGTGTTCCTGAGTTGTAGTAGTTGATTATGGATTTGATACATTATCTTTTTCATATACTATTTATAACTTCATCGTTTTATTTCATATTTTGTTTTTCATGTGGATTGTACTGACAACATTGAACGCCACAAAGTGAACTGAATTACATTATATTTGTTTTGGTCCGTAATCGCCCACATGAGCCGATAACTCTGGCTATTATATTGTGCAGTTGATTGATGGTGGGTTCAACGAGCCATAAGTCAAACAGTTGGCTGATCGATCACATATGCGAGTTATAACGATACCTCGTAGGACAATAAATTGTGACAACGTAATGGAGTCCTAAATGTTTAATAAAATTTGGTTCCAGGTCGTGGATTGGACGTCCATTGTGTTCCTAGAGTCGATTCTTTTGACTATCGACTGTCTCTTGAGATTAAGGCAGTTTTTGGGTGACTTTGGTTTCTTTCTCATGGTCTGCCGTAACAGGAGTCTAAGCATATTTCTTCTGGGTCATTTCATACTGTGCTTATATCTGCAGGATTCGAGTTAAAAAAAATATCCAACCTTTATCAGGTTTAGTTATTTCTCAGGGCCACTCGAGGAGTTGTAACTGAAATGCATGGCCATGCTCGAATGATGATTCGTTTATCAGTTAAGTTACTCTCTAGTCGGGGAAACCACTCTTGATATTGATCACTTGTAAAATACGACCTTTGTGAATACGGATTTTGCAAATTGTTTTAGATTGAGTGGGAGAATTTTAGGAAATGAGAATCGGTTATTGCACATACACTTGTGAGGACAAGTGGGAGATTGTTGGAGCTTGTGTCCTCCACAATTAGTGTGATAACATTTATAAATCTCTTATAGGTTCACAAGGGTATACTTTGTATTTTATCAGTTGATTAACGATTACCTAATAACGGTTGGCTTGCTAGAAAGTTTGACGTTATTATCATACTGATGGCGGTGATCAACTGGTCCCTAAAAGTCACACCTAAAGGATGTGTTTGAGAGATGTGATTATGGAAATGTAATCACATTGATGCCTTATATGACTAAAAGGTTAGTCCATGTATTTGATTAAACAGTTACTCAATGTGTTGATGAGACGATTATTTAATACAATTAAATAATATTAGCTGAGACGAATTAACTGTCAAATTCGTAAATTGAATATAAACAGTTATATTTAATTAATGTATATAATATTAGCTTGAACGAATTAAGATGTTAATTCGTAATTAAATGTAATCGGTTATATTTAATTAGATAATTATAAATATGCGATATTTTTAGTTAAAGTATATATTATACGATATTGTCATAATAAATTATTACAGACCGGCATTAATAAATCGACTGCAAGCTGTTGTGTGTAGACTTATTAATACGGAATAAAATAAATGACAATTTACAAATTATACACTTTATATACATTTTGTAAACTACCAAAATAAGAAGATTTAATCTCATTATTTTTGGTAGGTGGAAAAACCGAAAATAAGAAGATAATTCCTCTTATTTTTCGGTTGTATGGGCCGAAAATTATGAAAGAAAAATCTACCCTATTTCTCTCCTAATACACGGTTTTATAAGTGGAGAGGTAGATCATTTTCTAACCTAATTTTTAACCTAGCACTCTCTCATAAAACAAAAACACAAAACCCTAAATTAATTAAAAAATTTGGGGATCTCATTCTAGCAATTTGAGGGGCATTTCGCGGAGCATCTTGGGTGCAACGATTAGGCGAATATCAATTTGATATTGTTCTTAGGCCATAATTGCTAGGACCGAAGGTTGATTCTTAATCCCTATTCTATTTTGTTTATGCAATTCATTTATGACTAGTTTTCATAGATTATAATTTCGTTATAATCCTTATTTTTAAGGGAAGTATACCGATATTTCCCACATAATTTCTGTCTTGCATGCAAATCAATCATAAATCCAACTCGACATCTTATACTTGATACTGGGAATAAATCAACCGACTTAGAAAGCTCTCACATATTAGGTTTAAACTATTGGATGCGCATTCATGCATGTAAACCGTTTTATCAACTTTTGCATTCAACCAACCAAGATCGATCAGTAGAGGCCGCTACCGCGGGCGGGATTGGGTGTCTGATTAAAGGACTTCTCAATACGTACCTTCACCTCTTACTCAGAAACTTTGGAGAGTGGACGACCTTATCGAGGGCGTACGAGAGTCATTTTAGAGATAGGATGCTAAAGAGGGACGATTCCTTATCTTTAGTACCTATGTCTAACACTGCTTTGTGCTTCGTTTGACCGAGGTATAAAGTGGATTTGAACGGGTTCCAAGCATCCCACAAATGCTTGGTGGCAACTTCGAACATCTCTAATCATTTAGAGACCCTTGCCGAGACGAAACCGACCTATCTAAAACGATCTGGTCGAAAGCATATTTTTACGCCGGCGAGCGTGGCTTTCAAAAGACCGTTGTATGTCCACAGATCGGCTGGGCGTGTAGGTGGGCCCACGTCCACTGTTTTGCGAGTCTGCTGGGGATGACTAGGACACCTATGTCTTTCTGATCCCTAGATGGTGAGACTCGAACTAGGTCTTGGTTGGAATGCATTAATTGATATTACGGTCACGGTCGGGTTCCTTGTCCGGGCCCACAACCTAACCCTTTTCAACCAATTGGCTCCTCTCGTCGGCGTGAGTTTTCTCATCCCCGCGTTTCGAATCCCGATTGAGTCAAGCATGCCGTTGATGATACACATTTTTGTTTCGTCAAAGAGGTTTCATCACCTTCGAGCACGAGGCTAGGGCACCCTCCTTACACATTTTGTTTGGATTGGTATCCCTCTCGCAAATCGAGGTTTGATTGCTTGGTGTGTAACTCACCCTTTTAAGCCAAAACCCGTGTCAGCATAATGCATAATATAATGAAACTGTGAGTGCTTATGTGCTATGTGATCATAAGTCCTTCCGTGTCATTTTCAAACTTTCAAAAACACTTTTTTGCGCCTTTATAATGACCATTTCAAACCTCGGTCTTTCGCTGGCTGTTGCATTTTAACACGCCTTTCTAGGCCGTCGTAATGACGATTTTCAAAACCCGGTTTTTATAACCATTTCGACATGCCTTTCTAGGCCGTCAAAATGACGATTTTAAAACCCGGTTTTTATAACCATTTCAACACGCCTTTCTAGGCCGTCGTAGTGACGATTTTCAAAACCCGGTTTTTATAACCATTTCAACACGCCTGTCTAGGCCGTCGTAATGACGATTTTAAACCCGGTTTTTATAACCATTTCAACACGCCTTTCAAGGCCGTCGTAATGACGATTTTCAAACCCGGTTTTTATAACCATTTCAACCCGCCTTTCTAGGCCGTCATAATGACGATTTTCAAACCCGGTTTTTATAACCATTTCAACACGCCTTTCTATGCCGTCGTAATGACAATTTTAAAACCTGGTTTTTATAACCATTTCAACACGCCTTTCTAGGCTGTCGTAATGACGATATTCAAACCCAGTTTAATAACCATTTTCAACACGTCTTCCTAGGTCGTTGTAATGACGATTTTAAAATCCGGTTTTTATAACCATTCCGACACGCCTTCCTAGGCCGTCATAATGACGATTTTCAAACTCGGTTTTCTACAGCCATTTCAAATCACCTTTTTACGCCGTTATAATCGCTGAGTCTAGACACGGATTTTAACCCGTTTTGCGCCGACAATGGCTCTTTCAAAACTCGAGAAAAGCACACACCCTTTTCTCAAGACACATTTTAATAATCCCGAGAACCATACACCGTCCCCGAGACCTTTTCAAACATTTCAAACTCGATTTTCAAAACATACAATTTTGAATTTCAAAAGACCTTCTTGGGAAACAGTACATTATTTTCCGAGCCGACTCAAACTCAAACCATCTTTTGCAAGCAAACGTAAGACAACCCTTTCAACTAACCGACTTGCGGAGATTCCTTTCTTCGGAAGCCGTCCATAAAGCGACAAACGAATCTTTTTGAAATTTCTATTTTCGAAAACTTCAGTCCACCACTCCAATTCCGCCTCGTATCTATCGAGTCGAAGCAAACGTACTTATGGGTCTTTACTTATGAGTCGTCTCACCACGAGACTCGTCCAAAGGCGTCACGCCACTACGTTGGACGTGTGCCAAAAGTTCGGTCAAAACCGTCACGTCATAAATCGAGTCAGCATCGAGGTACCACACACGGTCACCCTCGTCTAGTTAAGTCTGATCTTTGTCCCGTCCTTTATGTTGTCTGCGTTCAGTCTTTGAACCGTGCCGGATTGAGTTGTAATGTCAGCCATTTTCTCTGCCTCAGAACCATGGCCCCGTCTTCAACTTCGTCCAACAACAACAATGATAACAACAAAGATGTCACAACTGCTCAGCTAGCCAGCCTATTCACTGCTCTTAAGGTCACTCTGGACCGTGTCGAGACCCGTATCGACACCCTGGAAAACAAGGAAACTGGGGAGCACAACACTCCGCCTTTGACTAAAACTGAGAAAAGGCTCAAGCTCTTGGAAGAACAACTCCTGGCCTAGGGTAACAATATCCATCTTGAGAACAATCGAAGATTTGAACCTCTTGGGGATCAACTACCTGACAACTTTACCTTGACCGATGTGCCCAAATTCAAGGGAGTGGAGGACCCACTCAATCATATTCGAGCCTTCAAAGACTACATGGTCATTAAAGGGGCTAAACAGGAACTTTTCATCCGGATCTTTCCATCATCCTTGGAACCAATCCCTCGTCAATGGTACTACTCCCTTGATCCGAAGAACCTCACTACCTAGGATGAGGTTGCAGTTGAATTTGCTAAGCAATATGCCGACAATGTCAAAATCCAAGCCAATACCCGTACTCTTGAAGTCCTAACCCAGAAAGACAAGGAGGGATTCACCGAATTCTTGACCCGTTGGAGGAGAGTAAGCACTCAGTTGCTCAGCAAGGCGAGTGAGTCAACTTTGGTGGAAACGTTTGTCAACAATCTCCGCCAGGTATATGCCAACTTATTCAGGTACCAAAACATTAAGACCTTCCAGGATCAGCAAATCCTCGAGACACGCATTGAAGACGACCTATGAAAGGGCGTCCTAGCCAAAACCACCGGTAGAGGCTACCAGGGATCCACATCAACCGGATCTCGCCCTTATGGTCAGACAAACAAGATTGACGAGGTCAACCTCCTTGAACCAACCACTAAGAGCGCTGAGCGCCCCCAGAGAGTGTTCACCAATATAGGGTCAACTTATGCAAGCGCCCTAAAAAGGCTTATGGACCAAGGGAAATTACAACCGATCAGACCCACCCCGGATCCATCTGATGCTAAGAAATCCCGCCTCTGGAACCGTAGTGCCTACTGTCAGTACCACCAAGGGAAAGGGCGTGACACGAAAACCTGCTTCAAGCTCAAACACATCATCCAAGATATGATCGAGAGAGGGGAATTATCTTTGCCTCTACCGACTAAACCGAAAAACAAAACGAACCCTTTGAGAATCCATGCTATCTCCGATGACGAACCAATCTTGGACTGCTCACACCTCATCCTGCAAATTGATGACGGCGTGAATGCCCTGAAGAAGGATGCCTCGGACGGGGTATTTGTGTTCAGCGCCGCAACTATGCTTGCCATGTTCCAACAAGTCGAGGAAGCTATAGCTGGTCTCTCTGAAAGGATTACCCGACTTGACGATGCTTACCGCGGATTTATTTTCAATCCTCCAGCACCACGCCCAAGGGAAGGTCCCCCAAACACCCAAAACTACCCTCACCAAAGAGATGGATTGCTCCCGCGACCATTCTGGCACGCACCTCACAATAATCACCCTAACAATAATCAGCCCCATAATAATCAACCTCACAAAAACCAACCTCACAAAAACTACCCTCACAAAAATGTCCCTCACAAAAACTACCCACCGGGGAATTCCCCTCCAAGGTATTCTCAGGATCTCGAAATCAATGGTATCCAGAGAGATGATGTTGAAGATGTCTATATTGTCCCAGGGAAAGTGAAGTAGGCGAAAGAGATCG
This sequence comes from Silene latifolia, assembly GCF_048544455.1. Classification (NCBI taxonomy): domain Eukaryota; kingdom Viridiplantae; phylum Streptophyta; class Magnoliopsida; order Caryophyllales; family Caryophyllaceae; genus Silene; species Silene latifolia. The sequence continues at coordinate 70,228,580 of NC_133538.1, forward strand.
GTTATCTTACCCGGTCCGGACGCCCTTACCAAAACCCAAACAATTCAACGGTCGCTCCAACAACGAATGACCAATTTGTCCCGGACATGGACACTCAACCCAAGGCTCCCGAAAATTCGATCCTCAATGAACTGCAGAAAGCAAAAGCCGAAATTTCAATTTGGCAACTTATTGCCACGTCCTTCGAGCATCGACCAGCTCTACTACAAGCCTTAGGAAAACGGATTGTGCCCTCTACCTCCTCCCCGGAAGAAGTGGTAGCACACATGACAAGGGATGTCCTTGATTTGAGCAATCCGGTCATCTTCTCTGACAAAGATATCCCTCCCTTCGGAACCAACCATAACCTGGCACTATACATCACCGTACAGCGCCTCAAAAAGAATGTGCCTATGATCCTTGTGGATAACGGATCCGCGGTGAATGTCATTCCCCTCAAAACGGCTCACAAACTGGGTATCAAAGAAGCTGATTTGGTCCCAACCAATCAAGGAGTATGCGCTTATGACGGCACTCGTCGTAAGGTCGCAAGGCTTATCACTCTAACCGTCGTAACCGGACCACTGGAAAGGCATACCAGTTTTCAGGTAGTCGACATCGAGGCCTCCTTCAACATGCTTCTGGGACGTTGCTGGATTCACGCCGTCAAGGCAGTTACTTCTACCCTCCATCAGGAAATCAGGGTCCCCTATAACGATCACGATTCCTGCTTCCCAGATCAAAGCCATCAAGAAAAAGGGAATGGCCTCCCAAGCCATTGAGGAGGATGACAACAAGATGTGGGGATTTCAAGCTGTGAATGTCCTAACTGATGAATCAACACCCTCTGGTTGTGACCCGTTTGCCAACCTCGCAGTCAACCGCATCCTGATGCGCCAGGGTTACTTCCCGGGCTTACCCCTCAATCCGCTGAAGAGTACCTTACCTCCCTTGAAATAGGCTAAGGTCCCCAACAACCCCTTCGGACTGGGCTATGAACCTACCAATGAAGATATCCAGGAGATAAACTTCCTGATTCGGAAGCGCAAGAAGCACAGAGTCATCCTCCGTCCCTATCATTTCACCCTCAATGGATACTTTGTCCCTGAAGGAGAGTCCGAGCTCTACCATGGCATTCCTGAGCCGATCTATGACTCTGTGGCCAAGGTCAGACACCCGGGTGTGGAAGTCTTCCAGGACTGCTACTTCATCCCCAACAACACCAAAGCTGCATCAACCGAGTTTAAGTCGTCCCCATGCCTCGACGGACAAGTTGTCACTCTCCTCTTCGGAGAGGATAACATCAAACACCTCGACTATAAGGACATCATCAATATTGCTCTAAGGGACAACCAATTTGACCCCACCGCCTTGATCTCCGACACTGACCCGGAGAGCACTACACAGGGCTGGAGGAAAACCGTCAAGTGGACCGATCGCTAAGGCCGCATTCTCAAGATCACAACTGGAGAAGGCCCTACGTTCAAAAAGGGAAGTGAAGAAGAATCTGAGTCGGAGTCGGAGTCATAGTCTGTCTTAGCTCCTAGCACTCCTGATGTCCCAGTCAACGTCCCCTTCCCGCTATTTTATCACAAGCTTATGGCTGCTTCAGAGGCTGAGTCTACTAGGGTCATCCCCACTCCCATGGAAGGTGACAAACTGGAGCCTGTTCCAGGGGCCACCACCTCTGCTGTGTCGCCTCTGACCGACCATGAGATGCCTGTCCTGTCCGAGCTTTTCGCTCGTGTCAACTTAGTGAACGCTAAGTTTGCTTATGACTCGTCTCAATTTAACTGCAATGCAATTCTGAATGACTATGAGGAATTTGACATGGGTGACCGCCCACCTCACTTAGCCAAAGAACTTGACAAACGGGAAACCAGGACCCCCATCATTGAGAGAGACCGAACCTATTAGCGTAGGAACCGACAACACACCTCAAGAACTTAGGATAGGGACAACCCTTGACCCCTCGGAAAGACAACAGTTCATTGAACTCATACACAAATACAAGGATGTATTCGCCTGGTCCTACAGAGATATGCCTGGGATCGACAGGGAAATTGCCGAGCACCGGATAACCATTAAGCCCGGAGCTAAACCCGTGAAGCAAAAACTGCGCCGGATGCTTCCTTAATGGGCCCTGAAAATCAAAGAAGAAGTGGATAAACAGTTCAAGGCCGGTTTCATCAAAGTATCGGAATACTCTACATGGGTGGCAAACATTATTCCCGTACCACAGAAAGACGGGAGAATTCGGGTTTGCGTCGACTTCAGGGATCTGAATAAGACGAGTCCAAAGGACGACTTCCCTTTGCCACATGTTGACATTCTGGTGGATAACACCGCCGAGCATGCCCTCCTATCATTCATGGACGGGTATGTTGGGTACAACCAGATCAAAATGGTTGAGGAAGACATGCACAAGACTGCATTCACTACACAGTGGGGTACGTACTGCTATACGGGCATCCCCTTCGGCCTCATCAAAGCCGGAGCTACCTATTAAAGAACCGCTACCACTCTCCTACATGATATGATGCATAAGGAGGTAGAGGTATATGTTGATGATATGATTGTAAAGTCAAGAGAACGGGACGGCCATATCAACGCCCTCCGGAAATTCTTCGCTCGTCTGCGGAAATATAACATGAGGCTAAATCCTTAAAAATGTGCATTCGAGGTCACCTCCGTAAAACTAATGGGACATGTCGTCAGTAAAAGAGGCATTGAGATTGATCCAACCAAAATCAAAGCCCTTCAACAAATGCCACGGCCTAAGAACGAGAAGGAGATTCGGGGATTTATTGGTCAGGTTCAATACATCAGCCGCTTCATAGCCAAGCTAACCATGATTTGTGAACCAATATTCAAGAAACTTCGCGCCTCCGATCACACCGATTGGGACGACGACTGCCAATAGGCCTTCGACAGGATAAAGGAGATCTTATCCAAACCTCATGTCCTCATGCCACCTCAACAAGGGATTCCTTTATCTCTATATCTGACTGTCACCGACACAGCCATGGGAGCAATGCTAGCACAAACAGTCGAGGGTGAAGAACGAGCCATCTACTACATCAGCAAGAAGTTCATCGAGTATGAGACAAGGTACACCCAACTGGAAAAGTTATGCCTTGCCCTATTATGGTCAACAAAGAAGCTGCGACATTACATGCTCAGCTACACGGTCCACATCTATTCCAAGATGGACCCGGTCAAGTACATCTTCGAAAAACCCGTACTAAACGGAAGGCTGTCTAGGTGGACACTCATGCTGTCCGAGTTTAACCTCAAGTTTGTACCCCTCAAGGTTATCAAGGGAAGGGCAGTCGCCGATTTCCTAGCAGAGAATCCCGTCAACAAGGATCCAACGACCGACATATGGTCACTTCCTGACGAGGACATCCTTTGTGCTGACACCGACGCATGAGACCTATACTTCGACGGCGCATCTAACCTGAGAGGCTTCGGGGTAGGAATCCTTCTAATATCACCATAGGGAGAACATGTTCCGATCTCGGTCAAGCTAGAATTTGCCGTCACCAACAATGCCGCTGAATATGAAGCATGCCTCATCGGCGTACAAGCATCCATAACACTTGGCATCAAGAGACTGAGGGTCCGCGGTGATTCCTCGCTCATCATCAATCAAGTGTCCGGATCATGGAAAATCCGAAGTGACAGCTTAGCTCCCTACCGAGCGAAAATCAATCAAGAGGCTGGGTTCTTCGACCAAGTCGACTACTTCCACCTGCCGCGAGAGGAAAATCAATTTGTTGATGCCCTGGCAAAACTTGACGCGCTCGTCAATATACCTGGCGACATGACATCGATGCCCCTATGTGTCGAGAGAAGGAACGAGCCAGCTCATATCAGTGACATCAACAACGACGAGGAAAACCATGATGAACCCTGGTACCAAGCCATCCTCAACTACAAAACCAAAAACGAGTTCCCTCCTAACTCTGATCCAAGAGGACAAAGAGCCATCCGTTTACTTGCATCACAATTCATGAAGAACCAAGATCAACTATACAAAAGAACACCCCAATGGATTCTCCTCCTTTACATTGACCATCACAAAGCCAAAAAAGTCATGGGAGAGGTCCACAACGGAGAATGTGGCCCTCACATGAGCACAATGATTCTTACCCGGAAGATCATGCGGCTAGGCTACTACTGGACCACCATGGAAGCTGATTGCCGTTACTACGTCAAACATTGCCACAATTGCCAAATCTTCGCCAACATACAACACATGCCACCATCCCTTTTATACACCATGACATCACCCTGGTCTTTCTCAACCTGGGGCATCGACATCATCGGGAAAGTTAACCCGATAGGCACCAAGGGGCATTGCTTCGTCCTTGTCGCCATCGACTACTTCACCAAATGGGTGGAAGCGCAGTCATATGCAGTCTTGACCGCCAAACAAGTGGCCAAGTTCATCCAGAACAACATCATTTGCCGATATGGGGTACCCCATGAAATCATCAGCGATCAAGGCTCTCACTTCCGGGCGGAAACACAAACGTTGCTGGACAAATACAAGATCAAACGACATCGATCATCCCCCTACTGGCCCCAAACCAACGGAGCGGTGGAGGGCGACTTGGTCCTCAAGTCGGTTAGAGCAACACGACTCGTCGATCCGAGGTGAAAATTCAAACCCAACTGTGTCGGGCTATACCTGGTCAAGAAAATACTTTCGGGGGGCGCAGTGAGACTGAGTGACCTAGACGGGGAGGATTTTACAAACCCGACCAACCTATACCAACTCAAGAAATACTCTACCCTTGAACCGTAGCAACCAACGACCTCACCCTAAGTTTTACAACTAGCAACCACCTTAACCCTTTCAAGTCAAGTTCCTTAACGTGTTCTGATTTGAAATTGCATGTTTTATCGAGTCTAAGTTGCGGCACTTTGCCCATTTCGAATGTCGTTTGATCTGTCAAAGGCAACATCCATTTGCACTAAAACAAAAAAAATCCCCTGAACTACGAGAATGGTTTGATTTCACTTCTTCAGGTGGATACGTAGGTAGTCCCTCTTATACATGAGGGATACAACCACAAAACCCAATCAAATTTACAAAACATTTCGAACTATGATCATGGTTTGATTTCACCTCTTCAGGTGGATACGAAAGCAGTCCTTTCTTATACAAGAAGGATACAACCATCCTCATAATAAAAAAAAAAAAAACGTCCCCATAATAAAAAAAAAAAAACATCCCCATAATCAAAAAAACATCACCCATATCATCCCCGTCAAAAAAAGAGGGAAATAACATTCCCTTTCCCACAAAATACAAAAAAGAAGCCTTTCTCCCTTCCAACAAAAATCCCACCTTCCCGAGTGCAAATGTTTAGGACGATTCAAACCGAATTGCCTTTACAAAATGGATGGAAGAAACAAGCATTCACAGTTTGACACGAGCAATCCTCTTATTTAATTAATAATGGGAGGGATTACAATTTCAACAACAAATAAAGCTCAACGAGTGTACAATTTTTCAAAGCTAAGGTGTCAACTAAGATACCTCACATAAGAAAACTAGCACAAAACACACAATATATAGCTAGTACAACATAATAAAAAACTCACAGCAATAATACAACATAATAATAAAGTGGGTAATGGAGGTCTTCGTTCTTCCATTCTACCCTTGCCTTATCCCTCGGGGTACATCTTCCCCTTGTTCTTCCTGTTGGCCCGCCTAGCATGGACTTCCTCCTCAGAACGGATCCTCAATGGATCTACAATAGCGACGGCCTCCGGTCAATTTCAAGACCCCATGTTCGGCCCAAAACGAGCCCATGCACAGCCCACTACATTTTTGGAACCCGAGCTTCTCCTCAATTGTGGCCTCATCACATCCGGGCTAACTCCATCAATATAATCCTCAAAGAAGGCACGGTTAGCCTTGCCAGCCTCTCGATACTTCAAGTTCACGACCTCGTCCTTATGGTATTTGGACCTCTTTTCCAAGGATGAAGCTCTTGACCACTTGACATAAGCGGGAGTCACCCATATCGTGGCAACGGGGTTTGGCACCTCCCAAATTGGCAGAGCGGACCACCATCTTTCGAAGACCTCCACAAGCTCGGAGTTTCGGAAAACGTTCTCTTGGACAAGAGTATCTTGAAGGGGCACCTTCTGTTGACGCCCTATTTGCCTCGTGAGCCTTTCGGGATAAATGAAGGAAGCAAGCTTCAAACCCACCACCATCAAAGAACGAGGACTAGAACCCGAAGCGGCAACCCCGTGAAGGACCTCAAGTGCCACCATGGCACCACCCAACGGATATGAGGACCACCCTCCTCCGCTAATCTTGCGGCCCAATAGGCCTCGGTGGAAGCAAAACTATCCGAGTACAACTTCTTCCTCATAGTAAGGTGACGGAAGGAATAAGAAGAAGAATCAACCGGAAGCTCTACATACCTTAGCCTCTCCAATAGCCACACTTGGAGGATCCTTGGCGAGCCAAACGAGGGAGCTTCTCCACGAGAGCCCCTCTTGTCCAAGGCTTGGATAATCTCGCTGAGCACCAACCATGATGGATCCCTACCATGCTCCATTTGCTCAACCACATGCACAAGGGTCATGCTACCATAGCATTTTGGCCCCTCCTTCTTCAAAACATCAACAAAGAGGTATACATGGACAAGGCAAAAGGCAAGAGCCCTTCTCCTAGCCACCTCCGAAACATTGGCATCCAATCGGTTTGAGAAAATGTTGATAAGAGCCAACATATCCACACCATGAGGGGCAAGGAGGAAGTTGACTTGGCTTGTTGACAAGCCCAACACGGAACGGAATTTCTCCTTATAACACAATCGAGTTGGAGGAAGCACCGGAACACAACCCGGCCACCCACCAATGGCTCCAACTTCTTCGGCAAGAGGACAAATTTCACCTTTCGGGAAAATGAAAACGTGATGTTTTGAATCCCAAATTCGAAAACATGCTTCGAGAAATGAGGATTGCACCTTGACTTGACGGAGCACCAACAATTGACCAACTCCCATGGAAATTAGTTGATACTTGTTAGGAGGCGACAAATCCCGGCACTATTGTCGCAACGCATTCTCAAAGGCATCTATGAAATATTTTTGTGGAAGAAGAAGAGGTTTTGTAGAGATGTTTTTCGTGTTTCGGATGATGAAACAATGAAGCACAAATTTCACTATTTATACGAAACAATGAGCGCGTTTTTCAGAAAAAGAGAGAGCTGCTTCCTATCGTGAGTAGCTCGCGCCTCTTTGGGCCTGTTCTCCGGATTCCCACCTTGAATTGTCCCTTTCAAGTTGTGTTTTCTCCTAACACCTCAAACCTCCCTCCGGAATGCTCGCGCCTCTTCGGATGGTCCAGGACATTTTGTGTTTTCTCACACTCACATTTCCTTATTTTCGCATTTTACGAAATGCAACACGGTTTCCATGACGCAGCTTTAAACATACGGATTTTTCTTTCTTTTTTTAAAGGGGGAAGGGCTAGTCACCCCGATCCGCGACGGATCGTTTCCATGTCAATCGAAATTCCGAAAATTTTTCGCTTTTTCGCACTTTTTTTAGCAAAAATAAAATCGAAAAGACGACATCAGTTTTCCTTAAAATCCAAGCACTCACAAATCCAAGTCTTGATCTCACAAAAATCAAAATTCAAATACACTCAAAGAAAATATATTCTAAAATTCACCCCTGGCGGTTTGAGTTTGAATTTTTTTCGAGTCACAAATCAATTTCAACAATTTTGATGCAATTTAATTCAAGACACGAGTTAATTACTTAATTTTCAAATCAATCCTTTTGAGAAATCCAAGCGTGACGAATTGTCGCCGAATTTTCAAAATATCATTCCAAATTTCGAATTTCAATTTTAGCTTTGAGTCACCGTGATTAATTTCGCTTTGAAATACTTTCTACGTGTTTTCGTTTATGCATATGTGCTACCTGTTGCCTGTTTTCTACACTAACGATGCAGGAACTAGTGCGAAGCAAAAGGGGAATTGACAGCCGACAGCGCTCCTCCGAAACACAACACAAAAAAGCCAAAATCACGAAATAAACCACAATCCAAAAACACATATATACAAACCGCCTCACGCAAAATACATCGACACACGTTTGATATAAACGACTAACCATACAAACAAGAGCTAGATCAATGATATGGCCTCCCTTAACCGGTTTATAGGTGCCATCCTTGTTGAAGTTCCGGTTGAAGTGTTTTGCCAAATAAGTTACCAATCCTTCATTAACAATAAAGGCCGTACCTTCCTTGCCATGATCGATATTGAGCCACCTGTCAATTAAAAGTTGAAGAATGTTGTACTTCTTAATGAACTCTCTACCAATATTCAAGGTCGACTCGAGATAAATAAAATCAAGCTCGGTGAAGTGGTTTGTTCTTTTTCTAGCAATCAAATTATGCCCAACAACCTTGTGCCACACCCTTATGCCCGGATGATGGACATAAAGGGCACGACAATCATGGTAAGTCATAAACTTTCTCCCGGTAATAGCCTTCTATAAGGGAGAAGGATCATATTTGGTTGGGGGCTTCTTCATATAAGTCGGGTCATTGTTAAGGCCAAAAACTTTACCAAACTCGTCATAAGACATTTTCCTATCAACATTCTCAATGCGGAATTCAATGTTTGTTCGAGTCTCCACCTTTGTAACTTTCAATGAGCTTAAAAAATCCAAGGTGAGGGATGATTAGGTCAACTCTTGCATATTAAACAAAGTAAGCAATCCCATGGACTCGAAGAAATTCTTGGTTTGTTCTAAGACACCCAATTTGGTCAAAGTCTCTTGGCATATGAACTTGGTGGGTAAAATATATTTCTTAGCAAGAATAAAAATTTCTTCCTATGGGCATTGGATGCGAAAATTACCTCCGGATAATCATCTAGTTGCTCAACAACCTGAGTAGAAGTAGTAGTTTCCACCATAGGAGGAGTAGTCTCTTGAATCTCCATACTTGCACTTTAAACCACCAAAGCCTTTGAAGCTTGTAGATCTTGTTGCCTTTTTGAGAGATTCTTCTTTGGAGGTGCCTTTCTTCCACCTTTTGTCCTAGCCATCTTCTCCTTGTATGTAGTAACACCAAAGGTATGCTTGATTTCCTCAAGTTTCAATAAGACCCAAATCGATTTAGGATAGTTGAATTTTGCCTTGTATCCTAAAAATCGATTCAAACTTTAAAGATTTTTGTGTTTTAATTGCTTGTTGTTGACAAAGGAGTGATTTGTTTGAGTTTTGAGGGAGTTTAGAATTAATTTGGGTGAATTTGGTTGAGAAATTTGATTTTTGTGGATGGAGGGATTGAGGGTTTTGAGGGTTTTGGAGATGTGGTTGTGTTTTGAATGAGTAAAATGAAATGGGAAAGGTGCGGTTTTAATCCCGTTGGATTTGAATTACACAGGGGAGACGAGCGGATTCTGGGTTGGGACCCTCGGATTCTGATTCAGTTTGCTTCAGAAAATAAGACCGTGCTGAGATGAGCGTCTTCTAAGGAAGACGAGCGTCTTTCTGAAGGGAGACGAGTGGATTTACTTGAGGATGCTCGGATTCCTTGTCAGGAGGAAATCCCAAATTTTACCAGCAGTGCGGATCCTTTGTGAGACGAGCGTCTTGATTAAGACGGGCGGATTCTACGTGGAGACGCTCGGATCTACAGTCATACCAAAAAATTTTTTCTTTCCAGCTCTCTCAGGACGAGCGTCTTCTTCCCAGGACGCTCGGATTGTCTGTCAGGACGAGCGGATTCTTATCGGGCCGCTCGGATTGTCCCTCTACCTCAGGAATTCAGTTCCATCCGTGGGTATTACATAACCCATGTCATTTACTCTTCATTCCTTTGGTCTTCATTGTGGGGGCACTATGAAGGCTTGGATAGCCTAGGCAATTGCTATCCCCACACTATGTCAAAACACTACACATCAATAATCATATAAGTCCCTCCCTCACTTTCTCTCGAAATGATGAAAATCTTGATCAAGGCATAAAAATACAAATCCAAAATTGACAAAAATGCAATACAACAAGTAAAGTGCAAGTTAAGGAGTTAGAATAGTTACAAATGGTGGTTTAAGGAGGACTCCACCACACTCTCATCCATAAATGAGATGTCAAGGGGGCATAGCCAAGGTGTTGTTGATGTTGCTCAACACTATGAAGAAGTAGTCGAAAGCTTGTTCAATGTCATGATAAAGATCCTCAATAGACCTTTGCACATGTTGTTCTTCATTGTGATCTTGGGTCATAGCATTACCGATATAAGGATTGAATAACCCTTCAAACTCATCATCCCAAAGACCGCATACTTCATCTACTTGTTCCCCAATAGTATCATGAGTTGATGAGAACAACTCCTCTTTCTTCTTGTCATTATGGCCAATGAGGCCTTCTTATTCTCTTGTCATGAGTGGTGGTAAGCTATTCAAGCTCTCATTCTTGTTGAAACATTCTTGCTCTTTGGATGGAGCATCCTGGAGATTACCCATTTTCTTCTTCCATATGGGTCGTGATTCTTTACCCATATCTTGTTTTTTGCATTGAGATGCCAACTTCTTCCTATCACTTTCTCGGCTATAATGATCAACCATGAAACATGGCTCATGTAGTCGGGGAGATCTCATTGTCTTGTCAAGATTAAAAGTGATTGTTTCATCTCCCACTTCAAGGGTGAGCTCTCCATGTTTCAAGTCAGTCACCGCTCCCGCGGTGTGTAAGAAAGGTCTTCCTAAAATGATAGGAATGTTGGAGTCTTCCTCTATATCAACAATAACAAAGTCCACCGGGATAAAGAACTTGCCAATTCTTACCGGCACATCTTCCCATACCCCTAAAGGTGTCTTCGTTGATCGATCCGCCATTTAAAATGTGATATTAGTGCACTTAAGCTCTCCCATTCCTAAACTGTTGCATACCGAATATGGCATGACACTCACACTTGCCCCAAGGTCACATAGAGCTTTGTTGATCGTGGTGTCTCCAATGGTGCATAGAATAGAGAAACTTCCCGGATCCTTTAGTTTTGGAGGTGAACTTCCTTGTAGGATGGCACTACTCACCTTAGTGAAAACAATAGTCTCAAGTTTTCGGATGGATTTTTTCTTTGTAAGAATATTTTTCATGTATTTCGCATAGGCAAGAACATGATTGATTAATTCCGTAAATGGAATTGAGACTTCCAAGTCCTTCACAATCTCCATCAACTTCCCAAGTTGTTCATCAAACTTAGGCTTAGCTTGACAACTTGGAAATGGAAGCCGAATCACAATAGGCTCTTTCTTCTTAGCCTTCTCTTCATTCTCCTTTGAAACTTCTTGAATGGTGGTGGGTTCTTCTTCTTTCTTAGAGTCTTCAACAACTCTTTTCTTGTCACTAGCATTCACAACATCTTCATCAACGGGCCTCTTCGGCCCTTCATACCATATACCACTCCTTAAACGGATGGAACTCACCGACTCTTGTCTTGGGGGATTACCTTGAGGTGGCAATTGCCCCTTTTGTCTTTGTGAACTTGAAGATGCTAATTGAGACATTTGGGTCTCCAACATCTTTGTATGAGCTAGGATGTTGTTGATGGTGGTGTCTTTTGCTTGACTATCCTTTTGCATTTGAGTGAAAAACTCTTGTTAGTTCTTTTGCATTTGGAGGACCGCTTTTTGAACATCAAAACTTTGGTCATTTGTTTGATTGTATGGAGGTTGATTTTGATAACCTTGGTTTTGATTGTAAAAGTGTCTTTGAGCTTGGTTTCTCATTGGAGGTGGGGTGTATGTTGTTTGAGGGTTTTGAACATTTTGGTTTTTGTATGAGAGGTTGGGATGGAATTTGGTGTTTTCATTGTAATAGTTGGAATAAGGGTACCACTCTTATATGTTTGGAAAGCATTCACTTGTTCACTTGTTCCCCTACATTCACTTTGGTCATGTGCCAAAGTTCCACAACTCTCACATACTCCACTTGGAATTGATGAAGATGCCACCATGGCATTCACATGTTGCTTAGGTGATTTGGAGGCCTCTTCAAGTTTAGCCATAGCCTTCTCAAACTTCAAATTAATGGTGTCAATATGAGCACTAAGTTGAGCACCCAATTGAGTAATAGAGTCCATTTCATGCTTTCCTCCTCTAGTAGCCTTCCGAGGTCTACTATATTCTGAGTTATGGACCGTCATTTCCTCAATCTTGTTCCATGTTTGATTATCAACAACTTCGGTAAACATACCATTTGATCCCATAGTTTCGGGTGTCTTCATATAGACCGTTCCAAAATTGTTGTACAAGGAACCACTCGCTAAGTCCATGATGTGGACAAGATCGGAAAGTATCCTTGAATCTCTCCCATGCTTCATACAAAGATTCTTCGTCCCTTTGTTTGAACCCGGTGATTTGAGCTCTCAACATGTTAGTCTTTTCCGGAGGCTAGAACTTTTTGTAGAAAGCAAGTGTCAATTTCTTCCGAGAGTCAATACCAAGAGTAGCCTTTTCTAGGCTCTTCAACCATTGTTTCGCGGAACCAATCAAAGAAAAAGGAAATAAGACCCATCGAATTTGGTCTTGAGTCATTCCGGTTTGAGAAATCGCATCACAATAGTCACAAAAATTCTCTATATGAGAATGAGGGTCTTCACTAGGCATCCCCTCAAATTGACTTCTCTCAACTAATTATATAAATGCGGATTTTGCAATTAAATTACCGGTTAAGTGTTGTGGGGTAGGAGTACCATTTGGTAGGTTCTCCTCGGTTGGTACGGAATGTGATGAAAATTTAGGCATTGTGGGTTGATTTTGTGGTTGGTTTTGTGTTGGGTTATCCTCTCCTTCTCTTGCAAAAGGGTTGATGAACTCAATGTTATTTGGCTGAATGTCCACAATCTCACCAATACCTCTCAAAGTATTTCTAGCAAGTCTTCTATTGTTGGTCAAAGTTCTTTCAATTTCAAGATCAATGGGCAATAAGTTACCTTGTGATCTCCTAGACATGCAAAATATCAAACTACTCGAAAACAATTAGAACAAACCTTGAGGAGTTTGACTTCCCCAAGGTAAAGAAAGACACAACTAAAAACAATCAAAGAAAATCAAATCAAGTTAACACCGTCCCCGGCAACGGCGCCATTTTTGGTCGGATCGGTTTTGTTACTCGTCGTCAAAAGTTACCTAGACCAAAACAATATTTATAACTTCAGAAACTAATCTACTCTTAGTAAAGAGGTAAGTAAAGGTCGGATCCCAAGGGACGGATATTGATGTAGAATTTTCGATTGCAAATTGTTGTGTCTAAGGGCGTCACAATTTGGGTTGAGGTAGGAGATCAACTAAACTAATCAACAAATGTAAATAAAGTATTCAAAACAAGCAAGATGATTAAAATGAGTTGTAAACAATTGATTAAAAGCACTAGGGTGTCATGGGTTCATAGGGGATTCATGGGATTTGATCATACAAACATGTTCTCTACTAGATGCAAGCAATTATTGTTGTGATGGAATCGAGTTAGTGTATATCTTACAATCCCTAAGAAGGTTTGGGTACCGGAGCCGAATCAATTAAATTGTACAACACCTACAAGTCGACTTAATCCTCCCTATCCAACTACATGCATGTTCTAATGAGACTCGAGTTGGTTTATGTCTTACAAGTCTCATTGAAAAGGTAAGTGATGGGTAAAAAATGCAAGGATTTATAGGCTCGCATTTCATCAAACATAACATGTGCATAAGTTGGAATCACAACAAGCAAGCAAATTAATTATGAAAACATAATAGATTAAGCATGAATCAATCCCCATGTTGGTTTCCCCTAATTCCCCATTAACCCTAGTTAAAGAAACTACTCACTCATTATCAAGTTTAACATGCTAACAAGGTTGTCAATCATACTAACAAGGCAAAACATGATGAACAAATGAAGATGATTAACAATATAATTAAAAAGGATTAAGAGAGAATTATACCTATAAAGATGATTCTAAATAATAAAGCAAAGAATAATAGAAGTACTTGATGATTGATGGAAGGTTGTCAATCCTCTAAATAAACCCATATAATCTTCTAATTACCCAAAATAAATGATGAATAATAGAGAAATTAAGGAAATATTAAGAAATGAGATTTTTATTAATGCTAAATTAAGAATTGATTACAAGATTAAGAGAGTATTAAAACTTGATTAAGATAAGATTAAGATCCTATTAAGATGACATGTTAATCTAGGTAGTGCAATGGGGTATTTATACTAGAGATTAGGTACAAGGATTAGGGTTACTAAGGGCTTAAATGACTATTAAGACCCTTAAGAAAAATTGAGGAAGTGCTCCTCTCCAAGGAGATGCTCATCTCCGTTTTGGTAGTCTCCAGGAATTATGCTCGTCCCGAGCGTCTAGGCAGTAGGCACGGTGGGTTCTGCAAGGAAATCCGAGCGGATCAGGGGAGAGACGCTCGGATTTGTTGGCCCCAAGACGAGCATCTTGGCATCGGGACGCTCGGATTGGTGGGCAGGGAGACGCTCGTCCTGGGTCAGCACTTCTCTTTTCTTCTTTCCTCAACAATCCTCGGGGATCTTGTTGGGGATGCAAGGATCCTTTCATCATTGCCCAATCTACTTTATTATTTACATAGGCCTTCTAGTATCATCTTCCCTTTGATGCTTGGTCATTGAATTTGATCAATTTAGCTCCATTTTGCCATGAAAATTTAAGATTTGCACTCCTTTCCTACCAAGGGAACATAACCTCAAAGAATATGCAAAACGGGAAACTAAAGATAGTAAATGACCCAATTATGCACTAAAAAGTATAGGAACGAGGCTAATTCGGGGACTAAATATGCTTAAATATGAGTCACATCAAAGAGATAAAATTTGGGAATAATACTCCGAAAAATTCCAGAATATTCCGACTCGGTTTTAAGACAGTTTTAGAAAATAGAAGCGGTTTTTTACCCGGACTCCAATTGAACTCTAATTACTGTCAAAACGACCGTATCGGCGCGTAAATGACGACGATGAGGTTGACTCGACTGTTTGAGCTATCACGTGTCGACGAACTTACGAAATGTCATAAATCGCTCCGCGTGATTAAACATGCGGCCCAATCATCACTTGGTAGTTGGCGGGAGGTGCAGAAACGAGGTGTCTACACTAATCATATATGTGCATTTGATTCTAAAAAGAGAAATTTTCAGGTAAGTAGTAACTATTAGATTTATGGTACAAATTAAAATTTTGTGTTCTACATATATGATGGCCCCATATATGATGTACTTTCTCTTAATATTTTTCTTACAATGGCAGCATCGACTTTAGCTAAAACGTTATTAGTATATTTGGGTTATATTATGGGGAGATGAAGAAGGATAGGTAGGAGCATGTTTGGTCAAATTTACCAAAGTGGGTATGTGGTGTGAGCAACTGAACATGTAAAAGAACACCTTATTTATTTGAACATCTTTTTTTATCAAAATCTCATTGTTAGCTTATCCTTTGACTATGGTCTGCGTTGAATATTAATTGTTCTGCGTTGAATCTTAATTGTTCGCTATGTTAATTTGTATTTAATTTTTTAGCTAATTTGGCAAAATAGATTATGAGACTTATTTAATATTTTTAAATGTTTATAACATACTATACAATAAGATGATAGAGTTTGGTTCTTCGTAAATTTTAAATTTCTAATTTGATACATTTTAGATCTACTTTTATAATGATAATTTTAATAAAAATTGATTACTTTTAAATTTAATTTTATTAGTATAATTATTAATAGTTATTTTATATCTTAGAAAGTCTAAAAGTTAAAAACTTTGGGTAATTTCAAGCTTAACCAAACTGCCACGGCTAAAGAGTTCTGATAGAATCAAGATTTATCCCCCAACGTTAGTTGTAAGGTATCTCACTTCTAATATAATATTAGGTTCTGTTGATAAAACTAACTGAAAAGGTAGTTGAAACCTGAAAAGGTAACTGAAAACTGAAAAGCTAACTGAAATCGAAAAAGGTAACTGATAAGGAAACTGAAAATTAGGAGCTGGTAAGGTAGCAGGTTATATAAAAAAGTGTTTGGCATACTAAGTGAAAATGTAACTGATTTTGATGAAATGACGTAAAAGGATATGATAATTATTTAATAGTATAAATTTAAGGGGTAAAAATGGAAAATCAAATCAAATCAGGTACCTGAAATCTCAAATGCTACTCTAGGTAGCATTTCATTTCAGGTAGCTTATTTGGTAAAATAAGTTACTTACCAAACGCTTACAAAAAAATAAGGTACCTGAAATTTTGGTCAAATAAGCTACTTTGACCAAATCAGATACCTGAAATACATTGCCAAACGGAGCCTTAGTTATGGAAGAGTACCTATATAGAATCTCTTTTGACCCAACTTGGAGCTCACGTGCACACTTTGGTCAATTTAAAATCCTCTGATTAATTAATCTAAGGCAATAATATGAGCGAATGATTATTACAATGAGTAGATTATACAACCTTTTGTATGCAGTTGTATGATGTAGAATCCGAGCTGTATACTAAAATTTTTGAGTTTTGTTTAAAAGAATCTGAGCTATGCTGTAAAGTTTTTGAACTCACACATTTAAACATAAAAAAATAAACTCTTACAAAACTCAGAAAAATTAAACATAAGCTCGGATTAATGTATAAGATTATACAATGCTTATTATACAACTGGTTGTATAATAGTATTTGTGTGATTATTATAAGTTTAATTGTTAAAGTCAATTGCTCATTTGTCGTAAAAAAAGAATTAAAAATTAATGTAGTAAGTTGTTACGGTTCATTTTGAATCAGATAAATTTTGAAATGTGTTGTTTCATGACGGGTTAGTTTAGAACTCAACCAAAATTGGGTCAGTTTGCATCAACTTTAATTTGTTATCCCCGACAAATTGGCTTGAACACATAGAATTGTAGATCAGTAGATAGTTGTTCCAAGATCAGACCATTTTTAAGGTTATTCTCATAATAATTATTCCAGAACTTGTTAAGATATTATCCGCGTAATGCCCAGGCATGAAATCTAGTATATATATATATATATATATATATATATATAGAGAGAGAGAGAGAGAGAGAGGCAAGATCCGGTGAGTCTACCTATATATTTGAGTCCATGAGTCCATAACACAATATCACGCACTATACAAAACAATATCACGATTTTTTTTTTTCAATTTTTTTTTTTCGATTTTTTTTTTCCGGAATTTTTTTTTTTCAAATTTTTTTTTTCGAATTTTTTTTTCCGAAAAAGTTTTTTTTTTTTTTAAGCTGTGATATTGTTTAGTATAACGTGTGATATTGTATTACAAAACAATATCACGTTTTTTTTTCAAATTTTTTTTTCGAAAAAGATTTTTTTTTTTTTTAAGCTGTGATATTGTTTAGTATAACATGTGATATTGTATTACGAAACAATATCACGATTTTTTTTTCGATTTTTTTTCAAAAACTTTTTTTTTCAGTTGTGATATTGTTTAGTATAACATGTGAAACTGTAATCTGTGATATTGTGTAGCATAACGGGTGATATTATATTACAAAACAAAATCAAGAATTTTTTTTTTTTTTAATATAAGCTGTGATATTGTTTAATAAAACGTGTGATATTGTTTCATGGACTCACGGACTCAAAAAAATAGGGTGGACTCATGTGATCCTAATTCTATATATATATATATATATATATATATATATATATATATATATATATATATATATATATATATATATATATAGAGAGAGAGAGAGAGAGAGAGAGAGAGAGAGAGAGAGAAAGAGAAGAGATCAACTAAGGCCATTATATCATATTAAGTTCATAAGTCTTAATGTGGGCTGTTGGATCAAGCAAACCAATGGCCAAGATTGCACAGAAAACGCGCAGTAAAACCCCACTCAACTTATATTTTAGATTTACCTCTCTCCTTTTACTCACTAACTCATGCATGCTACTGTTATGTCCATCAGTCTGTCATCATTTCCCTCCTCATTTTCCACATAATTCAAAACAACTTGCGGTTTTTTTTCCATCTATTTTCTGTCATTTCGTCTTGCTTTTTCTTTCTTCACATTGTTGATAACTCCATTTACATCACTACCAATTAATTCCAACTCAACAGACGCCATTTTCATCACTACCAATTAATTCCAACTCGCTTGCAAACTCGCCTGTCTCCATTTTTTTATAAGGTATTTTTTCCATTCCTTATTTAGTGATTTGTACTTTGTTTTTTTGTTAATTATTTCCTTTGTTAAACTATCATAAAAAGAGTTCATTTGATTTTTCAATTTTCAATTATGGGTTTGTTGATGTTGACTTGTTCAATTTATAATTATGGTTGTGCAAATCAAATACGAGTTCATTTGATAATTAACAATAGTTTTTGCCAAGAAAAATGCCAAGAAATCTGAATCAAAGGTAAAAAATCTCGTCTTGTTGGTATAACTCTTATAGAATGATGTATAACTTCAATTAAATATATGCATAATTTTAATCCCAATTGTTTGTCATCTATAGATGGATGTTTTAGAAAGTATTGACAAGGGACTTGATATCCAGGCTAAAAGTTTTGACTTTTATTTATCTGCAGTCAGTCGTTGTATAACTCTTTCTACGTTTTGAATAACTTTAGTACTCAATATGTATAACTCTGGTTACTAGATGTATAACTCTGGTTACTAGATGTATAGCTCTTCTGATTCTGTGACCAACTCTTCTTTCATAATGTAAAACTCTAATTGTTATGTGTATAACTCTACTTCTATTTAGTTTCTATGCCTAGAGTTATACAATATATGCCTAGAGTTATACATTTTATACCTAGAGTTATACAATATATATCTAGAGTTATACAGTATATGCCTAGAGTTCTACAATATATACTTTGGAGTTATACATTAGATGCCTGGAGCTAGTTATACCTGGAGTTTTTCCTGGAGTTATACATTATACTGTATATGCTTACAGTTATACATTTTATGGCTAGAGTTATACATTCTATGGCTAGAGTTATACATTATATAACTTTAGTTTTCAGAATGTCTAACTTTTGTTATTATATGTATAACTCTACTGGTATTCTGTATAGCTAATTTTCCTGATTATCTCTTCTTTTGAATGGTAAAAAGAATTTTGCATTTTACAGAATTTTGGTTGAAAAGAAGAGATGACAAACCATTCAAAATTCTTTTTTATATAACTCTTATAGAATTATGTATAACTTCAACTAAATATATGCATAATCTGAATCCCTATTGTTTGTCACCTAAAGATGGATGATGTACTAAGTACTGACAAGGGAGCTGATTCCAAGGTTAAAAGTTTGACTTTTGTTACAACTGCAGTCATTTGTTGTATAACTCTGATTACATGTTGAATAACTTCTACTCTCATAATGTATAACTGGAGTTATACAATATATGCCTAGAGTTGTACATTTTATACCTGGAGTTATACAATATATGCCCAGAGTTATACAGTATATGCCTAGAGTTATACAGTATATACTTGGAGTTATACATTTTATTAATAGAGTTATACATTCTATGGCTAGAGTTACACATTATATAACTTTAGTTTCAGATTGTCTAACTTTTGTTATTATATGTATAACTCTCTTTGTTATTCTATATAACTCTCCGATTATCTCTTCTTTTGAATGGTGAAAAGAATTTTGGATTTTACGAGAAATTTGATTTTGAGAATTTTGGTTATACATAATGAATCCCTATTGTTTGTCACCTACAGATGGATGATGTACCAAGTGCGAGAAGGGGCCACGATTCCAAGGTTCAAAGTTTGACTTTTTATAACTGCAGTCATTTGTTGTATAAATCGATTACATTTTGAATAACCTGCATTGTCGAATGTATAACTCTTGATATTTTTCGACTAACTCTACTATCGAATGTATAACTTTACTTATATTTTGTATAACTCTGACTATTTATTGTATAACTTTAATTCACAGTATGTCTATTTCTTTGTTGCAAATATCTCTAATTGCAACTACAGTATGTCTAATTTTGTGTGTTGTCCTTGTTTTTCCCCAGATGGTTGAGGCCAAGCTAAGGGTAAAGAGGGTGCATGAAATCATGGTTTCGTGTCGACCTCAAAGGCTTGTCTCTCTCATTGAAAAGCTTAATGAGGATCAGGTGTCCGCTGTTAAGAAAATTGGGTTTGGTGGCCTTTTGGAGCTTAAGATTAGTAGCTTCCCACTTGTACACATTCGCCTATTCTTGGAGTCCTTCTCTGATGGGTCATATGTGTTCAGGGCTTCTTGGAAAAAGGAGTTTATGATCAGTAAGCATGACGTGCATGACTGTTTTTTGATACCTTTTGGACCCAACCGTCTCCCGTTGGTACCTACTGGTTCGCAGAAGGGGTCCAACGATCCCGAAAATAAGGAGCTGAAGGACAAATGGCGGCAAGCTTACGGGGTGGAGAAAGCAAATAGTTCAATAAGTTTAGGGAAAGTTCACAAGGAACTTATGGAGTACGAGGAGGCGGACGATCATTTTTGCCGGCTATTTGTTTTGTTCTCTATATCTTCATTCCTCGCACGTACCTCAAACAACGGGATAGATTTGAAGCTTTTAAGGGCTGTAGAAGACCCTAAAGCCATTCCGCATTTTGACTGGTGCTCTTATATTTTGGAAATTATGGTGAAAGCGGGGACAGACTGTCAAAAGGGGTTAACGATGTTGAGTGGCTGTATCCCCTTCCTCATGATAAGCTACTTTCAACGATATGATTACAAGGGTAGGCCATGCCTCCACGATCTACCTTTGATTAAGCATTGGGATGAAACTTCGCATGTAGATAAGGTAAAATTTGAGGTGGCTCAAGGGGGATTGGGTACTTTAACTTTGTCTAAGACCAGTAGGTATCCGAGGTACCTTCAAGATCCCTCTTATATTAAGAGTTTGGACATTATCAGCCTCACCGACCCTCGTGAACCCAAACTACTGTTGCTATCAGCCCCCCACCCCCTCTCTCCTGCTCAACTTCTGAGAAGAAGTTCATTCAGATCGAACTACCAGCAGGTGTCGAGGATGACCAGGAATTGAAAGTTAGGGCTGTTGATGTAAGTTCAAACTATTATATATTTTGATTGATTTGTTTCAAATTTTGAACGTACCCATCTATTATAATATAACTAACTTACTGTACTTCTTCAATGCAGCGTACTCACGAGCTTTATCTACAGATGCAAAGGAACGCTATTGTGTTATATTCATGGTACGCAGATGTAACCGCAAGGATCAAAGCTGTAACTAGTGATCCGACGGGCCTAAATCCTAGTCAGGCCACTCAAGAATTCTTTGAGGGTGAAAAGATTCAAAAGTACGTCGCTGAAGCAGAACAGATTGCAGAAAGGCTGAAGGTTTCTGTTGGTAACGCTCCTGCATTTGGAGAGGTATTTAGTGAGTCCCCCAAAATAAATGACGAAATCGATGCATCTACGCGTCAAATAAGTGAAGTTCTGTCTAGTCTCGCCAATGATGGGGGTGGCAGGGGTGGTAACCCTTGTGTTGAGCCGCGTGGAGAGTCGGACAAAGCTGACGCGCCAACGAAATCAGTTGCAGTTTCATGGTCAAAGATTATGGAGGAAGTGGGAGGTGATACAGTAGTTTCTAATCCGTTGTCAGATGGTAGCCCAGGGTTAGAAGATCAAGTTGTGTGCACCCCCGTCCAAACTGTCAGAGAGCTGTTGTTGGAGGCGAAGTACACCGTGGAGGAAATTGACCAAGCTTACGGACGGTCAGAGGATGCTGAAACTCGGCCCGGGGTAGGTGATGAGGTGCATGAGCAAGTTCATGGGGAGGGATTGATGCTAACCAAGCTAGTGACTCGGGGATAGTTGATGAGCTGGACGGGTTGGTTGTGAACACTCACGGTAATGGTCTGATGGTGGTTCGTACTTTTCAGCCTATGAACTCCAATTGTCCTTCATATGTTACTTTGCTAAGTATGGTGTATGGGAGCTGATGGTGGCACGTTTACCAAGGAAGGGACGGACCAATATTACATTTTATTAGCAGTTTTCAGATTATGTTATTACAATAATATCTTAAGCTTAATTAGTAGTTGTCTAAGTTCATTGAACTAATAGCTTTTAGTGTTGTAATTAAGTGAAGAGTGATTGCTCAACTCTTCACCTTGCCTAGCTGTTTGGACGGCTCACTTGAGGCTATATAATGCCTTCAAGTTTATGAATAAAGCATCCAGAAATTATAACCAAAACACTTGTGTTAAAATCGTTTCTTGCTTAGAAACAAAACTGGTTTGGTTGAAACGCGATTTCGATTAAACTCTCGAGTTGTTGATCAATAGGTCTTGGTCTCACTCATTTTGATCAAGTAATAGGTCTTGCTTGTTCGTACACTATCCCTTTTATTCACAAAAACTAGAACGGGTCGTACCTAGTACGTTCGGTTCGCCAAAAACAGTCCGCTATTTTAATAGTTCTTGTCGTCTTGATCAAACAGTTTCAGGTCTGTGCGTACCTAGTACGAACAGTGCTTAGCAATGTCCAATTCGTCCTTAATTCCGCTGCTCAGTTCGTATCATTTGTGGTATCAGAGCTTCCGCTCTTGATCCTTGTTTAACCATGTCGGTAGACTTCAACAGTCCGGAATTCATTCATCAATTACGGGAAGCCTTAAAGCATGCTCGTGAAACTGAAGATCGTTGGCAACCTATGAGAGGAGAACGAATTGTTGATGCATTCAAGGCGAGTGATCTTCTTGAATTCGTTGGAGGGGCTGATCCCGAGGCCTATTTCGAGTGGGAACGGAAAATCGATCGTTTATTCGATTTCAAAGACTTGGATGATGATAAGAGGTGTAGGTTTGCAATTATGAAATTGGGCAAAGGAGCATCGCTGTGGTATGAGGCGAGGAAGGCTAAGAGGGTCCGAGAAGGCAAGGAGAAAATTGATTCTTGGGTGTCCCTAAAACGCAAACTACGGAAAAGGTATGTACCATCGACCCATAGGCTGTCTACTTATCGCAAAATCGCTGATTTTAGACAAGGCAAATTGAGTGTTAGCGAGTATTTAGATGAATTTCAGAATCTTGCTATTATGGGTGAATTGGAGGAAATGGAGGAACAAAAAATTGCTCGATTTTTGCGTGGTTTAAATTATAATATTGCTAGCACGGTTGAGTTATACCAATTTTCTGATTTTGATACTTTGTGTAGTCTTTGTTTGAAAGTTGAATCCCAAGTTAAATCTAAGTATGGGAGTGGGTCGAATTCAGAATCGAGTAAGCCTAAATCATGGTCTAAACCCGAGTCTAAATTTGTCGGTACTCCAAATAACCAGGCCGTGTCTAACACCTTGACTGGCAGCCCTAAAAACACCGCTGGTCAGTCCTCTAAAACCCCGGGAAAAGAGACTAGTTTGGCTAAGGTTTGATGCTTTAAGTTTCAAAGATTCGGTCATTATCAAAGTGTGTGTCCTAATCAACGATTTGTGACCTTAAGAGAACCCTTAGAGTGTCGGGATGAGTTGTTGGCCGAGGAGGAACAACTGGATGAGTTTCTGATTTCTAATGATAATGAGGAGGGGGAAGAAGAAGTAGAGGGTTATGAGGCACCTCATGTCGATACTAGTTTGGTTTTACGAACTTTGAAAGTTGATTCTAAACCAATTGAATTGGGACAGCGAAACCAACTGTTTCATACTAATTGTAAGGTGAATGATAGATGGGTGAGTCTAATTATCGATGGAGGGAGTTGTACTAACGTTGCCTCTACTGAAATGGTGTCTAAATTGAGTCTTAAGACCACAAAACATCCTCATCCTTATGCTTTGCATTGGCTCGATAAGGGTAGTAGTGTTAATGTCACTAAACAGGCCCGTGTGAATTTAACGATGGGTTCGTATGTTGATGAGATTTTATGTGACGTTATACCCATGGATGCTTGTCATATCTTGTTGGGTCGACCTTGGCAATTTGATCGGGATGTGTTGCATCGGGGAAGGTGTAATGAATATGAATTGAAGGATAAGGGAAAACGAATTGTGCTCAAGCCTTTATCACCTCAAAAAGTAGTGTTCTTTGCCACAAACACGGTCCCCAAGGCTGGTATGTCGTTGTTGATTGGAGAACGGGATGTGGAGCGTGCTATTGATGGTGGTGAACGTGTTTTTTTACTGGTTGCTAAAGAAAATTCGAGTTCTAATGTTGTTTTGCAGGAAAATGGCCGAGTTGAAAAACTCCTTACGGAGTTTAGTGATGTATTTCCCGATGAATTACCGGCTGGTTTGCCTCCTGTTCGGGGCATTGAACATCAAATTGACCTTATTCCGGGCTCATCTCTCCCGAATAAGGCTGCTTATCGTTGTAATCCCAAAGAAACGAAGGAACTCCAGAAGCAAATCGATGAATTGATGGCTAGGGGCTATGTTCGTGAAAGTATAAGTCCTTGTGTTGTACCAGTGCTACTTGTGCCAAAGAAAGATCGGTCGTGGAGAATGTGTGTTGATAGTCGTGCCGTGAATAATATAACAATCAAATACCGCTTTCCAATTCTAAGGCTCGATGATATGCTTGACGAGCTTCATGGTTCGGTTATTTTTTCAAAAATCGACCTTAGAAGTGGTTACCATCAGATTCGGATGCGTGAAGGTGATGAATGGAAGACGGCTTTCAAAAAGAAGCATGGGTTGAATGAATGGACCGTCATGCCATTCGGTCTTACCAATGCTCCAAGTACCTTCATGAGATTGATGAACGAGGTACTTAAATCTTTCTTGGGCAGATTTGTTGTGGTTTATCTTGATGATATATTGGTGTATAGCAGGAGCATAGATGATCATTTTGAACATTTGAGGCAAGTGTTCGAAACATTGCGAAATTAGAAACTTTATGGGAAGCGTGAGAAGTGCTCTTTTCTTGTGGAGAGCGTGGTTTTCTTGGGATACGTGGTGTCCAAGGATTGTGTCTCGGTTGATCAATCAAAAATTGAAGCAATTCGATCATGGTCAGAACCTAAAACTGTTAGTGAGGTACGATCTTTTCATGAGCTTACTTCATTTTATCGTCGATTTATTCGAGATTTCAGTACCATAACCAGTCCTATAATGGAGTGTTTGAAGAAAGGAGGTTTTAATCGGGGCGGGGCTACTAAGCAAGCTTTTGAAACGATTAAGGATCGGTTGTGTACCGCTCCTATCTTGGCTTTACCCGAATTTACTCAACCTTTCGAGGTCGAGTGTGATGCTAGTGGCGTGGGAATAGGGGCTGTTTTGATTCAAGGGAAACGGCATATTGCCTACTTCTCGGAGAAATTGGGTGGGGCTTGATTGAATTATTGCACTTATGATAAGGAATTTTCTGACATTGTTCGGGCTCTTGATCATTGGAGTCACTATCTTCGTCCTAACCATTTTATATTGCATTCCGACCACGAATCTTTGAAATATATTAATGGGCCGCAGAAGTTGAATCAAAGGCACGCAAAATGGGTGAAATTTTTACAATCATTTCACTTTTCATCCAAATATAAAAATGGGAAGAGTAATGTTGTAGCCGATGCTTTATCTCGTCGGTATACCTTGCTGTCCACACTTGATGTTCGTCTTTTGGGCTTTGAAACTTTGAAAGATGTGTTGAAGATTGAGACTTTGGTGCAATATATCTTGAGTGCAAATCAGGAGCTAAGGGAGAGTATTTGATTCAAGACGGTTTTCTTTTTAAAGGAAATCGACTTTGTGTTCCTAAGCATCCTATTCGGGAACTACTTGTAAGGGAGGCACACGGTTGAGGGCTAGCTGGTCACTTCGGGGTGGATAAGACCGTGGAGATCTTGAAAGAGCATTTCTTATGGCCACGATTGCAAAAAAGATGTTCACAACATCGTGGGTAAGTGTGTTACTTGTCAAGTTTCGAAAAGCAAGTTCAAACCGGGTGAATATACTCCCTTGCCAATTCCGGTCAGACCTTGGGACGATGTTTCTATGGACTTCATTGTTGCTTTGCCATGCACTCAACGTGGTAAGGATGCTATCATGGTGGTGGTTGATCGTTTTTCTAAGATGGCTCATTTTGTTGCTTGCCATAAAACCGATGATGCTCCTAATGTGGCCGATTTGTACTATCGGGAAATTGTGAGGTTACATGGCATTTCGAAGACTATTATGTCGGATCGGGATTCTAAATTCTTGAGCTACTTTTGGAATATGTTGTGGAGGAAAGTGGGTACAAAGTTGATGTTTAGTACCTCTCATGATGCGATCCAAGTTAGTACCTCGGAGTTGGTCGATGAGCTGGTTGTGAACACTCACGGTGATTGTCTGATTGTGGCTCGTGGTTTTCAGACTATGGGCTTTTATTATCCTTCCTATGTGAATTTGCTAAGTATGGTGCATGAGAGCTTATTGTGGCACGCATTCCAAGGGAAGGACGGTCCAAGCTTCACGTTTTTATTAGCATTTTCAGACTATTGTCGTTAAAATAAAATCTAAGCTTATTTAGTATTTGTCTTGATACATTGAACTTGTAGCATTAATGGTTGTAATCAAGTGAAGAGTGATTGCTCAACTCTTCACATTTTGGCTGCTCATTTCGGTTCTTTGGAGGCTATATAAAGCCTTGAAGTTTATGAATAAAATCAGACCAGAAATTTAGAAAAACTTGTTTTCAGTTGAAAATGGTTGCGTCCAATCCTTTGTTTTTATTCAACGCGTTTGAGTAAATTCACGATCATTCTCAATAGGTCTTGAGTTTGGTCCCCATTGTTATTGTTATAGGTCTAACAATAGCAAATATCCCATTGGTTTGATTTATTCACATAATTCGAAACAAATATCCTTTATTTCTTGTTTCATTTACATATAAAAAAAACACATAAACATTACTTTTTATCAATTTTGACAATCAGACAGTCATCAGCACTGTTCGATTCAATAAATTTTGCTTCCGCATTCACATCATATAAACTCCGCTGCCCAATTCGCATCATCTCACCATCCTCAAACGGATGGACAAACCGAAGTCACAAATCGGACTTTGGGTACTTTGTTGTGTGGGCTTGTGAGTAAGACACAAAAGGATTGGGATCTCAAGCTTACTCATGCCGAATTTGCTTATAACAGGTCGCCTACTTATGCTACGGGTCATTCACCGTTTGAAATTGTGTACGGAATTAATCCTTACCTTCCTTTGGATTTAATTCCGTTGCCTAAAGATGAGTTGGTGCATAAAGATGCCGAGTCCAAGTTGAAAGCGATGTTGAAGCTCCATGAACAAGTCCGGGCCAGAATTGAGGCCGTGAATGCAGCCTATAAACGCAAGTCAAGCAAAAATAAGAAGCCAAGGGTGTTCGAGGTTGGAGACTTGGTTTGGGTGCATTTGAGGAAGGAGCGATTTCCAAGCAAGCGTAAGAATAAACTCATGCCTAGAGCGGAAGGTCCTTACAAGATTGTGGGTCGAGTCAACAACAATGCTTATAAGGTTGAACTTCCCGGTGATTATGGTGTTCACGCCACTTTTAATGTTGGTGATCTCTCTCCTTACTTGGATGACGATGGCCTAGCTGAATTGAGGTCAATTCCTTTTCAAGGGGGAGGGGATGATGCGAACCAAGCTAGTGACTCGGGGATAGTTGATGAGCTGGACGGGTTGGTTGTGAACACTCACGGTAATGGTCTGATGGTGGTTCGTAATTTTCAGCCTATGAACTCCAATTGTCCTTCTTATGTTACTTTGCTAAGTATGGTGTATGGGAGCTGATGGTGGCACGTTTACCAAGGAAGGGACGGACCAATATTACATTTTATTAGCATTTTTCAGATTATGTTATTACAATAATATCTTAAGCTTAATTAGTAGTTGTCTAAGTTTATTGAACTAATAGCTTTTAGTGTTGTAATTAAGTGAAGAGTGATTGCTCAACTCTTCACCTTGCCTAGCTATTTGGACGGCTCACTTGAGGCTATATAATGCCTTCAAGTTTATGAATAAAGCATCCAGAAAATATAATCAAAACACTTATGTTAAAATCGTTTCTTGCTTAGAAACAAAACTGGTTTGGTTGAAATGCGATTTCGATTAAACTCTCGAGTTGTTGATCAATAGGTCTTGGTCCCACTCACTTTGATCAAGTAATAGGTCTTGCTTGTTCATACACTATCCCTTTTATTCACAAAAACCAGAACGGGTCGTACCTGGTACATTCGGTTCGCCAAAAACAGTCCGCTATTTTAATAGTTCTTGTCGTCTTGATCAAACAGTTTCAGGTCTGCGCGTACCTAGTACGAACAGTCCTTAGTACTGTCCAATTCGTCCTTAATTCCGCTGCTCAGTTCGTATCAGGGATTGAATGAAAATGTTGAAAGATTGTCAAACAATCAACCGTCAGATAAGGAGATGGAAAAATCTACGGTCCCATCATTGCCAATGGATACACAAGAATTGATGGAGTGTATGTTTTCTACTGCTGAAATCAAGGAAGCTTTATGTGGATTTCCAGCGGACGGGAGTGGTCCTGGTGGCGAGGTAAGTTTGTTAATTTGCGCTAAATACTTGTTATACATTCATTTTTTTTTAATTGGTCGTGTATAACTCTAAGTAGATAAAGTATAACTTTGTTGAAACTTATGATGAGGCCTTGTAACTGTAGTGCCTCTTTGTATAACTTTATTTTTCAATCTGTACAACTGCAATGGCCGTTTGGTATAACTCTTAACCATATGTGTATAACTCTAACTCAAATATGTATAACTCTTATAGCATATTTGTAATACTTCACACATGTGTATAACTCTTGCCCTTCTATGTATAACTGTAATTCATTGTTTTCAGAATCGTGTGACCTCTTTGTATCACTTTTAGAGTTATACCTGTAACTTTTTTGATACAAAAGCATGGTGTTTAATTTTATTATTTTTCATTCAGGCCACTGTACTAAAGGATGTAATTGAGAATGTTGAACAACATTCTAACAACGGGGGTGAAAACGTAGTTGTTGTCGATGGTGCGGAGGTCACCCCGGGGGATCCTTCAACGGAATGGAGTGGAAATAAAATCCCTCTGACTTTCATGAGCACGGCAGATGTGAATGAGGCATTTGCCGGGGTTGATGAGCGAACGATTAGTTCGGCCAAAGAAGGTGTGGTAGTTGAAATCGTTGGTGCTAGGGTTGAGCCGGCTGCACCACCCCTCCCCCCCCCCCCTATTTATGTGCTGCGATGTGACATGATCCACCATCCTTTCTTACTGCATTCAATTGTCGCCCTTCCGTGTATGGACATTGTACCTGAGAACCTAGGTTGTTCTAAGGATTTTGGGGCACCCGAACCTGACCAGCACGTATGCTCACAGTTGCTGCGATTTAACAAGATACGTTTCAGGACGGTGTTCAGGGTGAGGAAGGATGTAATGGATTATATCTTTGATCAATTCCACGACCATAATAAAGAGTAAGTAAAAGATAAGTTTTACCTATATTTCAATACGACAGTGAAACAGGTCATGAACAACACTTGCTGCGTGTCTCATTTTGCTAATCCTTTGTAGGGAACAATTGGTCACATATAACACCCCAAATTGCATAACGCGTATTGATCTCCAGATGTTGATGCCCGGGTCTCAGGTTATGGCCAATGTCATCGACTGCTGGTTTGTACTACTCAATCAGCTTACGCATGCGAACACCGTAGTTGTTGCAAGTTCGCGATGTTTCTTTGGCCTAGGTCACGCTGTAAGTGTGCTCGAACTCCGCAAGTTATTTTGTGACAAAATGTATGTAACTTGTGATATAAGCTGACAACCCCCGTCTATCATTTTTATAGGACCTAGCAATTGCAATTTGGCAAGGCAGGAAAAAAAACTTGGTTGTTGATCATTCTGAAGGCTTTTGTGCCTCGTGGGACATGTGGCAAGAGTCGTGCTCTAGTCCATTCCAACTGGACTCTGATATGGTGAGCGCAGATATCAATATAGAGACACTTCCATACTGGATTTATACATTATTTTCCTAGAGTTATACAGTATATGCTTAGAGTTATACAATATATACTTTGGAGTTATACATTAGATGCCTGGAGTTATACCTAGAGTTATACCTGGAGTTATACATTATACTGTATATGCTTACAGTTATACATTTTATGGCTAGAGTTATACATTCTATGGCTAGAGTTATACATTATATAACTTTAGTTTTCAGAATGGCTAGAGTTATACATTCTATGGCTAGAGTTATACATTATTTGCCTAGAGTTATACAGTATATGCTTAGAGTTTTGATGAGTGACTAACTTCACTCCATAACTCTAGGCATAGAATGTATAACTCACTGCACATAATGTGCAACTGTAAGCATATGCCTAGAGTTATACAGTATATGCTTACAGTTGTACATTATGTGCAGTGAGTTATACATTCTATGGTTAGAGTTATACATTCTATGCCTAGAGTTATGGAGTGAAGTTAGCCACTCATCAAAACCTTGAGCATATACTGTACAACTCTAGGCATATAATGTATTAACTCTAGAAATAGAATGTACAACTCTAGACATATAATTTATAACTCTAACTATAGAATGTATAATTCCAATTATGCACAATATGTATACCTCTAAGATTCTAATTATGTTTTATAGCTCTTAGACTTTTGGTGCATGTTTGTAGGTTTTCGTCCCGGTAAGCACTGGCGATCAAGATCACTACTCTTGCATTTGCATAAATTTCCTCTCTGAGCAGATCGAGTACCTTGATAATCGTTCTTACGAGGACGATCTTCTGAAATTACCATATGGAAGGATTGCGCGTATTACTGTAAGACTTATAAAACTGGTGACTAGATTAATTTTCAGCTCCATTGTTTTGTTAATTGGTCTTCCCCTTTTAAACGCCTTGCCTAACTTCTACCAGGCTGATGCGATGAGAAAGTATATGGTCTCCAAAGAGCTCGACAAAGGGAAGAAAGTTGAAGGATTTCCTTTTGTAAACATTAAATTCAACTGGCAGGGAGCAGGGTATACTGACAATGACTGTGGTCTTTACGTCATGGTTCATATGTTGTTGTACCATGGAGAGCCATTCGAGTGTACCATAGGGACAAAGGACAACAATGACCTCATGCGAGTGGAAGTTGCTGCCACCCTTGTCCTCAGTGACATTAACGTGGATAAGGAAGCTGTGTTATCTAGGGTAACAACTTTTAAGGAGGTTAAAGACCATGAAATGAAGGAGCTGCGTGAGGCACAGAGGTTAGCCGGCAACACAAGTGGAAGGAAAAGAGGTGCCGGAGTTGCTGGAGAGAACAGTTCTACTAAACACCCTTGCTCCAAAGTCAGTTCAACCTATCGGACTTCACCTTCCCAAGTAGCCCTGGGCCAGACGCCGTCTAGTCGGGCCCTCTCAGCGGTCAATAGCCACTCCCGGGGTAAGGGCGATGGCCTTGGTTGCACCACATATTGCGGGGAACCAGACGCCGACCTTACAGTGGTCGCCAAGATGCTGAAGTTAAAAAAGACATTAATTAGGGATATCCCGGTGTATCGCAAACAAGTGGCTGATTACGTTTTCCTTGATGACTACAAATTTCCAAATGGGTAAGCTGGCTAAAATCAACAGAACCACTTGAGTACTGTTTTATGCTTTGTATAACTTCAACTATGAAATGTATAACTTTACCAACAAAAGTTATACATATCGTTAATGGAGTTACACATTCCTAATCTGCAGTTATATGTTTCATCACTGAAGTTATGCAGTCATTTTAATAGCAGTTACCTTCCCATTTAGTAGACGTTATAGCCCGACTAACACTGTCATGTCGAACCACAGTGAACTACTTGTGAACTATTCCCGGCACGCAACAATTAATAGGTTGCAAATGCTGTCCATGCTCCCTGAGACGCCAATGTATAATTCAGTGATTGAGTGTTGGTCCTTGTTGCTTAATCGTTTGGAGGCAGAGGAGTGCGCGTTTTTTCGTTCATCTGTCTTCGGTATCCGTCATATGGTATGGTTGTAATCAATCCTTTAATATTCTATAAGAGTTTCATATACCCTCTTTAGAGTTATACTTTGAGGGTATGATATTTAAAACTTTCACAGTGGAAAATAAGACTAAAGTTATACATACCCTCTATGGAGTTACACATTTTGTTTTGAAAAGTTATTAACAGCCAGTATGAACTTAGGCATACTTCAATATGTTATAAGAGTTACTGTGCAACTCCATTGCACAACCTCTATAACTCCTCTGGTATTCTCATACATATACTTCTATTTGAGCAGGAAATAATCTTGAACTTTGTACGAAACCCTGTCCAACAAACACAGAACACCGAAAGGTTGTATAATGTGTGGGACGTCTTCAGAATCGACAGTGGAAAATATTTCAGCTTGAAGGCTGATTTAATCTTCGTATCCATTAAGATTGAAGCCCATTATGCATGTGCGTGTATCAACTTTAATTCACGTATGATTGATCTTCTTGATAATAAGTACTACTCAAGTCCGGGCCAGTCGGAGATATGTAAAGCGTGTCACGTAATTGTAAGTGGAATTAAATTGTAATTACGTTCAACTCAAAAGTGTTGTCACCGCTTTACAATTTCACTTTTTGACGTTTCTTGTTTGTGCCAGGCGAGCCTCATGAGCGACTATCTGGAGTCTAGGGACGAGGACAGAGGGAAATTCCTAACGGAGTTCCAGTTTCGTCAGATCCTGTTTGCTTGGCATAAGCAAACGATTAACGACACCGAGTCTGGCGTGTTCACCATGATGCACATGTTAATGTACGAGGGTGATAGTTTTGGTCATGTTGATCTTGAGAGGAAGGTGAACCGTCGATATTTGGTAATCCAGCTGGCAGTGACGCTTGTCCTAGCTGACATGAACATCATCGGGCAAGGAGTTCTGACCAAGGTCAACGGTTTCATTGGAGAGAAAGACCAGATCCTGAAGCAACTAGAACCCAGACGAAAAATGGCGCGGAAAGCAGATAAAAAACCTGGGAAAAAATAGAATGTATTTCCATTCTTTTTGTAGTCTCTGTTTTTGAAACTCTAGCATGTTGTCAAGAAACTCCTTAACAACTTAGACAACTTTTTTAGAATAGATTATTATTATATCTTCTTGGTCTGTTATAATTAAAATCCAAGTTATACAGATAAGAATTAGAGTTATACACTCTGTGAAGTAAAGTTATACAAATTGTGTACAGGAGTTATACAACACATGACTGCAGTTATGAAAAAGGCAAAATTTATTAGACAGTTATGAGTTATACAAAAAATAACAAGAGTTATACAAATTGTGTACAAGAGTTATACAACACATGACTCCAGTTATGAAAAAGGCAAAATTTATTAAACAGTTATGAGTTATACAAAAAATAACAAGAGTTATACAAATTGTGTACAAGAGTCATACAACATATGACTTTAGTCAAATATATCGACAATTATAGAAATAAGGGCAAAAGATACACATAATTAGAAGTGTTATACAGATAACTATAAGAGTTATACACTCTGTGAAGTACAGTTATCCATATATGTGTAAGAGTTTTACTTAAACCCACTGAAGTTATAATTCGTTCTTTATCAAACTTTTAAATATTGGATTTTTTGCCATGAACAAAAGTCATCCAAATTGTGTAAAAGAGTTATACAACATTAGCTTGAAATTTCACACTCATATTACTGAAGTTATACAATCTGGAAGGTGAAGTTACCAAATTACATCATTTAAGTGCAAACCTCATTCAAAATAGACAAAAGCTAGCTACTGAATACCCCTTCCGTCTCACCAGATTTTTTACCTTTTAAAGAAAAAAAGATTGTAAATAATTTGTTGAGACGGTGGTATTTTTCTACTGCCTACTACTACAGCATGTTAAGTTTCTCTATTCTTCTTCGTCGTCTTCTTCTTCTTCTTCTTCTTCTTCTTCTTCTTCTTCTTCTTCTTCTTCTTCTTCTACTCCTTCAGATGCTGGTGAAGACGGTGGATGCTCAGAAAATGGGTTAGGGCAGTTCCGTTTATCGTGGTGTGCCATTTGTTTACAGTTATTACACATGCGCTTTAGCTTACAAGCCAAGGCAATGGCTTTAGCCTTAGCTGACACCATTCTTTTACCGCTGCCTTTGTTTTTGGATTGTTTTGGTGGAAGTATTGTTACCTCGTCACTGGCGGGGCAACCAAGAATTTGCTCGAATTCCTGCTGCTTAGTTAAATCTTTCTTGTACAGTAAAAGTTTCTCTTTGAACTCTCTAATTAAGGAGCTTAAGTTCACAACTTCAGTCACACTCATGCCACGAAGTAAACCAATGGTCGCATGAACTTCTGACCACAACTTCCCATCTCAACTTCTTTTCCATCAGCGCTACTATTTGAATCCGTTTGTTCACCATCACATTCTGATAATTTGAATTGCAATGCATCTTTTCTCCATCTTGTAGAAACGTAATCATCTGGAATTGTCTTCTTGCCGTTAGCCGACAAAATCCATACTATATGTCGGCACAGAATTCCCATCCTTTCAAACATCATACATACAATTTGCACCGTGTAGCAGGTGTCCCCGTAATCAAATTAAATTATGAAGTTACTGTCATCTAAATAACGTCTCCATCCATATAGTACTCTTATACAT
Source organism: Silene latifolia (assembly GCF_048544455.1). NCBI lineage: Eukaryota > Viridiplantae > Streptophyta > Magnoliopsida > Caryophyllales > Caryophyllaceae > Silene > Silene latifolia. Next base: position 70,263,227 of record NC_133538.1, read on the forward strand.
ATAATAATAAGAGTTAAACATTATCAAGGTAGAGTTATACATATGGCAACAAGAGTTATACATTCTGCAAGTAGAGATATACATATAATAACAAGAGTTATACATTCTGAAAGCTAATGTTATTCAAAATGTGATCAGATTTATACTACAAATAACTGCAGTTCAGTGAACAATTGAATAACTTCTAAAGTTATTCTGAAAGAAGAGTTATACACATGGCAACAAGAGTTATACATTCTTCAAGTAGAATGTATAACTTTCACTTGATTTCACCGTCGCGCCATTTTTTCGTCGAATACTTCCGAACATCAAACTCGGACGTCAATGCATAAATTTTATAGAATGTCACTGCCTCGTCGATTTCAAAAAATTGTTGTCCTACACAAGGTGTAAACTCCGCTGCCAAATGCTTACAATACTCAATTTCCGCTTCCTTACGACCATCTGAGTAGAATCAAACATCCATGAAATGATTAAGAAATATATAACTCCAAGCTACTTACCATTTACCCTGTAACTCCAAGCATAGAATGTATAACTCTAGGCACAGACTTTATAACTCTAGACATATCTTTGTATAACTCTAGATTTGCAGATCGTATAACTCTAGGCATATACTGTATAACTCTAGACATAGACTGTATAACTCTAGGCATATAATGTATAACTCTGTGTCTAGAGTTATACATTTGTTTATATATTTTCATTATATGATAAGAGTTATACATTATATGCCTAGAGTTATACATTGTAGACTGTATTACTTTAGTTTTCAGAATGTATAACTCTAGTCATACAATGTATAACTCTAGGCACAGACTGTATAACTCTAGGCATATAATGTATAACTCTTAGCATATAATGTATAACTCTAGACACAGTCTGTATAACTCTAGTCATACAATGTATAACTCTAGGCACAGACTGTATAACTCTAGGCATATAATGTATAACTCTAGACACGGTCTGTATAACTCTAGATACAGACGGTATAACTCTAAGCATATAATGTATAATTCCAGTCATACAATGTATAACTCTTAGCATATAATGAAAACTCTACAACATATAATGTACAACTCTAGACACATACTGTATAACTCTAATCATATAATGTACAACTCTAAGTAGAGAATGTATAACCCTCCACATCCTATAACTTCACTTAATGAATGTATAACTTAAGCTATAACATGAATAACTATATCAAAATTGGTTGTTTAGTAATATTTTTTATGCAAAATTTAGGGTTAGATTTACTCTGTTACCTGAAGCTGCAGGAAATTGTCAAAGTGTTATACAAAAAACCAGTGGAGTTATAACACGATGAATATAAGAACTGCATGAGTACACAAACTGTATTATTGAAGTTATACATATACGGGTAAGAGTTTTACTTAAACCCACTGAAGTTATAATTCGTTCTTTATCAAGCTTTTAAATTTCCATCATTTTTTGCCATGAACAACAAGCTACCAAAATGAAAGAACAAATCTGATGAACACCATGAAAGTACAACACCATTAAGAATAATGAACACAAATGAAATAACAACAAGCTACAACAAGCTAAAATAATGAACATCAATCAAAAATTACATATAGCACTTTATTCTTGAACATCAAGCTACAACAATAACCAATACACAAATAAGAAAGCAAATAACTCACCATCGACGGCAACTTCAATCTGCATATGATCCATTTCACAAACACTGACTGTCATTTTGAGCGTCTTTCTCTGATGAACAATGACAATTTATTTATCTTCAACAAAACGAATGAAATTTAACGGCAACATGAAGTATTTTTACAGTTGGAATGAAATTTCTCTTATTTTTTTGATGATTTATAATGCATTTTACAGGATTTAGGATCGTTTGTATGGTGATTTTTATGGGTTTTGCTTGTTGAGAGGTTTTGAATGGTGAATGAAGAGGAAAAGCATGCAAAATGAATTAGTAGTGTTTGTTTATTCCTTTTGTCCGCGGGATTGTACTGGAAGAAGTACAGAAACAGTGATATGTGGACCCTCTCTCATACAACAAGCATTTCCTTTTTTTTTTTGCTCTAAAAAAGGCGCCCACTCTCCTTATCTCATCCATTTAATCCCTTCATCCAAGGGTTCTTATAAAAACTTAGGGCCTTATATGATATAATGGCCTTATAAGAACCTTCTCTCTCTCTCTCTCTCTCTCTCTCTCTCTCTCTCTCTCTCTCTCTCTCTCTCTCTCTCTCTCTCTCTCTCTCTTATATATATATATATATATATATATATATATATGCAATTGACTAATGGCCTAATGCATGAGTTTGATCAACAGCAAAGCATGTATTTTTAATAAGATACAGCTAAACCATGTCCATTTGGGTAGGATACAAATTCTATTTGTATATATAAAAGCTTATTACGTTCTAAGCCACAATAGATTCCCCTTTCCTGATATCGACTTATTATTGTTAATTGTTAATTTGTTTCTCAATCTTTAGTTTTACACTATGATATATAGCAGATGTTGTATGGTGTTTTTACTAACTGATATCTTTTGTTCATTGATAGGATGAAGATGTTACCAAGGTGTAATCGCCAATCAAAAATATTATGGGGCACGGTATTGTCAACGAAACATGCTGCTTACTTTTTGTTTGTGTGTTAGACAGTATACTACAAGAATTATCGATGGAAGTTATAACGATCTAACTTTGTGAGTTTGTGTTAAATTAATGACTTTGGTTTCATCCATTTTTGTAGTAGGCATAATTGGTACGTTTATTTGCACCCAAAGATGAATAAAGCACGCATAAGCACGGATACTTTTATACAAGTAATGTAAACTATTGACTGAGACGGAGGGAGTTAATGTAGAGATAATACTAAGCAAGAATAAAGCATGCATCAAGTTCATTCTCAATTAGTTTCTTTTGATTTATTTGCAGGATTTTGACGCTAGATTTTGCCGCTACGATGAATGTTATACCCATTAACCTTTGAATGAACCTGAGTATTTTTGCTTAGTATGCATATGTAAATTTTTTCATACCTAATTACTTTTATACTGTAGATATCTAATTTTGTACTTTTTGTTGGGGATAAAATATCACCCTTTTTCCATGATGACGTGGCGCTTGATTATTGGCAGAAGAAAAAGGAAAAAAGATTGATGAGGTGGACATTGTGGGGAACGTAGGATAAAAAGCTAAACAAACACAATTTGTACTTGATAAACCCATGTGCAAAGGAGAAATGGGACCTTTGACTATTTCAACAACTACCCCTATTCTTATGGTAACAGCCGTAATATAACAGGATCAGATGCAGGAGGCATTGAAAACTCTAACCCTAAGAAGCAGCGGGTATAAAAAGGCAGAAGGAAGATAGAAGGGGGGGCATCAAATTCCACACCCCAGTACACTCACACTCAATATCTCGTCTCCACATATCAATATTTCGCTAGCAAATTACTCGTTGTATTTCCTTACTTACATAATATCCTTTCGATTATAGTGCTAAATTGGTGGGATACCAACTCCTCCCGTGGTTGTTCCCATATCGGGTTTTCGATCCGCGTCACCAAAACGTTGCGTGTCAATCTTTTATTTCGTCGCTCATACGTACAATAAATTCGTTATATCCAAGTCGTCGGTGGCCATAAATTACTCACTATCACTCACTAAATTTAATCAATAGTCGGTAAATTTTTTACCAAAACAGTTTGGCGCCCACCATGGGGCATAGTGATCATTTTCTATAGCCAAATCTCGCAAGACCGAACCAGCCGTCACCATGTCCGGAACCAGCCAGAATTCGTACAGCATCTAGAGCATGTCAGACCTGTCCTATAGAGCAGGACCTTCTCCTGCATCTACAGGATCAGTGAGTGCACCCCCAGCATCCAGTCAGATGATCCCCGTCAGCATGTCACCCAGTACCATGCCTCTGCCTCTGCCTCTTAAACCGCCGCAGATACCCAAGACAGCAGGCACGCCCAGCCAATCCAGATCCAGCCAGGAGAGCAGCCCCAACAGAGGTGAAGCTACGTCCAGAGCCCCGACCCAGGAGGGATCAGGTGCAGAAGTTCTCAGAAGCAGAGGACCTCCAGTACTTGACCCGATGCAGGTGATGATCCAGGGGATGGATACTCTGCGCCAGACCTTTGAGGATCTGAGAAAGGACAACCAGAACCTGATCTCTCAGATCGTAACAGCGGTCCAGCCTAAACCAGCGTCGGCACCTGAGGCCCTGAACCTGACCAGCGGTGGAGGATCAAGTCGATCAATTCCGTCAGAACTAGTCACCAGACTAGACCTTTCAGGAGTAGCACCCAGTGAACCAGTTGAGCCTAGAGGATTGGGATGTTTGTCATTTGACAACTCACCCAGCCTGCAGCAGACACCAGGTAATGCACTGCTTAACACTCTGCCAGGGTCTGACTATCCACATTTTGCAGGGACGCCCGTGCATTAGACATCCGGATGGCAATCTGGAGCTGTCATCAACACAACAGTTCCATCACTCAGCCAATTCACCAGTGGAGCCTCGGTCGGAGGCTTTCAGCAAACACTAGGATGGCGGCCTGGATCTATAATCAGTGCAACACCAATGACAAGTCATCCAGCGTCTGGCCAATTTTCTGGAGGGCCCTGGTTAGGAGGTACACATGTTGGTTCCTTCCCGCCTGTTTCTAACCCCCTTGCACGAGCAGGTAGTTCGCTAGAGCAGCAGTACCAGGAGTTGAGGGACCTAATGTATATAATACCAGGTGTCGCACATCCATTAGAGAAAGCGGCATGAGATACCTATGCAGACTTACCTTTCGTGGACGACATAGCCCTCGTCGGCGTTCCTAAAGGGTGTGTACCACCAGCCATGACGCTCTACGACGGAACAACAGATCCACTTGATCACGTCAACCACTACAAGCAAAAAATGATGGTGGTCCGTCGGCCTGCCCAATAAGAGTATAACCAACTTTGCCGACCTAGTTAATGCGTTCAACGAGCAGTTCACCAGCAGTAGAAAGCCAGAGAAGCAGACCAGCGACCTCTATCGAATAGTGCAAGGGTTTGAGGAATCTACTCGTGATTACTTTAACAGGTTCAACAAGGAGAAGGTGGCAATTATAAGGTGCGATATAGCAACCGCTATACAAGCCTTCCGCCGGGGATTGCACCAGGATTCAGATCTATACAAGAACCTGACCATGCATCCGTGTACTACCTTTGAGGAAGTAAATCAAAGGTGATTGTTGTCATGAGGCTGGAGGAGGACTCTGCACCTATAAGATGCGCTTATGATTCAGACCCAATGTCAAGAAAAGCCTCGGTGGAAAAGAGGAGAGAAAGATCCAAACCCTACAGCAGGAGCGTGAACAAAGTTTCTGGAAGCTCTGAAGGAAAGGGCGAGGCAGACCTGCTTCAAAAGGTAAGTGAGTATGGTTTCACCACTAATTTTGCAGGATTTTTCAAAGCCCTGCAGGAGCTGGGTCGCAGAGTTAGATGGCCCAAGCCTCCGGCAGAAGGATACTCCAGCAGTTGAAAGGGTACTGGCAAAAAGTGTGAGTTCCATGGCAGCAACACCCACGACACAGACGAATGCCATTCTCTCAGGAAGGAAGTCAAGTATCATTATGATCGAGGAAATCTGAATCACCTCTTACCCAGAGGCACAACCAGAGTGAACTCTACAGATCAGGTTCTGCCATCTCCCCCTCCTCGGTGTACTAGAATTGTTAATGTTATCACAGGTGGCTCGGAGCTATGCGGATTGATGTACTCAGCAGCAAAGAGGCGTGCCGCTGAAGCAAAGGGGGATAAACCAGAATATTCATGCAGAATCAATCGCCATAACCTGCCATCAGTCACCTTTGACGAAACAGATGCACAGTCTGCTCTAGAACAGCGCCACGACGCATTAATCATCACACTCCCCATAGGGAATTGCGAGGTGAAGAAGATCTTAATAGATACTGGAAGCTCCGTCAACCTAATCACACTAGAGACACTCAAAGTCATGGGATTCAGTGAAAAGGATCTAGCAAAGAAGGCGGTTCCCTTGGTTGGTTTCAATGGTGAAACAAAGCATTCCCTCGGAGAGATCGTCATCCCAACTTATGCCGAAGGAGTTAACAAGCAGGTAAGGTATCTGGCTATTGATAGACCCTCTACTTACAATGTGATCCTTGGAAGGCCCTGGATCCACGAGATGAAGGCAATAACCTCGACATACCACCAGTGTCTGAAATTTCCGACGTCTTGGGGTGTGCAAGAGATACTGGGGACCAGGAAGAAGCTAAGGATTTCTATAAAGTGGCTCTAAAGTCAACAACCATCCCACCTGCATAGCAATTACAGAGCCAGCGCATCCAGGACGAATATATTGAGCCCCAGCAGGCAGAACTAGACGAAGTCATCCTGGACAAGCTGCATCCAGAACGAACCATGTTAATTGGATCAGAATGTACAGGTAACATTCGCGAAGAACTCGTTCGGTTGTTAAGAACTAACATGGAATGTTTTTCTTGGTCACATAATGATATGATAGGGATAAACCCAAGTGTGATAACCCACAAGCTAAGTGTGGATCCAAGCTATAAACCTGTGTAACAGAAAAGAAGGAAGTTTGCTTCTGAAAGGAACAAGGTCATAAACCAGGAAGTAGATAACCTGCTTGCTGCAGGAAAGATTCGAGAAGTAAAATATCCAGAATGGTTGCCCAATGTGGTGGTGGTTCCGAAGAAAAATAGCAAGTGGAGGGTCTGCGTCGATTTTACATATTTAAATAAAGCTTGCCCAAAAGATCAATTTCCGCTACCACACATAGATGCCATGGTGGATGCTACTGCAGGTCACGAAATGCTAACATTCTTGAATGCCTGATGTGGCTAAAACCAGATAAAGATGCACCCTAGCGACCAGGAAAAGACGGCATTCAGATCCGAGCAAGGTATCTATTGCTATAACGTCATGCCTTTTGGACTTAAAAATGCAGGATCCACCTACAAGAGGCTGGTAAACATGATGTTTAAAGAGAAAATAGGTCAAACTATGGAAGTTTACATAGACGATATGGTCGTCAAATCAAAGCAGGCTTCACAATACCACCAGCACCAAGCAGATACATTCAATACCCTCAAAAAAGACCAGATGAAGCTGAATCCGACAAAGTGTACCTTCGGGGTCTCCAGTGGAAAATTTCTGGGATACATGGTGACCCAGAGGGGGATAGAGGCCAGCACTGAAAAAATTAAAGCAATTCTGTAGCTGGAGTCACCGTAGAAACCAAAAGACGTCCAGCGCCTGACTGGAAGAGTGGCAGTCCTAAACAGGTTCATATCCAGATCCTCCGACAGATGCAGGTTGTTTTACGACACAGAAAAAGTCAAAGGTTTGAGTGGACCGAGGAGCATGAGAAAGCATTTCAGGAGTTAAAGCACTATCTTAGCACCCCACCACTCCTATCAAAGCCAGAGCAAGGAGAACCATTATTCATGTATCTATCAATCACAGAAACAGTGGTAAGTGCAGTACTCATACGAGAGCAGGAGGGATCACACCATCCAGTATACTACGTCAGTAAGTGTCTACTTCCTGCAGAGACCAGGTACACATCACTTGAAAAACTCGTCCTTGCACTCGTTACAACCTTCTATAAATTGCGTCCTTATTTTGAGTCTCATACCATTTCCGTGATAATTAATTACCCTCTTAAGACTATCATGAGAAAACCAGAATTGTCAGGAAGGATGGCTAAATGATCCGTGCACCTGAGCGGTTATGACTTGAAGTTCTAGCCTCGTAGAGCAATAAAGTCTCAGGCTCTGGCAGACTTTGTGTCTGACTTTTGCCCGGCTCTCCAGACCCAGGCAGAACAAGACATCCTGAACCTGGAGGAAGATAAAGGAGAACAAGTGTGGGAGCTACATGTGGAGGGAGCCTCCAACGCAAGAGGCGCAGGAGTAGGATTTGTCCTCAAATCACCCCAGGGAGACCTCATAGTTCAGGCGGTACGATGTGAATTCAAGGCTTGAAACAACAAAGCAGAATACGAGGCCTTAATCTTGGGTCTGAAGTTGGCTCTAGAGCTGAAAATTAGACACCTCAAGGTTTGCGGTGATTCTAAGCTTATAGTTAACCATGTAAATGATTCTTATGAAGCCAGGGACTCCAGGATGATGGCATACCTAGACGTAGCAAAGGAGTTGACCCTCCGATTAGCCACGTTCAACATCAAACAAATCCCCAGGGACCAGAACGCAGAAGCAGACGCGCTAGCCACCCTGAGGGCAACATTCAAAGTAGGAGCCATCTCCACAATACCAATTGTCCACGTGCTGGAGACAGCAATACTGAAATCTGAATAGGAAGCAGAAGTGTTGTGCAGCACCAACAGTGAAGAAGATACTCCAGACTGGAGGAAACCATACCAGGACTGGCAGCAGAATGACATCCTGCCAACAGATAAGAAGGAGGTAAGGAGCTTCAGAATGAAAGCATACAGATTCATACTAATTGATGGTGTCTTGTTCAGGAAATCCCTCGCTGGACCCTACCTCAGATGCCTGGATCGGGAAGAATCTCAGGCTGTTTTGCATGCTCCCCACAGTGGAGGATGTGGAAATCATGCAGGAGCAGGAGCCTATCCAATAAGGCACTGAGGCAAGGATACTTCTGGCCCACAATGCACAAAGATACCGTGGAGTTCGCAAAAAAAATGTGATGCTTGTAAGAGGCACGCTCACGTCAGCCACCAGCCAGCAGAGCCTCTACATCCGATCATTTCGCCCTGGCCCTTCATGAAGTAGGGAATGGACATGGTGGGGCCATTGCCCAAGGCACCAGGAAATAAAGTCTATATGCTCGCCATGACGGACTACTTCTCCAAATGGATAGAAGCAGAATCATCCTCCCAGGTTACAGAAACCCAGGTTATATCTTTCATTAAACGAGATACTATATGCAGGTTTGGCATTCCATCTGAGATTATATGTCATAATGGATCCCAATTAATTGGAAATAAGACAGAAGCTTTTTGTGCTAGGTGGAATATCTCACTGCAGAAGTCTACTCCCAGGAACCCCCAGTCCAACGGACAAGCCGAATCCAGCAATAAGATTATCATGGAAAACCTAAAAAAGTTGCTGGAGGAGAGAGGGGGTAAGTGGGCAGAAGAGCTGCATCTAGTTCTCTGGACTGACAAAACCACGCCCAAGGTTGCAACGGGACAAACACCTTTCAGCCTAGTGTTCGGGGCAGAAGCAGTCATTCCATCCAAGGACAGGGTCCCAACCCACAGGTATGGATGCATAGGAGAAGATCGGAATCAGGTGGAAATGGCAAGCAGTCTGTACACAATAGACGAGCTCAAAACCAGCGCTCATATTAGGATGGATTCATACCGACAGACGATGGCCAGGAGCAATAACAAGAATGTGAAGGTAAGAACCATGCAGGTAGGAGATCTGGTCCTGAGAAAAGTCTTCCAGAATACCAAGAACCGACAAGCAGGAAAATTCGCCTACAACTGGGAGGGGCCATACCAAGTAGAAAGTATAGTTGGAAATGGAGCTTACCGACTCATGACTATTTAAGAACAAATGGTTCCCAGATCCTGGAACATTATCCACTTGAAAAAGTATTTCACTTAAGCGACCAGCACGGTCAATAACCGTGTACTCAGTCTACCAGATGCAACTCCGCCAGGTTCTAGATTTTGCCTTAAAAATTCTTTGGCTCTGAAAATTTGATTGACATCCAATATTTACTCACATATGTTTTCTTGCATATTTTTACCTTCTCTAGTTCTGAAAAATTTTCCTGCATACATTTTTACCTTCTCTGATTCTGAAAATTTCTCTACATACATTTCAACATTCTCTGGTTCTAAAAATTTTTCCTGTATATGTTTTGACTTAAGTATTCTCTAGCTTTAAACTTTATTTTGTAAACATCCACCACTTTAACGCATCGAATATATAAATTCTCTTTCCCAAAATTAGCATAAAATATGTTTAAATACTATTTCAAGTAAACGGCTAATTGAATAAAAATGCAAATTAATCTGGCAGACCTTGCATTCACTACAGAAGGCGTGTGTTCGTGGCTAAGCACGTACAACCGGGACAACCAGTCTCCCGCGCTACATTAGCACCCACGCAAGTCTGGCTTCTCTTAACAAGTAGGCGAACTAGATCCCATAGCCAGCAATCAAATAGCGATGGCCAAACATACAGCGTAAAAAGTGCATGCACAAATCAAAAGAACACCAGAAATGGTACGACACAAAGTATATCTGAAAACGAGAAATACCGCATTTAAATTTTATAAGTTCATCAGAAAAGCAAAATATGCATGTCCCCAGGACCAGACCAAAATAGCCTAAACTGTTTGTCAAAACAGCACGCTACGCCACATAATGGCAAAACACAAACTAAAAAGCAAAACAAAGTTTCATCTGCAGGAAATACTACTCCAGGTCAATGTGCTCCACAGCCCCAGAAGCAGTTGTCTGAGTAGCAGGAGCACCTCAGCGTCTGGAGCACTAGCAGGAATAACACTTTCCCCCTCCAGACCAGGCAGTAAGTCTAAATTCAGACCCTTCGGGAAGTCCACAACAATTTTCTCTTCTTCTGCTTCCAGATCCCAGGACAGATGCTCTCCACTCTGAAACGCCTTTATACACTCGATTTTGGTTTCCAGAGCAGCATAGGCAAGAGCGTTCATCAGAGCATCCCCAAGGTCAGCATTCTTCTCCTTTAGCATGTGCACCTCGGAAACCAAGGAAGCTTTATCATCCATAACCTGTGAAAGACGAGTCTCAACATCAGAAGCACGCTTCTTGGCATTGGCAGCACATCTCTCAGCACCAGAAATACGCCCTTCCACATCAGAAAGGCTACTTTGCAGTTTCTGCTTCTGAGCAGCTTCCTCCAACAGTAGACTCTGGGCTGCGTCTAACTCAGCCTGGATCTTAAGCTTGCCTTCCTCATACGCCTTCACCTGCTCCAGGAGCTCTGCCTTTTCAGCTTCCAAGGAAGGAATCTTCTCCCGCAGGAATAGAGCCATTTGGAAGGACTGCCAACCGTAAGCAAAGAAGGTCAAAAAAAAGGGGGGGAACTGAGGCAGTTAACATATATTCACCTCAAAGGAATGCTCCACAGCACGGTATGCCAGATCACCCAAGGCCCTTCTATCCAGTGCAGTAGGAACAAGAAACATCATCTAGCCCATCAAACTCAAATCACGAGCAGAACTCGCCCTGCCAAAGTCCCCTGGAAACCTGAATGCTACATCAGGAGGACCTCTAGCAGTAGGAGTAGAACCAGGAACAAGGAAAAACTCAGCAGCAGGGGTAGAATCAGGAACAGGAATGGACCCGGAAGCAGGAGGATTCACTGAAGCAGAGCCACGAGAAGGAATATACCCTGGAATAAGAGGCTTCGTAACGAGAGGGGTGACCTCGATGGGAATCTATTCTTTGGCCAGACCAGCAGCAGACCTCCTTTTTGTGCGAGTCCCAGAACCAGATCCAAGGGCCGCTTTTCTCTTCTCGGCCGGTTTAGAGGCACCTTCAGCATGCTTCTTCTCCCTCAGAGCTAGAACTGCAGAGAGCGTTATCTTGGATTTCGCAGAACCTGGGGGCAGGGAAAACAAGGTCAGAGCCAGAAATATGAACGTTACCAGAAGCAGAGAATAATTCAGGAAACAATGGGAAGTCCTTCAAAAATAGGAATTGAATGAATGCAGCATCAACAATAGGATTTGTAGTTTTTGTGTTATATCAACGGAAGTCAGTAACTACACTCTCCTATTAAGAACAATTTTGTAGTTATCATACTCATGAAGAAGTATATCAAGCATATAACTTACTCTCCATATCAAATTTATTATTTGCTTTAGTTTATAAGTGTATTTTAATCAAGAGTAAACAATTGATTAAGACGGAAGAAGTCGTTATAACATCAAACATTCATTGTACCATTACTTCGTTCAACTTTTGTATCAATAGTATATCTTTGATACATAGTGATTAAAATTTGTATAAACTTAGGTGATATTGCTCACGAACTTTGGTAAGTTCAATCAAAAATTTACCATCCTTATCAACTTATGCATATTGAAGACTTTAAATTTAAAATGTATGGGTCTTAAAAGAATTGTACTCGAATTATTTTGCTAACTTATACAAACGGTTATGGGTCTTAAAAGAATTGAACTTTTAACTTAACCATTAGCCATGACGAGAGAACCTCTTAGCATTTTTAACGGGTTTTTTATGCCTTAGAAATATATGCAAGAAAAACGTTAGTTAACACCGACATATTAGGATTAGGTACGAGAAGGTTTTTATGATGGTTAGTCATCTAAAGCCTGGATGACTATCTTAGCACTTAGCATGTCTTCAGATGTTAACACTAAAATTATACTAGAGACCATATATAAGTGTACTAAAACCTTTACGTCTCATATAGTCATACGTAATGTCAAAACATAAATTTTAAAAAAGTGTGCCTTTTGTTATTACAATCCGACTTGACAGAAGTTTGATCATGTTAGACTATCGATGGCAATATTTAAAAGACTCATATTCACACTCAAAGTTAAATCATAGGATATTACAAATTGGCTCGTGTATCGCATGGGCATTAAATCTAGTCTAGTCTAGTCTAGTCTAGTATATTAATAAAGGAAGCTTTTTTCGAGCGATTACAGAGTCTCTAACGTTATTTAAAGACTACAAAGATATTTAAAATTAATCAAATGAGTTTTGGAATAGGGATAGAATATAAGATAACAATAATAATATGTATATAGTATATCAAAATTAATTACGGTTGAAGATATTTGTGTTTCTCTCATACACAAAATACAAGAGTTTTATTGAACTTCAAACAACTAACATACATATAAATACATTTTATGCAAGGAACTTAGAAGTTGGCTTTATATCTCTTTTGGTGTTTCCGATTTTGTATCTTGCATGTTAATTTTTAGTTTTAATTTTAATTTTGATTAGAATCCTATGTTTGTACGTTGTTCTAACTGCTTTGTTAAATTAGCATTACTTTTTAGCCATGTTAAATTGCGTTTACGGGTGCTAATTTTTGCAGTACAAATTTTACTCATTATAGTACGCTTTTGACCATAATATCCTTCTCATTTATCCAAGCAAAATGAACTACATTGAAAGGAAAAAAAAAAGAAAAAAAATTAACCCCACACAACACCACCAGGCCACCACCATTACCTCCACTGGACCCACCTATCCCCTACCATTACCAGCCGCCATCGACACATAGGCCACAATCGTCACTCAACTCCTCCCCACCGTAACCTCCACGCAAAGCCGCCACTCAACCCGATCCACCGCGACCTTGAATCATCCCCACCCCTTGACCCGCGCGACTCGGGCCTCTTACCCACCGTGAACCACATCCCCTACCTCAGTCTACCACCACCAGTGCCGCTTCTTCACCCGCCCCCTATTGCCGTCACCACCATAAACCACTACTACCAAACCCTAAATCGAAAACCCCAAACATTAATTATAAAACAAAAAACTACTGAAATTATTAAAATAAAACTATAAATTTATTCTCTAGTTTGAACTTGATAAATTACACCTTTTTTTACATTCAAATTTTCATCTACTATTGAAAAAATTGATTGAATTGAGAGATTTAATAAATAGGAATTGAAAAGCAGGGTTTAGTGCTGTTTTTTATTTTTGTAGAAGGGTAAGAAATGGAAATTTCGGTGTAAAATGTACTGAAATGAGTAAAATTCGTACTGCAAAAATAATTTGCGTTTACTTATTGATTCATAATTAATTGTTTTCCATTTGCTTATTTGTAGGTCAATATTGTCTTCATCAAGGGGCGTAAGCATTCGATCAGTATGACCACACGGATACATGTATATTTGGAGATAAAAAACACAATATTATGCAAGATGTCTACATAACATTCAAACGTCATGACCAAAGGAGGGATGGAACCTTTATGAGACAGTACGAGTATGTATTTTTTGGTCGATTTACACATTTGTTAGGTTACGTGTAGTGCTTTGAACATTTACAAGCACGAGTGAGGACTAACAGGCCTTGGGCTCCTATAGGTAAAGGCATAAGGATATTAACAACAATGTTCTTATGATCAGAACAACAATGTTCTTGAGGGCCATTTGTTGTATTTAGCGATCAATTTTGTCATGCCGTTATTTTGTGGTTTTGATCAATTTTATCAAACAAATCCGAATTGAGAAAATTATATGGAAGTGCAAATGCATGGTCATCACGAAAGATGATAAGAAACCTTCATCATTAGATATTATGTGAGATTTTCTAAATGAGATTCGGCTAAGATAGAATAGTTTACATTCATTTAGATTCATTACTTCATCTATTATCATTCGTATGATTAACAGGACTATAGGAGTATACTCTATATGTGATATTTATAATTGCATGTTACCAAGTGTTGGAATAAATAATACCGAAACGTTTCTGCCGGTACGTACTTACTTCTTGGTAAGAAAACGTTTTTGTGTATCTTGGAATACATGTTTTCTACCTGCTCACGTATATGAGTAAATAATCAATGATAAAGATTGGTTAAATGATTTAACTATAATAACCATTATGCATAGATGTCGTAATAATTTATGATTGAAAGGTTATTGCTGAGAATACAAATCGAATCTCACCTTTTCTATAATGACTGCATCAATACGAATCGAATCTCACATTTCTAGGGTTAGTTTTAGTATTTTTCGACAAATAATATTGATCTCTATGACAATAAAGTTACTTAAATCATTATCAATTAATAAATATTTAACATTATTTATTTTTATGATTTTTTTCATTGAGAATGCAAATTTAAAGATATGATCTATAGGTTGATTTTTTTTATATACGATCATTAGGATCAAGTTACCCATTAAAAGTATTTCTAAGATAGAAAGCTAAATAATTAAATGAGACACTCAAAAATAAAATAGGTAAACAATTGACCGGAAGAGAGTGAGTAGTAAAGACATAACTCGGTCCCTCAATGGTTCTGCCTATGGGGTTTTTGATGTACCTCCAAAAAATCACATAAGATCTTCCATAAGGAAAATTGGGTTGACACATTGATAAACTAATGCTTCACAATATAAGAGCAGATGGTACAAAATAATGTCTTAGCTTGTATGCATGGAACTGTCCAACGTAATTGTTTCTAATATATCATTATACACAAAAAAAGCTTATTTATGATTTCTTATTTGCCCCTAAATTTTAGGGTTGTACGCATGCGCTTTATGCGTAAAGATTATTGATGTCGCGACTAACTAATAACATCTAAGCTTCCTTTTACCATAATTTCTATTTGCAAATAATGACATTAGAGAGTTAAATTATCGATAATAATCCTATTTATTTTAATTTTTAAGTTTGTGATAAAATGTCCTTTGAATTTGCCTTTTAGGTCTAACACAACAATGAACACGGCATAGTATGAATATTTTTAGTAAAAATGTATGGAGTATGTTCTGTTTTTAAAAAAATAGATTATATAAAATTATTAGTATTGTTCAGTTACTACATTATCAAAAGCATACTACAAATAGGCTCGTGCATCGCACGGGCATTAAATCTAGTATCAATATCAATCAATCAATCAATATCAATATCAATATCAATATATATATATATATATATATATATATATATATATATATATATATATATATATATATATATATATATACTTAAAAGAGGAACTTTTGAAGCGATTTCATTGGCTATTGTTTTGTTTTAATTTCATAGGCTATTGTTTTGGCTTAATCAATAAAAAAAAATATTTAAAAAACAATTTTAACTTATGTATAAAAAAAATATACATTAAAATAATGTAGAAGTCTCCTAATGCATAATGGTACGACAACTACAGAACAACAACAAATCAAAAGATCATAATTAATGTATTAAGAAAATAAATACATTAAAAAAATGTTTGAGACTCCTATTGCTGCTGTAAGGCTACGACAGCTTCAATCTATGTAATCACAATGCTCCAATAGTACGACTTCGACACTTCTTCAAATTCTTATCAAACTGCAATTCCACACCTTCTCTATATCTGAATGTTTGTGCAATTCAACTTCTATTATGCTTCTCTCAAACCTGCAACCACAACGGTGTATAAATACACATCAATCATCCATCTTATTATTCACATTCACATAGAATCTAGATAATAAGTGCACAAATATTTCTTTGTCTTCGTCTTGCTCTTTGCAATGGCACCAAGGTATGATAATTCGATCAGTTATTTATGATATTTTGTATCTACAGCTATTTTACAACACATCTTAACTGCTTATTAATTAATATTTTTTATCATCAGTTCTTTAACATTGATCAACGAGCTTAACGAGACTAAGAAAGCGAACAAATCCTACTAAGGTATGGTAAAACCCTGAAAGATATAAAGGGCATGCCTCTGCCCGAGTTCGAAAATGTTAGAGGGTTGGAAAATAAATTAATCAGAGACGAGCGTATGTCTGACACCCGCCAATTAAAGGAAGAATGGACCCGAAAAGAACAACAACTAAATAGAGAGCAAAGAGCGGTATATGAGAAAGTCATTGAAGCAGTGCACACTAGGTCTGGCGAAGTAATGTTTTTATATGGGCACGGAGAAATCGGGAAGACCTTCTTATACACAACCATTTCAGCAAGGATCAGATCAGAAGGTGAAATTGTTCTCAACGTAGCATCATCAGGTAATATAAGAACTTTCGCTATTGTTCTCAACGTAGCATCATCAGGTAATATATAAGAACTTTCGCTTAATACCACCATCTTGAAATTTTAATTTCCTGTCAGGGATCGCGGCATTATTACTGCCAGGAGGACGTACAACTCGGAGCATGTTTGAGATACCAATAGAGTTATCAAAAAACTCTACGTGCAACATTTCACAAAAGAGCCAATTAGCGGAACTGTTACGACAAACATCCATAATTATATGGGACGAAGCACCAATGGACCACAGGTTCGCATTTGAAGCACTTGACCGAACAATGAGAGATGTGCTCGCGTTAGAAGATCCAGAAGCCAGAACAAAATTGTTCGGTGGTAAGGTCGTCCTACTTGGGCGAGACTTGAGACAAGTGTTGCCTATAATTACTAAGGGTATCAGAAACGGACAACAATCCGCATAAGCAGGAAAGAAACAGGGCTTTCAATAACTGGTTGTTAGCTATGGGAGATGGACGGATAGAGACTAAAGCAGAAGAGAACGAAACAGAGCCTACATGGATTGAGATACAAAGAGAGTATATCGGAAGCAACAGACCGTTAAATATTGAAACAGTTGTTGAAAGAATTTACCCATATTTTCAACAAGAGCGTTTCAACGAAACGTATCTAAAGAAAAGAGCAATACTCACCCCTCTAAACGACATGGCTGACAAGATAAACACGTATATGGCGAGCCTTATACAAAGTGAGGAGAAATGTTACAGAAGTTTTGACAAATTTTGCACATCATCAACTGAGAACAATACATGGAGTACCCTGCCGAGTATTTAAATAGCCTAAACTTGCAGGGCCTACCTCCCCATGAGTTGAAATTAAAGAAAGGATTGCCTGTGATGTTACTCAGAAACATAAACCCGTCCAAGGGGTTGTGTAATTAACGGCACACGGCTAATTATTACTCAGTTAGGCAACTTTATAGTTGAAGCAAAGATAAACAAGGTGCTTATTCTAAGAATAGTGATGACGACAACAGACACAAAAATACCATTCGTGCTAAAAAGACGCCAATATCCACAACGTCAATGTTATGCAATAACAATAAACAAGAGCCAAGGTCAATCACTGATATATGTAGGGGTATACTTGCCAAGCCCTACATATAGCCATGGACAGTTATATGTAGCTGCATCAAGGACAACATCCCCCGAAGGACTAAAGTTTTTCATAGACGATTCAAAACAGTAATACAATGGACACACAAAGAATATTGTTTTCAATGAAGTTTTTTCAAATCTACCTGTCATACAACCCAATTAGGAAACTCAACGGTTGGTGAGTACAGAAGATATTTTTACTATATAACCAAACAAGGTTAGAATAAAGTCAGTGTGACTTTTCGCAGTTCGCACTTCTAATCATATCGTACATTTATACAGTCTAAATTACTAGAAATTACCATTAAATTATGTTGTTTCTGCTAAATGAAATATTGAGCTAATATGGACTGTAATAAATATAACAGCAACAGTACTGGGTTGATCGGTAACCACATGCAAATTAGTTCTTTCACAATACCAATTTTGCGATATGCGACCAAAACTATAGCTCGCAATTGGATTTGAACAATATGATGCTAACATGACTAAAGTCAGACAAAAAGAAACTGCTTCTTTAATATTAGGAACAAATTATTGCTTGCTCATATAAAGCTACTAATAAAGTCGGCAATTTGTTTAGAATTTCGATTATACCCGGCAAACGGTCACTCAGCTGAGATTCAGCACAAATAACTTAAGATCTGATTGATCTCGACTCTCGAGTACAAGTTAAATAGGTTGCTTTGGCTGCGGTCTTATGGTGGTGTACCAAAAGTCGACTGATAAGATTAGGGTGGCAGATTTGTTGGTTGTCAGGAAGGATCTAGAGGAGGGAATGAGAAATTAGGAGCTAGATCCATTCATCTGGAATTGAAAAAAATTGAAACGAAAAATTTGGGGATAACTAAGGGGGTGTTTGGTTGAGGGGTTTGGAATGGATAGGAATGGATTTGGGCAAATCTAGTGTTTGGTTGGCTTGTTTTGGAATGGAGTTAGATACCTGATGGATTCTAACTCCATTCCAACCCCCTAGAATCTCATATCTAAGTTTTCACCCAAGTTTCCAACTACATTCCCTCATAGTGTAAAAAATAAACATACCAAATAAGTTTAGAGTGGTATGGGAATCTCAATCCATACCTCTATGGTATGAGATTCTAATCCATTCCATTTCACCTTCTTGAACCAAACGACCCTAAATGAATTAGAACAAAAGCTAATATGAAAAGCTAAAGTGACACGTGCCTTTGGACTCATACAAACAAACTCCTTTGTGATAAAGTACAATGGTTGAATAGGTTTCGTCTTATTTAAGTCGGATATGTACGTATTACATTTATATGAGACAAATATTTTACTTTTGGCCTGTTTATAAGACATCATCCGTCTTAATCTGAAGTGAATATACCCGTCTTTAACGAGACAATTGTTGGAATATGTGTTCTCAACAATAGTGCGATCACATGATTTAATATCATAATTAAATCTCATAATAAGAATACAAAAGGGATGATAAATTAAATAGTTAACTGATCAATATTAATCGATAACGATTGGCTTGCTAGAGTTTGACGTTATTGTCGTGGGACGGTGGTGGTCAGTTGATCTCTTAAGGTCACACCTAAGAGCATCCGCAAAGGTGGGGAGGTGCCTCCCCATATGTCCTCTATTTCCTCATATGGGGCTCCTCATTGTTGCACAAAGCTCCCCAACATTTGAGGTTCCACTGTTTTTAGAGGAGCTCCCCAAAAAAAAAGTGTGGCAATTTGTGTTACTTTTGGGGAGGTTCCCAAATTTTTGTGTGTGAATTGGGGAACCCCATTGTTGCATAAATGTAATTATGAAATGGGGAGGGTAAATGGAAAAGTTAGTGGAAAATGAGGTGGACGAATAAGAAAAGGAAAGAGAAGATATGGGGAGCCTCACCTTTGCGGATGCTCTAAAGGATGATGCCCTAATCAGTAAAGTTGATTAATTGTATGACGATACAAGTTGATCAATTCCTTAACATTGAACGATCCATTTGTGAGAGAGAAAATTTATATCTTATTGTAGTGGGATTAAATACGATTTATTTTAGTAATTGAAATGCTTTATTACTAAAATTATTTATTGTTTGTGAAACGATAGAGATATGAATGAATGGTTAATTATAATTACAAGATATTGTGAATTATAACTATATAACTCATCTTATTTATATGATCAAGTATCACTAGTCAACTTGTTGTATATAATTTAATTAATTTATAAAATGATATTTATGTGATAAATATGCATTAAATTAATTAATAACATGTAACATATTACATGTGAAATATTGTGTGACAATTGACAAATTGACAAAATAAAATGGTAGTAGTCCATTTTATGTAGGATGGACCGAAATATTGGTGTGAAAGGAGTTAGTGGGTTGTTTGTTTATTGGGACTAAGTAAACAAAATGATTACCTAGTCTTATAGGTATGCATACCTATCACATGGATTAGAACAATTGTGATGATAAATCTCTTATTTTGTTATGCATGTACTTGATCTAAAGAACAAATAATTAAGAAGTTAATTAGTTCACTATTAGAGGAGTCTAATAAGAGGTAATTAAACCTAACAAGTGGTATCGGAGCATAGGATGTTGCATGCATAATCGGTTATTGTTTTTCCGAGTTAAAATGTTAACATATAAAACTAAAAATTTGAGTTTTATGAAGATAAAGTCACAAGAAATTTTGCATGTTATATATTCTAGTCCTAAAATGTTTTTAGGTCTTTTTTGTGATTTATGGAAATTTATTGCTCATTTTAATGATTTTTAGTGATTTTATGACATTTTTATGAGTAAAATGAACTTTTATTCACTAAAATAAGTTAACCTTTACTACTGACCGTGGTATTTTAGTATGACCTCACATGAATATTTTATGTATTTCATGTAAAATATCATATTAATGTGATTAATATTTCATGATTTATGAATTTTTAGTGTAAAAATGGCATAAATAGAGGTTAAAATGACTAAAAATGGTTAAACTTATTCTCTGACCTTGAAAATTTTATATGACCTCACATGCATATTTTACAAGTTTTATGTAAAATCTCGTATTAATTGGATAAATATTGCATAATTTATGATTTTTGTGAGATAAAAATGGGTTAAAAGAGGTAAAATGGTTAAAAATAGTTAAAAATAGTTAAATTTCTAATTAGGCCATGACACTTTAATATGTTGTCACATGCATAATTTAAAGAGTGTATGTAAATTTAGATATTAAATGATCTCATTTAGCATGATTTATGAATTTTTAGAGTAAAGACGGCATAAATAGTGACTATTTTAGCATAAATAGCTAAAACGAATTGCATGGTATGAGAAAATAATTTTAGGTTTCATAAATATTCCACTAATCATATCTAAGGTTGTAAAATTGATTGGATTAATTTTTGGATACTTTAGATGTTTTATGAGATAAAACCGATAAAATGCAACTATATTTTCTCAAAATTACTTCGAAATTTTTAACCATGATTTTTGACATTATGAGTGTCATGTATATATTGCAGAATGTTCAAAATTTAAAATTCAAATTTTGAAATTATTGTAATTTAATTTGGATTTATTTCTTATATATTATGATTTTAAGGTCAAATTTGAGCATAAAAATTAAATCAAGTTGAATTATTGTCAAAAATTGAGTGATGACTAATTTTTGAGTCCTAAGAGTGTTAGAATAATTAACTTGAGCTTAGATGTGATTTAAGTGTTAATTTATGATTTTAAAAGGTTATTATCACGCATTTCCATAAAATCGGGTTATATATATATATATATATATATATATATATATATATATATATATATATATATATATATATATATATATATATATATATATATATAGATATATATAGATATATATATATATATATATATATATATAAGTTAAATAGGGCGATTTGGCACATAATTTGGCATGATAGATACATATTATAATCGCATATTTTAATTGTTGAATGTCTTTTATTTATATAATTTTGAATTATGTAATTTTATCTTAGTATGGCCTTAGTTTTAATCGATATTACCCGTAATGAAAGGGAATATTGATTCGGTTGTAATTTAATGTGATCTCGTATCACTTTTATTTTTACTAGTTTTTCATTTTACAAATGTATAATAGGAATAGTTTTGTATTTTTATTATTATTTGTAATCGTGGAGTTGCTTCAAGATGGTGCTATTCGGAAAGGTGTTCTGACGAAGACGGAGTTCTTGGGAGGCGTGGCATTTGAAGATTCAAGGGACCAATGGAGTTGGTTTCCGAATATGTAATAGATTATTTGATTTTCTATTTTTGGAAGGCCATACTAGGAATTTTATTATTGCTTTGCATTTCTTTTAATTTGTTACATGCATTGCCAAATCGCCATAACAACACATGCATATCATATCGAGTCATCGACCTTGTCAATTACAATTATCGTAGTTCACTGCTTTAGTTCACTTAAAACGTGATAGATAATAAATTGACAAGACCTCTCACATATAATAATTGAGAATTAGCCTTACCAAATAGTAGAAACCATGATTCCCAATTTCATAAGGAAGTAGATTCGGCTCACCGGGGTACTAAACTTGTTACGTTGGGTAAGTGGGTAATAAAATGTTATTACATAAATTTGGATTGAGCTCAACGAAAGTATTCGTGACCGTAGTCGCATGTGTTCTGGGCTAAAGATGAAAATTAGAGTAATTTTTATCGACCGAGAGTTCTAGAAGTAGAATCGATTAAGAGGTTAATCCACCGAGTTATATTAATAAGGGATGACTCGGCTCACCGTACCCGTATTAATAGGAATTTGGATCTCGGAATCATTTATAATTGTTGGGTAGAGGTCACTATATAAATGCAATACTTGTTTACAAGTATTATTAAAACGATAGATGTTAATTATTTCCTTCACTTCCGTTTTTGTAGTTAACTATACGCAATGAATTCATCTAATACTCCTACACCAATCACCATTAATTCATGGCTCCAATCTTTCGATGAAAAGTGCTCCGAGTATGACAATGATACGATTAGAGAATTACGCGTTGGCATTGGTCAGGGTGGAAATTTTTGCTTCTTTACCACCTCCACTCCACCCACTCCAATATTAATGCCCACCACTTTGGTAAGAAAATCTTGTGAAGAAAACATCACTAAACCAAAGGCATCCTTGTTTGAAGAAACAAGGAGAAATATTAAATTCAGTGGGAGTTCAAGCAAGAGTGTCCTTGCAACTGAAAGGAGTATTGGTATTATTAAAGGGAAGGCAAAGATGGGTAAGAAACCTAAACCTGATAATGAATTGGAAATGGATAGTGAGACTACCACAACCAAGACCAAGAAGGGTGCCCAATCTTATGAAGAATGTCATTATTGTAATGTCATGGGCCATTGGAAACGAAATTGCCCCAAGTATTTGGGAGATATCAAAGTTGGACTTGTTACTCCAAGTGGGACTTGGAAATGTGGAAAAGCTAAACAAGAGTGATATAAATCTCCGAGAAGGAAATGGAGCTAGGGTAGCCGCCACTTCAAGAGGGACTTATGTACTTGTTTTTCCTAATAGCTTTGAGTTGTAATTTACATAATTGTTATTATGTACCCATTTTGTCTAGAACATTATTTCCATTTCTATGTTAGACTTGAAAGGATTTTTCTTTCAAAACAATCGTTATATTGTGTTTGAAAATTAACATGGCTGTGAGCCAAGTCACTTATCTTAATGATAGACATGTTTTAGACACTTCCAACTCAAGCAAAGATATCTTCATAATACGATCCAAAAGACTCATAATTAGTAATCCAAATAATTTGTACATTTGGCTTTTTCGATTAGATCACATAAATGAGAAACGCATTAAGGGCTAGTGTTGACTAGATTTTTTGAACCATTTGATTTTCAATCATATGGTATATGCGAATCTTGCCTCCTTCGCAAAATAATTTGCACTCCCTTAATGGTAAAGAGACACAAGCAAGTGATTTGTTGGGACTAATACATGCCGATGTATATGTTCTAATGAGCATCACCGCAAGGGAAATTTATGACTACTTCGTCACTTTTACCGATAATTTAAGTAGATATGGGTATATTTACTTAATCAAATAGAAAGTGAAGCATTTGAGAAATTTGAGAAATTTCTAAATGACGTAGAGAACCAATTGAACAAAGTAATAAAGCGTTACGATTCGATCGTAGTGGCAAAGATCTAAGTAATAAATTTGACTTATTAAATATGGATTATGACCTAGGGTCACTATCCATATGATCAAATTAATATGAGTCGGTTTGAGTCATTGAACTCAATTTTGGGAATTTGCAATCCAAAATGGACAAGTAATTCTAAACGGATGGTCAACCAGGAAATACCTAAAATAGAGAGTCTATTTAACATATGACACGGATCAGACTGGCATATAACATGAATCAAACTGCCATGATAGGGATGGCCTTTTGTAAGCTAATGCATAGTCTAGGTAAACTCCTAATACTCCAACATATATATGTTTGTAACTCAGAAAGCTATCTCTCAAGAAGATAGATGTATTTCTGAGAGATAGAGTGGGAGTAGATCGCTACAAACATGTCTTATAGTTAAAGTGTTACTTTGTGAAAGTAATGGAACTATAATCTATAAAGATAGAGTGGGAGTATAGCTCAGTGGGAGTTTAGCGCACATGACTTATTGGTTAAAATATTGCTTTGTGAAAGTGATAGTATTATGACCTTGTTACATACGAGCCATAGCATTACAATCCGAAAATTGTAACTCAAGAGTAGATTTACTTTAAAGCGAGGGTCTCTTTAAAGGTGAATAGAGCTTTAGAGTACTCAAATGCATAAGATTGACATGAAGATGTTGATCAAGGTAAATTATGTTAGGAATTGCCGCATTTCATTTTAATGAAGAATGACAAATGATATTACAAATACGCTTTTCTAAAATGTGAATTTAGAGAATGGAGTATTTGGAACACAAAACCTTAGATGAAGATCTAAGAATCCTAACATATTATGCGTTGCTTTCTTAAGTGATCCTAGAATGGTCTTAAGCAAGCATTAAAGGATTATACTTTCCGTTCATGTGATAATAGTGAATGGTTTCATTTACATGATTGAAGAATCGTGATTATACATGAAGTTAAGTGGGAGCCATAATCATTTCTCCATGTCTTATATGTTGATGACATATTACTTATTGAGAATAATGTACCAATGCTCTCTTCTGTGAAAGAGTGATTGGAGACTTAGAAAAGCGTGCAAAGTATTCTAGATTTTTGAAACTATGAGAGAGAATATTGGCATAAAGTTGAGAATCTTATGAGTATAAGATCTTTCGTATCTGTTGTACATCAACAAGGTTGAATAGGCTGTTCATGTTGATGAAAGTGGAATTACTATGATGGAGTCATAGTCGTTCACTAAACCTATTAAGTTATTGATTACCTGAAATCGATTTCTAATGTTTCCGCCATTGGAATGATCATGTATGCCAACAGACGCACATGCCATGATGTATCATATGTCTAGAGCATGATAAGTCAATAACAAGATAATTCCTATGATATGGCTTATGAAAGCCTTAAAGAACATCCTTGAGATTTTTGAGAAGAATTAAGGATTCGTTCATATGTTTGGATGATGAACTAAGTTATGTGTTGAAGGGTTGCACAAACTTTAGTTTCCAAAACCGAAAAGGATTTGTTGAAATCCTAGGATGTCTTATTGACTAAGGAGTAAGAGACTAGAAAAGTGTTTTAGTTTCGCGCATTGCAAATTCTACAAAAGGAATCTAAGTAAATTGTGATAAAATGGTCAACGTAGGGATTAAGGTTGAATCCCTCTACAAATGACTTTATCACAAGTTATACGATAACAGTGGAAGCATCTTTCAAGTTAAAGAAGCCCAAGTCTAGTAAGAAGTCTAGACATATACTCAGATATATTCATGTCATTAGACATGACATTGAATGGAAAGAAATAGCAATTAATAAAGTTGGAATATATGGATATAGGGTATATCCACTTGCCAAGCTTTTATTGCATTTCGACTAGTGTAAAAGATACACTAAAGATTATAAGATATGAAGTAGTAATAGTGTATTGACTATTCATATATGATAATCACATTTATCGTTTGAGTTTTATTAAACTAACCCGTTACCTTGTCATATCTAAATGGGTATAGAGACAAATTGAACCCCATTAAAGTGAACTGGATTGACATGGTATTCGCCCCTAGTTACTTATATGAGGTGACGTCTCGAAGTGACTAGAGTGTGATGCGATTGATGGCAAGTTCAAGTGCCATAGAGTCATATGGGATGACTAGTCGATCACATAGGCAGACTGTATGGGACACTCTGTCGAGTAGTGACCACTTATAGAGTTCTGGTAATTCATAAAGCCTGGTCGTGGCAAGAGCTACTATACTATTCTTATGAGTCAATTCTTTTGACTAGAGACTATTCGCCCAAGTTGGCACAAATTTCTGATTGGCTTTGATTTATGCTCTATGAATGTCGTAAATGAGGTCAAATGGGTATATTTTGGGTTATGATGAACTGTGGCTGAACGAAGGGAATAGTGCGATAGGAATTGTCTACCCCTTGTCAGGGTTGTTTGAAATATCAAGGCCACTGAGGAGTAGTGAACTGGAAATGCGTGGCCACGCTCGGAAGGTATCTATGGTAGATAATTCCGGTCAGACAGTTACACTCCAGATCGAGGAAACCACTCAAGATATGATCAAGTGCAAGTACGACCTGCGAGACACCTTGCATTGAGTGGGAGATTGTAATAGGACAGGAGAATTGGTGACGCACACTTGTCTCGGACAAGTAGGGGAATGTTGAAATATGTGTCCTCAACAATAGTGCGATCACATGATTTAATATCATAATTAAATCTCATAATAAGAATACGAAAGGGATGATAAATTAAATAGTCAACTGATCAACATTAATCGGTAAAGATTGGCTTGCTAGAGTTTGACGTTACTGTCGTGGGACGGTGGTGGTCAGTTGATCCCTTAAGGTCACACCTAAAGGATGATGCCCTAATCAGTAAAGTTGATTAATTGTATGACGAAACAAGTTGATCAATTCCTTAAAATTGAACGATTCATTTGTGAGAGAGAAAATTTAAATCTTAATGTAATAGAATTAAATAAGATTTATTTTAGTAATTGAAATGTTTTATTACTAAAATTTTTTATTGTTTGTGAAACAATATAGATAAGAATGAATGGTTAATTATAATTACAAGATGTTGTGAATTATAATTATATGACCCATTTTATGTATATGATCAAGTATCACTAGTCAATTTGTTGTATATAATTTAATTAATTTATAAAATGATATTTATGTGATAAATATGCATTAAATTAATTAATAACATGTAACATATTACATGTGACATATTGTGTGACAATTGACAAATTGACAAAATAAAATGATAGTCCATTTTATGTAGGATGGACCGAAATATTGGTGTGAAAGGAGTTAGTGGGTTGTTTGTTTATCGGGACTAAATAAACAAAATGATTACCTAGTCTTATAGGTATGCATACCTATCACATGGATTAGAACAATTGTGATGATATATGTGCATAGGTCCTCTAAAAAGCCTCTCCCCCCCCCCCCCCCAACCCACCGGTTTTCCCATGCAATTTTTAGAAGAGAATTTGTTCTCTTATATTTGTTAATTCATTCACATGCATGAATATTGATTTATGCTTCATTTCTTCTCATCTCTCAAAAGTCTTTTCTAAATATTCTTAGAAAATTATCAAATTGTTCAAATAAGATTACTAATATTATTAGTGTAATATATGAGTATTAGTAATCAATTTTAAGGTAAACTACTAAACAAATATCTAGCACATATTATTTGGTAGTGATAAGGGTTAAATCTTGGGTGCAATCAAGAGGAGAGCTCTTAATTTAGAGTTTTGGAGAATCATCCTAATATTCATCATAGCTCAATAACAAGTAAGGGGAGGAGGCCTTACTTGTGCCCATAAATCCGAAAATAATAATGTAAGGGACATTATTTTTCTTATAAATCTCTTATTTTGTTGTGCATGCACTAGATCTAAAGAACAAATAATTAAGAAGTTAATTAGTTCACTATTAGAGGAGTCTAATAAGAGGTAAATAAACCTAACAACAATGTGTTAAATGAATATACTAAATTAACTCTTCTATTGTTAAGAAGGATTATTAGATTTGAAAGTCGTTCACGAAAAATTTGGCTGATTATGTGATCTACCTCTATTATTTTAATTTCACCCTCATTTAATGTTCAGAAGAATCATTTTATTGTAAAGTAGAATTCTTTTTAAAATTACGGATGTTCCAACTTCGAATTTGTATCGAATGTAACAACAAATGTGATTAAGGGTACATGCGTAATTAACATGCTATTATTTACCAACAATAGGAACTGAAAAGCCTATGTAGTAAAACGACCCGGCCAACGGCCGGGCTTGAAAACTAGTACTCCCTCCATTCAACTCCACTTTACAACTTTGGTTTTTACACGGATATTAAGGAGCGGATTTAAAAAGTATTAAAAGTACATGGAGAAAGAGAAAGAAGAAGTTAAAAATATTAAAAAAACATAAAAGGTGGGTTTTAATGCTGGGTTAGTGTGGGGTTTGGGTGACATTTTTTGTAAATAAAGATTTTCAATAAGGATAGAATTGTCATTTTTTTTAGCCAAATAAGGAAACCTGTAAAGTGGAGTTGAATGGACGAAAATGGAATACATGTAAAGTGGAGTTGAAGGGAGGGAGTATATACTTAAAAGAGGAATTTTGAAGCGATTTCATTGGTTATTGCTTTGGAGCGATTTCATTGGCTATAAATTTTGTTCAAAATTGTATATTAAGAGTTTTACTTATCCTACACTACACTACTATGAAAATAGATATATTAAAGTGATATTAAAATCAGATATGATAAAAAATAAAAGATAAAGATTGATTATTTTGATTAAATTAAACTTTTGCGAATACCTATAATTACTTTGGAGTACCATTAGAACAAAGTTTCTATATGTAAACTCCCGAGTCCCAACTGACTCCTTCATCCATGTCCACCCATCCGTCTAAAATTTCCAAGACATAGCCTGGAATTTTTTTATTGCTTTCCTTACTTTTATGAAATTAACAATAACTTTATCTTTACTGAGTAATTGGTTTTTCGAGCTCGAGTTTCCGACATGGCCATTAATTACCAGCAATATGATGAATTTCGAAGACTTATGTTAGTATTTGTGTTGGCGTCAACTGAATAGTGATGGTGGCATACTGGCATGGTTCTTTAATGGGGATTTTATGATAATTACAAAAATCAAATGCTTCTTAGGGGCAAAAAAAGTGACGTGTACACGTTTTTTTATGAGTTTATAAATTGTATACTTAGTGTATTGATTAAGAGATAACTTAAAAATTATTCATTAGTTGTAACACAATTTTTATATACGATCGTTGGTATGGTAAAATTATCATAAGACATTAATACCAACTCATACGTTAAAGTTAAGCTGGTATCCATTTTGAAGTTATTCAAAACTTTTATCGACAAAGCTGTGTGGAACGGAACAAAACTGTATGCAATAAACCTTCCATTTCTATCATATCATAGGTTAGTAACTGATTTGTGCAACAGTAGCTATAAGCCTATAACAATGTGGCTGTCGTGAAAGAATAGGACGGATGTGTAGTTGTGAGATTCATGAGACAATATAAAAAGAGTTGTCGTATGTTCAAGATCTTATTAATATGTTGCATAAAATGCATGCATGTTTTTAATATTATGATGTTGTATGCAGACATGTTTTTTACCCATTGTTTCATACTCCATTCGTTTCGGTCATATGTTTACCTTTATTTTTGCCATAAAAACGAAGGAGGGAGGAGGAGGCCATTTGTGATGGTAGTCAATAAATGACAAGTGGGCAATAGTTCATTAGATGATTAAATTATTAATATTAATAAAAAACTTATTCAATATAGAAAAAACTTATCCAATATAGTAAAGTAAATAAATGAATGAGACAACCTATAATAGTGGGAGACATAACATGTAAAATATAAATTAAATAAATCATTCCACTCATTATGTTAGAGGTCTCTCAATAATGCTATTGAGAGACCATCTCAGGTAAACAAATGACCGGGACGGAGGGATTACCCTCTAAAATATATTTTCTTAAATCTATTATTATTTAAGAAAATAAACTAACAAAACGAAATACTACCGTCACAATAAGAGTCCTACACATCTTATCACTATTTTTTTTTTTTTTTTTTATTAGGTAAGAAAACTAGGTTGATCCTCTAGGGTAAGATCAACCTACTTAGTGACGTTCGATAATAGTCATCCAGAGCTAATACATAAAGAAGAAATTCTCTTGCACATTACGACACCTAATCAGATAGAATGTATAGGACAATCTTCCTTTACCATAAATTTTACAGGTGATTTTAAGTCATGTCAATTTTTTAATATACAATTTCAGGACAAGTAAGTTGCGCATAAAATTAAGCCTATCTCATTTCCTACTCTTTTTTAACATAGTAGTACTAATCATACAAAGCGACCAAAGCATGGGTAAATAATTGCTATAAAATGGTCCTTTTAAACAATCGCGTGATAAGTTCTCGGAAGCCACAATTATGATATGACCCGGGCAATGCCCGGGCATGAAATCTAGTATATACTTAAAAGAGGAACTTCTGGAGCGATTTCACTGGCTATTGCTTTGGATCGATTTCATTGGCTATTGTTTTTGTTGAATAAATTATGTGTATAAATAAAAAGATAATTAAAATAGTAAACTACTATTGAAATTTTAAAATATTAAATTAAAAGATAGCTAATATCAAAATTATAAAGCTACATATATTATTCAGTTGGTTAAAAAAATATAGAGATTATAAGACTTTGAATACTAGAGTTTAATATCACATGGATTTAAATGCTAAATTTTAGTATGTATAGTACTATATTACTATGTAATACTCCGTATATATATATATATATATATATATATATATATATATATATATATATATATATATATATATATATATATATATATAGAGAGAGAGAGAGGTAAGATCCGGTGAGAACGAACACTCGGTGAGAAAGGTGAGAACGACTCACTAATTAAATAAATCAATGACCCGCGTTGTACAGACCTCACACAAAAATAATCATTATCATCCCTGACCCAAACTCCCCGTCATTCTTTATCCCCATTAACAACATCATGATCATCCCAAAATGCCGATTAGTCACCGACGAAGATTCGATCACCGTAATTCCTGAGGCGACATCACGACGGTGGTTAGTGGTGGGTGTCATCATCGGGTGAGGCTCGAAATGGTAGAAGATTTGCTGAATGTAAATTAGGGGACGACGATGGTGGCCGACTATTCATCGGCGTCGTCTGAGTCCGGGGTAGTAGTCACCGGAGACAATATTTTTCATCAAGGGCCACGCAGATCATACGCAAGAAAAAACCAATCTCCCTAAACAACTTGCACCATCTTTGTTTGCCGATCCCGCTGCCGAAATTAGTGTAAACAAAATTAGCGTACCTGGTTTTTATTTTAGCGCATCTCAAACCAATTTTAATGTACCTGAAAACTAATTTTGTGTATTAGCGGTAGATACGATAAATTAGTGGTTAGATACATTAAAAAAATATTGTAGATACATCGTCATAAGTGGGAAACCAAGGAAGGGAATAGGTGAGGTAGATGCAACGAGCCTGTCGGAGTTACCACCGGCGAGGGTTCATATGACTGAGGTAAATCTTGACACAAAAGGGGAGGAAAAACTGCACTCGAATTGATGAGAAAGGGGAAATGGAGCACACATTGATCTAAATGAAAATATGGGGGGTAATTAAGCAACTTCTGGGAATGTTGAGTGATCCATCAATTTGTTAGTATGAAGACTCCTTCCATCCACCGAATTCTTAAAACAGCTTCATAATCGCGAGTGTGGCATCTCTGCATTTGAATATCGAGATCAGTCATGTAACAAAGTACTTGTTCCTGTAACAAAGTACTTATTCCTGAGAAGTACAATGACTAAAGTGGGTATATGACACAAATGTGTTATTGATGGAATGATCAACAACAAACACTACCCCAAATCTAATCCAACTCATCCCCATCTACAATCACCATCAGATTGACGACCACCATGAATAGCCACCACCACCTGACGACGCCCACCACGGCTAGCTACCACCACCAGACGGCCGAAGAACACACCATGTGCCGCTGCAATTAACCAGTAGAATTTATTGCCAAGTGCTGCAGCAATCAACCAGACTACGTTAATTTGTTGCCACATCAAATTATTGCCTGCAAATACACGAAAAACAAGAAACATTAAATTATGTTTGTTAATGAATGCTTTCAAAATGTTGTTGTTAGCATAATTACGTACAACCATACAAGTTGTTCAAAGTCAGATAAAGGCTTAATTTTTTAATCAATTGCACTACAGCTCAATAAGTACTTGATTACCTGTAATATGATGATTCATCAAAACAAATATAGGACATTAAATTTCGATTTAATATCACGAGGAATGAATCCTAAATGCCAGCAAATCACTGAAAAACATCCCCAGCGCAATTAGTGGTACACAAAATTAATGTTTTTGATTTCCATATTGATGTATCTCAAACCACTTTTGATGTACCTAATAACTAATTGTGTGTATCTATTTTACATATACATTAAATTAGCGACTAGATACATCAAGAATTAGTGTAGATTAATTGTCGTCGATCTTCGTGAAAGTCGCACACTGTGGTGAGAGACGTCGTCGGCAGCGTCGCTGAAGGAATCTCGGTGGTCTAACCTCCGTCGGCACGATGGCGGGAGTAGAGATGGAGAAGAGATAGAGCAGGAGTTGTGTCGCAAAAGAAACGTCCGACTGGTGGTGATGGAGGTCGCGGACGTCTGGTAATGGTGGTCGCCGCCGGCATCTGGTTGTGGTTGTGGCTGATCGGAATGTGTGCTAGTGGTGGATGGCGTTATGGAAGATTAAGTTGGGATAAGATAAATATTTTATCCACAAAGTTGGGATACGTGGGTTAGGTGCACTAGTCCTAGGCGTTGGATTGTTTTTAAATCCAATGGTTGTAGTTCGTTCTCACCGAATGTTCGTTCTCACCGGATCCTAAATCTATATATATATATATATATATATATATATATATATATATATATAGTGTAACACCCCGCGCTTTCCTTATATTTTTAAATAAACTTTTAAGTAATTTTTATTAAATAATTATTATTTAAAGCTTATTTTCATAAAATATAGCCATAGCCGTGTAACGGTAATAATAGTGTAGATTTTAATAATATTATTCTCCGTCTCGAGTTATAGTAGACTTGGGACGAAAATTCTAGTGGATACCGACTCATTTTGAGTTATTGGACTTAACTTGACTCATGGGCCTTTTTCCCCTCTTTTCTCTACACAAAACCTCAACTAAACCCTCACAACTTCATCTCCTTCACTTATAATTTCTGAAATTTCCCAACAACCACATCACCATTGTTGAACCTTCCCTTACTAACCCTAAAATCACCATATCTCACTCAATTCTTCACCAATCTCGTTCCTTTTCGCGCCATTCTCTTCCTTTTCTCATTTCCCTTCTTTCTAAGTAAGAAAGTTGCCATCTTTTCCTCTATTTCGAAATTCTCATCTTACAAGGAAGTGAATTCTTGACTTAATACCTTTATTTTTGTGTTTAGGGGAGAACTTGGACAACCCGGAGGAGGATAGCTACATCATTGACGAGTCTTTAGAAGATTGAAGTGCAAAAAGGTAACGGTGATGGGTTACTCGACTTTTATGTTAAAATTGTGTGATTTGTGTAGTATTAGACTCATATGATTGTTAAATTTGTTGTCTTGCATGATTTGTGGTGGATGGATGTTGATTAGAATACTTGAATAACCTTTCTCACATGTTTAAGGAAAAGCTTCACCCTTTATTGTCTTTGATCCGTATTGGTTGAATTTCTATCTCAATTATGTTGTTTTTCTTGGTTAGAATCATGCTAGGATAGGTAAACAATTGTTGTGGAACGATTTGTGGTTGTTTGCAAATGATTTGAGAGACGATTTTGGCGATTCACGCGTACTGGTGGGTCTCGGTAGGTTGGCCGCCGCCGCATCTGGACTGCGGGAACCCCGTATTCTATTTCACTTTTCAAAATGTGTCGTGGGTCTCGGGTAGGTTGACCGGCGCCAAGCATCTGGACCGGGTGGGAACCCCTGTAACATTTGGCCTTTTTACAATTTTTTCAAAAATGAGCCATGGGTCTCGTAGGTTGACCTGCCGCCGCATCTGGACCACTGGGAACCCTCGTAAGTTTTATCGAAAATCCAATATTTGCTCGGAGTCCAGTAGGTGGACAACCGCGCCACGCCCACGACCGGGTGAGACCCTCTGATTGTTTTTCTTCGCCTATAACTTATATTAACCAATGATTCACGCATGTATCTTTTCCGTGATTAATAAGTGATCAATTTAGAACATGTTTACGTGATGATCATGCCATTATGGTTACTCTTGTTTGTGATCCAAGTATGGTGACTTACATTGTGTGACGACTTGACATTCCTTATTTTACCCTTGCGGACCATTGGTTACGGTTAGGTGCCATGTTTCCGGTTTGGGCTTTTGTTCCTTCCGCCTCTTCGGACCGGGGGTCACGGTTAGGTGACAAGGTTCCGATTTGGGGTTACTCGACTTTCGGGCACGGTTAGGTGTACCATATTTCGAGTCTTGGATACGATTTGGTATCGTTTGTCGATCGGGTGTCGTCCATCCCGAGAGTCCGGCCGAGTTTAGACTAGGACCGTATTATGATCGTCGTCCTACCAAGAGGTTGGAGTCTAGAGGGTTGTCTTGTTTGAGTCCATGCTTTGTAATTTGTCTTACATTGGAGTTGAGTCAATACTTGACCGTTTGACCTAATTATTCTTCTCACATTTATGCATAACTACTCTTATTGCATTTCGTATACTAATCATGATTCTCTTGTTACCGTAAGTATTTATTCTTATACTTGTTTATTTAATTACATTCCTAATTACTTGTATTTTGACATATTGTGGGTTGGGAGAACCCGAGTTACTCCCCACCGACCGTGGCTTTCATATGTATTATGAATGACAGGTTGGTGATGAAGCTTAAGTGGGGAAGACCGTGTGAGCTAGCGAGTTCTTACCTCGGACCTTATTTAGTTATCATTTAATAGACTCACCTACTTTTGAACTATGTTGATTCGTGGGATATCTTTTCCCCAATAAATTGACTTATGTTGTAAACTTAAACTTAACTATCTAGACTTACCTATCGTGTTAGTGATACCTCGCGTTGGACTTCAATAGAAGCCTTAAAAGTTTTTAAAAAAAAATCACGTATTTCCGCTACGTTTTACTAGACCTTTTAGTTACCAAAACGAGGGGTGTCACATATAGAGATTGGATTTGGTGATTTTGGTTCTTATGGTGAGTTGTGAGTTGGGGGAATCTCAACCATTAGACTAAATTAGAGATGAGTGGCCAAGATTAATCTTAGTTGTCATATAAAAGCATTGTTATTTAGTTTATTTTCTCTTTTTTTTCTAGTGCTACTCTTTTTTTTTTCTTTACTTTTTTTCTCTTTTTTTTACCTCGTGTTATTATGTTTTTTTTTACAACTTTGATTTTTTTTTCTCTTATGTTTTTCTCTAATTTTCTCATTATGTTACATTTTTTTCTTTTTCTTTTTGTACCAAATTTTTTTTTGCTTGAATTTTTTTTCACTCTTATTTTTTTTACCTCGTGTTATTATGCTGTTATTGTGCTTTTTTTTTAACTTGATTTTTTAACGACTTTGATTTTTTTTTTTCTCTTTTTTTTTACCACATGTTATTGTCTTTGTTATTGTTATTCATTTGTTATTGTGATGCTATTATTCATTACTTTGATTTTTTTTACGACTTTGATTTTTTTCTTTTTTTTACCACGTGTTATTGTCTTTGTTATTGTTACTCATTGTTATTGTGATGTTATTCTTTGTCACTTTAATTTTTTTACGAATTTGATTTTTTTTTTTTACCACGTGTTATTGTGCTGTTATTCTACTATTATTCTGCTACTATTGTGATGTTATTCCTGTTTCACTTTTGATTTTTTTTACTACTTTGATTTTTTTACTTTTTTTTTACCGCATGTTATTGTCCGTTATTCCGGTGTTATTGTGATGTTATTCCAGTGTCACTTTGATTTTTTTTACTACTTTTGATTTTTTTACTTTTTTCTACCACATGTTATTGTGCTGTTATTCTGGTGTTATTGTGATATTATTCCAGTGTCATTTACATTTTTTTACTACTTTGATTTTTTTACCCTTTCTTTTACCACATGTTATTGTGCTGTTATTCTGGTGTCATTGTTATTCTGGTGTTATTGTGATGTTAATCCGATGTTACTTTGATTTGTTTACTACTTTGATATTTTTACTCTTTTTTAACACGTGTTATTGTGCTGTTATTCTGGTGTTATTATGATGTTATTCCGGTGTCAGTTTGATTTTTTTTTTACTACTTTTGATTTTTTTCACTCTTTTTTTACCACGTGTTATTGTGCTGTTATTCTGGTAGTATTGTTAGTCTTGTTGATACAAGAGGGAAAGATAACAAAGAAAAACAAGAAATCTACGTGCTGATCTCTACCCAAACTTTCAAAGAGTGGCACGGTTTAAAAAGAAAACAGTTTAGTCAATACACAGACTCATTCTAGGGTATAAATCTCTTGTTTCCTCTTACTAGTGCGTATCTATAGAGTAGTCAAAATGCGTCATTTATGACCTACAGGAGTGATCAAAGCTCGACTATATGAGCTTTACTTTTGAGTTTGTGATATCATAAAAAATCTTGTTTAGAAACTACCTTCTCCTTATATAATGTAATTTTATCAATTCGGCACTTATTTCTTGCAAATCAAATGAGATACATCATTTAACAGCAGCTGCCACCACTACTTGTTTTCCAGATTCAATAAATATAATTATTTTGGCAGAAATTACTTTTCCTAATTTATTGCAACAACAAACGCAATTAAAAAGACGAATCAAAACCACACAACACGAAAACATTACTCAAATCTTCACTCATCATCGATCGCTTACATCAAAATCAGCGTCAATGAAAAAAAGAGTAATGAAGATATGCACAGAAATCTACACACTTGGAGAATATATGACCAATATGCAAGTTGGTAAACTACACAGGAAACTCCAGTCATTGAAGATATACACAAAAGGCCGAGGCTAATCCTAATATGCAATCCTGATCTCTATTAACATCTTGGTTTACAGATGTTCAGTATGAAAAAACATGACCCGTTTAGATTGAGATATGACATTTCAAGAATTACTTTAGAGTACTCAAGACAGTAAAAAAGGAAAAAAGGAGTCTACTAAGCAAATGAGGAAAAACAGCAAGAATAGTGACAGCTTTGTTTAGGCTTAACAGACGACAAGAAAGTCCAATAAGTCCAAATGGTTCTCAGTGTATTCCACACAGCAATATCTGTCCCCCACTTCTTGTTTTAGTATCACAGACCAACATAAGACGAGATCTTTTCTTGCCTGCACCAAATACTCAGGGTCAGTGACCAATTAAGTAGACGGCTATTACAGGCTTAAACTTGGTTCAGTGTTCAATCTAGGTCGAGGAGCAAGTTCGAGTTCATGGACTATGTTCTAGTAAGGACAATTCGGTTTGAGGATCAATGGACGGAGTCAGAACCATGCAACTATGGCTAAACTGATTTACCTGCCAACCAAATATGAGTAGCTTGTGAACTAGAAGGGGGATAACATCATCTTTGCATATTTCAATTGTGAGCTGGAGAATCTGGTCGGGGCTTGGCTCAGCTTCACCATCTCCAGAGAGAATGACCACACACACATCTGGAAATGAGTTGAAAGGAGAGACTTACTTTTGAACCCCTAAACGATACATTTGATCAGCGTTGTCAAACTTCTTAATTTTCTCATAATAAAGAGCATAGGCCTGGTAATACAAGGACCGTTTCATCCCAATCTTGTTTACTTCCATAGTCCGCAACAACGCTTTCGGATCATCCACATAATCCATCTGCGGAGCCACCCACCCACCCATATATTAATTCAACTCCCTAACTCAATTACAAACAAGCAATCGATTAATTAATTGCAAGAAACTAACCAGTTGAAGCCAAATGCGGAGGTAACGCAAGTCGTTACGGTAGCGTCTATCGGAGTCGAAAGTCTGGGCGCATTTTTGAAGGAAGCGAGGAAGCTTATCCTTGAGAAGCTGACGTGGCAGGGAATCTCAAAGCTTCCGAACTCCGCTGCATTAGACGAATGTTAGAGAGAGTAAAAGAGAGAAAGTAATGTAATACTTACCGAAGCCATGGAAGAAGAGGATCGTTGCCGGAGTATGATTTGATGTCGGAAATTAGGGATGTGAATAGATAGTTGGGAAGTGGGTAGTGTTAAGAAGTACAACTAATGAGATCTAATCTCTGCCCTTGGTTTCTTTTGATCTAATGGTTGAGATTTTCGAAATTTCATTATTTCAAGTAAACTAAACTCACGAGATCATATATACATATATATATATATATATATATATATATATATATATATATATATATATATATATATATATATATATATATATATATATATATATATATATATATATATATAGAGATTGGATTTGGTGATTTTGGTTCTTATGGTGAGTTGTGAGTTGAAATCTCACCATTAGATTATATTAGAGATAGTGCACAAGATCAAATCTTACTCGTATATAAAACAATTTCATCATTTACTTATTTTTTCTTTTTCTAATGTTTTTTTTTTTTTTTACTTTAATTTTTTTTCTTTTTTTACCTCGTGTTATTATGCTTTTTTTTTACCACTTTGATTTTTGTTTTCTCTTATGTTTTTCTTTAATTTACTCATTATGTTACCTTTTTTTTTTTTTCTTTTTGTACCGGATTTTTTTTTACTTGAAATTTTTTTACTCTTATTTTTTTACCTCGTGTTATTATGCTATTATTGTGCTTTTTTTTTACCTGGATTTTTTTACGACTTTGATTTTTTTCTCTTTTTTTTTACCACATGTTATTGTCTTATTATTGTTATTCCATTTGTTATTGTGATGTTATTCTCTTTATTCTTTGATTTTTTACGATTTTGATTTTTTTTCTCTTTTTTTACCATATGTTATTGTCTTTGTTATTGTTATTCCATTTGTTATTGTGATGTTATTTCATTCTTGTGAATTTTTTTACGACTTTGATTTTTTTTTTACCACGTGTTATTGTCTTTGTTATTCTACATTGTTATTCTGTTGTTATTGTGATGTTATTATTGTGCTTTTTTTTACTACTTTGATTTTTTTACTACTTTGATGTTATTGTGATGTTATTCCGGTGTCACTTTGATTTTTTTTACTACTTTGATTTTTTTTCTTTTTTTTTAACCGCATGTTATTGTGTTGTTATTCTGGTGTTATTGTGATGTTATTAAATTGCCACTTTGAGTATTTTTACGACTTTGATTTTTTTACTCTTTTTTACCACGTGTTATTGTGTTGTTATTTTGGTGGTATTGTGATGTTATTCCGGTGCCGAATATTTACCGATCCAAACTGACGACCCGAACTTGAAATCCGGAAGAACATCAAGTTTACTCCAACTAGTGAACTTGTACGTACTTATAGTAGCATCCGAATTAATACCCGCTAGCTTCTGTTTGAATGCACGGACAGCTTTGGCTCCTTCGTCTCCTTGAAACTTGTTTAAAAACTCTGGATCCTTTGCTTCGGATAAGCTTTTCCGAATTTGGACTATCAATTCCGGTAGCTCAAGTTTGATTTGGTTCTCTCAGCTCTTAGGATTGGACCGTTGGAGTGTGCAATTGCCTGGGTGATTAAATTACCCATGGCGGCGGAAGGTAGTGGCCTGGTGGGTTGGTGCGAGGGCGCATGTTAACTGAATGTATCAATACCGATTCACCTGTCGATCATTCCATATAAAAGCTTATAAGTAATTACATTCAAAATTATGTGAATAAATGGATGGCATAAATTCATTTTGCTATATTTTATTAAATTTACCAAAACCGAATAACTTCGAGTGTTTTAGCTCCAGAGATAAAACTCTCAAAAAATTAATCCTGTCTGTAACTCTGATGCTCTGAAAATTTTCTTGCACATAATTTTTTATCTGCGTATAAGCACTTGTACATGTTTCCTTATCCAAGTTAGGATCTTATCCTGTAGGTTGCCATCCTAAGCAAGCTAAGGCATCCAAAAATAGTCACACTCATTGGTATATGCCCAGAATCTTTTTATATACGAATATCTTCCCGGTGGCAGCTTCAAGGATCGACTCATCTGCAAGAACAACGCTTCCCCACTTCCATGGCTGCCCCTTGAACCCAAAACCACCAGAATAACACCACCAGCGGCTGCCCCTTAACCCATAACCACCAGAATTCCGCACCATCTTCACTCCGCACTTCGAGCCACCTTGGCTCGACCCATCTCGCACAGAATCCGAGTACTAGATTAGAAACTCGACTCTAGCAGTCAAGCCACCACCCGGAGTCGACTCTAGCAGGCATTCACCTTGTTTTTTAGCTGCCTTGCTTGAAGGTTAAGATCCAAGTGTGTTTATAATTAACAATTTTTTTCGACTTAATTAATTGTATCGCACTAGTTTGCCAGATTGATGCAATTTTTTTGAATCTGATGGTATAAGTCAGCAAAACAAACACAGACGATACGATATTGACCGTCTTCTCGTTTTCCTCCGCCAAGCAGGTGTTTACCAGATTGATGCAAAATTGTTGAATCTGATGGTATTTTTTTCGGCTTTATTAATTAGGTCAATTAATTGATGTAATAAATCGGAAAATAGACCAGAAGGAATCGTGGGATAAAAGATCGACGATGTCAACCATGTGAAGCAGACTGAATTTTCTCTCCATTGACACCGATACATCAAAGAGGAGAGAGAGAAAGTTGAATAGGGTGTGATAGTTGATACAGTGAAAGTGTTTTGAGAGGAGTATATTCTTATTTTATTTATTTTGAGATTCATCTCAGCGGTTGATTTCACTTAATTCAATGGTTGAGATTTGCAAGCACACAAACTCACAACTCACCATAAGAATCAAACTCACGAGATCCCGCCTTTATATATATATATATATATATATATATACCAAGTTAAGCGGATCTTTTTACTGTACCAACATAGTATAAGAACGAGGACGCACACCCAAATGCTGATTATAAGTGATTGGGATATTACCACGAAATTGTTTAATCTGAACTGGTAACTGTACGGAGATGACAAAAAAAAAAACGCCTAGCGCCTATCCACGGCATAACGGCAAAACGGTGTCTCTCCTTCCGCAGTTATCAATTCAGTTTGAACAAAATGTGTACCCTCACTAAACCTTCTTATTTTATGTTGATAGGTAATAAAACCATCTTAAAGTAATAACAAATCCATGGTTTTAATATATAACTTAATCAAGTGTCGTCATAATTCAACAAAGGATTTAGCCTATTAGGCTCATCCTTAGAGTAAATTAAAATAAATTTAAAACAAGAAAATGAAAACAAGGAAACTTACAAACTTTAAGTTGTGCTCAGAATTGAAGAGGTACGGTTGACGAGATTATTAATAAGAAAGAAGATTTACAAGAGGAGAGAGAGAGAGCTAAAGAGAGGGGGTAGAAGAAGCCCGCCTCTAACTAAAACATTTGCCCGTTTATATAGGCAAAAAATAAAAGCTATTCACAACTATTACAAAACACTTTATTAGTGTTAAAAAACTATTGCAAAAATTAGTGCGGGAAGCGTTATTAGTGACCATTATTGTCCATGCTTATCATGCGTCATTGCATGCGTGTTTCCTGGGTGGTTTTTATTCCACTATTTTCCCTTTGTCTTTTGATTTGGCATTTTTGACCCTGTTGTTGATTATTTCTTCTTCTATTAAAAGTTGGACTTCTGTTTCTTCTTCCATTTCTTGAGCATCTTGAAGAAGTTCAAATTTATTCTTGCTATTGGATCTTTGTTGATTTTGTCATTGATACATCACTTGTCCTGGGATTTATTATCCTCATTCATTCTTTTTGAGCTAAAGCCCTTTCGCCAATTTATTGTAATGGCAAAGAATTTCATCTTGATTTTACCTTTAAATCAAGTAATTCTTGATTGTTGGAATTCTTCCAAATCTCCGTTTTTCTTGGCATTGAAGATAATTAGACTATCAATCTTGTCTGAATTAGATTGATTGTGTATATACACTTTAACTCATTAGTGTCTTTATCTTGCCTTAACATGGCGTCCCAAAAACGAGAATATGATTCTCTTTTTAAACAAAATAATTTGATATTATTATATCCTGTTTTGGGGATAAACTTCCAAATCCAGGGAATAGAAAATTCAATAAAGAAATTCATTTGAATAATGCCAGGAATATCATCCGATCGGTTTTTGGAAGTAACTCCTTCCATTCGTCATAAAGGTCTTTAAAGATTTGTGGCAGAATATTTTCATTAGGTCCATAAAATTGCCACCATTTGATTAACCAATTTGGCAGATTTTGATCAAAAACTTCAGGGTAAATTTTTATTAGCCATGTGTGGCTTTTCGTAGGATTTTCATATAAGAAAACTTGATCAAAAGCCTGGACATAATCCCAGTAATTGTATTCAACTTTGATATTATTCTTATTTATTAAGGTTTTAGAAGTAGATGGAGTTATTCCCCATTCTTCAATGGATATTATTCTTTTAATATTGATTTTTGAAAATCTCGAGAAATTTCTGGATCTTCCCAATGATTAAAATTGCATTCATTATCGAGAGAGAATGCCTTCATAAAATCCTCGACTTTTATAAGTCTCCATAGGATAATGATTATTGGTTAAATAACGGTTATATAATAACCAAGGGTTATCTTCCCATTTTTATCGAATTTTGGAGTATAATAATCTCCCTTTCTTTGGTGATTTCACCATTTTCTCTTTTTCATCAAGAGATTCTTTCATAATTTTTTTGAAAGATGGGGAACTTATATTAAGTCCTTTTTGTTTCCATATTTGGAATTCTTCAAATTCATCCGTTGTGATATTATCACATAAATTTTTGGCTATTAGCCTTTTCTCACCATATTGTGCCAAAATATTATTTGGTCTTATATAACCAGATGAGGATCCTGGTCCGGGTTATTCAGTTTTGATAATTTCGGATGATTTTTCCGGGTTATTCCCATATCCGATAATTGAGGATAATTGTCTGTATTATGGGTATTCCCATATCTCGATAATTGAGGATGATTGTCTTCCTCTCCCTCTATTAGAAGGATGCATAAAGCGGCCACGGCCACGGCCTCGACCAAACTCCATTCTGAAACAATTAACAAACTCTTATAGAGTTAGATACTCCCTTGTTAAGAAATCAGGGAGATGATTATCAGATCCTTTTTTATAATGTATTTCAAAATCAAAAGGGGCTAAATGAGCTTGCCATCTTGCAAACATTTGTTTGGAAACATCATGTTTAAAATCTTTTTGAAACATAAATTTTGAGAACTACAATCGGTTCTTATCGTAAATTTTTGGTTATATAAATCATTTTGAAATTTTAAAACACATCTGACTATGGCTAAAACTTCTTTAGCAACCGTTGCATAATTAGATTGTGCAGAGTTCCATTTTCCTGAGTAAAAACGGACTAAAAATTCTTGTTTATTATTAGGATTTATTTGTTTAAGAATCCCTCCATAACCAATGTCTGAAGCATCAGTTTCTACTATTTTTTCCCAATGAGGGTTTGCCAAACTAAGGCATGGTAAAGATATAACTTTACTCTTAATTTTCTGTGACTCTAGTGTGATCATTAGACCAGGCAATGGGGATTTTTCTTCAACTTTGTCATATAAAATAGCTGTATCTTTTGCCAAATCATCATAATAAGGTGAAATATAATTCAAACTTCCTAAGAATCTTTGAAGTTGAGTTTTGTCAATGATTTCATCTGGGAATTTAGATCCAAATTCAATACTTCTATTAATAGGAATAATTTGGCCTTTCTCAATATTATGACCTAAAAATCTGACTTTAGTCTGAAATAGAGACATTTTAGTTTTAGAAATAACTAAACCATTAGATATGACAATCTTTTTAAAAATATCTAAATGTTTAAAATGTTCTTCTATATTCATAGAGAAGATGAGAATGTCATCAATATAAACTATGATAAAATGACTATAATTGTTAAAAATATCATTCATAATTTTCAAATTCGATGGAGCATTTTTCAATCCAAAAGGCATAACATGCCATTCATATTGTCCAAAAGGAACATTAAAAGCAGTTTTGTATCTGTCATTGGTCAATTTGAATCGCAATAACTTGATTTTAAATCAAATTTAGAAAAAATAAGAGCTTTATACAAACGGTCTAATAAATCTTTTTTATTAGGTATTGGATATCTAATCCATTTTAAGACCTTATTTAAAGGTTTATAATTAATGACTAATCTAGGAACTCCTCGTTCCTTTTCAGCATTTTTGTTAACATAAAAAGTTGTGCAAGACCATGGTGATTTGGATGGTCCAATAAGCTTTTTCTCTAAAAGAGAACTTATTTCTTTTTTGCAAAATTCTAAATATTCTGAATTCATTTGACAAGGCCTAGCCTTGGTAGGAACATTATCTTCCCTGAAATCTTCTTCATAAGGAAGATTTACTATATGCTTTTTTCTGTTCCAAAAAGCATTAGGATGGTCATTACAAATAGAT
The DNA here is from genome assembly GCF_048544455.1 of Silene latifolia. NCBI lineage: Eukaryota > Viridiplantae > Streptophyta > Magnoliopsida > Caryophyllales > Caryophyllaceae > Silene > Silene latifolia. The sequence continues at coordinate 70,308,045 of NC_133538.1, forward strand.
AAAGAAAATTGGTTTTCAATATCAATAATTTTTTGTTTTAATCTAGGATTATTAAGTTTTTGATCTATAGTTAAAATGTTAACTTCATGTTTTAAAAAACTTAATTGATTTTCTTTTAAAGAAATTCTATCATAAATCTCATTTATAGTTTTCATAAAGGGTTTCATGATGAAACGGAAAGTAATAGTTTTTCCTTGATAATTTGCAGTTAAATTCTTATTATCTGCAGTAAAAGGATAAATTTTTGTTATAAAAGGTGTTCCAAGAATAATAGGAACCGAGAGTTTATTTTTTACTAAAAGAAAGCTTAAAGGTATGCAGGTGTTATTAACACATATATCAGCTTTTGGGAGTTTAAAATCAATATCTAATTTATCTCCTCCTGCTTGAGATAAACTATGAGTAGTTTTGACAAAATACCTGGAGTCAATTTCTCCTTCTTGTATGACATTTAAATGCTCCAAAGTATCAATTAAAGCAATAAATTCTTTAGAAAATTGATTATTAATTCTAAGAAGAATCTTAACATACCATTTTTGTCCAAAGAACCATATTTATGGTTTGGAGAAATTTTTATTCCTCTTTAAATCTGGGAGAGTAGTAACAAGTTGATTAGCTTGATCTTTGCCACTAGGGTTAAGAATAGGAATCTCATGGTTATCAACCTTTTTGTCATTAGATTCTTGATCATTGTTTAGTAAATCATTTTGAAAAATAAAAAGTTGTTCAAGATTAGAAATTCTTGTATCATTTCTTTGTTCTTCAATTTTTAGAAGTTTAATCTGAGATTTTAAATTATCCATCTCTTTCAAAATATCTTGTAAAGAAGAAGGATTAGAAGTTGTGTTTTTATTTTGAAGACGTTTATAAACTTCATTTAAAGAATAAGGTTTTTCTTCTGTAAAATTTTTATTTTTATAATCCAAATTATTATGAGAAGTGCTAGGTATATTTTCAATGATTTGTGATCTTAAATCAGCACTTGGGATGGCTTTTAAAACATCCAACCAATCATTATTGGTGAGAACTTGTAATTTGGCATCTTGAAAATTGGATAAAAGATTAAAGTATTCATCCTTTTTGGGATTAATACAAGCTTTTCCCTCGTCCACTGTGGTTCACATTCTCGAATTAGTAGTTTGAACTACTGTCTCGTGTAAAAAGAATCATTTTTAAGGATTTTTAAATTATTACTAGAATTACTAGAATTATCGAATTATCGACATAGCTTCGATTCACTTTGCAGATCAAGTTCATTAAGAAATAATTTTGAAATCTTGTCTTTAAGATCATCATCTATATCAAGATTATTAATCTGTTTTTGGGTCCAGCAATTGTTTGCCATATGACCCTTTTTATTGCATTTAAAACACCTTATTTCTTTTGAAGGTATATAACCCTTTTTCCTATCCTGCTTTTTATGGAATTTTCTTTGATTTTTCCGATAAGTTTTTTCTTCAAGTTTAGCTTTAGAATATCTTTTCCTTTTATATTTAGGAGAATAAATTCTATCATTGCTTTTGTTTTGTTTTCTACGAGAGGTAGAAGGCATATCCATACCAAATTGTTCACAAAATTCACCTAATTGGCTTCTTTCAATAATGTTCGATGTTTGAGTGTTGGTTTAATTTAATCTCATTACAAAGGTTTATTCCTTCAGCTGTACAAGCTTTAATAAGGTGACCATAATTATATTTTTCGTAATTGATAGAAGGATTTTCTCCACGAAGAATTTTTCTAATTCTTTCAGCAAATAAGTGTGGTAGACCATCAATAAATTTACCTTTCCAATGAGAGCTATTGCATTCCGGTAAAAGCATGACTCTGCTAAGGAAGGTGTCTTTGTACCACCTAAAATCAGTTAAAGTTTTACATCTAAAATTTTGTAAAAGAGTTCTTGTGGAATCATAATTATTCCCAATTGACCAAGTAAAATGATCAAGTATATTGACAAGTAAAGTGTAGACCGCAGTTTAGTAGGCACTTCATTTTTAATTTCTACATTCGTAAAAATAGCTGTTTTTTGTTCATTAGTGAGGTAATTATCCCACCATCCTTTAAGTTGACCGGTAAATCCTGATGCTATCATTTTAGCAATAGTAGACTCACTATTATTAGCATTTTTACAAACTTGTGAATACATAAGCATTCTATGGCATTGGTTATGAATTTGTTTTTCAAACAAAATAATCTATATTCCATTCATAGATATGAGATCCACTATAACTATTCTCGATAATCTCAAAGCATTTTCTTCATGCCCAATATCAACAGGTGAAGGTCTTCTATTATAATATAGAGTATCAATAGGTTTTTGACTCCATTTATTTCTTGAAATAACATTCAAATCATCTTTTGAATTTGGATTGAATTCTTCACTTAAAGTTTGCAATTTTAAATTTGCAACCTTATTTGCCAACCGACTTATAAGTTGTTCATTGTTAATGTCGATAAAAATTTAAAATTCTCTATATCGGGAGGATTTTTTATAATAGGAGTTATTTCTTGCGAAGAAGAAAGGTCTTTAGTCTTGGTATTTTGAATGACTTCATTAAGAAGATTTATGACTTTATTAGCCTTATGGTGTAAATCTGTAACATGTTCACCAAGAATTTTTAAAGATAGATTAGCATAATTATTTTGTTCGCTTAAATAATTTAAATGTTTAGTAGTCGTGCTAATAGTTCCATCTTCATACATTTTTGAAAGGGGCATGTAAGAACACCCATCTAATTTAAATTTCTTAAGAGGAGGATAAACTCCCTTAACTTCATTACCATTGAGAAGTTCAAAATTTCTTTCAAGAATAGTTAAATGATTATATAAATAAGTTGAACAATACCAAGGGACAAAATAAATAACTGCATTCACTGATTTGCAGTATTCATAAAATTCATCTTGCAAAATATCTTGCTGTTCTTCATCAAAATTATGAAAAAACCAATTTCTAAATTTTTCCCAAATAGGAGATTCAAATTCATTACTAATTAATTTTCTGGTTAAGGAACCAGGAGAAAAATCTAGTAAGGCCTTCTTAATCATCAGTATAACTTATTTGGGACAATGTGTCCGCTTCTTTTTTAGAATGTCGTCTTAAAATCTTATCAGAATGCATTCTTAAAACATCTTCATCTGTTTCAATAAAATCTTCATCTCTTAATTGAGAAGTTGAACACCTAGAGGTACTAGGCATATCTAAATCTTGATCAAGGGCTGAAATAAAAGTCCTATTAGAAAAAGATCTAGTCATTTTTGAAGTACTACTTCTTGGTCGAATATGTTTATTACCAAAATTTAAAGTAACAGCTCCTTCAGGAGTTTGCTGTACATCAAGTAAATTAGTCTCCATAATCGGTTGAGGAGGCATAGCCTGGGTGATTGTCCAATTTTCAGGGAAAGATATTTCTTCCCATTTAATAGCCTTTCTAGTAGTGATATTAGATCTGTTACAATTAGTTTCAATAATAATAGTCTCATTTATAGCTTTATCAGCTAATCTACAGTGAGGATTTAAAGTATATAAAGGTTTATAATAAATCCTGTAGCAAATACAAATTAACTCAGATCCTTTTGCATAATTGTAACCATGAGTTTTAACATTCAAAGTTAAAGCATCTAATATATTAGAATCTGTCAAAGATAATTGTAAATTTGGATAAACGTCAAAATAGACTGGACCATGGGCCAAACTGGATTTAACAACTCCAATAATTGACTTTTGCCAATTTAAATTTCTGCCATCTCTTAAGGCTGCAATAAAACTTTCTGGTAATCCTTCCAGAGTTAGTGGTTTAAAGGCCACTTGGACTAAACCAATATGAATAAATTGGTGCTTAGATTTTCTTAGTGGTTCTAAGTCACTATTGTTTAAAAGTTGAAGATACATTTCTTCATTATTTAGAGAAATAGATTCCTCTGTGGTTTTAACTCTGTGTTTTAACCCGATATATTCAAAAAACCCATAATTATAAATAGTTCTTTTGCTAACTTCTGGAATTGTCCATTTGTTTAGCAACTCTAAATTCTGAGGATATTCAACCTCTTCAGTCATACTGTTTTTCACAGTAGACTTACCCGTATTAAGTACGCGTAAACTCATAAGATGAGAAAATGTTGAATTATGACTTAACTATCATAAATTATATATACTTCCATGGCTCTGATACCAAGTTAAGCGGATCTTTTTACTGTACCAACATAGTATAAGAACGAGGACGCACACCCAAATGCTGATTATAAGTGATTGGGATATTACCACGAAATTGTTTAATCTGAACTGGTAACTGTACGGAGATGACAAAAAAAACGCCTAGCGCCTATCCACGGCATAACGGCAAAACGGTGTCTCTCCTTCCGCAGTTATCAATTCAGTTTGAACAAAATGTGTACCCTCACTAAACCTTCTTATTTTATGTTGATAGGTAATAAAACCATCTTAAAGTAATAACAAATCCATGGTTTTAATATATAACTTAATCAAGTGTCGTCATAATTCAACAAAGGATTTAGCCTATTAGGCTCATCCTTAGAGTAAATTAAAATAAATTTAAAACAAGAAAATGAAAACAAGGAAACTTACAAACTTTAAGTTGTGCTCAGAATTGAAGAGGTACGGTTGACGAGATTATTAATAAGAAAGAAGATTTACAAGAGGAGAGAGAGAGAGCTAAGAGAGAGGGGGGGGTAGAAGAAGCCTGCCTCTAACTAAAACATTTGCCCGTTTATATAGGCAAAAAATAAAAGCTATTCACAACTATTACAAAACACTTTATTAGTGTTAAAAAACTATTGCAAAAATTAGTGCGGGAACTGTTATTAGTGACCATTATTGTCCATGCTTATCATGCGTCATTGCATGCGTGTTTCCTGGGTGGTTTTTATTCCACTATTTTCCCTTTGTCTTTTGATTTGGCATTTTTGACCCTGTTGTTGATTATTTCTTCTTCTATTAAAAGTTGGACTTCTGTTTCTTCTTCCATTTCTTGAGCATCTTGAAGAAGTTCAAATTTATTCTTGCTATTGGATGCTGTTGATTTTGTCATTGATACATCACTTGTCTGGGATTTATTATCCTCATTCATTCTTTTTGAGCTAAAGCCCTTTTCGCCAATTTATTGTAATGGCAAAGAATTTCATCTTCAGTTTTACCTTTAAACTGAAGTAATTCTTCAGATTGTTGGAATTCTTCCAAATCTCCAGTTTCTTCGGCATTGAAGATAATTAGACTATCAATCTTGTCCTGAATTAGATTGATTGTGTATATACACTTTAACTCATTAGTGTCTTTATCTTGCCTTAACATGGCGTCCCAAAAACGAGAATATGATTCTCTTTTTAAACAAAATAATTTGATATTATTATATCCTGTTTTGGGGATAAACTTCCAAATCCAGGGAATAGAAAATTCAATAAAGAAATTCATTTGAATAATGCCAGGAATATCATCCCGATCGTTTTTGGAAGTAACTCCTTCCATTCGTCATAAAGGTCTTTAAAGATTTGTGGCAGAATATTTTCATTAGGTCCATAAAATTGCCACCATTTGATTAACCAATTTGGCAGATTTTGATCAAAAACTTCGTGGTAAATTTTTATTAGCCATGTGTGGCTTTTCGTAGGATTTTCATATAAGAAAACTTGATCAAAAGCCTGGACATAATCCCAGTAATTGTATTCAACTTTGATATTATTCTTATTTATTAAGGTTTTAGAAGTAGATGGAGTTATTCCCCATTCTTCAATGGATATTATTCTTTTAATATTGATTTTTGAAAATCTCCAGAAATTTCCTGGATCTTCCCAATGATTAAAATTGCATTCATTATCAGAGAGAATGCCTTCATAAAATCCTCGACTTTTATAAGTCTCCATAGGATAATGATTATTGGTTAAATAACGGTTATATAATAACCAAGGGTTATCTTCCCATTTTTTATCAGAATTTTGGAGTATAATAATCTCCCTTTCTTCTGGTGATTTCACCATTTTCTCTTTTTCATCAAGAGATTCTTTCATAATTTTTTTTTTGAAAGATGGGGAACTTATATTAAGTCCTTTTTGTTTCCATATTTGGAATTCTTCAAATTCATCCGTTGTGATATTATCACATAAATTTTTGGCTATTAGCCTTTTCTCACCATATTGTGCCAAAATATTATTTGGTCTTATATAACCAGATGAGGATCCGGTCCGGGTTATTCAGTTTTGATAATTTCGGATGATTTTTCCGGGTTATTCCCATATCCGATAATTGAGGATAATTGTCTGTATTATGGGTATTCCCATATCCGATAATTGAGGATGATTGTCTTCCTCTCCCTCTATTAGAAGGATGCATAAAGCGGCCACGGCCACGGCCTCGACCAAACTCCATTCCTGAAACAATTAACAAACTCTTATAGAGTTAGATACTCCCTTGTTAAGAAATCAGGGAGATGATTATCAGATCCTTTTTTATAGATTTGCAGTATTCATAAAATTCATCTTGCAAAATATCTTCATTGTTCTTCATCAAAATTATTATA